>NW_023276806.1:77508078-78183853 GCF_003668045.3 Cricetulus griseus | reverse complement strand
AATGTTCCCAATTTGCTCAGGAGATCTTGTCCCTTTCCCTTTCTCTGGGGGACCATGTATGTCTCTCTTATGGTCCTCTTTGCTTCCCAGTTCTCTGGTGGTGTGGATTGTAGGCTGGTAGTCTTTTGTTCTATGTCTAAAATCCATATATGAGTGAGTACATACCATGTTTGTTTGGTTTTTTTTTGTGACTAGGTTTCTTCTAGTTCCATCCATTTGCCTGCGAATCTCAAAATTCCATTGCCCTTTTTTCCCGTGAGTAGTACTCCATTGTGTAAATGTACCACATTTTTTTTCAATCCATTCAATCCATTCAGTTGAGGGTCACATCTAGGTTGCTTCCAGGTTCTGGCTATTACAAATAATGCTACTATGAACATAGTTGAACAGATTCCTTGTTGTATGAATGTGCATCCTTTGGGTGTATGTCTAAGAGTGGAATTGCTGAATCTTGAGGTAGACTGATTCCCATTTTACTGAGGAACCGCCATACTGATTTCCAAAGTGGCTGTATGAGTTTGCAATCCCACTAGCAGAGAGAGAGAATCATAGGGTTCAAAAATCCTAATACTTGCTCTCTCAGGGTTAGGATAGTGAGAGTTGTTACTGAGCATCACTCAGATTCTAGCAATGAGCTGAGAATGATGTTTTTGATGTATTTGGTGATGTAACTTCTGCTCCTCATTCAGGGAGCTTGATGCCCTAAGCACCAACAGATATTCTTTAAGAGCCTACTGTGTAGATGACCCTGTCTATGCAAGAGAGAAGTATTTTCCTTTAGTAAATGTCTTCAGGGCTCATGTCCAAGTTCTTAGAGCTAAAAGCCCCACATTGGCATAGTCAGGAAGGCCAGACTATTGGAGTTAAGAAAGATCATCTGCTGTCTCTATACCTGAGTTAGAAATATATTCATAGCTGAAGCATAGCATAAAATTCTAATGCTGTCTTCCTTATAAATTTAGAACATTGATCTTACTCTACTGGCTGAGTTCCCGCTGGATAATTACATTCTACTTTCTTTACCGTGATTCCTCACTGTCTCCCAAGCATTCAGGCAGATATTTTACCCAAATATAATATCAACTGCCACTCAGTTCTGAGGGGTTAGCTCTGCTAAAGCAAGTCAATCACTGTGATCAGCGTGACTTACAATTTTAGACATAGTTAGGTTCATAAAGTAATATTTCGTTGATTTTCCTACCACAGCAAACCATAATGTTTGCTATGAATCAGATGGCTTGGAGATTTGGAATAAAACTAAAATCTTTCAGAGAGTTTTTAGTAGTCTGTATGCAAAGTGTCTAGTTATTTGACCAAACCTACTAGAAAGAGTTGGCACACAGTAAATGTTTGCTGGACACTAAAGCAGGTTTAGGGAAGAAGGAAATAAGGCTATTTCGGTCCACTTTACACACTTGAGAAGTCATTTACCAACCAGCACTTGCCATCTTAAACACCATCCTGTTTAGGCTTTGTATTGCTTCAATGAATCTGAAGTAAACCACTTACAATTTGCAGTGAGAACTCTTGCATTGTTAAATTAGGAGTTCCATTAAACAGTGGTAGCTCTAGCATGCCAGCCACCCCAACTAATCCTCCTTTCTCCCTCCCTCTTTAGCACTTCTCTCCCTCCCTTTCTCTTCCCTTTCTCCTTCATTAATTTATGAACCATCCCTTTGTTTGCCTCTGCTTCTTTTAATTTCAGTGTGATTTCTTGGCCTTGGTTATTTGAGCACCATATGCTCTACCTTCCATGGTTCAAATCCTTTTTAGAAGAGTAAATTTTCACCTCTCCATATAACACAAAACCTTGACAGTGAAAGGTTCTCTAATTCTTAGTGACCCTCACAAGGACACAATAAAAGTATTTGCATGTGTTTAGTTAATGCTTTCTTAAGGTTTATGGGGGTGTTAATGATATATTAAGCGAGTGATATTTTGTGCTGTGGCTATTATTTTCTCAAAACACCTGCTAGTGAGGCAAATGAATAAGAAAAGTGCTATGTTACACATTTAAGAAAAATCTTACCTGACCCAAAGAAAGAAACACGAACAGCTTTAAACTTTATTTGTTTATGCTTATGTGTAAGGATATTTAGCTTAAAGTATATTTGTGTACCACATGTGTATAGTGCCCAACAAAGCCAGAAGAAGGTGGCCGATCTTCTGGGACTAGAAAGTTGTTAGTTGAGGGTGCTTGAAATCACATCTGGGTACTTTGGTAGAGCAGCTAGATCTTCTAACCACTGAGCCATGCCTCCGTCCCCAAAGCATGGGGTACTTATGGGGAGAAAGACATAGCAGCCAATTTATTATAAGAAATACTGGAAGAACCACTAACAGTGATTCTCAAGGTCACGTTTCCTCTCCACTCCCACCACAGGGAAGAGTCAGCAATAGCTCAAGACCCTCTTATGTATCGTAATGGGAAATGGTCCATTTCCAGTTGGAGGCCAGTTGTGCCTCTGAACATCCTCAATGAACAACACAGGGTCCCACAATGACTAAGTACCCGATCTTAAATGTCAGCAGTGACTCGAGGCTGGGACAACACCGGTTAGAGAAAACATTATGGGCACAGGGGAGAAAATACGGCAAAAGTCAAATGAAACTCCCTGCAAAGGATGGAAGAGAGTATGTATAGACGTCTTTCAATGTGTTTAGAAAGAAGTATTGAAATGTTGAGAATCATTTCAGCTAGACAGGCTGTACAGCAAGCCACGGGGATCTGCTTGCCATGTCCTCTCACAGCTGGGGGGGGGCGGTGACAGATGTATTGGTACACATCTGGCCTTTTCACATGAGTACTGGGGATCAGAATTTAGGTCCTCATGCTTGTATGGCATGCTCTTTACACATAGTCATCTAACCGGCCTAGACCTTTCATTTCTTACAGAGCTTGGTACTATTTGGAATGTTACCTTGCACATGTGTTTCTATGTCAACAAAAATTTTACTTAAAGTTTAAAAAAGATATTTAAAAACAATAGTGGAATGAATCTGTACCTTTGAAAGAATTAAAAATACAAAAACAAACAAACAAACAAAAAAAACCAAAAAACTACTCCATGGTGGTAAAAACACTAGATTCTTAAAGCACAAATGGAGAAAAAAACAAACTACCTGCATCAGCTCCTTTTGCTTCAGGGGAAACTGAGTGACTTGAAATCCTTCACTGAGACTTCTCGGGGAGGCTTTTCCATTTTTAATCCCTTTGAATCCACTCTTGTGGGAATGCTTCTTAGGGCTGCCCTAGGCTACTTCAATGCTCTGCTAAATGGTTTCCAATCTCTCTCTCTAACCTAATCTGTTGTATCTTCCACTGCCAAGATTAATCACTTTAATAGTCCCCCTCAGACGCATCGCTGCACAGGCTCCGAGCTTCCTTCGCTTTGCAGCTCACTGTTCCCTGTTGCACAGGGAACTGAGAGGTCCTCCCTCTAAAGTTCAGTCCTTCAACTTAGCTTGTGTTCCAGTCATTAGGAACACTTGCTCTGCCTATCTCCCCAACCCCTCACATCTGGGAAATCTCTTCCACCTGAATTGAGCCTCACCTCCAGATAGCCCGTATTTCATCAAGCCGCCATGATTGCATCACTAGAAGCAACTACTCATTAAATCCCTAGTATTTTGTTTTCTTTGTTGCACACCACACAACTTATTTCATATTTATGTTACTTATGCATCTAGTATCCCGGGTAGAATGTAAATGCCCCAAAGATTTGATTCTGATGCATGTGTCCTCAGTGCCTACCACTCTTACTTGCTTGGTACTCACTGAATACAGATGTAAATGAGTAGGATGCTCAATATTTATTAAGTTGACTTCTCCATCTCAATTTGATATCCATTGCTTCTGATGCTAAATCCCATTAACATAAAGCACAGTAAAGACTCATACAACAAACGTGGAATGCACAGTGCTGAGAACCATTTTCTTCTCAGGCTTCGTTTAAAATGCTCAGGTAGCTGCAGCAAGGATTCTATTATAGAGGAAGGTTGTTTTATAATGAAAATGAATGGCATTTGGATTGATAGGTAATCTTCTTGGAAAGTATAAGGACAAGAAAAAGAGACTACTAAATCCTTCAGCATAAAGTACAAGCTTTAATAAAAAAGCCAATAAAATAAAGGACTTAAAAAGACACAGTGAAAGGCATATTCAGGTTGGATGCAAGCTCTGTAGATTGATGCTGGCCCTGCTCCTGTATCCTGCCCCCTGTTGCTCTTTCTCCTTTCACTGTAAGCCAGAGGGCTTGTTCCTTTTTCACTGCCACAATTCTGCTTTTTTTCTACTTTTTTTGCCTGACTGTTGCAAAAGTGAACTTGATCTGCCTGCCCCTAGGTATTTGCTCATCCAAATTATCTCTTGACTGCTATCTTCTAAACTCAAAGCAAGTGTATGCCATTGTTTCTAGACAAAGCCCAAGCTCTCTAACCCCATGGTCAAAGCTCTTAACATGAGAAACGTTGTCTGCTGCTCCCCAACCTGCTCATAGTCTACACACCATTGAGCCCTTCGAGTCCTTCCATTTCTCCCACTTTGTAATTGTATTCATGTGTCAAATGACCTTGCCTCCTCCTTTTCTACTCTTCTACTTATTCTTCCAGAACCAGCCCAGCTGACACCTTTGCCTGGCATCTTGTTCTCCTCCTAGGCAGTTTGGTTTTCTTCAACTGGAACATGGCAGTGTTTCACACCTACATCTGTTATCTTGGTGGTTCTCGTTTCACTTGGACTCTCTGTTTATACACGTGTGCCTGAGCTACAAGCTGTATCAAAGCAGTGACTGTGTGCTAGATGTCACTCTGTCTTCAGAGATAAGCACGGTGTTGATGTGGGGTAGAAGATGAGTGGGAAATACGGGGAGCATGGTAATGGATGCTGCCTGGGTTTACAGAAAGCTGCTTCTCTCTACTCCCCACCCTTTCTACTTCCCATACTCAGGCCACTGGGACTTTTTTGGTTCCCTCCCTAAATATGCTCAGTTTGAATCTGTCTCTGCACTTGTTTACACCTGCACCTTCAGCTCTTCCCCTGGCCAGTTCCTTCATATTCCCTTGGTCTCAGCTCCCATTTACCCTCCCATCTTCCCTACTTGACACTTCCACAGAGATGTGCCACACTGCCTCTGTCACCAACCGCCATACGGTCTTATCTTGTATTCCCAGGTATATAAACTACATCTGGGAATCATGGCCGCTTGTATTTGCTTTATTACTGCTCTTTTATTTATGCCCACGTGCCTTTATGTGGAAAGGGTTGTGAAGTGTTCATAGTATGTCTATGAACTCTAGATACTCAGTACATGAACAAGCAAATAAGTGAACAATTTCTGCTTCTGGAAAAAAGAAAAAAGAAAAAACCACTCTGTTCTAATCTGTGAGAAGTCAGGCTCTGGGACATTCTTCAAAAGTTTCATGGGTGGGGCTGGAGCTAAAAATATGGTCACATAGAGGCACTTTTGGTATGTAGGGTTTTGCTATGATACTCTCTTCATTTTGTTATTTTAAGCCTGCCCTTGGTGATGGAGAAGTCTATTTAAATAGGCTCTATTCAGAAACAGGGCCACAAATAAAGCAGAGGCCAACACTTGCCTGATGATCACCCTGCCAGCTCGATGTGTTTCTCAGATGCTCAGAGCCTCTGTGCCCTGCACAATAACTCAAATGGAGCACTTGCTCAAGGAATATTTGCTCAGCCATTGAATGAATGCTTTAGTGCTTTGCCCTGTTTTCTTTACAAGGGTTTGGTTTCCTGCCTAGCTCCCCTCTGGGTAGCTTAGTGTTTGCTGGCTTGTTCCCATCTTGTCCATTGTAAAAAGTCTGGGTCCTGGTTGCCTGGAGGAAAGTGGAACCAAACAGCAGTGCCTACAGGCCAGAAGAGAAGGCCGTTTGGGACCCATGTGCAGACAAAACAAAACAAAACACAAAACGAAGCAAACAAACAAACAAACAAACAAAAAACAGCATTAAAAAGAAGAAAGAAACATTTGTAGACTAAGGAGTTACAGTGCTTGACATGCAAGCACCAAGTTCAATCCCTAGAAGTTGCATTAAAAGGTGGGGCTGCCTGTGCTGGGGAGGTAGGGGTACAGGCAGATCCCTGGGGATCTCTGACCAGCCAGACTAGACTAATTAGTGAGCTCCTGGCCACTGAAAGACCTTGTCTCATAAAACAAAATATATGGCTCTTGGGGAGGATACCAAAGGTTGACCCCTGGCATCCATGTGCACACATCTGTAGCTGTACAAATGCATGCAGCCACATGAACACAGGACAGAGGGCTCCCGATTATCAATTGGCCAGGATGAAGTCCAAGTACAAGCATAAGGAGCCATGAACATAAACTTGCTTGTGTTTCTACATGTCTTCATCTATTCTTAAAATTTTGTTGCCACCGATACATGCTTGCTCAAGCCACTTACAGTGATATTTTACTTTAATATGATTGTTTGAAGATTATCCCAAGGTGGTGGGAGCATACTTATTTCCTATATGTACATCTATAGTAATAGATTTTTTTCTGCATGTTAAGTGTCTGGGATTTTTACATCTGCAGACACCAAATTAACTATTGGGTGGCATTAGTCATGCTGTGGAAATATGAACACCAGAGTCAATCTTTGCTTTGCTGCCTTTGAAATATAGACAGTAACACTGGCCAGCCAGATCCTATTACTGCTACTTTTAAACTTGATCCAATTTTTAAGCCTCTTAGTGCATGTGACTTTTGTGCCCTTTCCCTCTCTTATTGCTCTTTTCTTGGAACACTTACTTTTATTAGCATGTATTTTATTATAAAAATAAACCTCATGGGCATAATTGTGAGCCAAACTATGGTCATGGTGTCCATGCATTGTCACACAAAGTTGGCACACCCACAATCTCACATCATGAAAAAACTAAGACTTTTCATTAAACCATTACCAAGTCTTGTACAGAATGGTGTTCTGGGTTAATAGTAGAAAATCGCACATTAGCAGAGTATTCCCTCCATTCAGGACTTTACATTTTAAGCCCAGCAATGTGCCAGAAAGTAGGGGTACTTTGATGAATTGCACAGTCATTGCCTTAAGGAAGGTGACAGTCCAGGAGAAGGCAGACATTAATGCTGGTGTAATATATTAGAAAGGCTTAATAGAATCAGTTTGGGGTCTATGGGAAAAGCATGGTCACATCTAATTTAAAGATACAGGAATCAGAAAAGCAAGAGAAGTCTCCTGGGGTAGAAGCTGAGTCATTGGAGCACAGAGGCTAAGGGAAGATCTGGGGAAGCAAACCAGGAGCAAAGATGGAGCATTTTTAACTCAAATGACAAGAGCAGAGCATGAAGGGTAAAGAATGTGGAATGAATGAGGGAGAGGCTGCCCTGGGGAGGTGCTAGGACTTACCCAAGTATGAAATACCCTCAGAGACAGGCTGAGGGACAGAAGGGAGGAGGAGAGCTCAGCAGAGTATAATTGGTTTGCACCTGCATGGGTTCATGCTGTGTAAAGTAGGCATTACAACCTTTCCATCACCTTGTTCTGACATTCTGTGACAACCACTGCAACTTAGTAAACATTCATTTCTACATGTCATCGGATTTAATTTAAAATTTTACTCTCAGCTGACATAAATAATAGAAAAATTGCATTTTAATGGTGTACCATGTAACATTTCAAGTACACATGTACGCTGTATACTATTTTAAAATTTAAATTACATTTTAAAATGAATTTTTACTTATTATTATTTGTGTGAACATTGTGTAGTGGCATGTGCCATGATGGAACAACTTTGTAGAGCCACTTCACATCTTTTACCTTTATGTGAGTTCTGGAGAATAAACTCAAGTCATTAGGCTTACATTGCCAATCACTTTACCATCTGGGTCATCTTAAATCAGGCAAAACACATCTATCTCCTTAAACATTTATTCACTTATGATAAAAAGAAATTCAGAAATGCTTTGGTGTAGTCTTTTGAAATGCACAGAGTGTTATCATCTGCAGTTAACAACCTCGACGTCTTACTCCTACTTAACTGTAAGGCTCTGTCCATTTATCCACCTTTCCCTGACCCTCCACCACTTGGACAGAGGCTACATGTAAAGGGATCATGTTTTTCCTGTTTCCAGGTGTCAAATGCATACATTACCAGAGGTCTCCCACATGCAGTTTTGTCTCTGCAAGCTGGTATGGCTGAATGATCATTGTCTTTGTAAACTTCCCTTCAGAGTATTTAAGTGGGGCTAAGCTGGCAGGCTGAGCATGCACGGTCCTGAGGAACTGAGTTCAACTGCTTTTATGTTCAGAGCCATGATTATGTCTTGATTTATGAGCTTCTGTTAACTGAAAGAATGAAGACAGAATCAGGCTTTGAAAATAGTTATCAGTTAACTACTAAATTGTTTATATGTTCTCAGCCTTTGGATTCATGTGTTTCTTTTGCCAATTAAAAGATACCTGAATAGGGCTGGAGAGATGGCTCAGAGGTTACGAGTACTGACTGCTCTTCCAGAGGTCCTGAGTTCAATTCCCAGCAACCACATGGTGGCTCACAACCATCAGTTATGAGACCTGGTGCCCTCTTCTGGTGTGCAGATATACATGTATACATAGTAAATAAATAACATCTTTAAAAAAAGATAGCTGAATAATCAAATGGTTCATATTTTCCCCTTTGTTAAATAAAGGCAAAAGAAGTATTGGGATTTGAGAGAGAGCTAATTATATTTGATGTTTACATATAAATTTTGGTTGCATTTTATTTTTCTTTTAGTCATCAAATGTATTTTGTAAGGAAATATAAAAGATGGGCCATTTAATAATGTGATAATTATTGCTGATACCAAATATAATCTAAGGAAATGGATCCCTATTAGAAGTATATTCACAGATGTCATTGTTGGTTACCATGGTGATTATTCAAAACACCAAATGTACCAAATGTTTACCAAATGTACCAAAAAAGTTGGTGAATATTGTTTTCCATGTATAGAAGATAATTGTATATTTTTGAAAACTTGAGGGAAAATGTACATTGTTTTAGGTCACAGTTAGTTATGTTATTCAACACTCTAATGGTAAATCAATTGTGAGGTTTTTTTGCATGCATGCGTTTGCAATTCTCTCTCTCTCTCTCTCTCTCTCTCTCTCTCTCTGTGTGTGTGTGTGTGTGTGTGTGTGTGTGTGTGTGTGTGTGTGTGTGTGTATATTCAGGTATATATGTGTGTTTTGGGTACACCTCTATACATGTGCATGTAGAGGTCAGAGGTCAAATCAAGTGTCTCCTTCAACTCTTCTCCATCTAATTTTTTCTTTTTTTTCTTTTTTCTTTTTTTTTTTTGAGGGATTCTCTAACTGGGCTAGCCTAGCAGGCCAGGAAGACCCAATGGTCTTCCAGTCTCTGCCTTCTCATCATGACTGCTTTTTCAAGCAGGTACTTGGGATCTTAATTCAGGTCCTCCAACTTTTGTGGTAGTCATTTTATCAACCTAGCTTCTACCCAGCCCTTGGATTGTAGCTACAAATGGTGCTGGATATAAACACTTATTTGTCTGAAATTTAGCATAGACTTCCTAGAATTGAAGAATAAATAGAACTGTATAGAGTAGAACACATTTGAGTGACTATCTTGCTGTCTGTGTTTCTCCTTTTTCAAAAGTAGTCGGAATGCATTTTATGATTCTTTTGTTTTCATCTAGGGGAATAGTTGAACTCAGGACTCAAAGACATTTATAGTTTGCTAGGTCCTCCACAGAAAAGTATTACAGACTGTGGAACTTAGTCTTCCCCAGGGAAGAACTTCTAAGTTGTTTTTCAAATTCTAGTAGTCAGTCTTGAACTCACATTTATACAAGTAACTTTATACAGACTGAGCAGGTTTTTTTGTATTTATGTATTTTTTGTATTTATGTATCTCAGTGTGTGTGTGTGTGTGTGTGTGTGTGTGTGTGTGTGTGTGTGTGTGTGTGTGTGGCATTATGTACTGTATGTGTAACAATTTTAAAAAGTCATGAATTTGAGAGAGAGCAGGGGGAGTATATGGGAGGCTTGGAGGAAGGGAAGGAGAGGGAAAATAGGTAATTGTATTTTAATACAAAGATTTATTAAAAAGTAGAAATTCATGTTCTCACTAGTTCTACAGCTAACAATCCAAACTAAGAGTGTTGACAGCATTGGCATTTCCTGAGATCTGCTTCTTTGGCTTACAGATGACAGCTTCTCTATTTATCTTCACAGATACATTAGTTGATTTTCTCCAGAGACACAAGACATATGTGTATATGTGTGGGGGGGGACAATAATACATATTTTGTGTGTTTATAGATATTTTACATGTGTATAGGATATGGTAGTTAGATGGCTAGATAGATGAAGATAGATGGTGATATGTAGATAGATACACAGATTTTACATAGAGAGATAAATGATAGATGGTAGATGGATAGGTAGGTAGGTAGATGGATGGAGGGATAGACAGAGATAGATAGATAGATAGATAGACAGACAGACAGACAGACAGACAGACAGATAGATAGATAGATGATAGATTTCTTTTTAGAGACTGGCTCACATATTGTGGAGGCTTGAAATGAAATGAACATGAAGAAATGAAAAATCTACAGAGCAGACACTCAAGGAAGAGTCACAACTGAAGGCAATGCAATCTGTGGACTGAATTACTCCTTGCTTTGAAGAGATCTTTGTTCTAATTCAGCTTCTTCAGCTGATTGGATGATGCCCAACCACATTGGGAAAGCAACCTGCTTTACTCAAATCCCACTGATTTAAATGTTAATCTCACACAAAAAACATGCTCACAGAAACACCCAGAATGTTTGTTCAAGTATGTAAGTAGTAAGGCTTGGACAAATCGACACATGAAACGAAATACTTTATCTCTGCTTTTCTTTGTAGCTATCTCAGTCCAAATTGCTCTTGAGTGTAGACTAGTCATATTTGATCAAAATCCTCTACAGTGACTTCATTTTAAGACTCCATTTTTTCAATATAGTCATGGACTAAAGTTCTGGGGGTTGGAACCTGAGCAGAGAATGTTTAGGGTCATAAATCTGCCCCAAATAGCATTAATTTCAAAGTAAGCTGAAAGGCAATTCAATGCAGAAAATGTTCTTCCTTTTACTAGAAATGTATTCTTAATCTAATCTTGGAGTGATGTATTTGCAAGCACTCACATAAGCCACTAAACCAGACTAGAATGTCAATATATATACATATATGTGTGTGTGTGTGTGTGTGTGTGTGTGTGTGTGTGTGTGTGTGTGTATTCTTTTTTTACATTTCTTCAGGCAAGAAGCCAATTTTATTTTACCAAGTAAGTGTCACCTATATATTATAACAATTATTGATTAGGTTTAAGGAAAGACTATTTTAATTTCTGGGTCTTCACTGTTTTTCATTGTGTACTTTTTATTTCAAATCAGAGAGCAATGGATATTATATTTTTATTGTGCCTTATGAAATCATTTGAGATCACTATTAAAAAACAGAGTTTCTGCTACCCTTCCTCTGAGCAGTGTAAGAATTAAGCAATAGGAAAAAAGAGAAATATACAGTGGGAAATTACTGGAGCAAAGATTGGGGCAAATTAACAAGTGGTTATAAAATGAGGGTAAATTTGAAACCATACCATCCTTAGTTCTCTCATGCCTTATGTAAAATCTAGCATTATATTGTCTTTGTCTTTTTTTTTTTTTTAATCAATATCTTGGTTTCTCAGCGCTCTCAAACTCACTTACCCAAGAGGTCAAATGTGTTTCTGTGTCTGGCGCTAATGATCTCATTTCTTCTTTTCAGATAAGAAAGAGCTGTTCCTCTCCAAAGTTGTTCACAAGTCCTTCATCGAGGTTAACGAAGAAGGGTCAGAGGCAGCTGCAGCCTCCGGTAGACACTAAGTCATTTTCTGAGCTCTTTGACTTCTCCAAAATTTCTGGTTTTAAAGAATCCTGGGTGGAATTGGAGATCCCTTTTTGAAACCGTACCAAAGACATCATTCTTTTCTGAGTCAGAAGTCAAGCGAAAGCTAAAGCAGTCAGAGCATTTTCAGTAGAATGTGAAGTGTGCCGTAGGTCCATGTCTAGTCTCCCAGTGAGGCATTGCATGGTGACAGCTCTAAAAGATGATCCCCCTTTTGCACTGTTTGCACAAATATTGTCAGTATTCGCCTAGTGGGTATGCAAACATTTTGCCTTTCTAATTACTCTTGGAAGTTAGTTCTTAACTTCTGTCTGTGGAAAGTTGGTTTTGAAAAATTACATGTACAAACAAGAGTTGATAGACAAAAAAAAAAATGCTTTTAAGTACCTTTAAATAATAATAGCTATAAGATAATGATTTCCAATAGGCAAAATTTTAAATGGGCCGGGCGTTGTTGGCGCACGCCTTTAATCCTAGCACTTGGGAGGCAGAGGCAGACGGATCTCTCCGAGTTGGAGGCCAGCCTGGTCTCCAGAGCGAGTGCCAGGATAGGCTCCAAAGCTACACAGAGAAACCCTGTCTCGAAAAACCAAAATAAATAAATAAATAAATAAATAAATAAATAAATAAATAAAATTTAAATGGACATAGGTTCCATTTCCAGGCTAATAGTCCTCCATTATTTTTGTGTGTGATGAATATATGTTTAAGTGTACACCCATGTATGCATGTATGCTTATGTGGGGGTGATTGTAATGCAGAGGTTGGGCATTCTCCATCTCATTTTCTTGAGGTGATTTTGTCACTGAATCTGGAGCTTACTGATTCGGTTAGACTAACTGGCTAACAAGCCTCAGAGAAGCAGTCTACTTCCCCATCACTGTCATTGAAGTGCAGCCGGCTACTATGCATAGCTTTTTGCCTGGATACGGAGGACCTGAATTCAGGTCTTCACAGTGGTGGGGCAGGAACTTTGCTGACTGAGGCTTCTCCCCACCCCTACCTTTGATCATTTTGACAGCTGTGATTTCACTAGATCACCCAGTATGACTTTACCATTGCATTTCCAGTATCCTCTTGCTCATTAGGATTGCTTCCATTGCATGTTGAACAGATAAGATTGAATTTCATAAACTTTCTATTACCTGGTAATTTATTAGCTGACTGACATGTATTATTTCTGACCTCCTCAGTGATAATAGTAATTTCAAGAGGAAAAGGAAGCAGTCTTAGGTGATCAAAAAAGATTAAAATCTCAGATAACTAATCAGACTGTAGCAAATAGGAACTTGGGAGACTGAATACCCTGCTTGCTGTTGAATTTTTGTTTTGTTTTGTTTTTGTTATTTTGTTTTTTGAGACAGGGTTTCTCTGTGGCTTTGGAGGCTGTCCTGGAACTAGCTCTTGTAGACCAGGCTGGTCTCGAACTCACAGAGATCCACCTGCCTCTGTCTCCCGAGTGCTGGGATTAAGGTGTGTGCCACCACTGCCAGGCTGGCTGTTAAATTTTCATTTGTCACTTCATCCTGGTCATTACTGAAACCCACAGAACTTCAAAGTACAACACTTAACTACAGGCAACAGAAGTAACTAGAAAATGTGAAAGACTGCCTTCACTTTGACAATTCTTTCTTTTCTCCCTTACTGTAATTGAAAAGGCAGTTTAATTAAAGCACAAATACTTGTCTTAGAGTAAGAATAACATTTTTTACAACAGGCAGAGTAAATTACCATACAAATTTTTGATGGTTTAGAGGGAAGAAATGACTTGTATATGTGTTGTGATTGTTTTTTTCTTTAAAATATTATGTATAAATATTAACACCTTCAAAAAATTTCTGTCTTATAGTCCTGGTTTTCTGTAGATTGTTGCTTTTTCATTAAATGAATAGACATAGATTGTTTTGAAAAATTCTCAGGAGTCTGAGTATTTATGTATCCACAGACATGTAATTGCTTTCTCTTTGTACCATAGGAATGATTGCAATTAGCAGGATGGCTGTGTTGTACCCTCAGGTTATTGTGGACCACCCATTTTTCTTCCTTATTAAGAACAGGAAAACTGGTGAGTGTGTTATGTGAATACATTATTTCATAAGCCACAAAAGCTTTCTGTTTCAAAATGATACATATTTTTAAGATTGTTTCCAATGTTCTTATGCTTTTAGAAAATTAAGATATTGTATATTTTTATTTTTATACATTATTAGTTGCATGCGTGTGGGAAATATGTATCCCATTGTTTTGTTCACTCTTCTCTTTTGTTCACTTCCAACTTAATGCAGGTACAATCTTGTTCATGGGACGAGTCATGCACCCTGAAACGATGAACACAAGTGGACATGACTTTGAGGAACTTTGAATGCTGACATTTGAAGAAAAAGAAAGCAGTAATAAAGCACATTTTGTTTGCAATTGGTATATAGTTAGGATTGTCGCTTTACAGCATTATTTAAGGTAATATTTAAAGTAGTTCCGAGTAGAAGTAATACATGTGACCTATAATTCAGCCTGTCAAGAAATGTTACCAGTATTAAAATTATGGTCCTGTTGTGTCATTGTGTCTGTTGTACTGTTGTTTAAAATAAAAGTATATATTGCGCTTGTGAGCATTTTTTTTCACTTTGGAGGTAGTTGTAGTCTGCAACACCACTATAGCTGAAATTTGGAAACTGTGTTGTTTCTTTAGGAATTGTACAACGTAAATGATCCTGCAACGTAAAATGTAGAAACTGCTGTTTCTGAGTGTCTTCATAATCATGCAGAATGAACACCAAAGTGAGCAGCATACATGTAGATAATAAGCAATAATGTGAAGTGGAGACAAGTAAGCCACAAAAATTGGAACTGTCATTTACTGTAGGGCTCCATAGCAAAACTTTTAGGAAAAATTTGGGCTATGTAAAGCCTATAGATGTTACTGATTTGTGTCTATACTGTAGTTTATTCCTTTTAAGTAGTCACTAACCTGTTATATTTATTTTTTAAAGTTTGATTAGCATCTGTGTGCCACATGACTCTGGTAACAAGCTCAAACATCATATTAGCCCCTCCTGATGACATCAAGGGGTCCTGTGAATAGATTGACTTGTACCATTTAAGTATGATACTTCTTTTGATGTTACCAGAAAGATGAAATCACCCAGTGGCACATTTCCTAGAATATATCCAAGGCATCAAGTGATACATTGATATACCAGCTACTTAGATGTCTTTACTTTATAGAAAAATCACCGGTCAATGCATCATATGGAATTAGTGCATCTCAAACTCAGTGTGTGATGCTGTCACCTGGTCAGTTATTACAAATGCAGGTTCTTATCCAGGATGTTTAAGATAATATGGGGACAATACCTTTTTAACAAGCTCCCAAATGATGTCATGGGTGTTGGAACTTGGGCTTTGCTGTTTGTCATTGGGGTAGCAAAATTCTACTTACTGTAAGTATCACATGTTTGATATTAATATGAATACATGAAAAAAACCTTTAATTTTCACTGACTGAACTTGGAGGGAACCAGGATGGGAGCAGGATGTCATCTGTGTTAATAATACAATGCCCTTGTCAAGAATTAGTGTGACTCTAAAGTTTTTTTAAGAACATACTATAGATAAATGTGAGATTCTTCTGCATATTACAACACTTGAAATACAGTCTTTAAAAATATGGAGACATTTATAGGCAATACCCTTGAAAGAATTTATGAATATCCAAGGACACAGTATTTAACAGTGAATCTTTTACAGCTTAAATTTTCAGAAGACTTGCAGTTTATTCATAAATCTTGATGTTATTGTAGAATAGTGTTCTTGTTTTCATTTATAATTTATGTAGCTGTGATGGCTGATGTTGATTCAGCATTCACATTTTAAGCTAAGACAGTATTTGTCACTGTATCCTTCTTGTGAATATTACTCATGTGGCTATGCCTATGTGTTCATCAGTTAACTAAATGTATTGCCTGTAAGGAAGAATAAACATCATTATGCAATCACATGATTCTACAAAGTCCCCAAAGCTATTTTTTATTAACAGATATATGATCAAGTTCTTCTATTTGGAATATTTATCTTAAAATGTTTCAATATAAGTTAGGTGTTACCTAATTGAAAATGGATGTTCTCATACTGGTGGAAAGCCTTGAAATAATATGTTACAACACCAAGTTTTTTCTTTTATTAATTTAGTGTGTGTGTGTGTGCATGTGTGAGTGCATGTGCGTGTGCATGTGTTTGTGCATGTGTGTGTGTGTATGTGTGTATGCATGCTTGTATGTGTTTACCAGAGAACAGGCATTCATATGCCACAGTTTGCATGTGGAGGTCAGAGGACAAATCGGAGGAATCGGTTGCCTCTTTGCACCTTGGGATGCCAGAATCACACTCAAATTGTTAGAATTGTGCAAGAAACACTTGCATCCATTGGGTCTCACTTGCACTCAAGGTTTTCTGTTGTCATCACTTTGCTTTTAATTTTCTCAATAGATTTCTTTTGTTGGAAAGATAACAATGAATCATTCCTAATGGTTTTATTTTCTTTAATTACAATGGATAATTACTGTAGGTGCATGCTCAAGCAGACACAAATGCATACATGCATGGAAAACACTTTTGTTCTGTGAACTTTTGTTTTGGAGGAAATCAGCAATCTTTCTGAATATGTTGATGTTAGCTGAAATTCTTATGTTAGTTATTTGTGTGTATGCAACAGACTGGACTGAATAGTTATAGACAATACAATCCTATATACTTGAATACTACCATTATGACCAAACAGATATTAAAATAAGTATTATACAAATACTTATTTGAAATATCCATTTCATAAGAACATTGAAAATAAAAAGAAAATGCAGTAAAGAGCATACTTCATTCTCATTAAATATGCATGGTATACATAATACAATTCACTGATTTTTGATATATAATCAGTTTCTTTAATTTTTAATGGTAGTAATTTTTCTTATCTGAAAACCTGTTTTATTTTTTCTCTAAAACAAAAGTAGTGGCAGAATTTCACTTACTAGCTGAAGGCAAATTAAACCAGTTAAAACTTGTCTTTGTAAAGTAAAGGTCTTTGCTGCAATTTTGAGCAAAGTTAAAATACAATTTCAAGAATAAAAGAAGTAATAAGAAAATATTGTTGATGAAAACTCTGTAAATTTGCCCTGCTCTCAGAGCCTCATGAAATCCTGATCCATTACAAAGGGATTCTTCTAAAAGCAGACACAATGCAAGATTCTTCAGTTTAATGATTAATTGAGGAGAGACTCAATGAAACATCCTACCAAGGTGCCAAGTCAGCTAGAAGCTTCCAGGAAACCTAACTCACCTGTTAATATTCTCGTGCACAATAAAAAAGTAGTTTGTAATACATACAAAGAAGTAATGTATACAGACTGAGCAGGTTGTGCTTAGGAATATATATGTATATGCATATGCAAACATTCTTCCAATAAAAATTAATGAAAAAAGAGGCCAATAATTTGAAATAGAGCAATGAAAGTGTATATAGGAGGATTTGGAAGGAGGAGAGGAAAGGGAGACATTAAGTAATTATATTATAATCTCAAAAATTGTTGGACTAAACTCAAGACAAATCTCTAATTGACATAAGCATACAATTAAAACGAACTTCCAGACTTGGGTGACCATGGGTCCAACATAATGAGACTCAGGGTTTTGTCTCTAAACCATGATAGAATCATGAAGGGTGTGTGATTTCAGGATAGGGGACACAAAGGAGCAAAGGTAAAATAGGCAAATTTAGAGTAAGCAGTTACAAGCTTTTACTATTTGATTTCTGGCCTACTTACAAGTCACGTTTTATTCAAAAAGATTTAGTTATTTTCCTTCTTTAAAATTGAACCGGTAAAGTGGCTGATGAGAGCAGAGACAGACATCCACAGAAATACACTGAGCTGAAATCTGGAACTCAGTTGAAGAGAGGGAGGAATGAAGAACGAAGGGGTCTGTACCTGGTTGGAGAAACCCACAGAAACAGTTGGCCTGAAAAAGGGAAAGCATATCGACCCCAGATGCTCTTTGGGAGGACAGTACAGGACTAATCCAGCCCCCTGATCATGGATGCCAATGGGGAGGCCCCTGCACTCCTGGGATTTTTAGACATAGAGCAAAGGTTTACCAGCCTATAATCCTCTACCCCAAGGAAACTAGAAATCATGAATGACTCCAGAGGGAGGTGGACTGGCGTTTTGCCCTGGTGGGTGGGAGGGACTTCGAGAGCCCATCCCACTTGAAGGGATTCGCTCTGTCTCTGAACACATGGGGAGGGGCCTAGGCCCAGCACAGGAAGATTTGGTGGACTTGGTGGAACCCTGGTTGGGGGCCCTACCCTGCCTGGGGAGTGGCGGGTGGATGGGGTGGGGGGTAGGTTGGAGGTGGGGGAGAAGGAATGGGGGTGGGGGAGGGAGAGGGAGAGGGAAAGTATATGTGAAAATATTAATAATTTAATAAAAAAAGAAAAAAAAAAGAAAAAAAAATTGAACCGGTAAGTCTTTCCATTATTCTCTTGTTAGGTTGTGCGTCTTCATGTGTGTGTGTAGATATGTGCATCTCAGTGTATGTCTCAGGGTATGTGTCTTTGCCTGTGTGTTTCAATATCTGTGTCTTTGTGTATCTCAATGTAAGTGTGTCTCAGTGTATGTTTCTCAGTATGAGGGTGTATCTGTGTATGTGTGTGTGTCTGTAACTCTGTCTCTGTCTCTGTCTCTGTCTCTCTCTGTCTCTCTCTGTCTCTCTCTGTCTCTCTGTGTGTGTGTGTGTGTGTGTGTTTGTGTGTGAGTGTGTGTGTGTGTGTGTGAGTGTGTGTGTGTGTGTGTGTGTGTGTGTGTGTGTGTCTGTATCTCTGTGTGTCTGTGTCTGTATCTCATTGTGTTTCCCAGGGTGTGTATGTATCTCAACATGTGTGTGCATCAGCATGGTGTACTTCACTGTGGCCATGGCCTCCTTTTACTGTGTGTGTTACTGTGTGTGTGTGTGTGTGTGTGTGTGTGTGTGTGCACATGCATGCACGTGTACATGGTGGCTTGTTTTGTGTGTGTCTTTATCTTTTTTCCATTCCTTCCTTTTTGTGTTTAACAGCCTACTCTCTGCATTGACGATTTGTCTCCTCAATGTGTCTGTAAATGAGAGCCTTTCCATATTATTCACTAGGGAGCCATTTCCTGCTCCATCAGGATGCTGATGGTATGTATTCACTTCACAGCTTGATGAATCCCCTTTAGAAAAAAGAATATTTTCACCACATGAAACTCATCCACATCTAGACTGTGTTCTGAAAAGTACTTTCTCATCCAAATTTTTAATATTTTACATGCAGCAAGATATATACCAGTTTTAAAACTTGTAAACTAAGGTTTAGAACAATTATTTACATATGTCATAGGCAGCTACATAACTGAAAGGGACTAAGTGATAGTTCAATTGTATTGCAGTATTTGACAAACATAGGTGTCTGGTTTATGTGTGAATAAAATATTTTGAATTGCTATGGTTTAAAAAATTACACACATTCAAATTGGTCATTCTTGTGTATGGCTCTTTGGTTTTTAAAAGTGTAAATATACAATTTAATTTCGTAATTAAAATACATATTTCTCTTCTACTCACACTGCTCCTTCATGATCAAGAGGCAGGCAAGCATAAGAGATAGCTTAGCTTGGGACCCCCATTTGAATTTGACTTATACACACAGACACACACCGTAATAATTTACTACACAGTCTAGTTCCTTCACCAGTATCACCATGACTCAAACAAGGAGCCCAGCAACTTCAAAACCCCCTGAACTCCTATCTGGATCAGGCCACACATTTTCCTATCTTTAAAGAAGTTCCCCACGGCTGATAGTAATCAATTTTAAACCATTTCTGTTCAATGAATTCCCAAATATATTCCCTTATTCAGTTTAAGGAATAGAAGAGACAATCTGAGCTAAACTGATTTGGAGTGTTCTGAATGCTAAAGTGAAACTTGGTCCTTTAGTAATCTTTCGGGGGGGGGAATCCCTATTTATCAGCTTATGCCTACTCATAATTAAGCATGTATATGATTAAAATCATATGCATTACCGAAAGGGATATTCACAGTAGAGAAATGGCTATATAATCTAATCTGTCAATAAAAGTAGTTACCCACACTTTGCTCCTTAGTAATCAGCCTCTCCTACTCTTGAAGTCCGTAAAAAATTCCATAGTAATGTAACCCTCACTAATGTCAACCTTAATAACCTTTATAACCTTCAAAGTTTCTTCACTCCAAATCAAGTTGTCTTGCTTCTTTTGAACATCTACATGAGCCTTCATTTACAATTCTTTGGATAAGAGGCTAAAACCATGTAAATATTAGACATAGTCACCAGTAACAGTCACATCAGATCTGCCTGTGTCTTCTAGCAGTCATTTGTTTGTTCTTTGTTTCTACAATTTTGTCTGTTCCTGTTCATATAAGCACAATACTACAGAAGGGCAAAGTTTCAAGATGTTACATTATTCAGCTGTGACATATCTGAGATTCTGTCAGGGGTCCAAAAAATATCAATTATGGTATTTCAGATACAGGCCTCAAACTCTATCCCAGGAGCTTGAATCTCACATGTCTTTTAGGTGTTGGGTGGTTACCACAGGATAGCTTGGCCTCAGTGCAGAATGTATCCTAGTTTGCATAACAACAGACCTAGGCCCTGGGTGAGCCCACACCTGTCCTGAGGTCTTGTTTACTTGCCCAGGGACTGTTTGGGGTGCCTCTTGGATTAAAAGAATTTTATTTATTTATTTATTTATTTATTTATTTATTTATATTATTTAATTACTACTCATATTTACATATCCATCACCCCCCATTCCCTTGCTGCCCTCCCATCCTCCCATGTTCCCTACCAACCCCTCAACCCATGCACCAACTCCTCCCCAGGGACAGTGAGGCCCTCCACGAGGGACCTTCAAAGTCCCTGGTGGACTTTGGGGGAGGGTCTAGGCCCTCCTTGCTGTATCTGGGCTGCAATAGTATCCCTCCATAGGGAATGGGCTCCCAAAGTCCATTTGTGCTCTGGGGTTAATAAAGACTGGTTCCACTGTTAGAGGTCCCATAGACTGTCTTGGCCTCCTAGCTGGCACCCATATTCAGAGGGCTTGGTTTGGTCCAATGCTGTTTACCCTGCTTTATGACTAGGGTTAGGGTTAGGAATTTTTTGATATCAGCTTTATACATGATAGGAGATGTCTTCTGTGGTCACCCCCATTGTTGGAAAGCTATTTAAGAGGATGCTTGAATAAATGGTGGACCCAGTTTCCAGCATGGACTGAGAGTGCTCCTGAAATGACAAGATGCTTGTGTCTCATCTTTATCGATGTTGGGTAGCTAAGAGTTTCCTGGTCCAGCAGTCCCCGACTCAGGGATCGGCTGACTCCGATAGCAGCCCTGAAGACATTAGTCTGGAATAGATAGCCTCCATAGCATGGGACAGATACAAGCCGGATTTATCCAACTTTTTCATTCAAGTTATATGTTCTTGATTTTTATGGTAGAACTGATCCACTGGACATGTATTCCATAATGTATTTATCTGCTAACACATTTTATGTACTTTTTAAATTTATGTATATTATCTGTTGCTAAAAATTTTTGCTCATGACATTAATTAGATTTTTTATTTGACTTCAAAAACTCTTTCATTGTTTTTTAAGTCCTTTGTCAAATATGTTATTTTCAAATATTTTCTCTGTTTTCAGTTTATCTCACTTTTTTAGTATATTTCACAGACACAAAAAAACATCAAAATATTATCAGTATCAAATGAGTCAGCATTTTTCAGACTCTTGCTGATGTTCTGTTTCATTTCTGCTGTTGTGATAAATATCCTGAGAAGCAGCATAGGGGAAGAAACATTGCATTTACTGTAGAATTCCCAGTTATAGTCCACCGTCATTGAGGTACCACAGAGGCAGGCTTGATCATGTCATGTCTACCTTCAAGAACAGAGGGAGAGAGAGAGAGAGAGAGAGAGAGAGAGAGAGAGAGAGAGAGAGAGAGAGAGACTCACCTATGCTTCCTAGCTTTCTCTGTCTTATACATTTGAAGGCCTGCCATGAAGTAATGCTACTCACAATCAGGGTGAGTCTCCCCACCCCACTTACTAATCTAGACAAGCCCCTACAGAGGTATTCACAGGCCAAACCAATTGAAAATCTCCTCCCAAGTGGCAATATAGCGATCTCAGGTGATCAAAGCACTACACCAAGCCTGAAAATGGATCGCTTTCTTGTATGTTTATGGTTACTGTATTTGTACATATAACACATTTTGGATTGACTTTTGTGAAGCCGTGGGTATTTAATGTTTCTTTGGTGCTCTGATGTGCAATTATTACAGTACCATTTACTGAAAACTGGTCTTATTCCAGTGAATTGCTTTTGTGTTTTTGTGAAAAATACACTGACAACATTTCTATGAATGTATTCTGGTCTCTTTAGTTTATTCTATTAATCTATATATCTGTCTTTTCACCAATTTTTGGTTATAAATGTTTTTAAGAGACTTTAGAGTTAGGTAGTGTGAATTTATTTATTTATTTTTTTACCTTTTCGACATGAATTTCATTTTCTTCTGTCCATTCATTGAACACATTTTTCTTTTTATGTAATATATATCTCTGAACAACAAAATCTGCCTCTTTATATCCACGCCTAGATATGTGTACATTATAGCAATGTTGATCCAAAAGTAATTAAGCCAGAATGCTATATGATTTCTACAAAAGTAGGTGATCATGAATGCTTGGATTTAATGGCCTGTTGTTTATTTATTTTTAATAACAATTATTTTTACTTTATGGCATTGTTGTTTTGCCTGCACGTATATATGTATGAGCATCTCAGATTTCCTGGAACTGGAATTGCAGATAGTTGTGAGTCACCATGTGACTATCGAACTCCAGTCCTCTGGAAGAACAGCCAGTGCCCTTAACCACTGTACATCTTTCCAGTCTAATCTATATAAACAACATTTGTGCAAGCCTGAAAGCATGGTTTTAGCCCATGCGCTTTGGTGTCTGCCAGCAAGATTATTCTTGAGAGAACATTGAAGTCTTCTTGATAAAAGCATAAGAACATGTTATTAAAAATTATAAATGTATATTCTAAAAGGAAAGATTTTCACAGAAAAATCAGCTTAGCTTTTTATTAAATACTTCAGTTCAAAGAATAGACGATAATTCAATGTTAATAAGTCAAAAATCTAAAGTGGGAAGATTTGCCCAGAGAGGCCTACCTGGATCTTTCTCCCAGAAGGCAAGAAGAAAGGCAGTGAATAAGGGGCAGGAGAGTTAGAGAGGCAGAATGGTTCATAAGCCATGGAAAGACACATAAAGGAACAATGGTAGTTAGAGAGTTGGGGAGATGTTGGAGGCCAGCTTGCCATCTGGGCTGATATTTGGATCAGGTGGCTACCAAGAGCCATATGTGGATCTTTGGTCCTATAGCAGCCAGGGTCTGTGTTGATATCCACGACTTTTCCTGTAGTCGAGTGCCACGCTGACTCCAGTGGGCTGGGTTACCTCCTGGGGCAAAGATCAAGTTCATGAGCCATGCTGTGCCAGAGTGGTTTTGCTGTCATCTGGGTCCATAGTGACAGCCAGGCCTAGGTTGTTACTAAGGACAATGTCTGTGTCCGTGATCCTACTGCAGCTGAGGTATAGATTGATGCCCATGTCTCCACCTTGCCACCGAAGGTCACATGAAGCCCCGGGTCTGGGCTGCATCTTGGGGCTTTGTTGTTGTCCAGGGGCCATGCTGACATCACAGCCATCCTGATCTCAGTGTCCAGAGGTACCACCCAGAACAAGGATGTCGAGCAGGCCAAGCTGATGCCTAAGGCCATGTCTGGGTCTGTGGCCCAGCTGCAGCTGGGGTCTGGGTTGAACTCTGTGGCACAGATTACCACTAAGGACCATACAGAGTCCCAGGATCTGGGCCGGAGCCTGCGGCTTGGGTGAAACCAAAGGGGGCACAGCATAGTGGTGACCACACAGACATGAGTGGTCTATGCTACCACCCGGGGCCAAGGTATCATCTGGGCCAAGGCTGCCACTGAAGGCTATGTCTGGTTCCATGGCCTGTAGCAGCGAGGTTCCAAATTAACATAGGTCGTTCTGGTTGCACAAGCTCCATGAAGAAAGGGGGAGTGGGGATGTCAAACCAGCAACCCGAGTCAGGGTTAGTGTCAGAGGACCAGGATACATCTATATTTGAGTGGTCTGGGCCAAAGCTGCAGCTGAAGGACACGACAGGGTCCATGGACCCAATGCAGGCAGGGTCTGTGCTGATGTCTGATGCTCCTGCCACCATCGCAGTCTGTGAAGACACCCAAGATCAAGGGCCAAGTTAGTGTCTCAGGGCCATACTGCCACTGGGTCAGTGGTGATATCCAGACCCAGTTGCTATTAAGGATCATGTTGGAGTCCATGGTCCTACCATAACTGGGATTATGACCTGAAGTACGGGTGCTGCACTGCTGCTAATGGTCACGTAGAGGCCCAGGGCTGGGGCTGCAACCTGAGGCCTTGGTGATGTTCGGCGACCACACGGCTGCCAGAACCATTCCCACCTGAGTGGCTATTCCTTCCATCCAGAGACAGAATGTTGTCTGGGCCTAAGCTGCTGCCAAGGGCCATGTGTGGGTCCATGGTCCAGCTACAGTTGGGGTTTGTGTTGATGTCAGTGTCCAGTGGCCACTCTTGGAGCCTTAGGAATCATTCGAAATGAAATCAGAGGGCTATACTGAGCCAGTTCTGCCCTTCACTGCCTTGGGAAAGCTGGCGTTACCTCCTGCTGCCCACTACAGCAAGAGAACTGGCCCTTTACTCAGGAGAGAGGGCCCCCACCTCTCACCACAGGCAAGGATGAACCTACTCTGAAGGTTTGCATGTAGGGTAGCTGACTCCACCACTGCAACTAAGGTGGCTTCCCCAGTGGCTGCATCTGACCTAACTGGCTAACACCCAGACCCACAACTGGGCTTTGGTTTGACCCACCCTAGCATCTACTCCATTTCGGTACTGATGGCACTCATAAAGGGACTGCACCTGCAGAACGATACCTGCAAGATCTCCAAGACACAGGATACCCCAGAAGAGCTTCAGTGAAGATCCAGTGAGTATGGTGTACCAAAACCAGAGGCCTTGAACCAGACCAATGACTCATTGCAATGGACAGTTGCCAGTCAAGCTGATGGGACAAAGGGGTACACTATATGACACATCGAAGCTTCCAATGCCATCAGACCAGATGAAAAGGTGATGGAGAGGCAGGAGAGAAGGAGAAGCAGACATTTTTCTGTTTCAGGTGTGGTCTTTGTTCTGTTTTGGTTCATTGTTTTTGTTTGTTTGTTTGTTTTGTTCTTGCTTTTGTTTGCTTGCTTACTTTGTTTTGTTTTCTTTCATGGGGAGGCATCAGGGATGAGGGGAAAATATGGGGGGACTGAGAGGTGAACAGAATTGAGGTACATGATGCGAACCCCCCCAAAGATACAATAAAGAAGTTTAAAAAAAATAGATAAAAGTGGATACTGCTAATACTGAGCTTTTTTTTTTTTTGTGAGACAGATACATGAAAAGGATGCTAACTTTGTTCCAAAAAAGGGACAAAATTAGTATTATCTAAGTAACATCATTATTATTATACCAGATGTAAATGTTCTTTTCTTCTTTTTGAAGTTTTCATAAATTTTAAAGGAAAAATAAAGTGTTTTTCTGTAACATATGGCATGTTCCAGAAAACGTTTCTTTAGCAGCCTTCACAGTCGAGCTAGCTGATGCAGCTTTGTTCTTCCTCAAATAGATGTTTCATTCGTCTTCCTGTTCTATGTCTAGAATTCATGAGTATTTAAATCTGATGTCTGTTCACACAATTGTCTGTTTCTCTGACATCCAAAAAATAAAACTACCAATGAAGAGATTCCCCTTTTCTATATGATAAAGTGGCTTCCTTTTCCAATATTTTTTGATTAAATTTTTATGAACACACACCTGGGGGAGGGGATTGGAGAACTGAGCTAAAGCCCTAGCCAGCCCTTAACTAGACAGCTGTCTTTGAAGCAATTTACTTAATTACCATCCATTTATTTTAATACTGGTGTCCACTTCATAATATTACAGTAAAGCTTAAATGATGTCATGTGCATGAAAAACCTGGGTACTTGATACTTAGCTACAAGAAAGTTGACCTTTGAGCACTGACCTTCCCCCTCTATGTCCCTTCTGAAATAGGCCATTTTCCATGTTTCACACCTATGATGGTAGAGAAACCAAAGGTGTTTGGGGATCGTTTGTGGTCAGATAATAGTGGAGACATTTTGCACTGTCTGTGCATGCAGTAATCGTGTCACATAACTGGTGTCCCTTGAGACCCCAGTCAAAGAAATAGCTGAGAAAGAATCCTAATGATCATTTAAGAAAGCATCATAAATCTTGGTTATTGTCTAAAACACATTTCATTGATTTTTCTGTAAAATAAAGTGCCAGTTTCAAGATGTTAAGAATAGATGTCAATAGCTTGGAAGAAAGTCCTGGAGACAAAAAAATTGAGGACTCCTTGGCCAGCACTGAGTCACTGGTGCCCTTGTCAATATGTGGGCAAATAAGGACAGCAGTCACTTCACAGAAGGGACTTGGAGCTGGACTTTGTTCTACAATCATTGCATATTGTTTGCATTTTTATTTTAAATATAACTATTTTGATATACACTAAAATTATTTTGAATTAATGTAAATGGCATTTATTGAGTTTTGAATGGTTTTTAAATAAACATTATAGTTGATGTCATTTTGGCAGAGTGCTTTTTATTCTTTCTTAGCAGCACATTAAAAGGTAATCTCCACTGATACACTGAGTCCATTGAACTGGGATAGATATTACTCATCTCAGGGCCTATAAGGGTCTTATTTATTAAAGTACACAGCAAGAAGGCATGCTATCACCTGTAATTTCCTAAAAGTACTATTGGCTATCATAAGGGCTATTTAGAATATCCAAACCAGGAGAAGAGGGAGCAGTTGGGAAAAGAAAGGAAGAAGATATGCGAAGGCCAGATGACTGGAAGCTGAGGGAACATGGGAAAGTTGCTCAGCAGATGACTGTGTCTTATCTGAAGTAGACTAAACATGGCCATCACTTAAGCATGGCCAAGGAGTGGACATTAAAGTTTGGCATCTGAGCTTGAGTGAGAGGGCAGAGGGAAGGGTAGGAGTACTGAGTCTAATTCAGTGAATTTCTGTAAAAAGCAAGTGTCTTTCAGGGATGTTTAATCACATTCTTACCTAACACACTACACATTGCTAATTAGCAGCAGCCTTTGAGGAGGCTGGGAATCATCAGATATAAGGAGCAGAGCGTTCATTTTCCCCCAAGGAAGTTCCTCTCCCTTCAATAAAATTATTTTAATTGGCTGGATTTCACAAGTCCTACAAGTTATGATCTGGGTACTTCTTCCTTAAGAGAAAACTTTAAAATTTTTATTTCATTATCTTTGTATGGATCAAATCACAATGAATTTCTTAGGAAATTTTCCTGTCATAATGATACTGATAGAAAAACAAATTAAACAGTAGATACTTTAATATTTTTGAAGTGCAACATTTTTCTAATTTAAATTATTCAGAAATACTTAAAATGAAATGATTTTGGTGTTTTAGGCTCTGCTGTAATGAGCAGTCTCTAAAATTATTTTATTAACCTTTATTAATAAAACTAAGGATGAGGGGGGCGAAGAGCTGAGTTAGTGATTAAGAGAACTTGCTGCCCCATTCATTTCCCAGTACCTACATCAGGCAACTGACAACTCCCTAGAACTCCAGTTTCAGGAGATCTGACTTCCCTTCTGGCCTCCTAGAGCGCCTGTACAATGTGATGCTCATGTGCACATTCACACACACACATACACACTCTCACACACCTAAATAAAAATTTAAATGATTAAGGTTGAGATTTTTTCTTATGTCATCAATTTTTAAAGGAAGACTGGCATGCTAAGACATGTCTTTGCAATCTTGATAAATTGTTAAGGGTAGTAAATGCTTTTCTTTCAATTTTTTAATAGCTAAGTGGGTGGGGAACGTCTCCCCAAGAGGCACCAAAGCACTGTTGGCAATGTTAGTGTGTAGTTCTAGCCTAACACAAACTATAGAAAGTGTCTGCTGAAACAAGACTATTGATGTCCATGGTAAGTTTCAGAAAGCAGAATAAGAATCTTTCCTGCTATTCAAGTAAAAAAAATCAATATTTTTCATGATAGCCCATTTCTGCCTCAGCTTTGAAGTGGAATGATATTTTTGACTCTTAGAAATAAAAGTCAAGATTGAAGAACCATTTCTTTCTATGATGATTCCAGTGTCATTAAACAGACCACTGTTAACCAAAACGGAGATAAAATTGTAATCAAAACAGTTTGAGCTAACACACACACACACACACACACACACACACACACACACACACACACACACACCTCCCTTGCTCATATATTCCAAGCTGCCTGTAGTAAATAAACTCTTTATCCTTGTTAACTTCCTACTGAAGTACTCTTCCCATCACACCCTTTAGTCAAGACACACAGACCAAAGGGGTGACTATGGACCTGTTTCAACCACAACAACCTTCTGGGGATAAAGAAAGTTTAATTGGTTCTGCTGAGGTTGCCTTTATCATTGAAAGAGGAAATATTTAACTCTTGGAAGTTCTCTTTCATTTTTTGGGGGGGGGGGTTGTGCAGGTGGCGTGGGGGAATCTGGGGGTGACTTGGGGGGGTGAGACAGGGTTTCTCCATGTATTATAACCTTGTCTGTCCTGGAACTCATTTTGTAGACCTTACTGGCCTTGAACTCAGAGATCCATCTGCATCTGCCTCCCAAATGTTGTGATTAAAGGCTTGTGCCACCATGTTCTGCTTGTTCTCTTTCTTTTAATGTGTAAAATGAAGTTGCATTCAGTGTCTTTGTGCTTTAGTTATTAGGGACTGAATGGTTGCTATACATGAATTTGGAGGCAACATTTAAAAAAAAATTACCCTTCACACCAGGAGAATGTGGCCCACAGACTCAGCTAAGCAGGGCTCCCATGGTCTCAGAGAGTCAGAAGTGGCAACAGGGCAAGTGGTGCATGGGTCTACACAAGGTCCTCTGCATGTATGTTAAGGTTGTTAGCTTGGTGTTTTTGTGGAAAACCTAACTGTGGGAGCAGGTGTGTCTCTAACTCTTTTACTGGATGTTGGGACTCTTTTCCTCCTATTGGGTTGCCTTATCCAGCCTTGATATGGAGCCTTTTTGCCTTGTGTTATTATATTTTGTTTTATCCTGTTTCGCTATAGTCTCTTGGAGGCTTCTTTTTTTTTTTCTGAAGAGGAGATTCAGGGAACTTCATGAACTTGGGGCAGCTGTCTCTGTGGGTTCCCTATCATGATCTTGACCCTTCCTGCTCATATAGTCCCTCCTCTCTCTCTTTGACTGGACTCTTGGAGCTCAGCCCAGTGCTTAGCCATAGATCTATACATCTGCTTCCATCAGTTACTGGATAAAGGTTCTATGATGACAATTAGGGAAGTCATGCATCTGATTAAAGGAGAAGGGAGGCTCAGACAGCCAGTCCACTATTACTAGGAGTCTTATCTGGGGTAATCCTTGTGGATTCCTGGGAGTCTCTCTGGCATGAGGTTTCTCTCTAATCCCATAAAGACCCTCTCTATTAAGATATCTCTTTCATTGCTTTCCTTCTCCATCCCTCCCTCAACTTGACCATCCCAAACCTACATGTTCCCACCCACCATCCCCTCTCCTCTAGCCCCCTGTTTCCCCAGGAGATTTCATCTATTTTTCCTTCCCAGGGCAATCTATTCATCCCTCTTAGGTTCCTTAATGTTGCCTGGCTTCATTGGGGTTATGGATTTTATCATAGTTATCCTTTGCTTTACATGAAATATCCACTTATGAGAGAGTACATACTGTGTTTTTGTTTCTGGGACTGGGTTACCTCACTCAGGATTATTTTTTTCTAGTTGTACCATTTGTCTGAAAATTTCAGATGTCACTGTTTTATTTTTATTTATTTATTTATTTTTACCTCTGAGTAGTACTCCACTGTGTAAATGTACCATATTTTCCTTATTTATTCTTTGGTTGATAGGCATCTAGCTTGTTTCTAGGTTCTGGATATTATAAATAATGGTGCTATGAACATTGTTGAACAAGGTTTTGTGGTATGATTGCACATCATTTGGCTATATGCCCAAGAGTGGAAATGCTGAGTCTTGAGGTAGATTGACTCCCTGCTATCAGATGTGGGGTTGGCGAGGAACTTTTCCCGTTCTGTAGGCTTCCATTTTATCATATTTACTGTGTCCTTTGCCTTACAGAAGCTTTTCAGTTTCAAGAGGTCTCATTTATTAATTGTTGATCTCAGTGTCTGTACTATTGGTGTTATATTTAGGATGTCATCTCCTGTGCCAATGCGTTCAAGGCTACTTCTCACTTTCTCTTCTATCAGGTTCAGTGCAATGGATCTATGCTGCTGTTATTCCCCATGCTCTTGGATAGGTAGGATTAACATAGTAAAAATGATAATCTTACCAAAAGCAATCTACATATTCAGTGCAGTCACCATCAAAATCCTTACACAGTTCTTCACAGACCTTGAAAGAACAATACTCAACTCCATATGGAAAAACAAAAACCAAGGATAGCTAAAACTTCTAGAGGCATCACTCTTCCTGAGTTCAAGCTCTCCTATAGAGCTACATTAAGAAAACCAGCTTGGTATTAGCATAAAAACAGACATGTGAACTAATGGAATTGAATCAAAGATGCTGATATTAATCCACACCTAATTTTTGAAAACAAAGCCAAATTTGTACAATGGAAAAGAGAAAGTATCTTCAACAAATGGTGTTGACATAACTGGATTCAACATATAGAAGAATGCAAATAGATTCATGTCTATCCCCATGTACAAAACTCAAGTCCAAGTGGATCAAAGACCTCAACATAAATCCAACTACACTGATAGAAGAATCTAGTTTCAATAAAAGAAAAAAAAACAATAAGTTGCCCTTCATATATTTTTAAATAAGAAAAACTTAGAATAGTTCTACAAGCAAATCTTGTTAGGTCCATGAATGTCTTTGCTGTCCATAGTGGGTCTTCACTTTTCCTTTTCCTGGAATTTTTCTAGCTGACTCACTTAATAATTACTAATTTGTCATGCAGTAGTGACACATAGATAAATAAGACTTGGGACTGCATGTGCCTTTAAGCTCTTAAAATCTAGTTGAGGGTATTAAAAACAATGCTGAGAGAGAAGCTTGTACAGATGAAGACCACAGTGTTCTTATGTCTCAGGTTACTGGTGACAGAGGCCCAAAGATGTAAAAATGCAAGATAATGGGAATACTTGAGGGGTTGTTCATTATCCTCCCACTTTGTTTCCTCTGTACTCACAGTGAACCTGCCCAGATGCGTGGTTTCAGTTTTATCAATGTGTTTAATTAAGACCAACCATTTTTCATTTGTTTGGCATTGCTAAAAATGAAGAAACAAGAGGAACTGTTTACTTTATGATAGAAAACATTTCTAAAAGGACATTCTGTAAAGCAGTGCTCAGGTAGCTACATGATCATACTGGATGCTATACCCATTTGCTTCTGTACATAACCCATTATTAAAAAGCCCATCCATTGAACCACAGGATGAAAAGGCACACCAAAAATCACCTTAATACACAGCAAAAATGCAGCAAACTCCACTGCTCATCCAGTGGGCTGGGAGTTGTCTCTGTGGTCATAGACATTTAGAGATCCTCAAACCTATTGTCTGGAGTTAAGAAAAAGGTCTCACCTGGTTCAGCCTGTGAGAAACAGGGCCATAAATCACAAACTTCTTGATGCTAACCATGAAGACAAGGAAAAGAAGGTTGTTCCAGTCTCTTACAGAAAACATTTTCAAAGTCAGAACGCAGATATCCCACAAGTTTATATATTTTTTAATGGTGAAGAAGTATATATGTAGAATTATCTAGCTGGAGTTAGTTTAGATGATCCCCCATTTTTGTTTGCAACATCTAGAGCATGGTAATTAGGAGCTCTTGCACAGGGGGTTAATACTGCAGACAGGCTGCTCTAGAGGGTTTTCCCGGTTGGGTGTAGACAGAAGAAATTTCACCATTGTTATACTCCTCCGCCTAAAGAGGAATCTCATTCTGTGAATGCCATCAGGCCACAAAACCTTGGTCAACCTCTGTGAGGGAAGTCCTGGGATATAGTGTCCACTCACCCTTATTTAGGACTATTAAGTTTTTTTCAAGGAGGAGAAAAGAATTACAGGAAAGGGGAAGCAATGACATAAATAAACGCCACCTTTAGTGTATTATAGCTTGCCTTATAACTATGCAATCAGGCAATCATGTCCTGGTCAATATGAATTGACATGGACACATCTCTTTACTACCCTTTGGTCTTTCCTCTAATCTCCCCTACTAGCTGGGTGTAGTATATCTGAAGAGAGTACTATATCTAAGTGTCTGAACCAAAAAAGATATACAACAATTTCGATTTAAAGGACAAATGTTCAGGACAGCCTTAGGACCAGAAATGTTCAATTGGTCTGCACACACACACACACACACACACACACACACACACACACACACACACACACGCACAAATGAAACTTGAATAATTAAACAGATAAATGTGCATATGCTCATTTTTACAGTTGTCAACCACTGGGAGTTCTAAGCATGCATATGATCAACTTATTCTCATGAAAAAAAATAATTACACCTTTCTAATTTTGTTCTCATTTTTTCCTTGGTATTTCACCAAAATAATAAAGTATGTAATATACTCACTCGTGACAGCAGTGTGGTCTACAGTCAGAAAGAAACATTTATTTTAAATTAGTACCTTGTCTTTGTGAGATTGCTCATACTAGAACTTGCTGAATAATGCAGGACAAGTCTCTCAAACATCACAAGACCCCCACACATGCTGGTGGGTCCTTGACAGCTATTGATTACATTTTTGCAACCTCTCTGCTTCTGAGACCTGAAACAGCTTTTGCTGTTCTGTACATGCCTGCTGTGAGTCACATCTTTTGCCTGATCGCCACTGCCTGAAGAGCTTAGAAGGGCAGCTAATAAACCCGACTGACTTCACATTGAAGCTGAGGACACAAGGGTACTGGTGACCTTTAACCTTATCATCTTTCCCCGTATGGTGTAACAATAGGGTAGCATCCAATCAGTTTTGTACATGTTTGCTCATTTGTTATTCCATTAACTGTTTGTTGAGTACCTAACCACCAGAGTCTTGGGGACAGAAACAAGAAAGTGCACTCACCTCAGCTTCCACCCTGAGTTCATGCCAGTGGAGAACAGTGGGAGGGAGAGACAGAAGTCAGTGTAGGCAGTGAGGATGTTATGCAAGGTGTGAGACAGAGGATGCTTTGGGGACTTGTCAGAATCAACTGAGCTGGGCAAGCTGCAGTTCTGTGTGTCTTAGCTTATGCAGTAGAATGCATTTTGTGAAGTGCTATTTCAAAAATTAATCCAGAGGCTGGAGAGATAGTTCAGCAGCTAAGAGCACTTACTGTTCTTGCAGAAGATTGGGATTAGATTTTCAGCATCCACATGATGGCTCACAACTGTCTGTGACTCTGCTTCCAGGGAATTCAGTGCCCTTTCTGATCTCTGAGGACACCAGGCATGTATGTGATATACATACTTACATGCAAAACACTTATGTGCAGAAAAAAGAATTAAACTTTGAAAATAGTTTATTAAAATGTATTAACCAGTGGCATTTGTTTACAGCCTTCCCACTTCTCTGTTCCAGGGAAAGCTTCTTTTTTGACATACTACATACATTTTATTTTATTTTAAGATAATATCTCGAGTATCACAGGCCAGCCTTCAACACACTATATTGCCCAAGATGCCCATGAATATCTGATACTCCTGCATGACCCCTGAATACTGATATTGCAGACAAGTGATACCGTGCTTGGTTTGTTTGCTGCTGGGGATCAAACCCAGGGCTTTGTCCAGCAACTGAGCTTCCCCCTCAGCCACTCCTAGTACATTTATTTAAATGGATTTCATGTGTTACTTTTGATTTTTAACTTGGGTCTTTATTTTCTCTTGAAGACTCAAGTTATTTACTGATCCTTTCTAAACCCACTTTTAAGTTATTTAGGGCATTCACATTTCACAAGCATAACAGAAATTAAAACAGTGCTAAACTATTTAAAAAAATATGAAGTGTTATGGAAGCTTTAAATTTTAGTATTGAAGGTGAGAAAGAAGTTGATGATGATTTAGCAATTTTGTGTACATATTTTCCCCCAAGAGTCAGACTGCGAGGGATTCAGGTCTGAAAAACAGTTATAAATCAAAGCATAATAGATAAGCTCCAAAATCCCAAACATGAATCCAAACAAGCAAATATGTCAGACAAAAATGAACATCTGACTACAAGCATTATGTGAGAAATGAAAACAAAATTAGTGAGAAAAAGACTCTATAGTAACTTAATCTGTGCATTCAGAGGGGCAGAATTGCTGTCCCTTTGCATCTGCCGTCTTGACAAGAGATCTTAGAGATCTCCAGGAATGCCTAACTTACTGTGAAGCAATGTAGGCGATACAGTGTTCTACTAGAAGTTTTTATTCAAGCAATCATGAATATGTCTTTAAAGAGATCCACTTCAATATGAGTAATAGGCACAGCAAAAGACAGCTTTCACCAATCAAACCTTTATTATCGTCAGCTTTGTTGCCATGTTGATGCTGCCTGGCCATTTCCTATGCTATGGTCACTGTGCTTTGTACACTCTGTACTGGGTCATCATCTTAAGCACACCAGGTGCTTTTTAAATAACCATTGATTAAGGAAACTCAGGTTGAAAGCAGTTGTACACCATGCTGTGACTCAGAACTAAATCTCAAGCCCTGGTTGTCCTTCATCAGAACCATAATTGTTCATCACTGTATAAACTCCGTGTTATACTTCAGCTGGAACCCAGTGCTTAAAACTATCAAATACACTGAGCAGTTTCATCGAATTTCATTGTTTATCTTTTCCATTGTTGCTGCACAAATGAATCAGCAACAATGGATAGGCAAATCATAGTGGTATCATCTCAAAAAGGGATCTGTTACAAATGTTCACCAGTCCATCTGGATAATTGGGTAGCACTCTTCTCCTTTTCAAAATTTCTGTGGCAGTCAGCTTTCTATCAATGTGATGGCATAGCTTATGTGGAAAGGAGGATTATTTGAGTTTACCATCTTGGACAGTTCAGGGTATGGTCCATTTTTCCTATGATTTTCAGCTGGCTGCAAGATAGTACATCATGTTGGGAGTCTGGGAAAGGGCAACAACTGTTTCATGAAAGCCAGGAAGTGCAATAGCAATGATTTATGCTCCTCACACACCTTTCCATGCCCTGCTTCATTAATAGTTAACATGTTGTCACTAGACCATACCTCCTAATGACCTTACTATCTCCTAATAGCAAGACAGACCACAGATGTGAGGCAAGTTTTCACCACATGGTCCTTTGAAAGCCACTTAATGAAACCATATATTTCTTACTATTTTAGTCATTTTCTTAACAGAAAATAAAAGTTAAGACACTTATGAGACAGGAAAATGTGCATTATCTACCAAGAGTTTGCGACTCAAAAATGTTGCCGAGTAAAATGGAAAATAAAAATAAATAACCAATGAAGTGGAGAACATGGAAGGGAGGAAGAAATGGTGATGTGTGGAGAGTATGGAGAGGAAAAAGAGAGGGTACTGAAACATATGTGACATGAAAGCAGAAAGGAGCTGGGGGGCCAGAATGGGGACCAGCAGGAGGGATGTAGAGCAGCAGGAGAAGGTAATGGAAAAGGGGGAGACTCAGTTTCTTTCCATGGTATTATGATAAAACACCCCTACAAAAGCCGTTTGATATATTGGTTGTGAGCCTCGCTTTTAATGGCTGAGCCATCTCTCTAGCCCAAGGAATGGACTTTGGGAGTCCATTTGCTATGGAGGGATACTCTCTCACCCTAGATACACAGGGAGGGCCTAGGCCCTGCCCCAAATGATGTGACAGACTTTGATGATCCCCATGTGAGGCCTCACTCTTCCTGGGGAGTGGATGGGGGGGGTGAGTGGGGAGCATGGGAGGATGGGAGGGAGAGGGAACTGGGATTGGTTTGCAAAAATAAAACTTGTTTTTAATTTAAATAAAATTTATTTGTAAAAAAAAGCCATAGTTCCAGATTATAGTTTATCATTGCAGGGAATCCAGAGTGGAAGGAACTTGAAGCAGCTAGGCACAGTCACAGTCAAGGGCAGAGAGAGAATGAATGCATGCATATTACTCAGTTAACTATCTATTCTTAGAGCACCTAGGATCGAAACCCAGGGAATGGTGTGGCCTACAGTGGGTGAGGTCTTCCCACATCAGTGATGGGAGATGTTATTATGTACATTTCCTTATTGCTTAATGAATAATACACTGATTGGCTAGGTAAGAAGATAGGCGGGGTTAGGAGATGAAGAGAATTCTGGGAAGTGTAGGCAGAGAGGAGTCAGCATGTGAGCCTGGGAAGAGAGGAAACGAGTCAGGTATTCTCTGGTAAGATAAAATCGTGTAGAAATACATAGACTAGTAGTTATGGGTAAATAATTAATACAGATCAGTAAGAAGCCCAAGCCACTGGCCAACAGTTTCAAAATTAATATAGCATCTGTGTGTTCATTTGGGGCAAGGTGGCTGCAGAACAGGGCAGGAAAGCCTGTAACACATCAGTTAAGGAATCAAGACAATTCCCCACAGACATGCCTATCGACCAGCTAACCTAGACAGTCCTTCATTGACACTCTTCTTCCAGGTGATTCTACATGGGGTCAAGTTGACAGTCAAAACAAACCATCACATAGGACAAGTAAGAAGAGTATGTACAAAAATGCAATAATGAAATCTGTTACTTAGTATCCTGTGTTAAAAATAATTAATGACTAAAATTATAGGCCAATGAATTAATAATATCACATTTTAAAACTATAATAAAATAAATTTTACATAGCATCTATTTATTATAGCATATGTGCATATCTCATATATGTATATATACACACACATTCCTTAGGCAGAAATTATGATTAGACATCAATGTATTGCTGCTGACATTTTTTTTACTGATGCTTCAATATTATTTAACACTTAAGAATTGAATAAATAAACCCAACAAGGCAGACAGAAGTCCATTGCAAATCTATTATAACATCTTAAATTTTCTAGGACAGTAGCAATTTAAAGTCTGCATTCTCTTCAAAATCTTCATTATAAAACCCCCAGTTCTTTCTGAAATGTCCTAATTTTGACATGAGCATGCCTCTCTAAGGCTTTTTCTCAACATCAACAATCAATACCACAACTTATTCATTGAATATTTACTCACCATTACTATTTTGTTAGCCCCCCAGGGTAGAGGAGTGAATACTACTTCCATGTTTGGGTTCAGAGAAAAATGAGTAGCTGTAAGTCAGTTGAGCTAAAACTTCCACCTCTTTCTCTCTCTCTGTTATATGTAGGATTGCCTAGGAAATTCCTGTTAGAAAGATATAGAAAATGAAAATACATTTTCATTTTTAAATTATTTTAATATTTCAGAAAGGAAGAGGTTTTGGAAAAAATTAAAGATAAAAGAATTTTAATTTATTATGAATTACAAATAGAATTTACCACAATATAAGCAGAGTTTTCATGTGCATTTGCATTTGAGTAACATAGTTAATAATTCCTATGAGACAATACAGCCATGTAAATACCATCATTGAATTTTTATCATCACTGAATAACTCAACAACTTGTGATTTTGTAAAGTAATATGTACTCATTGCACAAAATATGAGCTAAATGTCCATCAAGACAGGAATTGATAAATAATTTATTATAGATTCATATGCTCAAACATGTATTAAAGATAATAAACTATAATTCCAATTATAAGTGTTAAAATTCAGAAATAGTTGTGGGTATCTGCTTCTACTTCCATCAGCTGCTGGCTGAAGGCTCTGGAATTGGAATCCAGTTGCAGAGAAGGAAGGGTGATGAGCAAAGGGGTCAAGACCATGGTAGTGAAATCCCCAGCTGACCTGAACAAGAGGGAGCTCTTGGCCCCTGCCTGATCTTTGGGAAACCAGCCTGGAACTGATCCAGACCCCATAAATGTGAGTGTCAGTGAGGAGGCCTCGGAAATATATGGGGCCTTTTGTAGTAGATCAGTACTTATCCCTAGTGTAGGAATGGACTTTGAGATCCCATTTCACATAGAGAAATGCTCCCTCAGCCTAGATACATAGGAGTGCCTAGGCTCTATCCCAAAGGATATGACAGACTCTGAAGACCCCCTGGAAGACCTCACTCTCCCTGGGAAGCAGAAATGGTATTGGATAGGTAGGGTTTTATTGGGGGGCAGGGGAGGAAGAGAGGGAGAGGGAACAGGGATTGACATGTAAAACAATCTTATTTGTTATTTAAATAAAAATATTCAGCAATATTATTCAGTAAAAAATATATGTCATGATGAAGTTTCTAAAAACATTTAAAGTACACAAAATGCATTTTGTGTTTTTGTGGAATGAACATTTGTGTTCTTCCCAATTCATATGCTGCAATCTTATCCCTAGGATGATAATATTGTGGGTAGGATTTGTGGGGTATAATTAGATAAAGTGTGTAGAGTACTCAAAGAGCTCCTAATATGCTTTTTACTGTGAACAAGCAAGGGGAAGATGGTTATCTGAGGCCTAGAAGAGGGCCCACACCAGGACCTCACCATAGAATATTCTGACCTCAGATCTCCAGCCTCTGGACTGTGAGGAATGCACAGCTACTCAACATATGTTATTTAGTTATAGCAGCACAAATTGACACAGAAAATAAATATACACAGTAATAATATAAAAACTTGGATGGATGATTAGGGACATAATCAGGATAGTGCAGAAGGATCAAAAAGACAAGACCGTAGAACAAGGGAGGAATGAGTCAATAGTCAAATAAAGGAAGAGACCTTGGGGGATAGCTTTAGGAATATAATCAAAGGCTTTAACAGGGGAGAGGAAAGGAGAAAGGGAAAAACCTATCAGAGAGCCCTTCGCAAGCCATAGACATAAATGATGAATCTTTTTGCATTGTATTGGACCTTGCTTATGCTTTACTTTAGTGTTTCCCTTACACACTGAATTCCAAGATCAACTGAATTTCCTTGGAATGGATGAAAGTGGGCCTTGAGAGATACTGTTTGTTCTCTAAAAAAATAAGTTCCAATATATAATGCTAATCCTTTAATGTCTTACATATTTGGGAAAACATCTAGAAAATGGCAAAAACCATAGTTGAATGATGACAGAATCCTGAGTTGCTTGATCAAATGCAATTTGGGAAGAAAGAGTTTATCTCAGCTTATAGCTTCTATGTAGTTCATCTAGGAAAGTCAAGGTGGAAAGTCTAAGCAGGACCCAGGAGGCAGTAATGGATGCAGAAAGCATGGAGGAGTTCTGCTTACTAACTTCTTTTCATGGCTTGCTCAACCATCATCCAGTACCACCACCAGGAGTGCCACCTACAATGCATTGCTCTCCAGCATCAATGACTAAGAATATGCCCTACAGACTTGCCTACAGATGTACTAATACAATAGTGGCATGAATGGACATAACTAACCACTTTTTGATTGGGTTTAAGACCCACTCCTTATGAGATGGAAACCATACCTGACATGGCTAATGAGGCCCAAAACAGAGGAGTCTAGATAGGACATGAACTCTAGGGTGAAAACCATTATTCTGCTAAGTAAATAGAGCAATAAACTTGATGATGTATTACTATATACATTAATCAGCACATCACTCACCCGTCATCAGAAAAGCTTTTCTTTGCTATAAATGGCAATCAACATAGAGATGTAGAACAGCAGACTTTGGAGTACTCAGCTCTAAATGGGGTGTCTTTATCACACCCTTCCCAAGTTTCAGTGTTTATGTGGACTAGGATGCAGAAAGTCTAAGAGCCAGAAGAGGGGGATAGTTTTAAGGTAAGCTTATTTTCCACAAATAATGGGGTTGATGCACATATAAACCACAGACACTGTGACAACATGCTGTAACATACAGATCTGTAAAAGTTCAAGCTATATATAGTCCCAGCACGGAGAAATGGAAGTAGGCACACAGTCCCACGACTAACCAAGAGGCTGTTTATGACTGGTGACTTCTAGAAGAGGGGCAAATAATTTTTTTTCAAATTGGAATAACACCAGGTTTATCAACCACACTCAAGGGCAGTTGTCATGCCCAGGAGCTGTTGATGAACACAAAATGACTTCATTTTAAAATTTGCTTTTTTTTCTGTTTCATTGTTGTTTTAAGAGATAAAGAACACCAGGTTGGATGATTGGGGCTGGGGATCTGTGAGGAGGTAAGTGGGAACAGAATATGATCAAAATATATGAAACAAATTTAAAATTTCTTTTTGATATGTGGTAATTTAGAATGTTTGCAGACTAGGACATGCCATTTCTATCAAATATGCAGTGTGTGACGATCATATTGGGGATAACTGGAAAGTCAATTGTAGGGGAAGCTGTAACCACGCCTACTTAGGGGCTGGCTACAGTTTCCCCTACAGTCAATCACACTGTTTACCATTCCTTACACAGTATAGGCAAAAATATGTTGTCTTTCATACTCCTTTCCATCCAGCTATTCTAACAGCACCTCAGAAAAGGATGTATCAATCCAGTTATTCACACCAAATCCAGGAGTGACATTTTCCAGAATCTTTTCTTTCACTGTACACCAGTTGACGACTTGGTGATTCTTCTTCATCCTGTCTCCTTGCAGCAAGATGTTACTTAGTAATTGTCCTTATCTGGTTGCCTGTTGCTATGATAAACATTGTAACCAAAAGCAAATTGGAGATGAAAGGATTTGTTTCAAGTCAACCATCAAGGGAAGCCTGTTACTCAGCGAAGGGGCTTGAAGGAGAAACCACAGAAAATGCTTCTTACTGGCTTGCTTCTGGGCTCACAGCTATCTTTGAAAAACAGCTCAGGCCCACCTGCTCATGGATGCTACAGCCAAGAGTGGGTTGGCCTTTTTCAGTTAGTAGTCAAGAAAATGCCCCACAAAGTTATACCCAAGATTAGCCATCAAAGCAGTCAGTTAATATTAGTTTAATGCATGAATTTTGAGTCTCTTAATATCATTAACATGACAAAAATCTAAAATTACAACGACCAATCACAATTTATACACATGGGTGATGTGAAGGACTAATTTTTCCTTGAGCACAAAACTGCATTATTGAGAAAAATAAATGTTCTATTCGCAAGACAAAGAAGCTGCTATAAAGTAGACCACCAACATTGTCATCCAGAATTTCCAGTTTGACATCATGATAGACTGCCCATCTTGTACTTCAGCCCCAAGAAATCAATGAAGAATCATTTGGGGATAAATTTGTGAATGAAGTGATTTTACTTATTTTTCTAAGTGTAAAAGAGGAAGAAATTTGCCTTATTAACCAACATTTATAAGCATTCTCCTGCATCAGTTCATATGGCCCTCCCAACAATTATGTGTGAGTAATTCAGCTGGTGAATGATCATATATACATTACAGAAAAAAAAACCCTCATAACCCCACAAATCAAGAAAGTAGAGTGATTCTTGCAAGGACACTCAGCAACTGGGTGTTAAGACTTGGCCAGGGAATCTGTGAAGATGACTCAGGTGGTGAAATGCTTGTGTAAGCATGAAGATATGAATTCCAATGACAGCACCCATGACAAAAGCAGACACAGCACTGGAATCCTGTGATCACAGCACTGAGGAGGCAGACACAGGTGAACCCCTGCAGTTACTGGCCAGCCAGCCTAATCTGTCAATGAACTCTGGGTTTAATGAGAGACCTTGTCGTAAAAGTAAGGAGGAGGGCTGGGCCCAGTGAGTCAGTCATTCCTTTAATCCCATCGCTTGTCAGGCATGGGCAGGTTATTTCTGTGAGTATGGGTTCATCCTGGTGTAGATAGTAAGTTCCAAACTAGCCAGGATGACACATACATATCTCAAAATAAATATAAAAATATCTAGATAGTGGTTAAGAAAGACACTAGATGTCAACCTCTTGCTTCAATACACACACACACACACACACACACACACACACATATATATATATATATATATATATGAATACCAGCATACACGCACAAATGCATACAAACATACATACATAGATATACACATACACAGCTGCTGCACAAGAGCATAGGCATTCTGTTTCCCAACTGTGATCTTTTCTTTACATTGCAGACCCTATAGCATTATCAAGGAACTTGTTAGGAAAGTCATCTCTCTGGCTTGCCCACCAGATCTCCCGAATCCGAAACTCTCAGATGTGGTCCACTAGGCTCTGCTCAGCAAGCATTCCTGGTGATTCTGGTGTACCCTGAGGCTTGAGGATCGCTGATCTACACTGCATTACTCACAGGACTTGCATGTAAATTAATCACTTTTCTTCATGCATATTATATGATTTAACAGAGAAAAATGCCCCCCTTTTCCTGGAGCTGGCCTCAGGAGCCCCGCTTCGATTCAGGTCCCTCAAAATATCATTATAAAGTTGAGTTTGCCCTACTTTCTTCCATACAAAGAGCTCTCCATTTTAAGAACACACCATGAGCCCCTATTTCCAGTTACATTCCTGGATTCAACAAGTGGTGACCAGATTTTCCTCTACCCTGCCTGAGCTATGTATGAGCACACAAAGGGAGCTAGGGAGTTGCATCTCACAGAATTAATTTTCTTGGAACTAATAATGAGTCATACTGAACTCTTCCTTCTGCCAAAATGAAGGCCTTTTGCCCTCTCCTTGTCTACTCCTGACATCCAACCTTTATTTTATGCCACAAAACATGCAATTATTTTCTCTTTCCTGAGAAAATAAGCAGCAAAACAGAAAACACTTCAGTGACTAATCATCATCCCTGACAAAGATGAACTAAAATTATTTTAGATGAGATACATTTGTCTTCTCCCAACTCTGATCTTGTGTTTCTCCAGATTATTAGCATTGTATAAACACATGAATTACAGGTCTGTGTCTGCAATTGGCCTTTTCTCTGTATTGCTGATATCTTTATGTAACAAAGAGGACTAATGTATACTTGGAACGAGTTTTAGGCCAAATTAATATATTGGCTATGACTGTATCCTATCTGGGTACTCTGTTTTCCCTGCCTGTAAAATATTTATGCATAGACATTTTGCTGGTTGCTTATCCCTAGAGTTATATAATGCACACGTTCAATATTATTTTTCTGTATTAGCACACACACCTTGCCCATTGCATGCAGTTCAAATTTATCTCCACACAGACAGGAAGCATACATGTTTATCCCATAATGGTCATGACCTTGATGCATATTTTACTTCAATTCTATTCTTTATTTTAAAAACAGTGTAAGGTAATAGTTTGAAAGTTCTATGGCAGATTAGAATTATATGGATGACCTATAAAGGAAAACAAAAGAGTACTGACATAAATCAGCCACATACTTTCTGATTCAGTAGCCAATAATTTATATTTCTAGATAGGTCCCAGGTAATTTCTGGTACTACTTATCCAGAGATGAGGCTTTGAAAAGCACTACTTTGCTATTATTAGGATAAAAATGTAGCATCTGCTGGAAAATGCTAATTTTAAAGCAACCTTTTAATGAATGTTAGTCCCCCTGACCTCCACCTCTCTTTAACTTTTCATCAAAAGATATTAAATAGATGGTAGCGATGAGCCAGTGACATTGGGCCTGGATGAAAGTAAGCTACATCCAATTATCTTTGGGCAAATCTCTCTGGAAGCAAACCAAAATGTATTTCTATAGAAATAAATTTAAGAAAATATTTGAGATAAATGAAAATCTAGAAACAGCTGATAGGATTTGGCAAACTCATCAAATGAAGAACACTCCTGTACACTGTTAATCGAAAAATATTCATAGTTCAGATGTCAATTTAGTAGTGACTATCAAAATGTGAATAAGGCATACACTTGGACCCAGTAATTTTAATTATAGAAATATGTCCTTCAGAAATACTCATATATTCTCAGGGATTCTGTTCAATAGTTTAACTTCAACAGTTTCCAAACTCAAGAATACAAGAAATGCTATGCTGTCACCCATGCGTCAACTTGATTTATACTTCAAGCCAATTGTGCTAGGCATTCATTTCAGACTTCATCTCTTGGTAATTTGTGGAACTGTATCAGAGAGCCAGGAAGGATTCACAGAGAGGTAGTGCTGGGGTGAGGAGAATTCTTGACTTTATGTTTAATCTCATTGTGCTGTCATCTCCTGACTTGACCATCATCCAGAGATTACTTGATGGATGTCATGCGCAAATTGCTGCTAACTCCATTTCTTCTCACTGTCCCACATGTCTCTACCTGCTTTGTCTGCCTCTTTGGCCCCAGTGCCATATTGAGCTGCCTAATACTCAGGAAGGCAGATACCTTGATTCTTTTGTTGAGCTTCAGAAACCTAGAAACATTTTAGTATATTCTGTGTCCTAAAAATTCTAAGTTGTTCCAGAGATTGTAATCAACTTTATATCTCCTTATTTTAGTCCCACCAACAGAACATATCCAGAAATTTTAAGTGCTAGTTAGGAAGTGGTAAACACTTCCATTTTGGAACCTTTTGCTTCTGTAGTTGTTATCAAGGACTGAACAAAAGAAAATAGCCATTTTGATGCTGAAAAACCTCATTTCCAAGACAAGTTCCAGATGTAAGCCACTCCTTAATCAGTGACTTGGTGATTACAACTTAGCAGCATGCAAGTCTGTGCTAACTATCTATAGCTTTATTTTTGTCTGCATTAAAATGAGCCTCTGATGGTCAAAATAGATTTTTTAATGTTCAGAATTATAGCAGCTGTTACCCTTAATTTTCAGAATAATTTTGGGAAATCTGTACTTTGCTTTCTTCACCCTCCTAACCAGAAATGACTTCATTGTTTATATACAAAAAGAAATATGTTAAATCATTCACCCAATGTTGCTTGGAATAGACTTCTTTAAAGCATATTTTGATTGTGTAACTGTTCTGAGCTAAACTTGGCTTTGTCAAGTCTCTGGGTGTTATATAACTTCATATAAAATACAAAATTAAAAAATAAAGTCAGAATTAGCTAAGAAACAACAAAGTTTGGAAAATTAGGCATATATTAAATCTCCACATTGGCCAAATGTTGTATATACAAAGATAGACAGAACATAGCTCTTGTCACTGAACTTTTATAAGTGGGAAGATAATTAGATAGTAGAAACAAAGTTCATCAAACAATGAATTAAGAAGACAGAAACAAAGGCTAGGAAGATGGCTTAGTAAGTCAAGTATTTGCTGTGCAAGCATGAGAGCTCATAATCACTACACACTATATAAACCTGGTACAATAGACAATGGGCCTATAATCCTTGTATTGGAGAGGCAGAGACAGGAGGAACCCTAGAGCTTACTGGCCACCTAGTATTGCCTAACTACTGGGTTCCAGCTTCATTGAGAGAGACTGTCAAAAAAAATAGGCTATAGAGCAACTGAGGAAGACACTCAACATTATCCTCTGGCCTCTGTGAGCACACACACACACACACACACACACACACACACACACACACACGCACACGCACACGCACACGCACACAGAGAGAGAGAGAGAGAGAGAGAGACAGAAACAGAGACACAGAGAGAGGATATTGATTCTAACTGAAGAAGGGCTTCATAGTTAATGCAATATTCAATCTATGGAGCAAAATTTCTTCAAGTATCTTAAAGAAACAAGGCCAAAATTGACCAAGAAAAATCCTATTTATTCAATGTAAATTGTGTATTGGAAGGAAGAGTGACTAATTAACCTACTGTATGCATAGTGCCTAAGAGTAGCTGATGCTCTAGATCAGTAGTTCTTAACCTGTGGGTCACTACTCCATTTGGGGGTTGAACAATCCTTTCCTAAGAGTCACATATCAGACATCCTGTATAACAGACATTTGCATTACAATTACTAACAGCAGCAAAATTACAGTTACAAAGTAGTAATGGAAATAATTTTATGGCTGTGTTTCTTCACAGAGAAAACCAATATATATTTGTTGAACTAGTGAAGGCATGACTTGAGGTAATAGTAAGAGGCTCCAAATTGTTCTAGTCTGTTAAAACAGAAAGAGCAGAGTTCACACAAGACAAACTAGAAAAAACAGTAAAGATGCTATGGACATGATTTAAGGAATTAGGATTTTGTATTGCTGACAGTGGGAATCTCTCAGCAGCAATTGAGCAGGATAGTCAGAACTGCATATGTAGTAGAATGCTAAGTGACTCTTTCCAAATGTATGAAGCCAGCTCTTACAGATGAAAACCAATGTTGACCACCTCAAAGGCAACAGCTATCCGATACATATTTTTTTACCACCACCTGTGAAACTCACTCTCTCTCTCTCTCTCTCTCTCTCTCTCTCTCTCTCTCTCTCTCTCACACACACACACACACACACACACACACACACACACACACACCTAAAATAGCAACAGCAATGAAGAAGATAAACAATGGAGAATAACATAGCATTTTGAAAGGTGAGTTAGTCTTTCACTTGGCCAAGACGGAGGCCCAGCAGACCCCATTCCTTTCACCAAACTTCTATGTCCTTTTAATTCTATTCTGTTCTTCTTGAGGGCCACAAGTGTTGAGGTAATAAACCAGTACTTTACTGACTTCTCTATTGGAAAGTTACAACACAGTCTCTTTTCTACATATATTGCTGCAGCAAGTTTCTGGCCATCTACATTTCTAGATTCCATGTCTCCATGTCTCAGCTCATCTCCAGGATACAACCATGGAGGATTCTCAGTTATGATATTCACATCATCACTTCAGTTTTGAATAGTGTGGTCCCATTATTCTGCAGTTGTTCAAGTAACCATACAAGAATAATTGGTATTTACCCCTGAGCTCTAATTCTGAACCACTAGCATCCTGTATAATCACTTAGCTTGAGGAAAGATGGAACATGAGTGGGAGAGGAAAGGAGAAATGACTTTCTTCATAAATACCAACCTAAGGAAGAATAGTTCCCTTCTTTTACTTCAGGTTGTTTTTTAATTTTTTCTTGTGTGTGTATATATGTGACTATATGTGTTAGTGTATTTATATACCAGTTCTCTGTGTGCATGTGTGTGTGTGTGTGTGTGTGTGTGTGTGTGTGTGTGTGCGTGTGTGTGTGTGTGTGTGAAAGAGAGAGAGAGAGAGAGAGAGAGAGAGAGAGAGAGAGAGAGAGAGGAGAGAAATGTCCAGGTTTGCTGTTCTCCACCTTATTCCTTTAAAACAGGGTCTGTTACTGAACCTGGAGCCTGTAGTCTTGGGTCTAGGCTGGTGGTCAGCAGGCATCAGTAGAAATAAGCCCATATGGCCACGACCAAAATTTTGTGTTGGTATTAGGTATCTAAGCACAGGTTCTCATGCTTTTGTATCAAAAGCTCTTACATGCTAGACCATCTTTCTAGGAATATCTCTGCTGTGTTTCATGCAATCCAATGGCTTGCTCTTTCCTTCACAATGTGCAACTAAATTATCATTGGTCTTCAATTACAGGTCTTCAAAGACAATTCTAAGGCAATAGGATGAATGGCGTTCAATATAAATGGACATTCAATATAAAAAAATGCAAGCCACATGTACCATTTTAAATTGTCTAGTAGGCATACTTTCAAAAGATAAACAGGTAGCACTAGTTTTGCAATATACTTCAGCATGCAGTATAGCTATATATATTTTAATAAGTGATCAATGAAACTCTGTTAACAAGGTCATTTGCATGTTGTCTTCTTACTGAGCCCTCAAAACTGAGTGATTGATTTATACATGCAGCACACATGGGGGGGGGGTCTTGTCTCATTTCATACACCCAGTTGTGTGGGATCACACAACTACAGACCCGTCTACAGCCAATGGTTTCTCATATTTACCAAATGTCTATTATACATTTATTTACGTTTAGAACTTTTTAAAAATACTGTAGGGATCTGAGCTCAGGGCCTTGAGCATGCTAGGTGAGTACTTTCACACTAAACTATAGCTTCAGGTCTGTACCTGAGAGCGTCTCTAAGGTGGCCAGGAGCATGCTTGATATAAGTCTCTTCCTAGTACAGGAAATGACTCACTTCTTTTTGTTATTTTTTTAATTTTTAAAACAATCTTATTTTACATACTAATCCCAGTTCCTTCTTCCTCCCATCCTCCAGCTCCCTCTACCTTCTCCCTACCCCACCCCCATTCACTCCTCAGAGAGGATGAGACCTCCCATGAGGAATCAACAAAGCCTGTCACATCACTTGAGGCAGGACCAAAGCCCTCCCCCTTGTATCTAGGCTGAGCAAGGGTATCTCAGTGAGACCCACTCTTAGTTTCTATGTGATTATGTAGAAAGATGTTTTTAGAACTTTAAAAGAAATATTTTCTCCGACTCAGGTTGTTGTCTTAATTATACTTATGTAAGCTCCTAGAATATTTTTTATTTGAATTTTGTACTAGAGTATTTTAAAGTGGATGACATTCATTTACCTGTTGAAACAAAAATCAAGTGCTCTTTCTGCAAAGGTGGTTCAATAGAGTGATTCAGCTATGGATGTGTATGCTTTTGATGGCTCAGTATCTGAACACAGTCTGGTTAGGCTCCATGTACTCTGTTGCAAATATGTTCCTTCAGACTGAGCAAGAAAGAATCAAGAAAGAAATGCCAGAGTAAAAGTCATTGCTTTTCAGCTTACTGGGGTTTTGTTTTTGTTGTTTTTTCTTTGTTATGTGTGTGTGATTGCTTGTTTTTTTTTTTGTTTTTTGTTTTTTTTTTGGCAGTTTCACCTCACTTTCTGCATTCTTTATGAGATGCTTAGGTCTTACTTCTTGAAGGTAAAAAATGACACTCTAGTCTGTATTCACTGCATTTGTGCCCATCTTGAGTATGCATGATAAACATTGAAGACATCCTTGAACTACCAGACAACTGTAGACTTCTTGGTTCATGCATCCTGCCAACTTCCAGGGTATAACTACTAGGAATAAACAGATGGTTGGATAGATGAATGTATGAATTTATTTGATAGCTCACTGCCAAAAAATTGCTACCTATAATAAAATCATGTTTCTTGTTTTTGTTCCATGAACCACAAGGGAAAAAAATGAAATCTCAAATTAGTAACAAACAGAATTTAGAGTAAATACATGGTAGTTCCTTTCATGAGTACATATTTTGTTCCGTTTGTGTATGCACATATGCACAATTACACATTTACAAGTGTGCACATGCACCATAAAGGCTAGAGGTCAGTATAAGGTCTTTTCCTCTGTTACTCTTCGCATTTTAAAATACATCTTATTTTTACGTGTGTGTGTGTGTGTGTGTGTGTGTGTGTGTGTGTGTGTGTTTGTAGGCACACCAGTGTCATGACACATATGCAGAAGGAAGAGGACAACAGGAGTCTGCTGTCTCCTTCCACCCTGGAAGGTTGCAGGGATTGACTCAGACTGCCAGTATTTCCAAGTAAGTGCTTTCTACTAGCCAAGCCATCTCACAGGCACTCACCTTATTTTCCAGACAGGGTCTCTCACTGGACTAGGTGCTCACTGATTTGGCTAGATGGGCTAGCCAGACAATCATGGGAATTTTCTTTTCTCTGCCTTCGCGGTGCTAGGGATCTGAACTTGGGTCCTCGTGTTGATGTAGGCAGGTACTTTACCGACCAAGCTATCTCCCTAGCCTCAAGACATTTTAAAAAAGGGATTTAAACCCAAGAACCCCTGACTAATAGAATCTATTACAGAAATTCTGAACCTTCTAGCAATTTTGAGTCAAATAACTTTGTTACCAATGACATAAATGCCATATTCATTATTTAAAATGGAATTGAGTTCCATTTTAATGTTAAATGTATTGTATATTAACTACATTAGTTAATCATCATATTCAATTATCTAAGAAGTATTTAGGATAGCACCTACTATGTGACAGGCACTGTTCTGGGGTCTGGGAAATATGGAACACAGATGGGGCTGTCATTCAATTGGAATACTAATTTCAATAGATACTTAAGAAAAATATCTAAAACACTTAATGTAATCAATGTTATATTTTAGCTTGAGCATTACATTCACTTAATTAAATTTCTAGATAAGACAGCATCTACAAGTTGGATGTTAGAGCTAAGATGTCAACCCATGTCTTTTGATTACAAAATGTATGCTTCCTTTGTCCCTCTGATGCTGTGATAAATATTTGTCTTTCTGTGACACTTGTTCAGTGTAGAAAAGCTACACTATTCCTTCCATTTCCAATATGTTCATTTTCTGTTCTGTAATAAAATGTTCTAATCAGAAGACAATTTCAGAAAAACTAAGTTTCACTTTGAAAATGAAGATGATAATGCTAAAGATAACACTAGAAATATTATCCATCCCTAACATGGTTTCACAATTTCAGGAGGAGTGTGAGAATAGAAATACAGCATAATCATATCCTTATAGATTTGATTAAGATGTCAGAAATTACATGGTAATCTGAAAATGGTCCATTCAAATACATTAACTCTATTCTTTCAGAACTGCTCAGAAGTGTATTCCTCAGGGTAATTAAAATCCGATTGTTAGCAGATCAGTGGTTACTGGGTTTGGCAAAGGGTGGAGGTGGGTGCTCTGCAGAGGAAATGCTGACGGAAATCTGGAACATGTCAGTTAGATAAGAACAGTAAGCTCTAAAGGCTCCTGTACGGCACGGTGACTGGAGTAATGGCAGTGCCCTGTGGTCTTGAAAGTCACATAAAGAGCAGGTTCCAAGTTTTCTTGCCAAATATTTGTCCAGTAAAGTCTGTGTTGATAAATGTGTGTTGCCATTCCAGCTGCATCCCTGAGCAGTAGCTGTGGAGCATAAAAATCTTGTATTGAAATAAATAAAAAGCGCTCTTTTTTCTATGAAAAAAATAAAAAAAATGTTTCCTTATAAATGGCAGACAGTTATAAAAGCATTTCAGTTTCACCAAATAATATAGCTTTTCAGAACCAAAAGACCCCATACTGCCCCTGAACATCTGTTATAAATAGATATGAACATTTGAATCTATATATAGTTATATATTCCATATTGTTGGTTTAAAGCAGAGTTGACATGGCAGATAATGTGGGAAACAAGAAAGAGGCTGGGTGAAACTGTCTCTTAGATAAGAGGAGACTATAAAACTAGTTAGGAATAACTTATTAACATATTCCGAAAAAAATCCTTTTCCTCAGTCACTGCTTACTTAAACAAAGACAAGCTCTTACCTTCCCAAGTTTTGCTGTCTGCTCAGAGGGTCCAGGACTCTGCCTGGCTACCTCTGCTCCCAGTCCTCTGTTCCCCACCTTCTACTCTGAATTTATAACTTTTTTTCCAAATGTTTACTTCTTAAGGTAGCTGCTGGTTTCTCAGAGTCAAAATACTTTCATTAGACCTCACTCTATCTCTTAGTGCCATGAATCTCAATAGCACTTGTAAATAACTTTTTATGCCAAAGAGTTAGTTCTCAGGGAGCCAAAGGAAATGCTCAATGTACTACCTGCTCTCATTGTGTTCCCGGAATAGGGAAGAAGGCACAAGGGAAAAAGTTATTAACTGTGATAGAAACAGACAGCATCATGTGGAATCATTTACAAATAAAGAAGCCAGCAGTTGGAAACCAAGAGATACTATGGAAGAGAAGATAGGGTCCCTAGAGAGGGTGTTCTGTAATGACAAGTCATTTCTGTTCCTTTCTGGGAAGTGCAGTCAACATGAAGCTCATTGCCTTGTAGTGTATTCTGCCCACAGCTTCTGTCCCATCCTGTGAAACAACACATCTCCATCACAGACTGTGTTGAGTACTCATTTCTTTTTCCCAGAGTGTAGAGCCTCTCAGTCATGCGGTGTCGTTCTTCAATTCCCAGGTGAGCTGAGATGTAGAGGCGCAGAACAGACAAACATTTTTTATCTGTATCAGAATCACATTTTGTAAGAGTTGAAAGATTTCTCATATTGAGGGGGATGTAAACATTGGAAATCTAGGAAATGCTTGAGGAGCTCTCGATTTTTATTTGATGACTAAAGCCAAGGCCGTGGAGCATCACTAAGGGATAATTTCCACTTTGTGTAGTGTGTACATTTGTCAAACCTCACAGACACTAATGTAGATATAAATGATCACTGAACAGGGCAGAGGATAACCATTTTTAATATCAAAATTACACCACTGAAAAACTGAAGCAAGACAAAGCAATTTCAAATAAAGAGACCGATTGAATTGTAACTTTCTTTTACCCCTCTCTTCATAAATCTATTGCTAATATCTAGCACCAAAGAGTATTCCAAAGATGTCCTATTAATTGAAGCTTCTAAGTGTAAACATAAGGAACAATATAGAATATTATGCATAAAATACAACTCTAAAAATACATGTCATTTTGCCCATCAGGACTTGCTGGTAAGCTTCTTCTGCTGAAGACACCATGCACTTTCATCACAGGTCTTTGAGAAATCATGCTGGAGTTGAGCTAGAAACTTTCTCCTGGCAGGCTAGCTTTCATCATGCTCAAAGGTGCTATCTAAGCTACCAGGGAAGAAAAGCCCTCAGCCGTCTTACCCAGTTGTGAGCGTTGGCAGCTATAACAGCTGGCATATAAGACAACCTGGGTTCAATAGTAACACAAATGTTATTGGTGGAACCAACTGCTTTCTGCCTGGATAGAAGGACTTCTCTGCAGGAGAAATGCATAATCGATGCTATAAACCCACAAGGACTCATTGACTGAGGACCTTATAGGTCCCAAAGGTAAAGCCACTAGTACTATTTTGCTAAATGTACATAGTATCAAACTATCCTCTAAATATTTATCTCTAGACCCATAGATTAGTGTGCTTCATCAGAGAACCTTCTTTGCTCAGTGGGTCACAATTAAAACAGAAATACACAACTGGCCAAAATGCAGACTAGTTATCTGTGTAGTGCTTAGTCATAAATAGGATATCTATATTACAATTCTTTCCCTTCAAAACTCAGGAAATCCTGGGAAATAATGAATCAAAAGATTGTAATGGTCAAAAGTCTTAAAGGACTGGGGAGAAACTGTGTTCTGGATATGACAGCACTGCTAAGTTCATGAACTCAGAGTAGTCATGGTCCCCTGCATAGACCTGCATAAGACTAAGTTAGTCAGCATTCCACCATGGAGAAGTCTAATTAAAAACACACTCCTTTAACCAAAAATTCTGCCTTTAAGCATCTATGCAAATATATAGCTATAAGTACTTTATGGCAAGTTATCCAGATTATATGCTAATCTTTCAAAAATGAATTACATGGCATGCAATATGGCTCTGGTTTGGAGAATTGCTAAAAGATAGCAATGTACTTATATCTTGGTATAAGTGCATGCAAAAAAAATCTAGTAGAATAGGACCTAATTTTATTAATTTGTCTGGTTTATAACATCATAATAAAATAAATTTTCATCAATTTTTCTGCATTTTTAAGTTTTTTTGAAATAAGTACTTAGGATAAGAATAATCAGAGACCTTATGCTACTAAAGTTTGATGTTCTAGTTTTCTCATTCTCTGTGTTCTGTAAATTCCTCTTCCCCACTGGCCCCAGTTTATCTGTCAAAAACAAAGGCAAATTCTTACAACAAATTTAAAGCTAGATGAAGTGAAATGCTGGTTGGTATTTATGTTTTTATTACCACACTCACTGGGAAGCCCAAGTTTTATAGACTATCCATGTCACATGTGCAGGTTTCTCAGACTCCTATAGAAAGCAATGGTCTCTCCTTTCTTCTTCAATATTGCTAGTATCAACATAGTGCAATGTTCAGTTTTCCCTCCAAGTGAATGCTAGGCTACCAGGTGTGTCTAATCTGTGGTCCTCTGTGGCTGCTCTTGGCCACTAAGTCCGAGTATTGGGCGAAAGCCTGGAGATTTGGATGAACCACAAGACTCCTGGTCCTTTTCTGAGAAAATGTCTCCCTCACCTTTATTGTGGAGCAGCCTTATATACAAACTTACAAAAACTCCAGGTCAAAGGGTTCACAACAGGATATTGATCCCAGTGGGATGAGGTCAGGAAAACAGGAAGTACCTGTGGTTATGCTGGAAAACAACTCTTAGAGACCCCCGTGGGGGCTGGGTTCCAACATCTCCCCCTTCTTTATATATCATTTCTATATCAGTCCTCAGGCCATATGAGTCCCAAAATAGCAGTGCACGTACCCAGCAATTTGTTTGTGACATGTCATGCTACATGTGAAAGGATAGACACTTTCGAAGGTAAGCACTTTGACAGAGGCCAGCTTTTCCCCTTTGTTCCCCATGGAGAGTCAATGACAACTGGTGAAACAGAATGCCTTCCCCACCTCTGCAACTGCACAGTGAGAAACAAAGACGACAGCCTTGGGGAATTTGAAGACCACTAAATGATGCCTTTGACACATTAAAAAAAGTTTCATAAATCATGCTCACCTATAATGAACAACAAACATAGTCATCCGAGTTACATTTCATTATCAGCAAAATGAGTTAAAGACTCTGCTAGTGCTGAAATTGCGTGGTCTGAATGTAATCTAAATCACACATAAGAAAATAGAACATTAAAATGATTCTCCGTGAGCAATTGACTTTGACCTGTGGGGCCTGTGCTTACAAAGAATCATCTCCCTTGGAAGGAAGACCAACATCTAATAGGTCAGGATGTTACAGAAAATCTAAGCATTGAGTTTGAGGTACTATTTTCTAATGTGTTTTAAAATTTTTCAATATTACATTTTTATTTATTTATTACCTATGCATTTGTATCTAGGTAAGGTCACCTGCCACAGCATGTATGCAGAAGTCAGAGGACAACTTGGGGGAATCAGTTCTCTGTTGGGCATATAGTTCCTTGTGTTCACAGATCTCTAGGGAAATCAGGAATTTTAAATATACAGGGGGCCTCTTCTCAATGGAGGAGATAAAATACCTCTTTTCCTTTCCAAAGGCTGCGAGTAGATTTTGTTAAGGACCTGGTGATCTTCTTGCTACCTGTGGAAGCAGATCTCATTCACCTATTGCTATAGAGGCAAACCTCATCCAAATTCCCCAGAAGGATTATCCCATACTCTCCCTAGGTCATTACCCATTCTTAGAGGAGATGATGCCACATGTACTCCAGACTCAGTCAACCTCTATGCTACAGGTCAGGGATCACACTGCATTCTAGGTCTTTTAGCTACAGAACCCACCCTCACAGTCACGTGCATTTTGCAAAGGAGTGTCTATGTAGTCACACCTTAAGCTTTATTGTGCATCTGGAACTAGACTTATTGTTGCCTGAAAATCATTTCCCAAATTGTTCTGTGTTTTAAATATGCTGACAACGAACCTCTTGGTACAAGATCTCTGAAATCTTGTCCAGGTTGACAGAGTCAATCACACATGGTTTTCAATCTCATCTCCTCCACAGTTTGCATCCCTCTATGTATGACATCCGTAGGGACCCCGTCAATTCTCTCCTTACACCACACACGCTGAGGAGATAGACCTTGGGTATACAGACTGGGTAGCAGGTACCTTTAACCACGGAGTCATCTGCCATCCCCTAATGAGTTTTCAGTATGATGCCACGGCATCTAAAGTGAAAGCTAACCAGTTCAGGGTTCTAAAGCACACAAGATCACAGGAGCAGGTGAGTGAGCTTTCCGTTTGTCAAAGAGCCGAGTCCCTAGAGAACTCTGGGAACCTAGGAAGCTGAAATTGAATTCCAAGCAGAGCAGTCCAAGCGTCCAGCAGCAGTTATCACAGTGGCCACATTAAAGGCTTTCAAGGAACTGGAATCTGAGAAAAAGAGCACAATTCTTGATAGCTCAGCTTTCAAACATCTTCCTTTGTGTTCCTTGCCCAGTTCTGAGTTGGACGGAAGCGAGACGATATAGGGTGGGGTTGTACTTCTCAAATGGAAGCCCTACCACTGATCATCTGGGAGTCTTGCCACCCAGAAAAAGCTAACATTGCTTTATTTAGGACCGGGATGTCACAGAGCACCATAGTGTGCAGAGAGTGTGCTGGGCTCCAAAATACTGAGAAATCTCTGAGTTTCCTCCACGACAGTTGTGTAAACTAATGACACTTGGCTCTAGTGCGAAGTGATCAGACCCTGGTCTGGAGGGAGGCAGAGGGGAAGGCCAGGCCAGAAATATTGTTGGGCCCCCATTAGATGCAAAGTATGTGGAGCAGAGAGCATTCCTGTTCTTCCATGGTGGTGGTCACTCGGAGCCTCCAAACACAACTCAGTCCCTTTGTCACTTGCCAACTCAGAATGACAAATGCTATTCCTTAATTGAGGTTATCGGTAGAGGCTAATTGGGGAGAGTGTGTGTGTGTGTGGAGGTGAAGATAAATGCTCTTTCTGTCCCCACATCTTTGCAAACCTATCAGATTAGACCCCACACTTTTCTCTCAGAAAAGAGACAGTAGCCTCTTATTTACTTGCTGACTATTACTACCTCCTGGCATTCACAGCTCTTCTATGCCTTTAGGCAAACAGGGAAAAGAGACCCTTCCTGGGGAATGGCTGAGTAGGATCCAGGAGAGGGCTGGATCCATGCTGGCCAGTTAATAAAATGTAGCCTGTACTAATGAGGCTGCTCCCAAGAATAAAACAACAGCTTGCTGAAAACCCTTGAGCCTGGAGATCTACTTGGGTGAGACCCTTTCTCCCAGATCTTTGCTATGAAAACTGCAGGGCTTATAAAGACCCTGGGGGAGGAATTTAAGGCTGCCATTTGGCTGATGCCTCCAGTGTATCCTGGCTGGGAAACTGCTGTATGTCGCAAAGATCCTGAGCAGTCATGACATGGAAATTGCTAAAAATAGGCCTGGATGCTTGCCAGGCCTCACTAGGCCTTCTGTGTAATATAATCTTAAATATACCAGATAAGCCAGAATCCTAAAATATCTCAGTTGTGGGAATAATAGAATTGGGTCTTATAATCTTAAATATACCAGATAAGCAAGAATCCTAAAATAGCTCAGTTGTGGGAATAATAGAATTGGGTCTTTTTAAAAGTTGGATCCCCAATCGCTAGTTTTTTCCTATTCTCCTTACTTGTATAAAACTTTAAAGGCTGCAACTCCATAGATTTTTGAGGTAGAGCATAACAAAAGTTAATTGCAAGGTTATTTCCATTTATGACTATTTGATTCTACTCTAATCTAGTAGCTGCTAAGAAGAATGATGGTGGGGCTGGAAAAATGGCTCAGCTGCTAAGAGCACATGTTGAAGCTGGGTTCTGTTCCCAGCACCAACATGGCAGCTTGCAACTGCCTGTAATTCCAACACCCTCTTTTGGCTGCCGTAGACACTGCAGGAATGTGGTGCATAGACAAATGTGGACAAAACACCCATACACATAAAATAAAAAATAAATAAATCTAAAAATTTTAAATAACGACACATTTTTACTCATGATTTTGTTGTTGATGCCTACTTTTGTTGGCTTCACTGGATAATGTATATGCTCTAGTAATATAAGAAAGTAATGTTCATTCTCTGTGAAGAAAGCAAAACAGTTTATTATTGTTGTTACTACTATTTGTGTATGCATATGTGTGTGCTTTTGGGTTTGTCTATGTACATGAAGATTTTCATGCATGTATGCATGCACATGTGCACATGGAAACCAGAAGTCAACATTGTATGTCTTCCTCAATCAGATCACCTTAAATTGAGACAGTGTTTTGTAGCTGGAGTTTCTTTCCAGCCTGGTCCCTCCTTCACCCTTCAGCTCCAAATAAATACACAGAGACATATAAATTATAAAAGTGGTGGCAGATAACTAGGGCTTCTTACTGGCTATCTCTCTCTTAGTTATTAATCCATAACTACTAATCTATGTATTTCTACATGGCCTTATCTTACCAGAGACCACCTGGCGTGTCCTATCTTCATGGTCTCTATATGGCATCTCTTCCTGGTGGCTCCTCTCTGCCTTCCTCTCCCCAGCTTTCTCCTGGTCTGGTAGCCCTGCCTATTTTTCTGACTGGCTATTGGCCAATCAGTGTTTTATTCATCAACCAATAAGAGAAACATATATACATAAGGACATCCCCCATCGATGTTTATCATAGAACCCAATTCGGCCTCCAATTCCCCTTCCTTTTTATGTGTGTTCTGGGAACAGGTTTTCACATTTGCATGGCAATCGCATTATCCTCTGAACTATCTCCTCAGGACCATCATCAAAAAATACATGTGTTTATAAATATTTGAAGGCAAACTTATTAATCTTATTTTTATGCCATGAAACCTCTTTTGATTGAACTATCTTTATAGTTCTGGAAGATTAAGTTTTATAAACTTGATATGTATGCCTGGAGAACAAAGATATAGGCTTTCCTTCAGATTACAGCATTTACCAAATATTTATGCAAATTTTGTCTCATTTAGTATTTGTGTTATAAATTCCACTTTAACTGATATCTTTACACTTTCAGCACTCTACATTTTATTGATATTTACCCTTATAATTCTTTTATTAGCATTGGCCCTCATATTGTCACATGCATTCTTTTTAAAAATTATTTATTATTTTGGGTGTATGGGTGTTTTGTCTGAAGGTCTTTCTGCACCATGAACATGAAGGGCTCTTACAAACCAGGAGAGGGCAACAAATAACCTGAACTAGTGTTATGGGAAGGTGTGAGCTGCCATGTGGGTGCTGGGGATCAAACCCATTAACTGTGGAGCCATTGCTCCAGCTGTACTTCATTCTTAATATAAAGGACACATCAATACTGTTTTTCATATGTAAATTTGACATTTGTTTTAAAAGCATGTGGTCTATTCTTGTCTTTTTTTTTTTTTACTACTTTTCCCTCCTTTTCCTTTTTTTAAAAAAGCTTTTCCTCATATTCTTTTCAATCATATTAAACATTCCACTAATCCTCCAATTTATCTTCAATCTCTCATTTGGACTTTTACCTTTAAAGTTTTGTTATTGTACATGCTTGTGTGCATGCATTAATGCATGAGTGTATGCGTGCATGTGTGTGTGCATGTGTGTGTGTGTGTGTGTGTGTGTGTGTGTGTGTGTGTGTGTGTGCGTGTGAATACATGCTGTACTGTTGCCCTTGGAGGCCAGAGAAGTTAAGGAAGTTAAAGGTGGTTGCGAGCCACTTGAGAAGGTGCTGGGAATCAAACTCAGAACCTCTGCAAGAGTTGTATATGCTCTTAACCACAGAATCATCTCTCCAGTCTCTGGACTTTTAAATTAGCAAGGTTTCACAATTGTCCATAAAATAGGTACCAAACAAAGCCTTGCTAAGTCTAGGAACCATGTGTGTATTGTTATGAAAGTATCCCTTTTAATACATAAAAATTCATGAGTTACCATAACAATTAGTCTTTATTTGCCCTTTTCCTTGTACCTCTTGAACAGAAGATATTTTTGCTAGTCCCTACTTCTCCTGCCATTTGAAAACTTTTCTATCCTGCTCAATAGCCAATGCCTGACTTATGCAACAACAGTTAGCAGTTTAAGTATTTTGTATCCTAGCTAACTTTCCTGAGACAGTATTTTCTTTCATTTGGGAATAAGTACTTAATATTTAAATGTATTCCTGTAATATAATCTTACTCATTTATCTTTATCTTTTAAAACTTATGGCATCTCACGGTTCACTATCAGTAAAGGTATCACCACGATTCATTAAGTGAATAAATTCTAAGTAGAACATCATATTGCCTTTTTATGCATTGGACCTTAGTAATATCCCTCATGTTCATGATCCAGGTGGTAAGATAAAAACAAGGTTTTATTTGGGAAAGCACCCTTCACTGGTGTTTCAAATTGAAAACCATTGCTGGTGTTTTAGTTAAGTTAAATTTTAACATAACTCTGCCTGGAGAGATGGCTCAGGGGTTAAGAGCACTGACTTTCTTCCAGAGGTTCTGAGTTCAATTCCTAGCAACCACATGGTGGCTCACAACCATCTGTAATGTGATCTGGTGCCTTCTTCTGGCATGCACTGTATACATGATAAATAAATAAATTTTTTAAAAAAATTTTAACGTAACTCACAGCTAACAAGCACAACAGAATTCTGGGAGATCAGGATTGGGAATGTACCCAAGCTTACTATAGGCACTGATATCAAATACTTCATAAATACCATAACTTTCATAAATTTTCTTTCTCAAATTGAATATGAAGTTGTGAAATCTTTAGAAAACAGCTGAATCATTATTTCTGCACTGTCTGCAGCATCTTAAACGGGAACTATGAGATAACTCAAGGGAAGCAGGGAGACATTTGCATCCATTATACTCAGTAGCTTGTCTCCCAGTCACATATGGAAGAAAATGATGTGGACAGAGAGAAATTAAAATTGAATTTTGAAGAGTATATTGAAGAAGTTCTTGGGATATATTAGGTGTACAAGCAGAAAATTGACATAGATCACTATATTATGTAGATGAAAGTTTTGCAGCAATTTTGAGGCTACTTCTCATTTCTTCTCTTCCTCCTTTCCGTGATTTCTGCAGAAATTTATTAGGAGAAATGAAAAGATTGATGCATGGTAATGAACCTAATGGTTTGCTGAAGTAAACTATCTCCACTAAAGGGAGGGCACAAATTCCTACAGATTTCTGGAAGGAAATTTGAATGACTACCATTCGTTTTGAAAAGTGCATATGCTTTTTAAAAAAGGAAAACTCTGAATTTATCTTAAAGAAACACACATGCATTTATGTAAAGATTTATGTAAAAGGGATTCCCCATCCATTGTTGGAAACACAAGAAAAATGGAAAATTCCATAAACATCCATCAGAAGGTCCTGGTTAAAGAATTTACTGTGTATCTTTGAACAGTCACTTAATGTCAGTGTATTGCCCTTGAGTAATGCCTATAGTTTATTACACACACACACACACACACACACACACACACACACATATATATATATATATATATATATATATATATATATATTTGTACCTGTGATTGTGTGTGCCAGTGGATGTTGAGGACAGTGTGTGGTGTATGTGCAAGTGTGTGTGAATGTCTGGAAGTCAGAGGACTCAGATCCTTTTTCCTCTAAGCAAACCACTTTACTGACTGAACTATTTCCCCACAATTTATACATTGAAGAAAGCATAAACTTACAAGAAAGAAGGCAAAGGATATTTCTTTTCTCTGTGTTATTGAGACAGTAGGCCATAACAATAGCAAAATTCCCATCCTTTAGGAATTGGGCCACAGTGAACTATAAACTGAGCCACAATTCTAACCCCTAATGACCCATGATGCCTTACAGAACTGGCCTGTTTCAAGAGAAAACCTTATGCTGTATCCAAGGTAACAGGACTTCTCCCTGTCACCTGGCTGTGGGGCTGCACAGGAGTCCCATGCTAATGAGACCAAGTGACTTCCCCTTCAACTGTTATAGGAAAACTGCCACTCCTCCCTCTCTGCTTGTGGTACCTTGTAAGTCCTGGCTGCTAATGATTGCACAACTGGAACTCCTCATCTAGTCTCAATGACACAATCCCTTCTCTGGGAACTGTTTGCTGCTTTCTTGGAGTCTTGTCTGTGTCTTTTCCTGTTTTGATAATTTTTTAAACTGCCTGTGACATCAGCCTTACATATGCCATTTGGCACAGCACATTTCCCTCTCTGTCTTCTTCAGATTAACTCTAGCTTAAAATAATTCTTATTGCAGTGACATATTTGGGAGTAGCATACTCTAAACCTCTCCAAACATAAGGCTCCTTGCTTCTTGCTTCATAGCAGAAAGTAACCGTCCCCTGAACCTCCATCAGCACAACCCTCGCCTGAGTTTTAAACATTCTTGGGTTCTCTGAAGATGAGAAGAGAACTGTTGGATCTTTAAGTGACTGAATTATGTGATATGTGATGGTAGCCAGACATTAGATAATGAGGTTTCCACCCTTAATTTTGTTCCTTAAAGGGGGCACTTAGCAAATGACAAAGTTGTGTGCCGAGTCAAAGTACTATGTATCTTACAAAAATCATTGGAATATGTCACTTCAGCAAGTGTGGTAAGATGAATTGACATAGGATTTCTCATCACTGTCAGCTAGATTTATGATGTTACTTCTCATGACTAGATTTTGAATGTATAAACCCTTTTGAAAATTAAACAAGACTTCTGAGTTTTGATTTCATTGATTTTCCCTGAATATTGCTAACAGAAAGTACAGAACACTCAATTATGATGAAGCTTTAAAATGAGAATTTAGGAATATTTAGATTAATAATATAATTTTTGAATAAAAGCAATAAAAATAATAGCTAGTTATTTACTTAAGGTTAAAAATATTTGTTTATGCTTCTCAAGGGTTCCCCCCCCCAAAAAATCTAACCCCACATTTTGTTAGGATTTTCTTTGTAAAGCAACTCCAGGCAGTGATTCCTGGGATTTCCTCACTCTTTTTGGATGTGTCCTGTCATTGGTTTGGCCTTTTTTCAGCAAGGATAGATAGAGTGGCCTAGGAGAAGAAAACAACAGTAATCACAACCTAGGAGTTTCAACTGTTTCTGTGAAATGAAGATATTGCTGAGGCTAGGGACAGCACAGATACATATTTTAATGATCTGCAATGGTGTGCTTTGTGTCATTGTCATCGTTTGGGCCTCCCCAACCAGTGGTGTCTCACTTGCCTGGCAGAGATGAAGAGCTCTCTTCTTGTCAACTAAAGCCAGGACTGTAATGCATCATCTGTTTTTGAAGTGGAACATCTGATCCCAAATGAAAAACAATATATTCTGGCAGACTGGTGGTTGCCAAGTGAGATGCTTTCCTAGTAACTCTCCTTTCAAAGTAGGAAGAACAGCCCAAGTATTCTTTATCCCAAAAGGAGGCCCTTTCCTTCAAACTTAATCTTCTGGATCCTGAAGATTCTTTAATACTGGAGGCAGTCTTAATTACTGAAAAAGTTTCTTTCTATGAAATTATGAATTCAGTTTGCATTCTTCTCCTGGTTTTACATATTTAAAAATATACAGAGAACTACCAATGGGCATAATAATTAAAAATTTTTATTGCTGAGGTCGCTCCATGTCTCAGATTAAGAATTGTAAACATAGCTATATTAATAATACAAACTACTTAATAGAGAATTAAATAACATGGTTAATACTGGTTGCCAACTTTATGAGATATGGAATCACCCATGAGATCAGCATCTGGGCATACCTGTGAGGGATTATCTAGCTCAGTTTAACCTCCAGACATGCCCGTGAGTGATTATTCCTATATACAGTCCTGTGTGTGCATGAACACACACTCTCACACACATACACATATACACATACATCTATATACATACACACACATATATACTATACCTGTTCTGGTTTATTAGAGAACCCAGGGTAATACACACAACTAATATGTTTATATTGTAATATGACTGTTGTCATTGGAGACTGTTTTTTACAATTTGGATAAAAAGAGTCAACTCCAAGATCTTTGTGTATCTCTAAAAAGAGTTTAAAAAGTCAATATTAGTCTAAGGAAAACAGAAGTTTTAATTTGCCGGAGGGCTTCCCAGATCTTTCAATTTGTTCCACGTTAATGTTTTTTAATATCAGTAGTTCCATAGTGATCCACTTGGCTAGACACAGTTAATATTCTTCTCTTCTTTTTAAGTAAGAAGAATTTCTATTGTTTTTGGCTCCAGAAATGTGGATATAAAATAGAGGTATCTTGAAAATGGATTTCTTTATGCAAAATTTAAAATAGTTCTCTTCAATCCAAAAGCTGAATTTTATACATCTATACTGTCACAAATAATGACAGAATCCTTTGATTAACACAGTGAAAAATTTGACTCTTTTAAAACATAGAAATAGTTGGTCTGATATGAGGTCTGATAAATAAATAGTCACAAGCAAATCTTTTTTTTCCTCACCCCTATCCAGTATGTGTGATTCCCAGAGGCTTGTAACATCCTAATCTAAGTAATCTCTGGATGATTCATTATTATTTACATATTCCAAAACCAAACAAAAATGGACACAGTGGGCTCACTCCATAGCATATCACATTGTGCTTGATTCCTGAAACTATAACTACCTGGTGGACCAGTGTAAGAAGCTCAGCCTGAAAAGCTCATGTCATGTCTGCCTTGTCTGAGGAACCTCCTGATATGGAAGATCTGGAACATGCTATGTATCTTTCACTCTACAGTTTTTGCTTCCTCTTTTATCTGTTCATAATTCCCTTTGTTTTTAGGGTAAAGTTGTCTAAAAATCATGTCAATAATTCTCCAATACCCCCGCCTGGAATTAATTTCTTCCATTCTCAGTTGGGTGTATTTAGATGTCCCATAACTTTTTGTATGATGCTTAGATAGTAGCAAATCCTTTTTTAAAACTTCCTTTTTATTTATGCTTTCAATCTCTTACACCAGGCATCTTTTTTTTTGCTGCAAACTGCATGAGGCTTTATTTATTTTTATTTTTTTCGAGCTAACCCCATGTTAGCTCGGGTCTTTCACCCACCCACCATGACGGATGGCTAGCAAAGACAGTTTGAAGCCGCTGTGTACAGATCTTTTTTTTTTTTTTTTTTTAAAGATTTTATTTATTTATTATGTATACAACATTACATTCTGCCTCCACACCAGAAGAGGGCACCAGATCTTATTATGGATGGTTGTGAGCCACTATATGGTTGCTGGGAATTGAACTCAGGACCTCTGGAAGAGCAGCCAGTGCTCTTAACCTCTAAGCCATCTCTCCAGCCCCGAGTACAGATCTTTATAGGGCAGCATAAGGGGAGTGTCTAGGGGTATGCACAGGCTCAGGATTGGTGTGCCTCCAGGCTTGGAGTGTTTGCCCTGTGTTGATTGGTCAACTGGTTGTTATGGCCCATAGGCCCTCCCAGGGTGGTTGTTATGCTCTCTCTGTGTGTCATTGCTGTGTGCTTGTCCGTAAAGCACACCCAGAGCCATAAAGCATAGCACCACCAGCTAACTTCTGATTGGTTCCTTGCCATGAGGCAGGCATCTGACCTCTAAGTGACCAAGGCAAAGTTATGGCAAGCACGTGTTCAGCTGTTATGGCTGCCGAAATGGGGAGCTGGTCCCTTCATCCCCCCATTTTCTTTTTTGGAAATTCCAATCATGGAATTGCTGTTTCTCTAGCGCCCCCATTAGGGAGTGAGAGATATTGGCATCCCCATGCAAGGGAGTCCCTCCTGACTTAGCATTTTAATCAGGGAAAATGGGCGGCGAATTCTTTCCCAAGCTACTTCCTGCTGACTTTGGGACAAATTTAGGGGCCCCAGAAGGTTGACATGCTAGTCAAAAGCAAAAAAGGAATTTAGGCAATGGGGAATTCATCAGGGGCTTTTGGCAGACTCTGTTGCAGAGACAGGGGGTGTCCACATCAGCTGGACTGGTTCACATCCACAGCAAGTCCAGGGCTCGCAGTCTACTTAGAACAGCCTGTAGTCAGCAACTGATACTCAGATGTCTGCCAGAAGCAGAAACCTGTTTAAGACATGTTTAAACTAGGAACAGAGGTTAAAACTTTACTGAAGCCCACAGTGCAGAAAAAGCAGATATCTGGATATCTGTTCAAACAGCAGGAACATATTTATAACTTTGAGTCCTAGCAAAAACTACAGATTTGGGCTATAAGCATGTACATTTTTCTTCTGTCCAGAGAGCCAGGTATGGATTGGACAGAGGTGCCTTTGGCCTGATGAAAAACCCTTTAAGTTTATAGTTAGATGGCAACCAAAATAAACCTAAAAACCTTGCACTTGTACCTGAACAGTAGATAGTCATTACTTTATCAGCTAACATACTGACTAGTCTATAGTGGATCTGACTGCCTGATGCTGTCAAGCTGACAACCATTAATATTTCAGAGATCTGAGAAGGGTATATTTTATCTGAATCTACTAAAAAGTGACAGAAGCCAGTCCATATACAGATAGCCACACCCAAGTTTCTCCATTACTGTTGGAGGCAGCTGTCTCAAAGAACAGCAATCTTCGACAGGCCTATAAGGTGAGAGGTTTTTTCCCCTCTCTGTGGAAAAGGCACTTGGAAAAGACTGACCTTGTTTTTTCTAGGCAAAGGGGGTACAATCAATTTTCCAGTGTTCAGCAGCTTTGTCCATAGTCTCGGCCAGGTTCTGGCGGCAGGTATCACATCTGAACATCTTGCTCACTGGTCCAGGTGCAGGAACTGGGGTGCCTCATAATCTTCTTTGGAAATTTTGGGTCATTGTCAGGATCTGGCAGTCTGTCTGATATTATAAACTTTAAAGATAACAATTTAAATGCCATATTCTGAAGATCTCTGAAGCATTAGAAGTCTGTTTGTCTGCTTTAGTTATTTGCCTTAAGCACACAAGAAGCATACAGGTGGCTAGGTAAGGTCTTATTTCTGTAATTAATTTTCAGCCTGACTGTGACTGGTTTTAACTTAGTAAAATATTTGAAACTTAGCACAGCTGAATTTAAGACTGCATAGAGTTACCTTATAGTCCTTAAACAGTAGCTACATGTACACATTTTAGCTGCTTGCTAAACCAATGATGATAACACAGAATAGACAGGAAAGAACAGATGCCAACCCAATCCGCCCGCGCTGCTTATAAGTCAATGGCGCTGGGAAGATGGGCGGCAAAACCCGCAGCTACAATCGCTGCTAACTGAGGCCGGTCCAAGTGTCCTTGGCCCCCGTCCATACCTCCTGGGTCCTGGGTGTCCTCAGGGCAGCAGTCTGAGATCCTTCGGGCACATCTGCCTATCACAGTTGAGGTGGAATCCAGGGACGGGGTGGTTAGTATGGAGACAGAGTCGAACAGCAAAAACAGCACAGACATCAGATAGGACAAACCGCATCAGATAGGACAAACCGCACGGCAAAGAAATGATGCCCCAAAACAGAATTACAAACAACCCTTGGACTTTTGTCCAGGGTGGAACCAAGGGATCTAGAAACACAGTTTCTCAAACGTCTGCTTTCCCTATGGTCCAAATTATACAAATATGAGTCACGAGTCCTGCGCAGGCTCAGATCAACAAAACAGCAAATTCAAGTGGCACCAAACCAACAAAACAGCAAATTCAAGTGGCACCAAACCAACAAAACAGAACAAGCAAACATATAACATTGAATATATAAGTTGCGAGCTCGAATCATCTTACCTCCAAGATCGAATCCACTCAGGTGAGGGGTGGTCGAAAATCGCAGCCGAGCCCCCAAATGTTAGATCCCAGGAAAACTCAGGTATCCGGGGTCCCAGGCCATGACCTCGGTCATCCCAATCACCAGGCGGATTCCAGAGCTTGCTGCAAACTACATGAGGCTTTATTGTTTGTTTGTTTTTTTTTTTAATGAGCTAACCCCATGTTAGCTCGGGTCTTTCACCCACCTGCCATGGCAGATGTTAGCAAAGACCTACACCAGGCATCTTATCCCATTCATCTCCCATCCTGTCTCTCTCTCTCCCATAGCACACCATAGTTTTTCTCACCATAATAATGCTGACTGCCTAGCTATATAAGTCACTGGGAGGATCTTAGCCCAGGATAGAGCATGCACGTGGGGTCTCCTCTCAGTCTGTCATGACACTGAGCAGGACCATGGCAAACAAATCTTGATTGATGCGATGATATAATATCATCATCATCCTCATTTGTAATTTCTCTAGCATCAAGGCTAGCGTTACTCTTGATATTTAAGAACATATCACAAATAATATTCCAAATACCTTCATAACTTGGGTTACAAAGTCATTGATAAAGCTGAAATTAACATTTAGTTCTTCTGAAGTCCCTGTGAATATATTCTCAAGTTTAAGATTATATATGCAATATCTAAGAGTCTAATATTTAAGTTTTATAGTGCAGGTAGTAATTAGAAGTATCAGAGTCCCATTTTACTCTGCTTGAACAGTTTTTAATGTAGTACATTTTTTTCAAATGATGAAGTCACTTGCTCTTCATTTCGATTCATTTAATTCTTCATCTCCTGAAACTCAAGGGTGCATAGGTGACTAAAAATCATCTGCGTCACTGAGAAGTCCCATCCCCTCACAGGTGGTCACATGACAAAAGCTGCGTCATGGAGTTCCAGAAGAAAGGTAGGACTTCTATTACTTTGTTATCGACCATTGATGAATATTTTATTTGGGACTGATTAGGAAAATTAAATTTTTTAATGTTGTCTTTGCTTTAGAAAGGAGAGAACAATGGAGAAAGAGAGGGAGATGCCTGGGCTCAGCTAGGCAGCCACCAGCCAGCAGACACAGAGTAGGACATACAGAAAGAAAGGTAAAGAGGCCTGAGGCACAAGGTAGATGAAGACAAACAGATTAAGGAAAAATGCTAGGCAGAAAAGAGCACAAGCTAAGGCCAAGCATTCATAACTGATAACCTAAGTCTCTGTGTCTTTATTTGGGAGCTGGTTGGTGGCCCCAAAAGGAAAAAGCCTGCTACATTTGGTGCTCCTAGTTGGGTGGCAGATGGATTGGAAGTTTTTCTCTGTCTTACTTGGTCCCACTGGATTAGTTTCTGTCCCTACTGGGTGGCCGAATCAGTTTATGAAATAACACTCTGTGGCTTAATATCAATTACAATAATTTGTCCAATGGCTCAGACATATTACTAGCTAGCTCTCTTTTATAAATTAACCTATTTCTTTTAATCTATGTATTGCCATGAGGCTGTGACTTAGTGGTGATGCTCTGGTATGTTACTTCATTGGCAGCCACACAGCATCTCTGTATCTCCATCTTCTTTCTCTCTATAACTCTTTTTGGATTTTCTGCCTAGATATATTCATTGGCCAAAACAGCTATATTCCTCAACCAATAAAAGCAACACATATTTGCAGCATATAGGACATCCTATATCATATGCCTCAATTCTGTTGCAATTAAAATAATGCAAAAATGTAAACAAATAAACAAACAAAAGCAAACAGACAAAAGGCAAAAAAGCTACTTCCTTTCTCATTGACCAAGTCTTTAAAGTTAAACCTAGGTTCTAGAAAATAATTAGAAATGATTTTATCATACAGCTCGTATAAATGTGTTATATCATTTGAACAGCAGAGACTTCCACCTCATGTTTTTACATCCAAAACATGGAACATTTGATTTAACAATGAAATATTATTCTGGTACTAAGAGGATAATCAAGACTGACTTTAGATTACAATGGTGGAAAACCCTTAATGCTTACAACTACGCCATATTTTGCTTGTTGCCTACATAATAGAGGGCAGGGAAGAGTTAAACAATGAAACTCTGAGCTGTTCCAAGCAAGGAGAACTTAATAGTATTACAGACTAAGTGTCAGGCATCCTCATTTCTGTTCAATGAAGGAAATCTACTTTCAATTCAAGCTCTGATAAGAAAGTTACTCTTCCAGACAAGGTAACTAAATGACCCATCATGACATCGAGGAAGGCAGTGAACAACATCCCAGAGGAAGTCAGTAAGAAAAAGGCAGCATTATTAACTAAGGTGTTGCATCATGCTATCCTGAGAAAGAAAGATTCTGTTAACAAGGCTCAACACTCCAGGCATGTTTTACAGAGCATCATGGGAGTGTACCAGAGTTTCATTAGTAATAATTCTCTGATGCCAAGCCAGCAGGGTAGTGAGGGAAATTCAAAGCTTAGTCAAGGGGATGTGAAGGCTACAGCCCCAGGAGCCCACCGGGTACAAGAGAGTTTAGAGAGTACAGGGAAGAAGAGGAGAGCAGGAAGTGTGAAAAAGAGAGCAATGTTTTAGGTGTGTATAGCAAGGAACTTTGCCATGAGGCGGTCCACAAGCCAGCTGTAAATCCTGTATACCTGCAGGTGTGTGTGCCATTGGTATTAAGCTAAGTATCATTCTCAATCTCCACTCTAAATTCAGTTACTCCTGAAGGATGCTTCTGTTGTCTTCTTTGTACTTAGTCATGATCTGGACTATGATATTTGAACCGGATGCTTATCGCTCTAATATACTACAAGGTAATTAATTTAAGGAGCTGGACATAATGGCTCTCATATGTCGTCTCAGCACTTGGGAGGCAGAGAGAGGCAAGTTTACCGTAAATTAGTTGCCAGTCAAAAAACTAAAAATCAGTGGGTGAGGTGGAGTGGGGTGGGGGTACAGCTGTGTCTATATTTTTTTACTTTTATACCCCTAGAGTAAAAACAGTGTTTGCATAAGAGGTAGTATTCTACAAATATTTATACAAATTGTGTCATATACTATTTTGAGGAGTTTCTTTTAAAATCAAATTCTGAAAACAATTTCATGATTTAGGGTCCTCACATATAAAATTATTGTCATTTCATATATGTGGACATGAAGAGTAGAGCAATTAAATAATTTTCTTAAACTTATGAGAGCAGAGATGTGGCAGAGCCCAGATTTAGCTGTTAACCACTCAGTCATTGTCCCCCCAAACTCCTCTAGATGCTGCTCTCTCCCTCCATGTCAGGCTACATCCCTTGTACTCTCTCTCTCTCTCTAAGCCAAAGCAACTTTAATGCTCCTATACAGGCTTTAGTCCCCACCCAACTTCCCCTTCCCATTGTCTCACCCTGGAAACCTGCAAGGGAAAAGAAGCCTCTATTGTCTTATGGATCTCAAGGTTCTGTGTCCTTTTGTATCCCCATGTGGCTATGACCATGAGATTATGACTTCCCTAACAGAATTCTTCTTATGGGTCTTTTGGTCTCAGTGTTCCTTCCTAGGTGCTTGCTTTCTAAGTTACATCACTAACAATTATAAACAAATACAATGATATATGCATGTATTTGTTGTGAAATGGTAGAATATGTATTTCTTTTTGGATGTGTGGTACATGAAACTAAAGCTAAATCCTTTTCAATAAAATTCAGCCCTCTTCTAATGTACAAAAGTAGTGGCCCATAATACATTAATGATGATTTCATCACACACCTTGTACAGCATAAGCTTTCTTTGCAACTTCGATGAAATTTGCTTTCCAATTGTAGTGATTTTATAAAGCTTTATGACTGGGAAGTCTCACATTCAAAGAATTGTGCTTCCTATAAGCTAGATGCTCATGCATTTTAAAAAGTATTTTAAATTTTCATGCAGCAAGATAGCCTCATGTTTATAATTTGACATCTGTGTTGTATAAGCTTCTGCAGCTAATCCATACTGTTTACTTTCTTATTTCAATCAGTTGCTATCTATAATCTAGAATTTAGGAGACTGTCCAGTGATCATCATCACCACCACCAACAGAATGTTGTAAATTGAGAATATCTGAGAAAATTTTCAGAATTTGTAGATCTTGAACCTAAACCTCTCAGAGACCGAGTTTTCATTCTTCTTTGCAGTTTGCTTTCCTGCCTGCCAGGGTGCTTGCAGGGACCCCCACATCATAGGTTTTCTTTCTCTTTTTTTTTTGTCAAATTAGACAACAAAAGCCACAATGTCATCAAAATCAGTGGAAAAAATTTAACATGTTGACAGTAAGCTTGGTGGGTACTTGACTAGATTACTTAATTTACCAAAAACTAATTACATTTTAAAATAATCTATACAGCACACTGAAGTCAGGTAGCACTCAGTGTAGCAGATAATCTCCCTTCATCCAAAGCAATCTCTGAGAGGCTAGATAGGCTGAAAACATTGCTGACAAAACAGTAAAGTAGATACTGAATTCCAGTTTTGATTCTTAAATGCTTCAGTGGTAAGCCCATAAACTCAAGCAAGAGGCTATATAGCTTGCCTTTAAAGACTAAATACCTTCTATTCCTTGATCAATTCCCCATGCTTATTTGATGCAAATAGGTTTAGAAACAAGCCCACACTTTTGTGAGTGGAGCTGGCTCACTGAATAAAGAGAGATTCCTTGTAATAGAAAAACCCTTTTTAGCAGCCAGAAAACCTTGGGGAGAGCTTATTGAGAGACTCAGCTCTGAACTCCCTGAGAACACTGTGGATGACACACTGGGAATGCATCAGAACTGCACCTTTATGGGAAGGAGAGGAGACACAAGTAAGAAGCTGTCACTATTTACCTTGTTCTTCATAGATCCTCTAACTGAAAAATAAAGTTGTGAGAACAAGGGTAAAGAGGAAGGTTACCTTCATGTCCTCACCTTCAGTTCAACTAAAAGGAAACTATAGACTCTAATAATCCCAGGCCTGGAGTGGATGTGGTGAGTGTCACTATGTTTCTTGTTACTAGAAATCAACTACTAGAAATCATTTACTTGTTTCTAGAAATCAATCATGAGATTAATAGCAACCCAAGTTCTCAAGATTCCACAAGGATGCCTTTCTGGGTGTCTTCTGTAATGACTCAATTGAAAATTGGATGTATAAAGGGTCATACTGGAGTTAAGATGGGAAACAGTTTAAACTAAGTATAGAAACACTTGCTCATAGACTCTTTGTTTGCCAAGGCTTCATATGAAACATTTTAGTGCAAGTAATAAAAACAATGACTATAATGTGTTTGTCACATCTTCCACATTCAAGGTATAGCATAAACATTTTTTTCCACATGTTACCTTCTTTAACAACATGAGCTCTCACTGGGTATGTAGAATTCTTAGCTCCATTTTGCAGGCTAAGAGACTAAACATAGAGAGATTAATTAATTGTCCCATGGAAGAAATGATGTTTTAATCCATATAATGTGAAGTGTGTCATTTTATACATTAAAATAACTTTTCCTTTGTGTTTATTGTAAGATGAGAATCAGAAAGAAGTTATGAATTTAAAAAGTGTATCTTTACAACACTGCATTTAATTTGATTAAGAATGGTTATTCCCTTAAAAAATTCTCATGAACTCTTTTTCTTATTTCCTTTCCAATAAATGGTGAGCTTCTTGAAGAACTTTTATTTTTCAAAACACTTTTCTTTACATAGTTCCGTGCATATACTGGGCACTCAAATGTGTGCAAGCCAAATGAATCTATAAGAAAGCTGCCTGTTGGGTCTACCACACCAGTCTGGTAATGATGCCTCCCAGACAAGCTTCCTAAAGACAGTCACAGAGTGCCCAGAGTTGGATGGTGAAATTTGCCAGCCAGTCCAATTTTGGGGTACAGTGTTATAACAACTTCAAAAGTGTGATTTGAAAATTCAGTAGAGAGGGAACATTTTAGAAGCATTTTCTCCTGTCTTCTCCACTTAAGAAAAATCCTAAAGCAGCAACTCACAGATAAGAAAGGGTTTTTCTCTCTTCAGCTTTTTCTTCTTAAATGTTGTATTTGGCTTTGGGCAAAGTGGGTATTATGAAAGAATGGATGCATAGAATATATGTCGGAAAGAATGCAGAACTTTATCAAATCAGAGATGTTTAGGTTAGGAAATTGCATTCCTTAAGTAGATCCCTACCTAAAGATTAGTTAGAAAGGAGAAGGAAAATACATAAATATCCAAATAAAATCCTGGTTCAGCTGTTTCTTTTAATTGGACTAGTAGTATAGCCCAGTGGTGAGGTACTTGCCTAGCATGCAAAAAGACCTCAGGTTTAACCCCCAGAATTACCAAAACCCTTTAAAGGAGTACAATTCATCAGATACCACACAATGTTAATTCCAGAATACATTGAGTCACTTTCAAGCCAAGGAAAGCATGGCCCACATACTCTTATCATGTGTTTAAACTCTAACATTTGTGTGTCAGAAAGAAAAAGGTTTTGATCATTATTATTGTTCCACATCCTGGCTAGTTTGATCTTTTTCTTATCTTCATACCCATGATAGAAGGTGCCCTTGCTGAATAGCTAGATGTCATTGCTTTCCTAGAATGCTACTCATGTTATACCTCAAAATATTGTTGTGATGGGAACTTCTGATTGATCATCTCATCATTTGGATGGATCTAATGCTATGTGGGGTCTCGGCACACACCAGGGCTGGCAGAGTAACAATCCATTTGAGGCTAGAAGGAAATCTGGTTCAGCATGACTCAGTAGTTGGTGCTGATTCAAACTTTTAGAGTCTGACACCAGGCAATTTATTTTAGGCATATTCAAGTACAACATGATTTTGGGAAAAAGGGTTTCTTGATGGTAATTAACTCAATTCTGTGTGTACAACAGAGCTTAAGATACATTTACATGAAACTATTTAGAAAGTACATATTGTTAGTATTCAGGCATCTGTACATGACTGTCCTTGAGGTTCTGACAGGATACACCCTCAGCTGCAGCCACTAAGAGCACCACCTGTGCATATTCACTACATTCCCTTTTAAAAGGATCCTGCCCACTTCTCATCCTCCCTCCCCCCTCTCCCTTTCCCTTTCTCCCTCCCCCCACTCCCCCCTCTCACTCCCTCTCTCCTTTGTACTCTCTCCTGATGCCCCTATCCTTGGAGGCTTGGGAGGTCTCTCCCATCCCCTTTCCCCTTTTATTGAACTCTTTCCCTAATTTAAATATCCCTCTGTTTGAACCCTGTCACATGGTGTGCTGCTTTTCTTAAATTACAACACATATGACCTCTTCCATATAGATGGGTTCTATTGACTGAGAAACCCACTCAAGATAAAGGCCTAGGGAGAATAATTGAGATAAACATAAAAGTCTTTCTTCTTAAATGTTGTATTTGGCTTTGGGCATCTGGTGTGGAGTAGCCTTACAGATAACAAAGAGCTCATCCAGGTTATTGTAAGGTACATGTGACACAGCCCATAAGGATAGATTCTATTGACTGAGGAACAATATTTAAGATCAATGTCTAGGGAAGAGTCTGGGATAAACATAATAGCCTGGGAGATTCAGATATGGCCTGGTCCTACAGTTATCAAGGGTCATCGGGCTATTAATACAGATGTAACCTTGAGTGTTTAACATTCCTAGTTTTCCTAGTGCTTATCTGTGAGTACAAGGACCTCATGCCCTCTACAGTGCTACACCAGGGTGGAACACATACTCTGCATACCTAGTCACGGTAATTAGCCTAGATAGGTGAATCATGATTCAGGACAGCTAGCAAAACTTCTTGGGATTTTTTTTAAAGCTAGAATTGGAAGTGAATAATTGTGTTTCTTGTTACTTGAAAGAATATAAATATGTGTAAACCCAAGCTATCGTTAGATAGCTGCCTGGTGTTAGTTACCTCGTGGAGATTCATAATGGGCTTAAGATGATGAAGGCAACATGCAACAATAGACAGATGGGAGGCAGATAGATAGATGGGGACACACACACACACACACACACACACACACACACACACACACAGAGAGAGAGAGAGAAAGAGAGAGAGAGAGAGAGAGAGAGAGAGAGAGAGAGAGAGAGAGAGCAAGATAAACAGCAACAGAACAGAAATCAACCCCTTTCCAAGGTTCACTTCTTGTAGCCAGTAGATTGGCAGTTTGCAGAGCTGACTCAAGTTAGATTTTTCTCATTTAACCTGAGGAATCCTGAGTAATGGCCCAAACTGTGGATAGTAAGTAAACAGTCTAGAGTAATCCATTTTCCAACTTCTATTCCCCTTGACATGTGTTCTAAAGGATAGTGGAAAGGCTGAAGGTGTTTTGACAAGTGCATAATAATTACAGCATTCAACAAAGTCAGTATACTTCTTTGGGACTAGGCTAAATTCGGGTGAGTATTGTTTTAACTGAGGACTTTAAATCTGGAATTTAGTAGAGATGCAGTGCCCCAAGGGAAGCTCAAGATTTGAATCTTGGAGAATCACAGGACTTTGGAGAGCAAAGGGGGAAGTCGCAGTAGACACAGACACTTGTAAAAGCAAGCATGTGTGGGAGAAGAAAGCTTCCTGTAAATTTATGACAACACATTTTTGGCTGTGATCACAATGTACATGTGTGCAGTTGGGGTCAGCAAAATCACGACTTTCAAAAGTCTTAACTATTGTGCTAAGTAGTCAGAAATGGATCATATATACTGTGAGAAGTCATCTGCAGCTCTCAGTCAAGTGAGTGGCAGTCAGATTTATAATACATGTATGTAATGAACACCCAGAACAAGATTTATTGCTCACATGTGAGACTGAGAAACTCTGCAGATCAGCAAGGTTAATTTCCACTTACCTTCCTATATATTTTATACAGATCAGTTCATTCTATTATGCAGATCATTCATTTTTTCCTCATTATTTTGGAAGATTTCTGTGTAATATGATATGTGTATATGTGTATATGTGTATGAAATCACTGTATTACTTATATTAATATACCACTAGTAATACATCTTACAAACATTTTCTCCTACTATAACATATATAGATTTTAACTCTTGCTAATGGCATTTACTATGACACTGCTCAGTCATGTGTAGATATATTTTCAGTTTTTTGGGAAATCTCCATACTAACTTTTACAGTGGCTCTCTAGTTCATATTTTTAGCAGATGTATATGAGGGTTCTCAATTCATAAACTCAGCAGCATTTATTGTTAATAACTGACATTCTGACTAGGCAAGATATGATCTCAATATGGTTTTGACTTACAAATCTTTGAAGATCACTGAGGTTGAATACTTTTTCTTATGTTTATTAACTATTTGTATGTTATCTTTTGACAACTGTTTGTTCATTGGGGCATTTATTCATTGGGTTGTTTGATTTCTTGTTGTTTATATTTTCGAATTCTTTGTATGTTCTGGTTACTATTTTTCAGTCAGATATATACCTGGGATAGATTTTCTCCCATTAGTAGGCTGTCTCTTACTTGATTAACTGTTTCTTTAGCTGTGCGATTCCATTTGTCACTTGTTATTTCCTGAGTGACTCACGTCCCATGCAAAAATGCCTTCCTTAAGTTGAAACTTATTTTCTTCCTTCCTTCCTTCTTCGTTTCTTTTTTCTCTTTCCTTTCTTCCTTCTTACCTTCTTCCTTTTATTCTTTCCTTTTGTATTTCTAGATTTTTGAACCCCTAAATTCAGATTATAGAAGAAGTCTCACATGTTCCTTTCTAATACATATGTGGTTCCGTTTTTAACCCTTGATTTAAATATCTGATCCATTGGGAATGTAAGTGGCTTTTGATGTAGGAGATGGAGCCATTTTTATCTTTCTCCATATGGATATTCATTTATAACATTTATTTAAAAGTCCATTTTCTTCTCAGTGACTTAAAATGTCTGTCATCTTGCACACTGAATTTCCATCAACAATTGCCTCTGTTTCTGGATTTTTTGCTGTTTCCATTGGTTTGTATTAGTATCCATGTGCTAAGAGTGAAGTGTTTGATTTATATTTCATGCTGTTTCAAATATTTTTTGACCTGGCCCTTCTTCCATTTTCTTTGTTGTTGTTCTTCAGGATTTATTTAATTACTCTTATTACTTTTCAAAATAGCTGATGAATTTTCCCAGGAAAGTTGTTCATTTGTCAACAGAATCCTTACAGGCATTTAATCAAGGTCAAGCTAAATATATAAATTAATTAAACTATTTGTGTTGTTATTTTCTGCTCCTGATTATGGTCTGTCTTTCCATTAATTTATATCTAGTTATTTTTATATCTTTTTGTTCCTTGGTTTATATAAATAATGGACATTTCTTGGTAAGTTTGTGTCAAAACACTTTTTTTCTCCTGTTTCCTTTTTGAATGGCAGATATCATGTATTCTTTCATTGCATATTCTCTCTCACTGTTATTTGGTGTGTGTCTATATTTTCAGTTACATAGTTTGTTGCTTAGACATAAAATAAAAGCATGCATAATTTTTACAACCTCATTTAACACATCATTTTAACCTATTCTTGTATTTTTATTTTTTATACTCCTTTTCCATTTATACAATGACATTTTCTCTTAATATATTTTATCTCATTGTTTCTTATTGTGCTAGAATAATGAACACTGTCTTATGTCTAATAATTGCATTGATTAATGTTATTAACAGAACGTCATATGAGAAAGAGGTACTGGGAGGTAATTGTAACAATCTAGGTGAGGGCTTGATGGAGTGAGAATCTAAAGAAGGAATGCTTGTAATTTTTCCCCATTATGTTAGCCTTCTTTGATAATCTGTGAGTCCACAGAGAGATGCTTCATGGCTATGTCTCCAGATCACATTGCAATGGACAATATACATACTCAATGAAGAGATAAATAAAATCTGAATGAATGAATGAATGTATGAATAATAAATGAATGAGCAAATTACTGGATAGAGATAAACTATGGGAAATAATTCCAGGTGATTTTTACCAAATTGAATCAATAGATTATGGAGATTGAATAATTGTGAAAGATTAGAGAGTCAAAATTAGGTAAGATTTCTGCCATTAGCTTAGATAGACAATTCAAGAAAGAAAACTAGTATTAAAGACTTGCTATATTGCCTTGAGGTTTCCTGTAAGATATCTCAGTGGAGATACTTAATATGCATGCATCTCTTTTCTAAGAAGAAGACCCTAAGGCACTATTTTATTTGTTTTTTTTTTTTCTTTTGCCAGATACCATGGCATCTGTATCACAAGGACTACTTCATTCTAATTTACACATAACAAGACAGTAGGACTGATGGGGGATGTGCTTCTGTTTATGTGTTTGTCTTATTGGATGATAAATAAAGTACTGTTTGATCAATGAGGCAGCAAGTTAGGTGGGACTAGGGGTCAAGGAGGATTCTGGGAAATGTAGTACAGAAGTTGTGATCCAGACAGGAAGTGACATAGCAAGGAGACTCATATATAAACAAGGGTAGGAAGGAAGTGGGCCCCTTCTCTCTTACTCCAGAGTCACCATGTGAGTGCAGGAAGACAGGACTCTTGCCACTGGTGTCTGATTAGATAAGCCTTATAAAATATATAGATTCATGATAATTAAGACTGAGCTAGCAGGTGAGAAATCCTGGTCATTGGCCAAGCAGCATTTGCACCGAAGATAAGTCTCTGTGTATTATTTTGGCCATCCATGTGGTGGGCAGAATTCAAGCGGGTGGTGGAAAGATTTATTGTAACATAGGACTATTGCCACTCCTAAAGTATAGGATAAATCTTAAACACAGTGGAGGTAAGTAATATATCAAGACTATGATATATGCCAAGACTTCCTAAGCATGAAATGGTGGCACCAGTCTTCAAACATAGGTATGCTACCCCCAAAGCCTGCACAGAGTTATGCCAGACAGGCCACTAAGATTAAAAGAGCAGCCAGAAAAGAGATCATCATAGTTCACCATTGGGATGTAGTATATTGTCTTTGTGTATTATTATTTGTAGAGAGCAATCAGGAAAAGTAACTGAAGCAAAATAACTTAAAAAGTTGGTGGAAGAGGAAGAGGCTTTGCAGAAGTGGCAGAGAGCTGGAAGGAAACCAGAGAGGCATCCTGGACAGATGCCAGATACTATCAGAACTAGAGAAATTCAGTCTGCTTTTTAGTGTTTGCATGCGTGTGTGCTGTGCGTGCATGTGTGTGTTTGTGTGTGTGTGTGTGTGTGTGTGTGTGTGTTTATTTTAGTTCCAGTTTTAAATGTCAATCAGTTCTCATCTATTTAAATTAGAAACAATCTTATTTCACATATCAATTCCAGTTCCCTCTCCCTTCCATCCTCCCATTCCCCCCACCAACTCCCCCATTCTACCCTCCATCCACTCCCCAGGGAGCGTGAGGCCTTCCATGAGGGATCATGAAAGTCTGTCAAGTCATTTGGTCCAGGGCCTAGGCCCTCCCCCATGTATCTAGGCTAAGAGAATATCCCTCCATAGGGAATGTGTTCCAGAAGTCCGTTCATGCTCTAGGGATAAATACTGGTTCCTCTGCCAGAGGTCATATAGACTACCTCTCTCTCTCTCTCTCTCTCTCTCTCTCTCTCTCTCTCTCTCAGATCCCCTTTAAGAAAAGTCATCTGCTACACAATATCATAGGCTGCCTATAGCTACACCAAATAAATGTTATATTAACATTTTATGTTAGCATACAAAGACATTATGATAATGTCTTCATACTTCTTTTGCCCTTAAAATATGGTTCACAAATTAACATGTCATCTCTGGGGAGGGAGGGATGCTGTAGGACTCTAGCAGAGTCCTTGTATCTAAGGTAAAACATTAGAGTGAGTAGGTGTTTTTTAGAAGGACATTGACCTTGAAGAATCATTGTGAAAAACAATGATTTGTAGTATTGTTTTTGTGAGGTAGCATTACAGGCTTTGCATGACTTTGGTAACAAGATGTTTCTGGCATACTTGAAACTCTTGGCTTATTGTGTATGACAAACAGCACACAATAAGAACTAAAGAAGCAGGGGCATGTGGTATTTTCCTTTACAAACATATAGATTAGATTAGGGACCTTGGTATGAGGAAATATTTTACCTGAAAAACAACTTTGTGTAACAATCAATAGAGATGCCTTTGTACTGCTGTTCAAAGTTCAGTTCAGTTCATTAGAGACCGGACCTTCCTGCTTCCACACAAGACTTAAAATTTCAGCTTGGAGTGACCTCTTTCTTCAACTGACTCATGCAACATAGAGCAGAGGTGGCAGATGAATCTTCTCTGTATTATTTTATATTTAGTAAATGAGCTACTGAAGCAAGCATAGGAGATAGCATTTATCAAGCCATAAGAATTCCTTTGATAGAATAAGGAAATATTTCTAGGTTGGCCAAGGAACTTTATAAACAAATGGTTTCATGTTTTATGAACCCATGTTACTACCATATTTTTAAAGTAACTGGTCAAATGCAAGCAATTAACAGTTCAAAAGAAGTTTGGATAATTAGAATAACAGTCTCTAGCACAGCCTGAAATTGAACTTTTAGAATTGAACTATAATTTTGATAGTTTAGGATTCTTTTTTACATTAGTTTATTTTCTGAATTTGAATAGACGCTTATGAGTTAAGTAACCAGCATACTGATCAAATGAACAGACAATATGTCAAAGTTATTTTTTAAATGCAATATTAGGGATGAACATGATGGCTTAGCAGGTAAAGGTGCCTCCTGTCAAACCAAATTTTACCCCTGTAGACAAGGTGGTTGAAGGAGAAAACTGACTTAAAATGTGTCCTTTGACCTCTATAGAAATGGCATGGCAAATGAACCCATCTCTACCCCACACAAAGTGAGTAAATAAAAATGTAATCAGAATTTTTATTTAGTATAGCTAGTTTAATATGCAGTAAGTTTTTGTAAGCAACATGTCAGTTACCCCTTTCTGTATAAGATACTATCTAGAGCAGTGGGCTTGGCCATTTGGCTTTTATTGAACAATTTCCATTCATCTTCACAGTCCTCTAAATGCAATTTGTTACCTAGTATTGTGATTCCACTTTGCATTGTTTGGAAGTGATAAGATTCCAGACTGTTTTGAGAATCATTTATCTTGTATAGAGGATTGCTTTAATCCTTCCATCTTTGTGACAAAACCAAGGAAACAGAACAGAAAACCTGTCACAGAAATAACAAATCCCTCAAGATAAAGAAGGATGGAAAAGCTGGATTAATAAAATTTTGTTTCTATAACTTGTCATTCATTGTAAATGATTTATCTCATAACCAGTTTCATTTCAAAACACGTTTTTTGAGTATGGTAACCTCTGCCATCTAGTGGGCTGACTTGGTTACTATGTTATAAAAAAACTTTTTCTTTTTGTTTTTTCTTTCTTTCATTTTCCCCCATTGTTCGAAGACATTTTTTTTTTCTATGCAGCCCTGGCTGTTTCAGAACTTACTCTGTAGACCAGACTGGCTTTGTAGTCAAGACTCAGGGATTTGCTTGTCTATGCATCCTTAGTGAGGTGATTAAAGGAGTGTACCACTACTCTTGGCTAGAAACTAGATAATTTATCATGTCTAATAAAAACATGAGGAGGATAGAGTTTGACCACTGTCCTTTATCTGCTTTCTCAGTTTTCCTGATGCTGCACAATGACAGAAACACAGATTTTTATTTAACCAATGTTTACAGTAGTGCCAAAGTTGATCTAATAATAATTAACTTCTTTTAGAGCAGGCACCTTTGAATACAGGGGGAAAGAAAAACATGGTGGGGGGCAGGGGAGTAAGTAAATAGTTTATTAGGTGGTGTTTTCCAACTGTAAGCACCACTTGTGGGCTGATTATATATAAATTTGTGATTTTTACCTTTGAACACTCTCTTTCAGCAGGCTGCCTGCACATCCTTACCACATGGATGTCTACTGGGTATCTTATACCTCTCACTTTCCCTCTCCTAACCAACTTAATACACTGTCCCCATCACCTCCTGAGCATGGCCTTCATTTCTTCCTTGTCAGTCTTGCTAGATCTAATCAACAAATAATCCTTGTCAGCTTTCCCTTTCCTTACACCAAACTTCCACCAATTCTCTCAATACACACAATGGTAAGGTAAGGCAGTATGATAATCCTGAGGCACAAGCTTCTGTTGAGGCCATAGGAGGAACTTTTGGGCTCTGTGTTTCTCCCACAGAGCAGCTAAAATACCTGTGTTCATTTCTTGTTTTAGTATTGGGATACAATAGCCTGGTAAGGAGCAACTAGAAAAGACAGGGCTTATTCTGGCTTGTAGATCCAAAGAGAAACAATCCATTATGGCAGGAAGATGTGGCAGCAGGAGCACAGTGGCAGTTTGGCACATAGCATCAGAGTGGTCTGTAAGTAGAGCGAGAACAGAAGTGGATTCAGGTTAACAAAACACCCAGCCTTCTCCAAGTGACATCAGTCTTCCTCCAGCAAGGCTCCACATCCTAGGGGTTCCATACATAGCCTTCCCAAACAGCACCACCAGCTGGGGACCAAGTTCTCAAACACATGAGCCTATGGGAAACATTCTTATTCTAGTCACAACACTGATGAAAGATGAGAAAATTGCACAGATGTCTGTGTAACTCTCTTTAATGTCTTCTTAGAGCATAATGAATAGAGTCCAGGCTTGTCACCATGGTGTGGAAATCTTTCAGAAAAAAAGATCTTTCTTATATCCTCCCGGAATCCCAGACCACAGGCAAGCTACTGTCCCTAACTCCAGGTCACACTGCTTTCTTCTTTGCAAGAAACATTGCCCTCAGCTTCATTTTAGTATTTGTGTTAACCTGTCTGCTGTCTGGACAGATAGCATCCACCCCTGATCTTCTGTTCAAGCTCCAGGCTTCCCACTGTTTATTATGAAAGGAAGTGTATAGCTGTGGTAGATGTAAGACTCTATCAGTAATCACTTATGTTTAATAATCAGCATCTGAAATGTTATGGTAAGGGCAGATGGAATCTTTAAGTACATGTAGTCTATACATGACTTTTAAACATATCTTATTTTCCTATAAGACTGAAAATTACTTTTAATTGTGGATGAACAGAACTTAAATAACAAAACAATATTTCTTATTATGCTTTTTAAAATTTTAAAATATAAATCAATTTTTTCTAAGACAGGGTCTCAGTATGTACCTCAAGCTGGCCTGAAGATCATTGTCCTACTTTGGCCTCTCAGTTGGTGAGTTTACAGGTGTGTTCCACAATCTCCAACTTCTTTAACTCTTAGCTTTGATCTACTTGGCTAGAAAGGTACATATACAAGTAAATATTTAATTTTCTCTGGTAATAACCTTAGAAGGAAAAACCAAACAAATTCTAATTATGCTTTGTTGATGGCTCACTGATTGCTGTATAAAAATCTAAATGGCATTTCATTGCTTTTGTTGATAAACATGACATTGTCTTTTGTCTATCATACATGAAAATAGGTGAAATCTGATAATCTATAATGTTTAAGTGTAACAAAATAATATTATATCTCAATAAGATGAGCCCTGTTCTATAAGATGCACAGTAAATACATGCTCAATGAATTTGCAAGAATATTTTACTTTCAATTCAGAACAAGTATGTGGGATGAAATAGCTTTTGCAATACATAAATTTAAAGAACAGGAAGAACTTATAAGAGCCAAATACAGATCAGCATGTGTGTCTTATTTGTTTTTAGTAGAGCAATATTGGACCTAATATTTCTCATTAAATTAAGTGCCTTAGGAATGGTTCTTCCTTTTGATATCTTTCCTGCCTTTAGAGGCTCAGAATCTAGAGGGAGCCCTAACAAAGTAAGTAGTTATTATTTCAAAAACTATAATACAGTAAAAATATGCACAATATAAAGGGATAATGTGGATAAAGTATCTTGGAGAAATAGGACTGAATTAGGTCAAGGGTTAGATTGTGGGGAATGTTATAGGGAAAAATGGATGAGACACATGTTCTGAAGACATACATACAAATAACATCATGCAGACTGAGCAGGGTGTATTTATGGACATAAATATATATGTGTTTCTATACATAGCAACAATTAATAGAAAAGGAAGTCACGAATTTAGAGAGCAAGGAGGGGTATATGGAGGGGGCTAGAGGGAGGAAAGGGATGGAAGAAATGATATAATTATATTATAATCTCAAAATAATAAAAGACATAATTTAAAGAGAGACAGCCAAGTGGGTATGCTGCTATGGGAGTAGGGAGAGACAGACTTGCATTAAGAAATAAGGTTCTTCACACTACAAAAATTCACCAATCTCAAGACACTCTGGAAATTCTCCCCACCCTCACCCTGGAACCCTATATGAGCTCTGTGTCCTGTTCAGTGTGCTGCTGCTTCTCACCCTACAACGGTTACCCTCCTGGATTCTGCCTTCCAAATAAATTTCTTGCATGAGGAAAAAAAAAGAAATAAGCTTCTTGCCTGGGTGTTGGTGGCTCATGCCTTTAATTCCAGCACTCAGGATGCAGAGCCATGTGGATCTTTACAGAGCAAGTTCCAGGACAGGCTCCAAAGCAATACAGAGAAACCTTGTCTTGAAAAGAAAAAAAATGAGTTTCTTAATGAAGACAGCAAAGAAGTTATATTGAATTGACCTTGATGTTTCATATTTAGACACAAATCTGTCAGCAACAGAGTCATCAGAAGGATGGAAGCAAGTAATCTAGGATACAGATGCTATATGAGGTGAAATTCTCAAAACTTTCTTCATGTAAATTACTTGCAGAATCCTTTATACTATGAATTCTGATTCAGTGTATCCCTTGAAGGTTTGTGGTGTTATCAAAGTTCCAAGTGAAGCTATATTTACTGGGTGGTAGACACACTAAGCAGCAACATTTTAGGGAGTTTTCTTCTGAGATAATTTGATAGTTGTAGCATATCAGATGAAAAGTTTTGAGGGACCAGATCAAAGCCATGGCAGTAAATGAACATGTTTGGTGTTTTAGTTAGAGTTTTTATTTCTGTGAAGAGACACCATGACCATGGAAACTCTTAGGAAGGAAAAACACTTAATTGGAGTAGCTTATATTTTCAGAGGTTTAGTCCATTGTAATCATGGTGCAACATGGTGGCACACAGGCAGACATGGTGCTGGAAAAGGGGCTAAGAATTCTACATCTTGATCAGAAGCAACAGGAAGTGAATGAGACACTGGGTATGACTTGAGCATATATGAGACCTCAAAGCCTACCCTCACAGTGACACACTTCCCCCAACAAGGCCATACCTACTCCAACAAAGCCACACCTCCTAATAGTGCCACTCCCTATGAGCTTAAGGGGGACAATTACATTCAAACTATCATATTCCATTCCCTGGCACCCATAAACTTGTAAAAATATCATAATGCAAAATGCATTTAGTCCAAATTTGAAAGTTCTCACAGCCTATCACAATCTCAACAGCTTTTAAGGGTCCAAAGTTTAAAGTCTCTTTTGAGATTCATGTAATGTTTTAACCGTAATCCCCTAGTAAAACCAAAATCAAAAAGCAATTCACATACTTCAACATAAAAATGATACTATATATACATTACTATTTCAAAACATAGGGAATTGAGCATAGTGAGGAAATGCTTAACCAAAGCAGGACTGAAAACCAGCTGAGCAAACTCCAAACTCTGCATCTTCATGTCAAATGTCAAAAAGCTCTTCAGATCTTCAACTTCTTTCAGCTTTGTTGACTGCAACACACTTCTTTCTCTTGGGCTGGTTCCACTCCCTATTAGCAGCTTTCATCATTCAGTAAACCACAGCTCTGGAATCTCCAACATCCTAGGGTCTTCAAGGCAATCCAGGCTTAAACTTCACAGCTTCACACAATGGCCTCTGTAGATCACTATTCAGGAACATCACTGATATATGCCTGGCCTCATCAACTTTCCTTATAGCTCCTTGACTCTAAAGCCAGAACCATGTGGCCAAAGCTGTCAAGTTCTGCTGCTTTCCAGGGATGGAACACAGTCCTGTTTTTTATGGTTTCCTTCACTGCCTAAGCTTGGCTATCAAAACTGGATCTGTAGACCAGCCTGGCCTTGAACTAAGAGATCTTCAATCACATCTTCACCAACTTTCTTTTTTTGATGGTTATCTTCACTGTCTAAGCATGGCTGCGCCATGTTGTTGGTTGCTTTTACTCTTTGGCTTTTCTTCTCTTTACTCTTTTGTGGGGCCTGCCACCCATTTTCCAAATAATCACACATGAATCTTATTCTTTCTTATGAATGCCTGGCCTTAGGCTGGCTTGTTTCTAGCCAAATTTTCTTGAATTAAATCATCTGGACTACCTTTTGCCTCTGGGATTTTACCTTTATATATTTCTCTATATCTTTCTTTACTTCTTACTTTGTGGCTTGCTATGTAGCTGGGTGGCTGGCCCCTGGAGTTCTCCTCTTTCTTCTCTTTTGCTCCCCAATCTTCTCCTCCAAGATTTCTCCTCCTATTTTTTCTTTCTGTCTGCCTGTCTCACCTATCCTTTCTCCTGTGCTGCTATTGGTCATGCAGCTCTTTATTAGACCAATCAGATATTTTAGACAGGCAAAGTAACCCAGCTTCAAATTTATTTATTTATTTATTTTTGGTTTTTCAAGACAGGGTTTCCCTGTGTAGCTTTGGAGCCTATCCTGGCACTTACTATGGAGTCCAGGCTGGCCTCGAACTCACAGAGATCCACCTGCCTCTGCCTCCCGAGTGCTGGGATTAAAGGCGTGTGCCACCAATGCCTGGCCCAGCTTCAAATTTATACACATAAAAGAATGCAACACATCTTTGCATCATTAACCAAATGTCTCACGCCATAATCAAATGTAACATGTCTTAACATAATATTCTACAACAGTTCTATATACCAGACTTGCCTCAAATTTAGATATCTGCTAGCCTCTGCCTTCTGAGTGCTGGGATTAAAAGCATGTATCAGCTAAGTACTAAGCTCTTATTTAATATCTTTTCACAAGTTTGAAACATAGCTGGGTGGGATCTTGCCCTCAGGTCACCACACCCTTTATTCCATTTCTTAATCTGTTTATCTCCTTGAACACAGGACTTAGTTCCATTCTACTTCCGGGTGCTACTTTTCTCCTCAAATTGTACAGTTTGTACTTTTCCTTTCTCAGATTTCTTCTTTTCATTATAAATCTCATTAGACTTAACACTAACAACCACATGAAAGAGTCTATACTAGACTGTTTTGAGATTTCCTCTGCCAATGGAAATAACCTAAAACTCTTCGGTTTAGCCCCTGGAAGACTCTTTAGACAAGGGCAAAAGCTGCCACATTCTTCATCAAAATACCACAAGAATGCTCTATAGGCCACATTTTAATATTGTTTTCCTCTGAAACCTCTTGAGCCAGACACCCACAGTTCATCAAATAATACTCAGTGAAGAGGCTTAACCTAGCATTAGTGCAGCCATGACAGGCTGCAAACTGACAAGACTAAGAGTAGGTCTTGCCATTACAATAACTAAGAAAAGCCACAGACTCTATCCTGTGGGGGACCAATCAGAATTGAGATGAACAAACTCTAGATGCTCCTGCTTACCTAATTTGTTTATAAGTTGCCAATTTCCTAGCAGCAACACCAGTACCAATCCCTGTTTGACAAGACTTCTGTTACCTCACTCCTGCCCAATCAGTTGTTCAATTCTCATCTGAATCCAGCTTTATCCTCCCCCTATCCTTTACTCCTTAAAAACCCTGCCATAGCTGAGCTCAATGTTCTCCTTGATCCAACTGCTGTGTCAGAACAGATGGAGGACCCAAGCTTGAGCTTGCAATAAAGGCTCTTTGCTTTTTCATATGAACTTAGACTCCTGGGTGATATCTGGGGAGCTCATGACACAGACATAACACTCAGCACCACTGTCTTCCATGCTTCTACTAATATGCCCTTTAAGAAGCACTTAAAATTTTCCACTTCTTTTCTAATCCACAGTCCCATGGTCTATAATCTTTCAGACAAAAAAACATGGCCTGACCTATAACAATAATACCTCAGTCCCTGGTAACAACTTCTATCTTAGGGTTCCTGTTGCTATGAAGAGATACATGACCACAGCAATTCTTATAAAGGAAAAAATTAATTGGAGTGGCTTACATGTTCAGAGATTTAGTCCAATATCATCATGGTGTGACACAGTGGCAGGCAGGCAGACAAGGTGCTGAAACCAGAGCTGAGAGTTCTACATCTTGACCTGTAGCCAACAGGAAGTGAAACAAGACACTGGGCATGACTTGAGCATGTGAGACCTCAGCCTGCCTCCACATTGACACACTTCCTCAAATAAAACCACACCTCTTAATAGTGCCACTCCCTATGTGCTTATGAAGCCAATTATACTCAAACTACCACATTCTACTCCCTGGCACCCAAGTGCTTGCAGCCATATCATAACACTGTCTTAGTTAGGATTTCTGTTGCTGTGAAGAGCTACCATGAGCATGGCAAGTCTGATAAAAGAAAAACATTTAATTGGGATGGCTTATTGATTCAAAGGTTTAATCCATTATTATCATGATATAACATGGTGGCATGCAGGCAGACATAGTGCTGGAGACAGAGATGGGAATTCTATATCTTGATCAGAAGGTAACAGGAAGTGAAATGAGACACTGGGCTTGACTTGAGCATATATAAGACCTCAGAGCTTATCCACACAGTGACACACTTCCTCCAACAAGGCCTTACCTTTTCCAACAAAGCCATATCTCCTAATAGTGAGCTTATGGCGACCAATTACATTCAAACTACCACATTTGGGAAACACATTTTAAAAACTTGCTCATTTTCTCAATATTTTTAGTGAAAAATAATGGTAAACAAAAATGTTTAAAGACTCAAGGTGAATACCCACATAACTATCACCTAAATTCAACAATTGACAAATTCTTATACTTGCTTTATTGGATATCTATTCATCTCATCTCTACTATACCAACTCATCTGTTTATTTTATTTTTGAATGTATTTTAAAATAAGCAAATGGTAAACTTAAGTACCCTTCTCAATGAAAAAAATCAAGAATGAAAATCTACTGAGAGTCGATTATTATAAAGTTTATGATTGATAAGCAATATAGAAAGGGAAGTTTATGTGGTGGACAGGGAGAAGCTGTGTCATCAAATGGGAGATGTCACTTTAATTTATGACCTATATGTATATGCAGGTGACATTTACAGCTCTAGCTAGAACTCAGTTGATATTCCAGACTAGCAATCACTAGCTGGCGGTTATAAATGGAAGACTGTTCTGAGACAGAGAGTAGAAAAAGGATAGTAGGTTACATCCTGAGGGAAATGACATGTAGTAATGTAGAGTACAATTAATTAGCTACTTAATTAATAGAAAATGAAGGAGCAAAGCACAAGATGCAGAAAATTATAAAAGATATTTCCCTGTAAATATCTTTGCAAAGAAAGGAGACTATTGTAGGGATATCATCGTTTAAAAGGTTTCAGTCTTGTAGTTTATACTTAGGTTATAATGTTACAATTGCTCTTACCATAGTCCACAGGTGTGTTTAAGAAAGCTGACATTGAACTTTAGGTAGTCAGTTGTCTCATAACATTGCTTTACCCACACAAGAGTAAGAGAACCATTCAGAGATTCCAGGAATCATTTCTTTCAGTATTATGAAATGTGAAAACTGTTTCTTGTTTATCCTGAGGTGGGGATAAGGACTAACCCACCCTTTCTCTTCTCACAGTTAGGAGCCTTTGTTCACTTAAAGATTATTAAGGAAAGGCTCATGTTTGTGATGTAGTGAAATTTATTCCTGATTAACTTTAGGGAATTCATTATTGTTAGAATGAAAAAATACATTTTACATTTAAATAGAAAATAAATTAGGTCATTAAATTATTCCTAAGATATTTTAATTACATTCTTATGGCTCTTTGAAACACAAATGATTGAAGAAGTAAAAATATCAAAAAATCATGGAAATTGTGAGAGGAAAAAGATGAATTAAATAAGCAAAAATATCAAAAGGAAAATGAAAGGTACCATTTTAAAATGGTACTTTAATATAACTCTTAATAACAAAAACAGAAACAAAATCCCAAAACAAGTCAAATCCAAAACACAATATGAACATCCGTATTCAGGTATTAGAGCTATCATTCACTAAAAGTTTTGGCCAACAGATCTGTAGATTATTTATTACAAGTTTAATATTTCCAAGGGAAAAACGTTTTAAATTTTTTTGTTCAGTAATTCCATATATACATACAATGTGTTTCTGTCAAATCCACCCTTCATTCAGTTCCATGCAATTTGTTTTCTATTACCCTTCTTACCCTTAGTACCAACTTCATATGCTCTTTTATCTAATGAACTGTATCTACTGTATGCTGCATGTTTGTATATGGGTATAGGACCAAATACTGGTGTTCTCAGACAGGAGTGTTATTACCTCTTTTTAGGAAAATAAATGATTAAAAACTAGACTGTGATGAAATTCAATATTTATTATATTTTCAAATTAATATGTTTCAAGAAACACATGTACACTCATCCAATCTATTAGAACCTGTCTAGGGAACATGCTTGATTTCTAATATTTATAAAATTTAATGTTCTTCAATAAATTAAAATAATTGGTTTCACAATAATTCTGAAATCACATATATTTCTCTCCATTTTTAAGTCTACATGAGAATCACAAATTGACAATTAATAAAGATGCCTTCCTTTGCCAGGCAAATATTTTCTGCATGCACACTCTCCCCAACTACGTTTTTACTTTTTTGAAAACAAAAACAAAACCAAAAAACAGGTGCTTCATTGGGGGGCTGAATCTTTCAATATTCTGCCACTGATTTCTGTGTTCTTCCCATTCTAATCTCCTTGGATCGCACACAGCATTAATTGTTCTATCCACAACTCTTTGTTCTCTTCTGGGCTGGAGCAGCATAGCTCTGCAGTATCCACAAGAGGTTTCCACCCTTTACCGTGGCTCCTGACTTTTATTCTTTACTTACTCTTCACATTTCGTCCAGCAATCTGGCACAGTGCTGTGAGTTACATCATCAATCATGTGTTCCTCATTTACACCACTTCTGAGTTCTAAGGGTGTACTAAGGTGCGTCTTCCTGGTGCTTCTATCTGAATGATTTTGAGTAACTGAACTACCACTTTACCATGTAGTACTGCCATTCTCTTAGTTGGCAATGTCAGAAATCATAGATGCCAGTTTTTCTTCTCCTCATTCTTTCTTTCAACCACCCTTGTCAACTTCTAAGGGATTGCTCAAATCCATCAAGCTTATATTGGATCTCTTCAAGGCCCTCCTATGCTGTCTTTGCTTTCCAGTTTTCTCTGTTAAGTCTACCTCTACAATATAGTCAGATGATCTTGTTAAAGCCCTGATTTTATCATATCATTCTCTTTATTAAAATGCCTTAGTGGTTCTCTCATATAATCATGTAAAACTCTTTCATGAGGTGAAGTGAGAGTATATCTCTATTTGCTTTACACAGTTGGGTTGACACTTAGAGCCACAAGGCCCTATCTAGTGGTGCTTCTGAAATCAAATATGTTTCAATAGAATCTTTCCAGATGATAACTTATATATTAAAGCCCTTTCCTTGCCTTTCTGATCAGATTTTAGTTTGTGTCTAAAGACTTATTATGAATTGTTATTCACTTTCATTTAGAGACCAACCAACCTGATCCTCAAAGCTCCATACTACAATCAGCTTTTCAGCTCCAGCCTTCTTCGTATGTTGACCTTTCTTTGCCTTCCTCAAACCTGTATGTCTTTGAAGAAAACAATGTTAAAAAATTAATAAAATTTTGCATTTACCTTTAATGCTTATTTTAATGAAACTTTTATAAAGCTGCTCTAAAAACTACCAATATGTTGGCTTCTGTTAATAAAAATGACTTTAGATATACTAAGATTACTTGGCATATACTCATTTAGAAAGACAACACTTAAACAAAAGAAGGTTACTAGACTAAGCAATAGTCAGTATATAATAAAATCAGAAAATTGGGGCTTCATTTGCCAGAGATTTTAATTAAGATACTTAACAAGGATTTATTAGTAATAAGAAGTTGAATGACCTCAAATAGAAAGCAAGAAAACTACTATAAAATATTATGAATAAACTTTTATTTTCTGGAGTGATGATATGCTTCAGGCACAACACACACACACACACACACACACACACACACACACACACACACACACACATTCTCATATTATTCAACAAGAATGCAATAATAGAATTATAGTGGTTTTGGAGAGAGCAGGGATACAAGGAACATACCTAAACATAATAAAGGCAATATACAGCAACATTCAACATCAAACTAAATGGAGCGAACCTCAAAGCAACTCCACTAAAATCAGGAACAAGGCAAAGCTGTCTGCTCTCTGCATATGTAATTAATATAGTACTCGAAGTTCTAGCTATATCAATAAGACAACAAAGGGAGATCCAGGGGATACAAATTGGAAAGGAAGAAGTCAAACTTTTGCTATTTCCAGCTGAAAGCTCTTGGATAGGTAGGATCAAAATGACAAACTTGCCAAAAGCAATCTCCAGATTCAGTGCAATCCCCTTCAAACACCCAACACAATTTTTCACAGAACTCAAAAGAATAATACTCAACTTCATATGGAAAAAGAAAAAAACAAGGATAGCCAAAACAATCCTGTACAATAAAGAAACTTCTGGAGGCATCATCATCCCTGACTTCAAGGGATCACTATAGAGTTATAGTAATGAAAATAGCTTGGTGTTGACATAAAAACAGACAGGTGGTCCAATGGAGTCAAATTGGACATTAATCTTCACTCCTAGGAACACCTGATTTTTGACAAAAAACAAGAACTAGTTGTCCAATGGAAAGAAGAAAGCATCTTCAACAAGTGGTGCTGGAATAACTGTATGCTGACATGTAGAAGAATGTAAATAGATTTGTATCTATTGCCATACACAAAACTCAAGTCCAAGTGGATCAAAGACCTCAACATAAGTTCGGTTACACTGAACCTTATAGAAGAGAAAGTGGGAAGTAGCTTTCAGTGCATTGGCATAGGAGACCACTTCTTCACTATTACTCCAGTAGCCCAGCCCCAGCCTCTGATAACAACAATCAATAAATGGGACCTGCTGAAACTGAGAAGCTTCTGTAAGGCAAAGGACATGGTAAATTAAGACAATAGGGCAGTCTATACAATGGGAAAAAGATCATCACTAACTCCATAATGGGGAACGCAAGGAGTCAGAACTAGTTGAAAACAGATGGTTTATCAGAAAAGTACTCATGTGACAAAACCAGTCCTGTTCATCAAGGCGTGCACACGCATGCGAGAGAGAGAGAGAGAGAGAGAGAGAGAGAGAGAGAGAGAGAGAGAGAGAGAGAGAGAGCCACATGTGTGCATCCCTGATATTTAAAGCATTTCTACGTCACTCTGATCATGCCCAAGTGTGGGTGGTCAGTGTCACCGGTGCCAGCCCCCAAGTGGGAGTGATCAGCATTTCCCCCTACAACCCCACAATCTAACAGAGGACTGATCTTCAGAATATATGAAGAACTCAAGAAACTAGACATCAAAATACCAAGTATTCCAATAAAAATAGGGTACATATCTAAACAGAGAATTCTCAATAGAGGAGTCTAAAATGGCTGAAAGACATTTAAGGAATTGCTCAACATCCTTAGCCATGAGGGAAATGCAAATCAAAACAACTCTGTGATGCCAACTTACACCTGTCAAAATGGTTAAGATAAAAAACACTGATGACAGCTTTTGTTGGAGACAATATGGAGTAAGGAGAACATCCCTCCACTGTTGGTGGGAGTGCAAATTTTTACAGTCATTTTGGAAATCAATATGGTGGTCTCCCAGAAAACTGGGAATCATCTACCTCAAGATGCAGCAACACCACTCTTGGGCATATACCCAAAGGATGTTCAATCACATCACAAGGACACTTGCTCAACTGGTTCATAGTAGTATTATTTGTAAATGCCAGAATATGAAACAACCTTGACACCTCTCAACAGAAGAATGAATAAAGAAAATGTGATACTTTTATACAGTGGAGTACTGAAAACAAACAAACAAACAATGACATCATGAAATTTGCAGGCAAATGGATGGAACTACAAAAAAAAAATCATCCTGAGTGAGGTAAACCAACCCCACACACAAAAACACGGTATGTACTCACTCATAAGTGGGTATTGGATGTAAAATAAAGGATAACCAGGCTACAATTCACAGACCCAGAGAAACTAGGTAACAAGAAGGACCCTAAGAGGGATAAGCATGGATGGCCCTAGGAAGGGGACATAAATAAGATCTCCATGGTAAACTGGGGATGGCAGGAGGGAAGAGAGGAGGAGTTGAGGGATGAGGGAACTGGATGATCAGTTCTGGGAAGGAATGGAGAGGGAGAGCACTGAAAGAGACATATTGATAGAAGGAGCCATTATGGGGTTAAGGAGAAATCTAGTGTCAGGGAAATTCCCATCAATACACAAGGATGAACCCATCTAAGACTCCTAGCAATAATTAAGAGGGTACCTGATGTGGTCTCCTGGAAACAGAAAGGTGACTACCCTAATTGTCATCATAGAATCTTTACCTAGTAACTAATGGAAATAGATGCAAAGATCCACATCTAAGCTCTGGGCTGAGCACATTCAATCTAGTTGAAGAGAGGGGGAGGGATTATATGAGCAAGAGGGGGTTAAGATCATGATGGGGAACCCCACAGAGACAGCTGAATCAAGGTAGTAGGAGCTCATGGACTCTGAACTAAGAGCTGGGAAGCCTGCATGGGAGTGAACTAGGCAGTCTGAATATGGCTCATAGCTGTGTGGCTTGGTTTGTTTGTGGGAATCCTGGCTGTAGGACCAGAATTTATCTCTGATGCATGAACTGGCTTTTTGGAGCCCATTTCCTATGGTGTGGTACCTTGCTCAACCTTGATCCAGAGGGAGGGACTTTGTCCTGCCTCAACTTGCTATGATAGGGTTAGTTGATTCCCCATGTGAAGACTTACCCTGCCTGAGGAGTGGATAGGGGTTAGAGATAGGAGTGGGAGGGAAGAGGAGGATGAGTAGGAGAGGGAGGGGGAACTGTGATTGGTGTGTAAAATGAAAAAATTAAAATAAAAATTAAAAATACGTGAAATAATATGATATATAATGCCAGTCATATAAGTAGGCTCCCATAGATACATGAGTATGTATGTGTATGAGTAACTATGTATGTGTGTATATTGTAAGTGTGTGTGTGTGTGTGTGTGTGTGTGTGTGCAAAAAAAAATTATAGTGTATTAAGAGGTCAGACTTATAAATCTCTCTCTACCTAAAGAAGCAAAACACATAGATAAACAACAGTAAATATTGGTGCTTTTTAGCAAAACATAGTGAGATTCTTAGCACATATGACATAATTTTATATTAAAATATTTTTCAAACAATATATTCTGAGTATGGTTCTTGTCTACCCAAATCTTCCCAGGTCCTGCCTACCTCCCACCCACCCACATCTGTACCCTTTCTTTCTCATTTGAAAACAACCAGACATTTCAAAAACAATAATATAAACAAAAACAAAAATAATAAAATAAGACAAAATAAATACAAACAAACCAGAATAGGACCAAAAATTAGCCAAATAGCCAAAAAATAGGAAAATAATAACCAAAGGGAAAAAAACCACATACAGACTCAAGCACACATACATTTGCACACATCAAAATCCTATAAAAACACAAAAATCAGAAAATAATTTGCATGTAAAAGACTTGAGAGTTTTTTTTTTTGGCATCTAATGTTTTTTTATTTGAATTAGAAACAAGATTGTTTTACATGTCAATCCCAGTTCCCACTCCCTCCCCTCCTCCCTTCCCAACCCCGCTCCCCCCACCTAAAACCCTACCAATCACATATCCTTTCTGCTCCCCAGGGAGGGTGAGGCCTTCCATAGGGGGTCATCAGAGTCTATTATATCCTTTGGGATAGAGCCTAGGCCCACCCCTGTGTGTCTTGGTTCAGGGAGTATCCCTGTATGTGGATTAGGGCTCCCAAAGTCCACACCTATGCTAGGGATAAGTACTGAACTACTACAAGATGTCCTGTAGATTTCCGAGGTCTCCTCACTGAAACCCACGTTCCTGGGGTCTGGATCAGTCCCATCCTGGTATCCCAGCTATCCGTCTGGGGACCAAGAGCTCCCCGTTGTTCAGGTCAGCTTTTGTGTCTGTGGATTTCACCAGCTTGGTCTGGACTCCTTTGCCCATCACTCGTTCTTCTCTGCAACTGGATTCCGGTTTATTTCAGTGATAGTTGTAGGTGTCTGCTTCTATTTCCATTAGCTGCTGGATGAAGGCTATAAGATGACACATAAGTCAGTCACCAATCTCATTATCAGGGGAAGACATTTAAGGTAGCCTCTTCTCTGTGCTTAGATTGTTAGTTGTTGTCATCTTTGTAGATCTCCAGACCTTTCCCTAGTGCCTGATTTCTCTGTAAACCTAAAATGTCTCCCTCTATTATGGTATCCCCTTTCTTGTTTTCTTCTATTCTTCCCCCACTCAACCTTTCTGCTCCCTCATGTCCCCCTCACCCCTCCTCTTCTCCCCTTCTCATTCTCCTAGATCACTCCCCCCTTCTCCCTTGCTCCCAATTTGCTCAGGAGATCTTGACCCTTTCCCCTTCTCCAGGGGACCATGTATGTTTTTCTTAGGGTCCTCCTTGTTTACTAGCCTCTCTGGCAGTGTGGGTTGTAGGCTGGTATTCCTTTATTCTATGTCTAAAATCCACATTTGAGTGATACATACCATGTTTGTCTTTTTGTGATTTGGTTACCTCGCTCAGAAATACCCAGACAAAGCATTATGAGACAAATACACCTCTAAAAATACTATTAAGTTTATTTTGTGTTGACCATCTACTACTGGGCATGATGGCCACCCATCAGTGTGGTTTATATACCAGTGAGACTATATTGAAGAAAAAAAAAAAGCTAAGTTTCCAACTTATGGAAACGAAGGAATTAGAGAAAAGTTTAGAGCCGTTATCATCCTCTAAAAAATTGGGGAACAGAGAGAGAATCATAATGAATATTAAAAAATTAAACATTGTATTCTATTTGATCACAATGGACTAAAACTAGAAATCGAAAGGAAGAGAATGCATACAGTCATGGCAACTACCAATTGTTTTATTACTACCAGAGCTATGAAACAGATTAACAATTGTGATAAGGAGACACAATGGAACTGAACTTTGCTTATATTTGGTGGGCCCCGTCCCTAGTAATCTTCAACTATTGTCTGATTTATCCAGGCACCACTAAACTAGATTTGTCTCTATCCTGGGAAACCACCTTAGTTTGAATGTATTATGAAAGCAGTAGGTAAATTGCAGAAAAGTTGGAAAATATAGAAAATTTTAACCAATAGTTCCTGTTGTAGAGGTTTCAGTCCAAGGTCAATGACCTCATTAATTTCAACACATGAAATACTGGGGGATATTTAAGACACAAAGAGCAGCAATCCTGGTTCAATTTTCAACCTTAATGCCTTTTGCTGTGTAAGGTAATGTATTGACATGTTCTGAACATTACCTTGGAAACATCGTCAGTTTATGTTCTGTCTTAGTTAGAGTTTCTGTAACTGAGAAGAGACACCATGACCTCAGTAACTCTTATAAAAGAAAACATTTAAGTGGGGCTGGCTTACAGTTTAGCAGTTTAGTCCATTATGGGGAGCAATGTGGTGGCATGCAGACAGACATAGTGCTTGAAAAGGAGATGAGATTTCTACATCTGTAGCCACAGACAGGAGGAAGAGACTGAGACACACTAGGACTGACCACAAAGTCTGTCTCCAGTGACACATTTTCTCCAACAATGCCACACCCACTCCAACAAGGACAGACCTCCTTTTAGTGCCAGTCCCTACGAGCTTATGGGGCTATTTTTATTCAAATTACCACATTCACATTTTCATCATTTGGTCTATTATACTTTGCCTTGTAAGGTTTTTAGATAGTCGTTTCTTTTCCTTTTCACAGGCCAGGTGACAGAGGGCACTTTTCAATCCCTCCCCTTTTTTGTCTGTTTTATCTTTCTCGAAAGATACAAGCTTCAGAAAAAGGATTCTCCACATGCCACTTGTGATTTTATGTCTTGCATACTTTGAAGACATTTCCCTGTAGTTCTAACTGCCTGAGTATATTATAATATTTTTGATTCATTTAATATTTTTAGTGGTTAAGATTGTTCCAAATCAACTTCAGGTTCTTTGTGTTTTCTCATCCTGCTAGGATTTTATCTAGATTGATATCTAGTCTTGCTGTATGGTGAGGCCAGAGCTTTTTAAGAGAAGCTCAGTAAACTTGTTGATTCAGTTGTATAAGCGGTGATTCGCCAATATGTAAGCAGATAGGGTACAGGTATATTTATTGGGGAAATATGCCTTACTTACAGTGCACCTAGCCAACCGGCAGGAAAGCAGAGCAAGTCTAAGCAACAGTGAGAAGAGCTTTCCCAGTGCATCCCTGATTCTGAAGCTACATTCACATCATCCTGTTCTTGCCCTAGGGGGCATGGGCAGGTATACCTGTAGCCAGCCCCAGGAGGTGTGGTCAGGGTGACCCCTACACAGTTGTTTTAAAGTTTTGCTTGTGTTTGCTGTTTTACTCTCTCTCTCTCTCTCTCTCTCTCTCTCTCTCTCTCTCTCTCTCTCTCTCTCCCCGTCTCATTAGACATCGAATATAAGGGCTTTGTGTATGTTAGGTGTTCAGCACTACCACTGATCTACATCTTCAGGCCCTGGTCTCTGTTCTCAAGTGTGGTTCATATCAGTTCTGAAGAATATATAAGGCCTATGTATAGGCAACTACAATTATCGTAAGCTGCTTATAAACTTTATGTTTTGATTCTGTAGTATTAAGAAAATTATCTATTACTTTGAGAAATACTCATAAATGAAGCCTATTTTTCATAGGTTGTATTCCAGATTTGAGATTCTCCTTTTATAACTGACATTGAAGTTTAAGAGAAACAAAGATTTACTTTTTTCCAGAATGTTAGGAAATCTAAGCCTTGGTTGCTTTATTACTTCAAAAGGAGCATAATTTTAAAATATTATCTTTTTAAAAAGATAATTGGTGTCTTGTAGTTCATTTCAAGAATTGGTAGCACATGAATGGGCTTTGTAAAAGTTTACTTCAGGGATGTTATGTTGAGATGCATGTAAGACATCCATATGTGTCTGGGGAGGGAAAGACGAATAGGTAGAGGAAGGGGGAAAGGTGACATGGAAAGAGGGGTGGATTCCTAGGTTTACACAGTCAGTTACACATGGTAGAATCATTAGCATGTAGCATATTTGCTTATAAATCTTTAGTCATTAATGCAGTTGAGACAGAAAGAGAGATGAAAGAAAGACAGAGAAAGGGGAGTCTAAATACTGAGGTTTGAACACATAAATGTTAGAGTTTGGGTGATAAGTATTAAAATAGTAGAAAAGACTATAAAATCAGTAAAATAATTATTACATGTGGAACCTTATACGTCAAACAAAGTCAGCTGGAAGAAGAAAATGCCTGGATTCCTCTGAGGATTTGAAATCGACTATTGAATCAAGTAGCCTGACAACCATCCATGACTTTGTCAAAAGTAGGTTAGTAGAACAGTGAAGTAAAACATTTGGGTTAATTCAAGGGAGTCTGGGAAGAAAATTGGAGGCAGCTGGCGTGGCAACCACTTTTCATCTTGTCTTATATTCTGCAGCAGATATTAAGTAACCTGTTAAGTAACCTGTTGAGATAGAAGCTGAAGAGAGAAGTAGGTCAGAGAGCTTTCTTTTTCTAATTTTTTTAAGTGAGAAAAAGCACTCATGCTTATATATGTGGGAATGGTCCAGGAAATAAAAATGACATGGGTGATATAGAGGGTGGCAAATTTCTAGACCACCAGTTAGAGATGGAAGTCTGGAATTGAGTTTCTCAATGGAGAGACACATTGAAAAAGCATACTTGTTACAGATGAGAAGAGGAGGGAAAGGACCGGAGAAATGCTCAAGAACATAAATGGATGATGAGTCTCTATGGAGATACTTGTCTGACTGGTCCGGTGAGAGTAAGAATGAAAAAGAGATGGGGGAGGTGTGAGAGGAAAGGAGTTAGAAAATTATTTAAAGACTCATAGAATGAGAATTGATCTGAGAAACCACAGTGTAGAAAAGAAAGACTGGAAACCATTGTATTTTACAGAACTGGGAGGTTCACTCCTCTTTAAGCAACCTGGTGGTACCCTCCTCCTGGGGAGTCACCATAATGGTGCTGAACTTAGTGTAAACAACCTATCTGTCATAGTGCACTACAGCTCAGAAGTCTCAGACCCAGTGATCCTCCTGCCTCAGCTTCCCAAGTAGCTGGGACAAAAATGTGCACTGCTGTGACCAGCAAGAATGGCAGTTTTAAATATATAACAAATTCCATGTTTTGAAGTTAGATTTGAGTCAAATAATTTCCCTAATGTCTACTTCTCAGAAGCAGAAAAGCCTACAGGAGAGTTTCTTATGCTTTTGGCAAACAGCAATTTCTCAGCCCCAGAAGCACTGATGCGGAGGAACAAATGAATCTCATCCCTCCCTGAGGGTCTTTAAGCAGTTAATGTTTGTTAGCAGAGGGAGCATCATTTTCTTCATTGGGGTAGCTACTAATAAGTTGCCCATGCTTTAGTAGATAAACTCCCACTCCCACTCATTAAGGAAACACAAATTGAACTCTGTGGGCCACATGCACACAAAACGTGAAAATGGGAGGCAGACTTGTGAAGGAGAAGAGTTTCAGCAGGAGAGGGAAAGAGTTTAGAAAGGAAAATATGGGAGTGAAACCAACTAAAATTTATTATATACATGCATGAAACTGTCACAGACTATAAAAATAGTGAAGGTTTATATTTTTGGAGAATGAGATGCAAATTATAGGCTTATAGAACTTGCATTTTATTGGTTGATGAAGTTAAAAATATATAATCTATGTATATAGTAGATATTCTGAGCCAACTTGTTGGGTCAATAAATAATCTCACAAATAAAATGTGATACTTACTGCTTTTTTCTGTGCAAAGAGGTAAAATGTTTGCATTGAAATAAAGTATATTTCTTTCTTGTTATGAGCAAAAAAGAACCCCTTGTCTTCAAAGGAGTTTTATTTGCACAAAGTTCAATCAGGAATAATCTATCATTCATTTTATTCCATTTAATTCTAAACTCATAGAAGAGAAGCAAGAAACTAAATACCAGGAGATATTTTGTACAAGGGTCACACTTCAACAAATGCAAACACTCAAGTATTTCAATAATGGGAAGAGCTCCTTACCACCCAATTCCTTTATTTCAGCTATCAGCTCTCACAGCTGGGAATCTGCCAGCCATGCTGGCCAGGGAATCAAGTAGGCCATCTTCACTCTCCCTCCTCTCTTCCAAATCCAATCCCCCATCACCCACCCCATCTTTGCAGTAGACCACCTGCTGTGGCCTCTTTGCCCTCTTTGTCACCATTCCCAGGAGACTATGCAGATCTTGGAGGCAGACTCTGCTTTCTTCCCTCCCGTGGACCCTACAGACCCCTCTTCCTAAATGTAAACCCCCAATACCCAGAAACAGGTTCTATCAAGGACCCCTAGGACAGGAGCGCTCCCTACCAGGCAATTCACAGCCATCACGCTCTCATAAGAACCAGAGAGGGGAATAGAAACCAACTAACAGAACAGCCACCCAGAAAAGACAAGACCAAATAAGAGCAACAACAATTACAATCATCCCAGTTCCAGATGCCTAGACCCAAGCATGGAAACAGAATCAATAACAGCCAAGACATTTCTCCACTAGAGCCGAACAACACTACTACAATAGGCCCTGAGAAATGGGGTAAAGCTGAAGTACAATACAAGGACTTCAAAATAGCCTTTATGAATATTTTAGAGGTCCTCAAAGAGGATATGAGTATATTCATAAATGAAATCTATGAAAATGCAAACAATGAATGAAATGAAGAAAACAGTTCAAGAACTGGAACAGGAAATTCAGACAGAGGTAAGCCTCATGAACAGAGTATAAGAGATGAAAGAGAAAATCTCAGGCATGGAAGACAATACAGAAAAATTGGATACCTCAGTCAAAGAAAAAATTAAATCTGAAAAAAGTCTGCCAAAAACTATCTAGGAAATCTAGGACACTGTATAAGAAGAATAGGAATAGAAGAAAGAGAAGAAGGGTCAGTCAAGGAAACAGAAAATATTCTCAATAAAATTATAGAAAATTTCCCTAACCCAAAGAAGGAGATGTCTATCAAAGTAGAAGAAGCATGGACAAAAATAAATAAATAAATAACCTCCAGGACATAACAATCAAATCACTAAATGTGGAGAACAAAATGAATATTAAACACTTCAAGTGTTCATGGAAAAACACCATTAACATTTAAAGGCAGACTTATTCATATAACAATATACAAAGGAGATTCTAAAAGCCAGAAATGGCTAGACAGGTGTTGTAAAACCTCTAAGAGATCAGAGATACCACCCCAGACTATTATACCCAGCAAAACCTTTGATCAAAATAGATGAGGAAAAAAGGAATTAATGTGCATAACTCAGTAATTTCCTGTGTACAAAAGACAAAGGGAATAAGAAAGATATCTGGGAAACAACACCTTTCATAATAGCTCCAAATGATGTAAGACATCTTGGGGGTGACTCCAAGCAAGTGAGAGCTTTATATGATAAAAACTTTAAGAAATTAAATAAAATATCAGAAGGTGGAAAGATCTCTCATGTTCAAGGATCAGCAGGATTGAGATAGTGAAAATGGCCATTCTGTCAAAAGCAAGTAATAGACTTAATGCAATCCCTATCAAAACTACAATATCCTCTCTGTTATTCACCCTGCTCAAAACTCAACTCCAAATCAGTCATGGACTTCAACATAAGGCCGTATAGGTAGAATCTGATAGAAGAGAAAGTGGGATATAACCTTGAACTAATTGTCACAGGAAAGGAGTTTCTGAACAGAATACCAATACCATAGGCAGTAAGAACAACAAATAACAAGTGGGACCTCATGAAGTGGAAAAGCTTCTATATGGCAAAGAACACCATCATTCTGACAAAGTGTCAGGCTACAGAACTGGAAATTGTTTTACCAACTACATATCTGATAGAGGGCTAATATCCAAAATATATAAAGAAGTCACAAAACCAGACATCAAGAAAGCAAATAACCCAATTAAAAATGGGGTACAGATTTAAACAGAATTCTCAAAAAAGTAAATTCAAATGGCTGAGAAGTACTTAAAGAAATGGTCAGTATCTTTAGTCATCAGGGAAGTGCAAATCAAAACTACATTGAGATTTCCTCTCACATGAGTCAGACTGGCCAAGATCAATAAAACAAATATAGCTCATGTGGAGAAGGCATGACATAATGGGAACACTCATCCATTACTGATGCAATGCAAACTTGGATAGGAAATCAGGATGGCTGTTCCTCAGAAATCTGGCAATTGATCTACCACAAGATTCAGCTGTGCTACCCAAATGACTCCACATGCCACCACAGAGATATTAGTACATCTGTGTTATTGCTGCTCTACTCAGTATAGACAGAAATTGGAAATAATCTAATAATGTCCATCAACAGATTAATGTGTAAAGAAAATGTGGTATATTTGCACAATGGAATGTCACTTAGCTGTTAAAAATGAGCTTTGTGATTAAATGAGTGGAGTGAGAACAATATAACCCAGAAAGAAAAATATGGTATGTATTCACTTTTATGTAAATGTTTGCTGCTAAGTCATTGATAAGCAGGACATCATCCATATAACCACAGAGAATAGTTACAGAGTAAGGGACAACCTGGGGGGCATGGATCTCCCTAGAAAGCAGAAATAGAACAAATAGTTATGGATGGATGAGATGGGATACTTACATAGGAGAATCAAATGGAAAAGGGTAACAAAGTAGAGGGACAGCTAGAATTAAGGATCATTTGAAGGGCTCTATGGAAACCTAATTCAGTAGACTCTTCCTAAAATATATACACATATGAAGTCAATCTAAAGGAAATCACCAAGTAACAAATCACCAAATCTCCCCTCTGTCTGGGGGAGACAGAACCCCAACTAGACATCTCTTGTCATCAAATGAATCTTCAAGTACTAAGAACAGGTTATATCTAATCTAGTTGTTGGTCAAAGGTGTCCCATGGAAACCACTCAAAACCCAGACTATTGCCACAGCTATTTGTTCCTCTCAAAATATTGACAGTAAGGCCCTATTGCTGAAGACACCACTTATAAAACTCATTGAACACCAAGAAGTTGAGCTTGTTCTTTTCTAGAGCCTTCACTCTTATGCATTAACATGCTACCAAAGGAGACATGTAGATACTAACCCAGCTACAAACCCTTCGATCTACAATGGTGATGTGCCTGCAAGATATGCTGGTACAATGGTGGCATAAAGCTTGTGGGAGGAGCTTACCAAGATCTTAATGGACTTAAGACTCACTCCATGAGATGGAACCCACACAGAACACTGAGACTGGAGAGGCCCTGGACCTAGTGGAAAACCAAATACTACTTTTCTGCTAAATGACAATAACAATAATATGGCTCCTACTCACATTCTGCCACATTCACAGATCCAGGCCCTTCTCAGTCAACATCAGAGAAGCTTCCTCCTGCAGTAGATGGGAACATATACAGGGATTCTCATCCATACCCTAGGCAGAGAGCCCTAAATGAGATGTCTCCATCAAATCCCTCCCTTAGGACTCAGGCAACTCTGCTGAAGAGCTGGCAGAATTGTAAGAGTCAGAGAGGATGGAGGACACCAAAGAAACAAGACCTTCTAAACCCAGCAGGATTGACACATATCGGAACTCCCAGAGGCTGAGGCAATGTACACAGCCTGCACAGATCTATACCAGGTGGGGTCCAAAAACTCTAAGAGGTGGACACAAGATCACATTTCTAACATAGAGATAGCTCCAACTGATAACCACTTGCAAATGTTTATTTCCAAGTGAGTATCTATGGGGAAACAAGGTACTTCTAAGTGCAGGCCCTCGGACCTAGTAGTAGATGGCCCAACAGAAAACTAACTTAAGAATACCTTTGGAGGTTTTTAGTCTCCTAAAGTTTTTTGTTTTTTGCTTTTTAAACCTCAGAAATCCTTTGCATATATATCGATTGCAGTTTTATATTTTTGTTTGATTCCCATACGAGTGAGCATGTATTTTTTGTACATCTTCTTTGGCAATTTTTCTTCTGTTTGTTCTTTTGGTCCTATTTTGATTTGTTTTTTTATCTTACCTTATTTTATTATATCATAAATGCCTGTTGTTTCTAATGAAAGACACAAAGGATGTGGATCTGGATGAGAGTGGCTGTGGGAAGGAACTGGGAGGAGTTGGGGTGGAGAGACAGTAATCAAAATATATTGTATGAAAAAATGTGTTTTCAGTTAAAAGAGTGATAATGAAGACAGCAAACATTAGCATCTGCCTGCAGATGTTCAGTCCCCCTCCTGCTGTCTCTTTAATTTCTGTATTGAAAATTCAAGTTACAGGACAGTTTTGACAATTCTGTGAGCAATGTTCACTGTTAACCTGTGCTAGGAGCACAGGAGCTCCTTTGACAAGCTCCCAGAGAGTGGTAACAAGACCTCCTAGATGGCCACGTTGCTAGGCAACAGCTTGTTTCCTTGGTCACAGTGAGTCCATAGAAGACTCCTGTCCCCAAAGTGGCAACAGATTCTTGGTGGACAGTTCTCATATCCTTGGAAAGGTGTGAAAGATTATCTTCTGAAAAATAGCTTTTATGAAGCAAGGGGGGGGGGCTTTTTTTTTCACCTGCCAGACATGTTCAAAAGGTAAGAAAATAGAATTAAAAGTAACCATTATTACTTGAGAGAGAACACAAAAGTCCAGCAAGCATAGATATCGTTACCAGGTTATATTGCAGTTAAAGATGTAAAGTGCTGACCTGGTGGCTGATGAAGCTTGCTTCCAGAATAAAACAAACTCAGTCACCATAAACTGCTCAACACATGCAGTAAACACAAATGGAACTTGTGCCTTATCAAAGGGAGGTGGGTTGCTGTTCAGTAAATACATCTGCAGTACTCATTAAGAAGTAGGTGTGAATTTCATGGAAATAAACAGGACAGCTAAAAGGGAATGTCTATTAATACTAACTAGGTAGATTTAAATATGTCGGTTTATTGACAATAGGAGACTATAAATCAGTTACAGGAAAAGCTAACTCCTTTCTTCCTGGTTCTGCATCTAGTCACTGTCTCCTGAGTGTCACAGATCTTGTAAATAATTGAACAATGTGCATTTTGGAGGATTGTAGTTTTTTTGTTGTGTTCTGTGTTACAATTTTTTTTCAAATATTCATTGCTGTATAGCCTGGTTCCTATCTTTAAAAGCATGGGATTTGTACTTTCTGCCTTCAATCTTAAGTACACCATGACTTCATAAAATACAGGAATTAGTTGTGGCTTCCACTTACCGTCTGTAGTCAAGAGAAAAATTCTTGGGTGTGGAATTGGTGAAATGCCAAACTGTTCTGAGTCTGGAAAGCCAACTGTGTACACCTCACGCAGTGTCAGAGTATATTTTATTATTAAAATATAAAAGATTCATAATTTGGAGAATTGACAGGCAAAATTGTCCTTTTCAATGGAGTAGAGATTCGGTACTGTGATATGGACTTCATTTTGACCTGCACTGGAAGGAAATTTGTGAGCTCTATGTATGCTGGTATTTACCACCAGCAATGTCATTTTCAACCTGCATTTATGAAACAATTTTAAAGACACTGTAAAACAAGTGACTGTGGGATACAACTTATCTTTCATTAATCAAAATTTAAAAGAGAAAAGGATGAATAGATGATAATAGGGAGGAGGGAGAAAAGGAAGGAAAAGGGAAGGGAAAAGAAAGGAGGACAAGGGGAGGAGAGCAGGAGGGAGGGCAGGGAAGAGGAACCATCTTCTGTTTGCGTAGCTTTGGTATTTTGCTAGTCACAGTATCTGCACACTGTATTCATAGGACTTTCCTAAAGGAGTCCACTTCATTCAGGGTTAGGTACTTTTACTTTTTTATCACATGCCCATCAATATCTATTCTCTGCAGTAAAAAGGAACCTGGTTACATTTTCAGAATTGTAACAATTTATAGAAAGGACAGAGTCGAAGCTTAAGCAGAACTATGTGTGCCAGGACAACAAAGGTCTCCAATTTCTAAATATGACTTTAAGAGAGAGGATATAAGTACTTCTATCTTCCTTGGTTCAAGCATTTGAGCACATCCTTTGCTCTTATAACTAACGGTGGATTCACTAATGCCCTCTGCAACTTAGAATCTCCTTCTCTGTGGGAGGTTCTTCTTTGCTTTCTAACTTTTATTGTACGCAGATTTGGGACTCATGATGTTTATAAGGCCAGGCAAGGAGGTGCAGCAATGAAAGCAAGCAAATTAATAGAAATAAAATATTGTTCACATAACATTAAGATCCAGCTCATGAGCTAATAAAAATAACAAAAGTAAATATGATAAAATTTAACTCAGACTGAAGCACAGGATATAAACAAACTTAGTCACTCAGTCTTTCAATCTATTTTTTAATTGAGTGAAGGAGGAGCTTGAAGATTTGGGAAGAGTGCTAATTGCTAACTGAAAAATAAATTGAACCTTCATCCCCCCTCCCTAAAGAGAAAGCCTTCATGGGAAATCCCACAAATAGAAATGGCAGTTTCAGAAATTGAGTTGTACCGAATGCTCTTTTGTTCACCCTGTGTGTCACAGAGAACACACCCCTGGCCTTCATGTGTGCCTAGTGTCACTTCTTCTAGCCAAGGAGCTCAGCTTCACCATGAGAGGTGGGCTAACTGCTCTTTCCTCTTTTAATCACCTTACAAGTTATGTAACTGCCAACTAGACATTTTAATTAAACTGATAGCTCCAATTCCTGCAGACATGTTATGAGGCTTATAAATTCATGGCTATAAAGGACACCGCAGTCCTCTGATGGCAGGTGCTTGGGAACTGATAAGTCCTTCTTGTTGTTTGTCATCCCGTCTTCTCAGCTCACCTGATTACTTCTTGTTGGTCATTCTACATGTTTAAGAAACAAGAAAAGATGACCAGTTCAGACAATGCCACCTGTGTTTAAAGACACTATAAATCAAGCCGGATGGCTGCTGTGCAGTTTCAGCCATGGCACTTTCTCCAGGACAGCTTTATGCCACAGCATTAATAATACTAATTCCACTGTTATAGGGTTTGGGAATTGTAATTTATGATTGATGTTCACTGCTGGCAGAAAGATTAAAACTGAGCAAACCAATATACCATGTAAACTGCATATGTCTGGTTTATTCGGAAGTGAGGGGAGTGAGGAAAGGGTTTTGTAGGCAAAAAGAATGCTGCTGTCTAGAGGGATGTTGTCATCTGGTTTCATGTTTGAAAGTTTAACTATTGTTTTCAGAGAATGAGAACTGTTCACAATTGCAAGGTCTATTCAATAATGAAATAATTTGTATATGGCCAAGTGGAACACTCAGAATAAGAAAATTCCATAGTAATGATTTTCCTTATCAAGTGTAACATAATAATGACAGCTTTGTAATTCCTTAAAGTGGTGCATTACTTATCTGATACTTGCATCTCATTTGAATCCTAGTGGTTAATTAGTAGACATTTATGGGGGGCACTTTGGAAAACTACTCTCTCTGTCTTAGTTCCATTTATGTTGTTATGATAAAGTACCATGGCCAGGGCAACTTCCAGAAGGAAGAGATTACCTGTCCTTATGTATCAGAGGGAGAGGAGTCTGTCATGGGGAGGGGTGGCAGCAGGTTGGCATGGCTATGGGGCAGGAAGCTGACAGATCAGGTGCTCCACTTCAAGCAGGAATCAGAGAGTATATAATCTTTTGTTCTACCCCCAGGGACAAAATCCCTTCAGTGTCTTGTCTGAGTCACAGCAGTCACCATGGCCTAGATGGCTAGGACTCACACGTCTTGCAATGTTGACTCCAGCGTTGTGTACATTAGGACAATTGTGGAGGGAAGTGGTATATGACCTAGAAGACACTTTAGAGTTTTCTGTTTTCTTGAGATTTCTCAATAAAACAAAGCAAACAAAGAGCAGGATGAAGAAAAAATCCATATTTCATGTTGTATTTGGGATGGAGTGAAATCCCTGATGATTTTTAGAGTTCCAGAAGGGTTTATCATAATGCCATCCTAGGTCATTGCTTACTACTGTGCTGCCCAGGAGTGACAGCAGAAGGTGAGAGCAGAGAACAGGAAGGTCACACTCAAGATGGTCAGAGTAGTCATCTATAGCCCCTAATCTTCTGATCTCCTTTCCTGTACTAAGAGGAAGACAGGGGAATAGAGGGGTGGAAATGGTTGGGAGAGAGGAGGGAGGTATTGGATACTTATCCACTCTTACTAATGTTTTCAATACCCATTTATACTAATAAATGGCTCATTGTTATTAGGGAAATGTCACAAAGAGGTTTCCCTTTAAATCAGAAAAGTGTAGGGCTAAAGATGTGTCTCAGAGACAAAGTGTAAACTTCAAAAGGGCAAGGCCCTGGCTTTGATCCCAACACAACAAATAAATAAACGAACCAGAAAATGAGATGGCTTTCACCTGCTTTTAGACTTCTTTCACTTTGCATCCTCTGTCCCCAACACACACACACACACACACACACACACACACACACACACACACACACACACAGTGAATAGCTCGTTCTGTCAGATCTTCTGATTGTGTGATCATTTTCCTCTCTGCTGTATTTCAGGGAAATTATACAAGAGAAAAAAGAACCGAATGTCTAAGAACCAAGAGAGTGATGCAGAGGATTTTTTGTTGTTAACTCAATCTGTCATTCTGTGAACATTACTAGAGTTGAGAAACACTACCTACATTCTCGTTTTATTCACAGTAGTGCATTTTATTTTTTAAAAAATTAAATTAAAAAGTCAAACATGTAGCCCAGGTTAATCCCTAAGTGTGTTATTTTATTTTCCTTTAGTTTTCCCCTCGCTATTATTAACTCAAAGTGTGTTTGTGGACATCAAGATTTGGCTGCATTTGTAATTATCAAGTTCATAGACTGTAGTATTGTTCCTCAAATACCTCTAAATTTGCTTCCATAACCCAGTACTCTCTGGGAACTCCTAGAATAGGATGGAAACTGTTAAGGTGCACGAGGAATAAAGCTATGCATCCTGACTTTTTAAACTTTGTAAGAGAGCATGCATGTGGAAAACAAGAACAGATTCTTAGAGTTTGAAACATAACCCACTGGGAGAGAAATGAGCCTCAAAATAGAGGGACACCTTCTTCTTTTAATTTATTTTTATTTTATTTTATTTTTCTAGTATTGGCAATCCTTTATTGAAACTTACTTCCCAAGGCCAGGGATGGTGGCACATGCCTTTAATTCTAGCACAGCAATTGGGAGGCAGAGGCAGGCAATGACTTTGAGGTCAGACCGGTCTATAAAGTGAGTTACACAACAAGGACTGTTACACAGGTAAACAATGTCTCAAACAATCAAACAAATAAGCAAGCAAGCAAACAAACAAAAACAGCTTCTTAACACAAATAATGTTATTTTTTGTTAAAATTATTGACATTTAAATAATGTACAGTAGCAGTTACAGGAAGATGAACTGACAACAGTTGTTGAGAAAAGCCTAGGAATGAATAATAGAGCAGTGGATGGGTATAAAACAACAACAACAACAAAATAAAGGGACTTTACATTTCGGTCTAAAAACAGGCAAGAAGGTAGAAGAAAGAAACTAGACAAATGGAATGGCCGGGCAGCATTTCAAAGTGAGTGAAATTGTTTACAGAAATTTCCTTTTTAGTTTGTTTGGTAAATCTCAGGGAATATTTATGGCCCAGATTTGTGAGGTGTTATGTGAGAGAGAGCAGGAGTGGGGTTGGGGGATGCTGGAAGGAGCCAAGTCAGCTCCATGGGGAATGATATTCTAGTGCATGACCTGAGTACCTTGGCGTCTTATAAACTTGGGCATATGGTATTTCTTTTTTTTCAAAGACAGGCAATTCATGCAGGTGTCCTTATTTGGGGGATAGGAGCCATTTGTTTTAATTGGGTACAAACCCATATATATATATATGATATATATATATATATATATATCATATATATATATATATGATAAAAAGGTATAAAAGTCTTTTTTCATAAGCTCATAATTTACATCTTCTCTAAATGGAAGTTTATGATTATAATTTGCTGTTATTTTAAATGGAGGTATTTATTTTTAAGACAGTAAAAGACACATAAAAACACTTTAAACTCATTCTTTCTTTCAGCTCCTCAGATGAAAGTACAAGTAGCAGAGAGGAGATCTGCCGCACATCATGCTGCTCTGATCCCAGGGAGTCCCATACCCATTCAGCTTTTTCAAGGAAGAGAATATGTCCTCCACATTCAGATTCTGGAATATCATCCTTGGTAAATATTTTTCCATTGGCAATTTAACTTGTATTATGTCTCAGCAAATTCATGACCTTATATTTAACATGGACCTGGAGTGTTTTTCCTTCCTCCCCTTTCAGTGAAATTGTTCTACTTAGCCCAGAGGAGTCACATGAGTTTTTATATGTCTGCTCTCAAATTACAGAAAATAAGGCTTTCAAACACATTGCTGTATTTTATTCAATTTTGTATACCCAATGTCTGACAGCAGCTTGTCCACCAACAGAGGATGATTTATGTATGTTTACAAATGTGTATAAGATAATATTCATTCATTTATATAAACAAAGATAACAAAGCACACAAGGAGCCATTGTTATGTCAATCTAGAAACAGATGAAGAATATATTTAAAGAAACCTAGAATCAAGAGACTCTCGATAAATCAATCACAATTGGAAAAAGCCATAAGGCAAGGCATGAATATTCACTATCATCTTGTAGAGAAAAAACTGATCACATGCCATACCACACCAGCAATTTCACACAACAGTAAGCAAGACATGCCAAGCTTCTTTGCTTGTGAGAACAGAAGCCACAAATGAAACCACGTAACTGATAAATAGAATGGATTTCAAATGAAAAGATAGAAGTTGCTTGGTTTTCATCTTGTTTTTTAAAAATCAAATGCAGGTTAGCTTGAAATCCCTTCTACTTCCACTATTAATTAGTCTCATAAAGAAGTACAAAGAGGCAGTGGGGCATGGCATCCCCAAGGAACTGAAATTGCAGAAAGTTTTCCTATGTAGAAGATTCATCTAGATTCCACAACAGAGGCAAGAGAGGACACATTCTGAAAATTTATAAAATTTTGAAGCTAAGTTTCTATGAACATATAAACCATACAACCGAGAATAAGTTAATCACTATAGTTTACCAATCTAAGATCTAGTTGTGTTTATTAGTTGTTTTAGAGATAGTTCATAAAAGAAACTTGATTACTAGAAAATTCATTAGGGAACATTATTTCAACAAACACACTAGCACTGTGAAGGGTAACATTTTTTAGCGTCTGTTAACCAGATTTTTAGTGATAGTTTCTTTTTGCAATGAAGATATGTTTTATATATTAAAGAAGCCAGATGATTGAGGGACTAATTAATGAAATAAAAAGATCAAGCTTTAAAAATTTATTTTCTCTATTATTTTTAATTATATGTATGAGTGTATGTCACTCTGCATGTGTGTGCTATTAGTACAGTTGCTGATGAAAGCCAGAGGTTCTATAATCCCCTGGAGTCAAGTCATAGGCAGCTGTGAAACACTTACCCCTGTCCTGGAAACTGAACTCAAGTTTCCTATAAGAGAAGGAAGTTCTTTTAAATGCTGGTACTTCTTCCAGCCTCAAAATCCATGGGTTAAAGCTACCCTTTCCTAATTTAATTTGTGGCAGCCTTTTTTTCAGTTTTCCCATGTGTTGGGCCAAGAATGAAAGGCTTTATGACTTAAAAGTTCTGTAAACAATTCACAGTATAGACTCACATACATATTAGCTAACTAAATGCCAGAATCCTGTAGAAAGAAACCCTCATATTTAATTTATATTTACCACCTGAAGGGTAAATTTATCTAGCAGTTGAAATATTTTTTTATGTTAGTTGTACAAATTTATACCTAAGTAAACCATAAGCTATGTGAGTGGCTTAGTGAGATTAATGAAGTTGTTCTTAGTGCTTTGAAGACATTTTGTTAAGCCCTTACTTTGAGTTGATCTGTTCTATATATGTGTGTACTAGGGGTAACAGAAGAATGAATTTATGGTGTGTGTGTGTGTGTGTGTGTGTGTGTGTGTGTGTGTGTGTGTGTGTGTGTGTGTATTTAGCATAGCATTTCCCCAGTAATATAAATTGTATTCATTTGTTCATGTAAACCTCAGAAACATCATTAGAGATACAAAATACTGGGAATTCTGATTGGTGATAATCTTTGCAACTGATCGCTAGGAGAAACCAGAGGCACTGTAATCCCCTGGAGCCAGAATTATAGGTAGTTGTGAAACACTTTGTCCTAGAAACTGGTCCCAGCTCTTCTAGAACATAAGGAAGTAGTAGGCAAGATTGCATCAGATATAGTATCAGCACAGGTTTTGTTCAGTACTAATCTGACCACAAAAAAGAAGATAACCTATCTGAAGTATTTCATTCAATATCAGCTATACATTTTAAAGTTAGTTTTAATAAACTGGAATGCTTCACAAGAGAAGTCACCAGGATGCTTAATAGTTTATAAATCAAGATCTGTGTGTGCAATTGCTTAGAAAAATGATCAATACTATCACACATTTAATACAGTAATCACAGGCAGAGAGAATCTTTTATGTAGATTCACAAGGGCATGGAACATTCACACATGGAACATTTTACAGGAGTTATATAATGAAGAGGGTCCATTTAATGAAGCAGTCTTACCAGCTAGTACTATTCTATAATCAATTAATCCTCAAGAAATAGTAAACATATAAGGGTGTTAGCATTGCTTAAAGTAGATTCAATGCTTGTACACATATAAATGTATATATATGATTTTTATGTACGTTTGTATATGAACATGAATATGTATATGCATATTTATTCACTCTCTTGTTGACCATCAAATATAGAAAATTTGCAACTGTTGGAACACAGGACATGAAGATACATAATGTAGAATGCACTAAGGTGACTTTCAACACAGGATATCTGTAGTTCAATTTGACTGAATATTTGATGCATACAAGTAAACTAAATACATTGTGTGATGTATACGTACAGTAGTTGATGCTTCTCTTCTCTCTTATTTTAAGCTTCCATCAGATTCTTATAAATACCTCACTTGGTGCAATATAGAACAGCATGACATTCAAGGAAGTCAGCTACACTGCCCAAGAATAAGAAAAGGTAAAAAAAAAAGAATATTCTTTTCATGCTGTCTGAGTAGATTTTATTGTGTATATGTATGTCTTAGTTATTGTCCTATTCTTATGAAGAGATATCATGACTGAGGCAACTCTTATAAAAGAATTTAATTAAGAGCTTGCTTATCTATAAACAGCACACACACACACACACACACACACACACACACACACACACACACACACACAGAGAGAGAGAGAGAGAGAGAGAGAGAGAGAGAGAGAGAGAGAGAGAGAGAGACTGGACCTGGTATGTGTTTATAAACCTTTAAAGCCCATCCTTATTGACACATATCCTCCAACAAGGCCACACTTCCTAATCATTTCCAAAGAGTTCCATTAGGACCAAACCTTCAAACATATGAACCTATGGGGCCCATTCTCATTCAAACCTCTGTAGTGTATATTAAAATATATTCCTGTATTCCTTGGGATGGGGAAGTATATTGTGGATTGATTTTTTTCTTTCGTAATGGCAAAGGATTGTTTACATAGTGACTTCATCTTAAAGCATTATAAAAATAATAATACTTAGAATTAAATGCTGAATAGGAAGATGAAGAGGTTCCTGTAACCAACCATCTAAAATAAACAGATTTTCACACACACACACACACACACACACACACACACACACACACACACACGAAGTACATATATATATATGTATTTGTATTTTCTGCAGTTTTTCTTTAACACGCTATCAGTTAAAACATGAATTTTAAGCTTGCATACATTTGTGTTATATGTGTACTTTAAGTGTATTTAATCAATGATCATTTTTAGAAATTAAGTTATTTTTATGATCATGAATAATAGTTCAATTGATTAGCTAATGCTGCTTTAATTTAGTGTAAATATATATTAATATCAACAGAAGATAATATTCAATGTGCTAGGGTTGTCTAGAGAAATATTTTTTTTTCTGTCTATAAATTGTAAGATATTGATTATAATAATTGGCTTACATGGTTTTGAAAGCTGTGAAGTCCCAAAATATGTCAACAAGTCTGAAGAATCAGGAAAGCTGGTAGTGGATTGGAGACTGAGTCTAAACACCTCAGGGAAGCTGATGGTCTAATGGGAGAAGTCTTGTGTAAAGCCTAGAGTCTAAAGGCCAGGGCATGTGGAATTCTGATTTGTCCCAGCTCTAGAAGTGAGAGTGAATCCATCTTCCTTCTACCTTGTAGTTCTCTCTATGTCTCAATGATTGAGTGGTACCAGCCCAGGAAAATGAATATGTAAGCCTATGTATTTGTATTGAGACACCCTCTATTGATGATAAATTTAATTGTCATCCTATCTGGAATAAGGGATGTATAAATAGATGACAGAGTCTTATATCAGGTTTTGCCTGTGAGGATACTGTTGAAAAAGTATCATTTCAATTAGCAAACTGAGTAAGGAAGATTTACATTTATCTAGCACAGGTAGGAACCATGCAATTGTTTGAGGACCATGACAGAATGAAGAAGCAGAGAGAAGGTGAATCTTATCTCTCTTCTTGGGAAGGACCACTCATCTTCTCCTGCTTTTGGACATCAGAATCTCAATTTCTCAGGACTTGTACATTAATAGATTAGAACTGTAAAAGGGGGCTATGTTTTTCTCATGTCTTTATGTATTTATCCTCCTTAAACTAGTAAAAACAATACTATGCAATTCCTGTCTGTTTCATGAAACTCTAGTCTTTATGAAACTTCAAATATTTTGTCATTCTTCTCATCTTTATTGAAATATTGCAGTAATGCTGTATATTACATAGTTGAATGATTGGCTTTGGATGAGTGTCTTTAGAGATGCTAACTTGTTTATTTCTTTCTCCAAGTGGCACTATTTTACCACATCATACCCATCTTTTACTCAAACTCAGTTAACAAAGGAAGACTCTAGGAATGGTAACCATGGTAGACACCAGTCTCATTATACGGGAAGGGCATCAATGGCATTTTCTCCACCACCGCTTGGATTCTTAGTTGGGGTCATTCCTGTGCCAGACCTCTCTCCATACTGTCTCCCTCTATCAAGACATCTCCTTTCTTGCCCTCCTCTATTCCTCCCCTGTCTCAGTCCTCTTGTTCTCCTTCCCCTCCCTTTATTCCCTTCCCACCTCTTTCCTCTCCACTCACACCCTGTGCTCCCACTTTGTTCAGGAGTTCTTGCTCCCCTCCCCTTCTTCGAGGGACTATGCAATCTTCTCTTTGGGTCCTCCTTCTTTCCTAGCTCCTCTGGCAGTGTGGATTGTAGACTGGTAACCCTTTGCTCTATGTCTAAAAATCATATATGAGTGAGTACATACCATGTTTATCTTTTTGTGACTGGGTTACCTCACTCAGGATGGTTTCTTCTAGTTCCATCCAGCAGAAACAGGCACCCACAGCTAAGCACTGAACCATACTACTGGAATTCAGTTGTGGAGAGGGAGGAGGGATGAGCAAAGGAGCCAAGATGGGGCTGGAGAGACCTGCAGAAACAGTGGGCCTGACATAGTGAGAGCATGGATACCCTAATCATAAAGCTGTGGAAATAGCATTGGAACGAACCAAGCCCTCTGAATGTGGGTGCCAGCTAGGTGGCCAGGGCAGTCTATGGGATCTCTAACAGTGGAGCCAGTTTTCAACCCTAGAACACAAATGCACTTTGGGAACCCATTCCCTATGGAGGGATACTGTTGCAGCCCAGATACAGCAATGAGGGCCCGGGCCCTCCCCCAAACGATATGACAGACTTTGAAGGTCCCTGGCAGAAGGCCTCATTGTCCCTGAGGGGGTTGGTGGCGAACATGGGAGGATGGGAGGGTGAGGCGGGGGGAGGGGGGATGGATATGTAAATATGAGTGGTAATTAAAGAATTTAAATTTTAAAAAGTTTTCAAAAAAAAAGAAAGAAAGTAAAGACAGAACAGGCATGATGGTATATGCCTGTAGTCCCAGCCCTGAAGAGCCAGAGGCAGGAGGACCAGCACATGGCATGTACCACCATGCTCAGTTAGAGTTACATTCTGAGAAGAATATAAACTAAAAACTTTACTAATGATAGTAATAATGTTATAGACAATGCATTGTAGAAGGGCAACTCTACCCACTTTTATATTAAATAAATGAGTCTAAAGCCATATTAATTAATTCAGAATTTTAAATCTGTTTTGGAAACCAAGTTGTCTGAGTCAGTCAACATATAATCTGTACAATTTTATATTCTATGTCTCAAAGACTAATGTACTTTGGACTTTTCATATTAACAAAGCTAAAGCAAAAATGACCATTAAAGGAAAAAAAAAAAAAAAACAAGGAATGTCCAAGTTTTCTTAAATCTGCTACAAAACATGTCCACATACTTTTGTGCTATTAACTCAGTAGGCAGCTAAGCATTACCTCATTTAAAAATTACCAGTAAGTAACATTATAACACATAAATTATAGATGCCCTTTAGAAACATTAGACTATTTTTTTGAAGGATAGAGAAATTTTAGAAAATCGTGAATGAAGGAGGTCTGAAGATGAGACCAAGTATAGAGTGAGGAGTTTGCCATTGAATAGGAAAGGGAGCCATGACACTGGATGAGATGAACAGGAGTCATCTTAGGTCTTTTAAGTGTATCATGTGAAAAGAAATCATATTTCCGGGCCCTTTACACCACAATGTGATATTGTTCCTGTGGGATGGGCTTCTGGAACCTGCCTGCATTTGTTAAATGATGGCAGCAAATTCTGCTGAAGATCATCTGAAGGCCTTGCTGTGCAATGTGCTGAGTGTTTTGAAAAGAGACATTTGATAGGCAGTGAGGCAGCAATAAAGGAAGAACACTGGTGTGTGTGTGTGTGTGTGTGTGTGTGTGTGTGTGTGTATGTACACACATGCTTGGGTGATTCTCGATGATTTTGTCAGCCATGGTGATGCAAATAGAAGCTGTATTTTGAGCACAAGTGTAGGGCTGGGGTGTGGCAAGAACTGCAGAACTGAGGAAACATAAAGACATCAAAAGAGTAGTACATCTTCGAGGAAACTGAACGTGAGCATGTTTGGTTCAGAGCCGCCACCCTTTCCTCCATGATTTAAAGGGCCAGGTCAAGTGTTAAGATCATCAATCAGCAAAACCAATCCCACTCCATGACAATAGTAACCATTCATGTAGAGGACAGCATTGCTCTTCTGAGATAAAGACGCATTTCCCTTCCTTAGATCATTAACAGCACCAGTCTTTGCTAAGTGACTAGTCTTGAAAGAAACAGAGCATTGCCTATGGGAAGGAAAACACTGGACAAAATCCCGTCACCTTAAACTATAGAGAAAATAGATGCCCTTTCTACAATGCCCTTAATTTAGTTAAGATTTGTTTTGTGAGATGGAAAACAAAGGCTTTCCAGAGCATGCTGATAAGAATTATCCTCCATTGAGAATAGATCCTCAACCATTTATCAAAACTATTTTAGATGGTCTCAACTGTCCCAATTGTCCATTCCCAAAGAATTGATAAGGAAAGCAAGGTTATCTGGTGTGAAATAAACAGCAATTTCCTGAGACTTTGATTGCTGGATCAAGAGTGACTAAGCCTGTGCCAATTAAATAAAGCGAAAGAGCCCATTGTTGAAAGAATCCGTCTGAGGGATAGATTTATTCCTTTTGAAAATCTCCCAGCAAAGTGATTCTTTGACTGCCATTTTTAGCTATCTATGCAGCAAGGGGACAAAGAATGAGCTGAGAGATAGCAAGTGAAAGCCAACACACCTGGGCTGTCAGATACTCCAGTCTATATAGTCTTAGCTGCTAAGATATGTCTTCAATTATTAACCCAGTAGGAGTGAAAAACACCAATTTAATATAACTTCTCACAGAGGAAATGACCTTTGGTCTCCTATATCAAACAAATCTTTGGAAGCTACTCTAAAGAGAAATAATTAAAAGACCAGAAAAATCAATAGCATTCAAACCAACAGTACAGGGCAGAGCTTCAGAACTCTGGGGTAGTCAGCATTACCAAATTTGGAGAGGGTTCAAGAAAACACTGTTTGAAGGTATCTAAGGTCAATTAGGTAGATTTTTAAAGCTTTGTACATTATAGATTTTATCTTCAATCATCTTCACCGATGAAGAACTTCTCCCAGCTGAGGCTATCTTATTTGCAAATTTGTTGACCCTACCACACTCAGGGTCAAAGGATTTCCTGGGTTATCAAAGTACAGTTCATTGTGACAGAAATAAGCCAGATGACACCTTGACCTACATATATACCTCTGCCTGGTGAGAAAGACTAACGCTTGTGTCAGAATAATGAAACACTGGGTTATTTCTTACTGTTTCCACAAATTCTTCAGAAAAGGAATCATTATGTCTTGTCATCATCTAGACAAACATGCCACAAGAGAAATCTTGTGGTATCTCCAGTGTTCCCCTTTCTATTATCTTTATCTTTGAAAAGAGCAGAACCATGAATTCCAGAAAAATAGAAATAAGTACAAAGGGCACAGGTACAGCTTATATAATTACAATGTATTAGAGCTAGGAGGCTGCCTTGGAAGCTCACCACCAAGTTGTTTCAGGGGATCTGGATGATAGAAGAATTAGCTTTGCTTAGGGTAGCTCAATAAACAGTGCAGCAGATTATGGAAATAAGAAAGCATATGCCGGCCAATTATTTTTAGAAATAAATATTTTATGAATAATTAGGAATGCCAAACAAGTACGTTTTCAGTCTGAACTCAGCTCATGCAGGGTCCTTGACCTTTTTTGGTATTTTTAGATATGCAAAGCACTGAGTGAAGGTAGATACCTGAAAATCCATTATCTGGAGTCCTGGGGCCACTTTCCACTCACCTCAAGATCAGAAACGGAACAATCTTTCTTGACCTTGAGAACCGTGAACAAATCTTATTTGGGGGAAAATATTGGAAAATAGTAGAAAATTGCTTTGGAAATGCAAATTAGATAAAGATATGGGCAACTCTGTTGACAAGATTGGGTTTGTAGCCAGGCAGGAAGACATTCCTGTCATGTTTCAAATGGGTATGCTCTATGGTAGATGCTGCTGGAAGGCTTGGTAGCAACTTACAAGGAGGTTCCTGAGAAAGCAGCTGCAATTTAATGGAAATATGTGAGTATCCAGACATTGAGAAGGAAGGGATGGTGAAAAGTGATCAGATAAAAAAAGAACTCACCAAATTGAGATACCAAAGAGAGAAAATCAGTAATGACTTCACTGTCCCCTACACAGATTATATCAAGATTGGATATACTAGTGGCTCTCTTCATTTTATTGTGCCAGTTATAATTTGCATAGGGTTAAAGGTTAATTCTACATCTGATTTTTTCTCCATTAGTTAAAGTAACTCTTTTTACTTTTTATTAGTTGTAGAAAAAATATTAAATTATATTTGAGCTTTAAAACCTATGCCCAGAATTTAGGGTGGTCCAATAAAATGACAGATGATATATGGCTTAAATATCATTTTTTAGTAATATTCTATTTCAAACTTTAAAAGGAATCACATGTGAATTTGTGTGTGTATTTGTGTGTTTGTGTGTTTCTGTATCTGTATCTCTATGTGTATGGTTACTGCCAGTCAAACCACAGTCTTCCATATGTCATGCAATTAATTGTTCTAATACTCACTGATTCACACTCAACTCAAACAGGTAAAATTTTTACTCTTAATTATCTTTAGAAATGTGAAGCATTGATTATATGCTTCATTGGTATTATACATATACCAATGTATATGTATATACATATATACATGTATTACTAATAGTTCACATATATGTAAAGTTACATAATCTGCAACTGTCTTTTTTCTCTTAGTAACAATACAATCTTTTCTGTAAATTCTAATGAAAATTAAGATTGATAGATAGTTGAACAAGAAATAAAATCTTTTGCCACTTTTCTTCGTGTGTAACTCATCCTGTGATAGGAGTATTAAGAGAACAAGCTGAAAGACAGGGCTTCTTCAGCAGATGGAGGAACAAGGAAACCAGAGTCAGGGGCTCAAATATGTGCTGTAGCCATATCTATGAATCTGATTCCCTGTTTCGAAATCAGGGCCTTAGCCTTCCAGTTGACCTTCTACCATGGGTTCTACATCCATAATTTGAACCAATGTCAGAGAACCTGTAGATGCAGAGACTGGGCTGCACTTAGCAAGATAAGAGAGGAAGCCCACTGGGCAAATACTAAGAACAACATTTCTGGAGATAATTAGAGAAAAATGTAGAGAAATTATGTGATGTTGTCAAGTGATCCAGCTTCCTTTTACCTGGATTAGGCGTGGTAATGGGTAGAGCCCACATCAGATGGGAATAATAAGATCTTTTAAATAAAATCATGTTCTTTCTCATCCAGGTAGAGAGCGAATTTTCAAACACTTGACAAAAAACCAAAACAAACAAACAAACAAACAAACAAAAACAATCAAGAGAAAATAGCAATCCTGGTCTCCCTACTGTCTTCTGAGGTTTCACATTGGGATTTTGATTTAGGACCCTATGAAGAATGCTTACTCTCCAGACAAGTGGGATATACCTTGGCTCCAAAGAAAAGAGTACTCGAGAAAAACAAATGGGAAATGTGGTTGCAGGAAAACTGGGAAGATTGCAAGGTGAGCTCTGGTAAAGCCCACACTCCCTGCTGATCAGTTACAGTAGTACTCATTTAAAAATATTGTAAATGTATCTTTCCTAAGGGACAATTGTCAGTGTAAGAACCAAAACGCCTGGCATCTCCAGATTTTCATCTAAAAACCCATGTTTCCTTCATCTTTCTTCCCACTTTCTCTTCATCCTGACTATGCTATGTATTTTCTACCTGTATGTTTGTATTGGAAAATATTGGAAAAGTGGAAAATAATTGAAAATGAAATTGTCCCCTTTCTTTAAAAAAAGGCAAATTTATGGCAGGAGAGATGGTTCTATGGTTAAGAGAGAAAGTCAGTAATGACTTCCTACTCCCCTACAAAGATTATATCAAGATTGACATATTAGTGGCTGCTCTTCCAGAGGTACCAAGTTCAGTTCCTAGTCCCCCCACTGTAGCAAACATTGTCTGTAAATCTAGGCCTAGAAGATCCAGTGGCCTTTTGTCCTTGGTGATCACTGCATCACTACATACATACAAAACATTCACACACATGAAAGAAAAACAAAGGTATTTGTCAGACTGCCAAATTTAGTGTAATTTGTATCAAAAAGTTTATGATGGTGTCAGGAATTTCTCAGTTAATGGGTCATGGTAAAAGATTTGGACAGATAAGGTGGCCAGTCCTGTCTGCATGGAACCTATGCAATGATGTTTTTCACCAGGAAAGGTAGGAGCTGTGATTTCACATGGTGAGGCTCAGTGAGTGAGTTGATGGCACTGAAAACAGCCCTTTGATTAGTCATCCAGTTCACTCCATAGGTGACTGTGGCTTTGATCACTTACCTTCTAATTTAGTTCCCTTAAAAATCACGTATAGGCAAAATATTGCATTTTTATTTGGCAATACGGTCTGGAGCATTGATATCAATAAAAGAGAAAATCATCCTGTTTGCAACTCTGTGGAAATGAAAAAAATAACACTTGGTGGTTTTAGGACATTTCCTAGCAGTGAACGTGAGTTCCAAAGCTTCCTGTAGGGGTCCCCTGATTCTTCCTTTACTTTACAAGCCGAATTTGTATGTCAGAGATTTAGCAGTGCATGGGAAGGAATTTCATAGAGGGTCTGTTTTAAATTCTTCCTTTCAGAAGAAGTTCAGTAAGATGTAAAGATGTATGGTTAAAGGTTTTACTGCCTGACTAGTGTCACACTGCAACTTCGGTGAGGAGATTTTCTCTTTCTTACTTTTTTCCTTTTTATCTTAAATTTTATTTTGTTTTATTTAGGGTGACGGTGGTTGCAGGGCCACAGGGCAGATGAGAGAGGACAGGAGATAGATGCTATCCAGTATCATGATGTAAAAGACACAAAGAATAAATACAAAATAGAAAGTTAAGACATATAATCAACCTTAGGGTTATAAAAATCTGACTTAATAAACTCTAAACTACCAAGGAAGACTTAACCACAAAATAACAGTAACTAGAAAACTGACCAGTGACATTGATGTGTAGGAGATAGGTATGATCTTTTCTCATTCCTTATGTTTTATTGTTAGGTAAGAGTTTTTTATTCTTATATAAAACAGAGCTTTAAGTGTGACTCTTTACAGTGTTTAGTGTCTAGAGTATCAAGACCTCAATTTTATTTATTGAACCTTCTTTTTCCTGTGTATATGATATATATGTACTTAGTGGGGCTACATTACTGCAAATAGTTTCGGGGTCTTAGGGAGTGGCTTCGGTGTTCGGACATGATTCCTTATAAGGAAGAGGAGGGATCTTGCTCTCACTCTTGGGTGGTGGTCTGAGCATCCTGCATCATAACATCCTGTGCCTCCAGGGACAGAAGACCATGGTGGCTATTTACCTTCATTGTGTGAGTGTTCCATAAATGAATAAATATTTGTTATTCTTCTATTCAGGCATTTGTGGACTTCCTTAATCTGCCCACATATGCATGTGCGTATATGTGTGTGTGTGCTTGTGCACATTTTTGTGGATGTGCACATACCATGTAGAACACATGGTGATCAGAGGATGATCTTAGTTGTTAGTCATTGTCATTCTTCTTTCAGATAGGGATATGTTTGTTGACCATTCTACATATTCCAGGCGATCTGGCCTGGGAGCTTTGGATTTCCTTTTTCTTCACCCCTCATCTCATGATAGGACTAAGATTAGAGATGCTTGCTATCATATCTACTTTTTAAATGGGTTCTGGATGTTCAAATTTAGATCCTCACTATTGAGTCGTAGACATTTTATCCACTGAGACAATTCTCCGACCTCAGACATTAATCTTTCTTTTTTTTAAAGTTTTTCATATATACTTTTATTTAATGCCAATAATATTCTTTTGAAAGTAAAAAGGATAATTGTAGAAAGAAAAAAGTCCATTTTCTCTTATATCTCAGAAATGTATGTTAACACTAAATTTGTTTTTAGTAGTCTAAAACATATATAATCCAGATATACATGTTATGAGAAAGTTCATTTATTTGGAATTGAAACCATCTGCCTCAAAGGAGGAAATTTTAGATGAGAAGGTCTGGCTCTAGATCTCAGTTCTGTTTCCTGTTATTGGGTCTAGTTGTTTGTCACTGGGAGCCATGGGAGCATTTTATCACTCCTGGGTGATAAAAAGAACATATGTTGAACTATATTACAAGATTTTCATCTAGTTGTAATGGGTCACAGTATAGAATTATGAAAGTTAGGTCTGTAGTGTTGTCTGATCTCTAAGATGGGTGGGGAACTAGGTGTGAAGAAGGCATGGTTAACCAAAAGTATGGTAGAAGCTGAGTCTCAAAAAGGAACATGCCTTATGGATTGTGTTTTCCAAGGCAGTGTTTTAGTGTTGACACCACTAGACCTGCCCAGGACACCTCCTTCAGTCTCTGTACCAGCCTCCATCCATCACTCTTGTTGACAATCACACTGGCATCTTCTGATGAAAGGAGCTTGGCTAGGTATTCTCCTTCAATTGGGTCCTTGCTCTAGGCTTTAGAGATTTCAGTAAACATTGAGAAAGGAAAACAAAGGAGGTAAAATATGCTCCATCATGCTGGAAAGATTTTCAAACTAATATTCAATGCAGAACAAAGAGAAACATTATTTTAAGAAATTGATTTCAAGAGGAATTTTTCTAGAGCTTTTAAGCAAGTAGTCATTTCTACATTATCTCTCTGCTTCCTCTAAGAACCCAGGCAAGGTGATTGTGGTTGTTTCGGAGGATGGACATTATTGAAGATGAAGGCAGAGATGATTTAAGAAAGGTTTAATAAGAGATAAATTATCAAATGTTGAACAATAAGTACATTAAAATTTATAACTTACTACTTTTGTTTTTCCTTCAGAAATTGAACATTTCATTTCAGGATTTGGGGGACCCTTACCAAGTGGAAAATTTTAAAAGGATTCTTAGAAGATTGATTCGAGTCGAAATCCTATGGTTGGTGGATAATTCACTGGTAGATTTAAATGCCATAAGATTACCAAGGTATGAGTCATCATTCAGAATTTAATATTTGATTCTTGGACATATGTGACACATATGTATGCATAGAACATCTTAATTTATGATGTCACATCTTAGAACTGATCAGTTATACTAAAGTGCATATTTGGCAACAACAGCAAAATGTTTTATGTCAAAATATCATCCAAATGGATACTTTTGTTTTTTAACCAATTTTTAGCACAGTAATTGGAATCATGGACTTGGTGAGCAGAAAATATTGTCACTTTCCTTGTGTTGTGAGCTGGAACATACAATCCCACCACTTAAACATTACAGTTGTAAGTAATTTTTTCTGATCTGCACTTATTGAACACTTATGTGAAGAAATTCTGCAAAGTAGTTAATATGAGAATTATCTTCCAGGTTGCATAATATAGATGTTAAGGTTGGTATCCTAAGGACAAAAGTAAATACAAGATTAATAAAAATATTTTATAAGAAAAATTTCTCGTGGAACCCTTCATCACTCAAAAGATTCCAAATTCCTGTTGTGGAAGCCACTCTGTGTCTTCAGTCAGGGTTGTGTAAGAATACTCTTTCCAGAGAGCTGCATTCAGCTCCATCTAGCAGAATGGGTAGGTGGGATGAGCACTAAAAACCCCAAGAGGCATATGAAGTCCTCAGAAGTTCATTAGAAGATTGTCATTGTTATTTTTGTTGTTACTTTGACAAGCCCAGGAAAAGCAAAATTCATGAAATCATTGCCTCTATCACATTGGTCTGTTGGCATGACTGTCTGGGCATTTTCTTGATTACTGATTGATGTGTAAGGGTCCAGCTGACTGTGAGCAATACCATCCCTAGGTAGGGTAGTCTGGGCTACATAAAATCTAGCTGAATATAAACCTGAGGACAATCCAGAAAACATCATTCTTCCATGGTTTCTGCTCCAAGCCCTTGCCTTGTTTTTTCCCTGGTGATGGACTGTAACCTGTAAGCTAAATAAACCCTTTCCTCCCAAAATTGCTTTTGTTATGGCATCTAGCACATTAGCAGGAATCAAGTGAGAAGGACGCAGAAACTATACACACAAGGAAAGTGAATTCCAGAGCAATTGAGATGTGTCTCTGACGCTTGGTTGACAACACTACACAAACATATCAGCAGTTGTAAAATACATCAGCATATACAAAGTGTCCATGTATCCATCACCACCTTCAGTTATTTTCAAAGTCTGTGTGAAACCTTGGACTGCTTAATTGACATTTAAATGAACTTAATGTACTTCTGTTCATTATTAAAAATGAGTTTAAAAGAACACAAAATATTCAAAGAAACTTTATTATACCAAAACACACACATGCATGTTCTCTCTCTCTCTCTCTCTCTCTCTCTCTCTCTCTCTCTCTCTCTCTCACTCACTCACTCACACACACACACACACACACACACACACACACACACACACACATAATTCCTGTATCACTTGATCACTTGGAACCAACTTGATTGATTAAGGTAGGAGGAATACATCAGTTATGTTTTGCCAATGCTTACAGAAATAAACATGCAACAAAGGCTATTTGGTGGTCACATAGGTTCAGAACGTATTTAGAACATTGAACTAGAAAATTTTCACTTGGAGTGTTGAATACATGTTTATTCATGTATTAAGGCAGTGTTCTGGAGATAGATTTTGAATTATTTCTTCCATTATCATGCTCTCATACAATTATGGTTTTAAGGCAAAAATGTTGAAAAACATTATATATCAGAAAATGTATTAAACTTAAGTGCCCAATATGCTTTTATTCTCTTAAGGGTACTTTGTAGATTTCTTTTTTATATAAAACAAAGGTTACTTCTCATTTAAAATGCCATTTTCTCATTATAGAATTTCTTAAGTACACAAAATCAGGAGAAACAATTACTTCCTTTCTTAGAGACAACATTCTTCACAAGTTGACATACTTTGTATATTCTTTTATGCTGAGGAAATGGTATGGAGCTAGTCATCCTGTCAAGGTAAACGGGGAATTCAATACCCGTTGAACACACAGGAAGAGGTGCCTGTGCACAGCAGGCTTATGATCTACTCATCCAGTTCACTCCCGTGCTTAACAGAGCTCTTTATAATTTAACTTCCTTTGTGGTTCTTCTCACTGTCACTCTCTGGTGTGGCCATGGTCTTAGCAGGACTGGAAGGTAGTGTGAGATTTAGTAGTTCACTACCCACTTTAGAAAGCAAATGACAAGACTTTCACATTGTCTCCAGCTGCAGAGTTTTAAATATGAGCAAAAACTATTTCACATCTTTCAAGCAACTACCAAAGATACCCCAAATACAACACTTATCGTTGGCTGAAAACTGCATTGAGACACTGGCTGGCCTTTCCAGTTTACGGCACACACCACTGGAATCCCTCACCCTGAAAAGGAACCCCTGTGAATTTCACCAAAACTACAGGAAACAGTAAGGCTCAAATGCCTAGGTTATCTTTTGTTGTGTAGTGTACTTTTATCCCTATTTTGTTGAGTAGTGTACTGTTATAGCCATATAGCATGTTGTTTTTCTGTTGTTTACACTCATGTACCAAAAGTTTGTTTTTTTTCTTTTATGTGTATATGTATATATGCCAAGTGCATGTAGGTGCCTGTGGAGACCAGATAGGATGTCAGATCTCCTGAAACCCTAAGTTATCAACTGTGTAAGCCACTATGTGGGGTGCCAGGAACTTAGACATCTCTATATCTCCAAAAATACTCATCATATTTCCTCTGTATTGAACCCTTCATGATTCTAAAATAGCAGAAGCAATGAACCAGTATGCAAGTTTTTTCTGACTTAAAAAATTACTTTCTTAGCTAACCTTATGGTAGTACCATAGATGACAGGCACTTAGCATAGCACAAATTTAATATTGTTGGCATATATTCATTTATATAATGATGTATTCCATACAGGTTTTTCATATAATCATGTTGTGATCTTTGACCATGTTTACCTCATACCGCTTCCTGATAGCACTTCCATTTCATTTCCCTACTCCACAGTGCCCTTCCTTCCCCACACAGGCTTGTTTCTCTTTCTTTCTTTCTTTCTTTCTTTCTTTCTTTCTTTCTTTCTTTCTTTCTTTCTCTCTCTCTCTCTCACACACATTTTGATTTCATTCTATATATAAAAAAGGATCTAATAATGAAATAAACCAATATTTGCCTTTTTGAAAATTATTATTATTTTGGTTAAATTATGATTCTTAGTTTTATCTATTTCTAGCAAATAAAGTAATCTTTGTCATCTTTGTGTCAGAATAAAACCACATTGTTAATTCATTTATATGTTGATGCATACGAAAACTGATTTCATAATGGCTTTTGTGGAGAGTGCTATAATAATTACAATAAATCCAACCACTGTTTTTGTGTTGAGTGCAGTCTGTGCCTTTACCTCCAATAGTGTTTGTTTTTGAAGTAGGACATGCAAGTACCCAGTGTACACATGTTTAGAATTATTATATCATTCTGATGGATAGTTCACTTAATATGAAGTGACATATATGTTTTATGAATAATTTTGGAATGACGTCTACATTGTCAGGTAGGTAGTAGTGTGGGTATGCTTGCTTGCTTTCTATCTCCACCCTATAGTTTTGCTTGTCTTAGTCAATGAGCTGTTTTTCTGTAGGTGGCTAATAGATGGCTTCTGTCTTTTAAATGAATATCCTGGACTTTTTCTTTTGATTAGAGAATTGACGCCATGAACATTTGTAATATTTTAAGCATATACTAAAACTTTCCATTTCTTTGTTTTTATAACATTTGGTATAATATGATAATCCTTTTTTTGTTTTCTTTTGCTTTTGTTTTTTTCTCCTATTCTCTAGTGTGGCTAGTTCTTTCCTGTGACCTCACAGATATGTCTAGTCTTGCCTTCAGTATGTTGGATCCCTTCAATTATTGTCTGAAGGACTTCCTTAGTGATAATGTATTTCTTTAGTTTGTGTTAGTCATGAGGCAATATTTCCTTTAATTATGAAGGGTATTGTTACATAGAATACAAATGAAGATGGGTAGTTACTGCTTTTCAGAGATCAAAATGTATTATACCACTCTTTGGAACCCTTAAATTCCCTTCAAAGGAAGTAAATTATTTCAAATGGCATTAGGGTAAACCCCAAATGCCATTGATCTGATGGCTTTGTCTTTATATGTGACATAATGATTCTTTCTTGCGGTGTGATATCCTGTGCTCAGTATACTCATCGTTTTATCACTAAGTTGATGTAGGTGCATCTTTCATGGTCTTGTTTATTACTCCTAATGCCTCCTGTGTCTGGTTGGCCACTCTTCCCTCTAGATTTGGGGACTATTTTATAATGGTTTTATTGAATTGTGTTGTTATCTTATACTTTTTTTCCTCTTTCTGTACCCAAGTTGGTCTTCTAATGGTATTACTTACCTCTTTCAATGTTTGTACTTTCTTATTGTTTTATCATTACTGCTGTCTGAATGTCCTAATTTACCTGCCTTTTCTTGAATCCCTGATATTTTTATCTTCTATTTGATTTCTGCTTTTGGCAAAGCTTCCCACCGAGGTTTTTATTAGTCTTATTGTAAATTTCATTTCCAAAATTTACTTTGACTATTTTTCAGTATTTTTAAATCTTTTTATTGCATTTTTCCATATTCTAAATTGAACTCTTTCTTTCATTTGTCTGTGTTCCCTTTGAAGTAATTCAGGAGTGTGATTATGTCCCTTTCCTTAGAAATAAAGAATGATGTATGATAATGTTAACATGTATGTATGTATGTATGTATGTATGTATGTATGTATGTATGTATGTATATGTACTACATACATGCATACTTCATTCGTGCAAAGGCCAGAATAGAGTATCAAATCTCTTAGCACTGGAGTTACAGGTAGTTGTGGGCCTCCTAAAGTGGGTACTGGAAACTGAAATCTGATTCTTCATAATAGTACCAAGCAATCTTAACCACTGACAATCTCTCCAGATCTTTCATTTGTCATTCTGTGTTATAGTCTTATAACCATTATTTGAAATTCTGTCTCTCGTTGGAATTCAGTATTATTGAATTAGTAAGTTCCAAGAAACCTTGTTGCCTTGAGTTTTTTTTTTTTTTTTTTAAAGGGGACTGTGTTTTCTCTTTCGGTTTCACTTTTGTACTTGCTGTACAGACTGCTGCCACGCTGGTCGGCTAGGCCGCTCTGTAAGTAAGGCTTTTCCCTATTAAATACCCTTATATTTCTACCTGACTCCGTATTGGTAATTTCCCACTATAGGATTTCTTACATTTTTGTGTTGGGTTTTATGATTTTTGCACTGATATCATTGGTTACATTATTTTAATCAGCAATTTTTGCTCATTGAAGAATTTGACTAGGTTTTTCTTGAATTCTGTTGATATTCCTCTCTGTTGCAATGGAGGTGGGGCTCAGAAAGAAATGTATTCATGCACATGTGTTCAGAGAACTGGCCACCACCTCTAATACCACTTAAGAGTAGAACACTAACTACAGAAGCAACCACACCTAGTGGAGAAGCTGTTGTATCTTGATGATCTCATCTTGCCAGGTCTTTTCTGCATTTCTTTTGGGGTCCACCATCTATTGCTCCTCTAAGTTTTAGTTCAAGTCAGCTCAACTGTGGCTCTGTGATTCTCTAGGTCTCATGATCTCAATGCACTGAGGAAAACCTTTGGGGCATGTACATGTGCTTGTGCTCAGTCTTCTACATTTCCTAGAAGAGTACTTTGATTACAATCTCTTTTAAGAATTGCAGCAGTGTAAGAGACTGACATCAGAGAGTTGGCACTGGGTTATTTCCCAGTATCTGCATCACATGGTTTATGGCTCTATCATCACAACTTTCTGTCTTTAATGTTTTTGTTTATGAAGACTTTCCTTTCCACTTGTTTGTGGGTCCACAGTGAAGGCACCATTAAAGGGCTTTTCTCCCCTCTTCTACTTTATGAGCTCTGGGTTAGAACCTGCTGATTCCTTTATAAACCAAATATTCCATATTTCTATATTTTATTGAGTCTATTGTTTAATGTGAGACAACCTTGCCTTTCCAAGTGCCTCTTCTTCCTTTTGGAGTTACAGATCAGAATTCCTCTTTGAGTTTTCTACAGTCATATGGGACTATTGTTTGTCCATATTCATCATCTTCATTAGATCTCTGTAATATGACTTTCTAGATACACAAAGACATTTCAATTTGCTTCAAAATTTAATATATTTTCTCTCAGGTTTCAGAGATACTACATCTTTATTTTTCTAAATATAGGTTACTAAAATTTTTTATGAGGTTATCTTTTATGTTCTCTGTTCTCTTATTTCATTTTCATGATGGTCGATGAGCACCACATTCCAACAAGTAATTGATTAGTCTACTGCAGTGATTGAAATAAGATAAAATCTGCCAGGAAGAAACCATGTTATTATTTTGTCACTGTTGGGAACCCTGCTAATGATGCTAATGGAATTTAACTTGAATTGTGCACTAAGCAAAATGCTCATGTAGAAATATAGATGATAGGTGGGTAGAAAGACAGAGGATAGATAGATGATACATGTATAGATAGATATAGATGAAAATAAATAAACACCTCTAGTGAATTCTTTGTGTACTGTTGGTATTCTTGAAGGAATTGAAAAGTAAGAGCAAGCAACTGAATTGTAATCTCATACTTGATCCCATATGAACAGAGATCATCTTATCTCTCAGCTAGATTTGTTCTACTTAGGGTTGAATCATCTTTGGGGACAGTAATCCATTCTATGATGGAAGCCCTTAACAGACATCCAGCTTCAATAACAGATGTAGTTCTTCTTGTTTTTACTTCTCATGCTGCAAGTTTTCCCATAATAGCAAAATAGCTTTATGTAATATTAAATTGTTCAACTCCTGGTGTACAGTGAAAAATTGCCAAAATATGAATTCTAATCTCTGTTGTTACTACATAAATCTCATTATGGCAGTTGTCTCCCCTATGACTATAGTTGGAAAGCAAAATTTCATGTTGGTGATCATAAATAATCAAATTGCTTTTATAAAACAGTGGAAACTGTCATTATAGTGACTTTAATATTGAGCTAATATTTAATCATAATAAAGTTTTGAAGCTTAAAATTATATTTCCTGTATTCAGAGGAGGTTTAGCTGGACATTTCAACATCATTCATAAGAAGGCACATTCCCAGTCATAAGGATAATTTAACAGTATGATATTTCAGTTTTTTTTAAACATGTAGCATTTTATCAAGTATTTTGGTGCCAACTCAGTCACTTGCCTTCCTCCAAAAAATACCCTAGAATAGAACCATTAAGATCATCTGAATCCTGATACGTCCTGCAGTTTCACTATAATTGCAGAATTTATGATGTGGTATACAATTATGAGAATAAGTCTCTCCTGTTTTTCCACTATTAACTCCATTAGACTTGGTCCAAAATGAATGTACACTGCCTTTTAAGCTACAAAAAGCAGGTTATATCTCTTCAGGGTTACTCTGAAGACAAAGATGAGGTAGTTTTAAGATATGAAGAGAGGATTTAAGCTTCCACTCATTCTGAGAAGCTAAGATGAAGTTCAGAGTTCATCTAAATTTGAGTTCAGTTACCGAACCAGTAATCACACTTTGAAGATTATAGCCACATTTATTTTGTCAGTAGGTGTTCATACCCAGGATTTGGGTCAGACTCAAGATCCTTGAGACCATGTTCAAAATTATTTTAGGTGTAGCTTGTCTGGGTTATTGTCACCTGAAATTATGATTCTTTTTCCTCCTGTGTTCAGATCACAAACAGAAGACAGCATGATTCTAAAGAGAAAAGACCAAATGAGATAGCTAATAATATATGTCCAGGATGGCAGGGAACCCCACTTTCAGGACACACTAACTTACCACAAGCTAAATTATCTACCATTTTTTTTTCAGAAATCAATGTGATATTACTTTCATCACAGATTTGTGTTTCCAATGCTTGAGTAGTGAGGGAATCTCATGACCTAAGTCTGAACATTGGCCCCAGAGGATTTAGATTTTAGTTTTTTTTCTCTGGCCAAGACTGAGATTCTGAATAAAATAACTAAAATAGGGAGTCAGAGTCAGCTTGATAGAGCTGCTGTGAGGATTGAATGAAATAACATGCAGAATGGATTTTCACTCCAAGAAAAGCAGGGACAACAGGAAGTCTTAAGTAGGTCAGTGCCACCATTGGATGACCCAGCACATCTGATAACAGGTGTAGGTTCCTTTGTTTTCTACCTGAGGGCCATAAATTGCATTTGCTTGAAGTCTAAGAGATCCCAAATATAGGACATTGTCCCGACCTGCAGGATATTAACCTGGGACAAGAGACTCAGGGATAGGGAATGGGGATAAGAGATGCAAACAGGATTCTGATCAAGTGGCAAACTTTACTTTTTTCTCAGGCTAGCTTATATAGTCAGCAGAACAGGATATGGGGAGGGGTAGAATGGGTTGTTTGTGAGCCAGGTGTTAGTGTAGGCAGAATGTTAGGAAGGCACAAAGAGGATGTTTGGCAGGGTAAAGAGTTTATGAGTAAGAGGTCCAGGAAGGGTTGCCTAGGTGACTGAGCCTGTGGGTGGAGGACTGGGTCTTTTTCTTGAGCTGAGGTTTGAAGGAGCTCCTATGTAAAGGTTAATATACAACAATGTGGCTGGCCAAGAATGGCCTAGGATCTCATTCCCAGCCCTGAGATTTGGCTCTCAACAGGACATCTGTCCACTTGAAAGAAGATGCTGTCTTCTAACAGTTTTCTACATATGATCAATGTTTAAATGTATTGATCAGAAGAATCTCTTCTGACCTTGTCACTGACTTCCTAAATTTGAAATTTGACCCTCAGCAGCATTTTCTGTCAAAATGAAAGATCTTACAGAATATATTTCTCACCCCCTTTTATGCCCCTCAGCTCTCAATAAATAACACTGCTTTCCCTAAACCCTTTACTCAACTTTTAACTTCATAACAGGTATATTTACTGTCATAGTCTCATTCTTTCCCTTATGGAATATTGGTTGAATCTGCTCACTGAATTTTTGCCTTAAAGGACTTTATGAAAACTGGAATGGGGTTCTCTTATAAAAAAGAGAATGTATGCTCTTTTACTTCTCTGGTCAATATTTACATCTTCTGAAAGATCTGTTATAACCAACAGATCTACGCCCAGAATATTATTAGCTCAACAGATATGAACAATGGCTTGTTTTAACCCCTCTGCAAGGATAAGTAGAACAAAGTGATAGCCATAATCCTTTCTTATTTGAATAGGAAAATGCATTTATTCATAAAAAGGAAGTGAAATAAAATGCTGTGTTCAATTCACTGACTAAACTTACATTTTGTTTTGTTTTAGAGTGTTCTTCTGTTTGCCAAACTTAAAGATTCTGGATGGGATTTTGAAGTTACCAGAAGATTGCTCACCACCAGAAGATAATATTTTTTCAAAATTATGTATTTTATCATAATACATTCTGCATAGAAAGAAAACAGGCACTGTTGCTGATAAATAGCAAAAAATAAAGGTAATGCATGATTAAACACTATCTGAATGTATATTTATACAATATATACATGTGTAATATACACATCCATATTCTAACTCTAGTGATGGTAGGAGAATATTTCCTTAACAGACGATTTCATGGACAGGTATATAAGCTACCATGAAGCCCTAGGTTCAATTTCTCAGCACTGCAGAAATGAAGAATCGTTTTATGGAGTGTTAGTTTCATTTTTGTTGCACTTGCTCACGTCAGCCCTGTCGAGAAAACTCAGCCATAGACAATATAGATTATGAGTGTGACAATGTCCCTGGAAAACTTGTCTTCCAAACCATAGCATCATGCATCTTATTGATTTCTGCTCAATATTTTGATGTCTCAGTGTTGATTGCATAACTGGTTACCATATTCACCTTCTTCTCTGGAAGAGGCATCTATTTCTCCTCCTCCTGATGTCAATGAATTTTCTTCCACCAGTGAGATAAAGGGATTGTATTAAAGATCACTTACAGGCAGACATTTGAGGAACACAATTGTGTTTTGTTACAAAAAAAAAAATGGAATGAGACCAGTGAACAAGTAGCCAGTTAAAAGTTCCTTCACAGGGTCTGACATGACTGTGGTCAGGGACAGGGCCATTGTCATTCCTAGGGAAGATGTATATATAAAAAAAAATTTCATGATGTTTTCCTATACACTCACCATTATCAACTAATATCTCTATAAACTAGGGGCTGACTCATACCATACAAATGATGTGTTTCCTTCCACCCCCAAAACAGAACAATAAGTTATGTGAATGCATGTGGCCACTGCAGGGAACCATTCTTGCCTGACAGAACTACCAGGTAGAACACAATTTTAGGAGTTTTGGTGAAATTAATTTAAAAACTTCATTTGAGGTAATAAATGTTGGAAACTTTAAAACTGTTATGAGAATACTAGAAATTAAGCATGATGTTGGAATAATATTTCATTGATTACACTAATTTGATTTGGGTTTTCTGAGAAAATGAAGAAAATGTCTATAGGGAAAACATTAAAAATGGCAAGAAAACCATGGGTTTCATACATGGAAATTAAGAGGTGCAAGCTTGCTGTTAGAAACAATGGGTAGACTTATAGTTAGGGAGCTCAATATGTACACAACAAAAATCCCAAAGACATAGCCTATGTTTGACTTGTAATTGCAGTTTTTAATCTTTTTTATCTTCCTTCCTTCCTTCCTTCTCTCCTTCCTTCCTTCCTCCTCCCTCTCTCCCTCCCTCCCTCCTTCCCTTCCTTCCTTTCTTCTTTCCTTTCTTTCTATTATTTAAATTAGAAACAAGCTGCTTTTACATGTCAATCTCAGTTTCCTCTGCCTCTCCTCCTCCCCTACCCCCCACTGACCCCCTGTCCCAATCCCTCTCTACTCCCCAGGGAGGGTGAGGCCTTCCATGGGGAATCTTAAAAGGCTGTTATATCATTTGGAATGGGGCCTAGACACTTCCCAGTGTGTCAAGGCTGAGAGAGTATCCCTCTATGTGGAGAGGGCTCCCAAAGTCCATTTGTTTCCTACAGGCAAATACTGATCCACTACCAGTGGCCCCATAGATTGTCCAGACATCCAAACTGACCTCCTATGCTGGTTTCCCAGCTACCATTCTAGGGTCCATGAGCAACCCCTTGTTTGGGCCAGTTGTTTCTGTGGGTTTCTCCAGCCTGGTCTTGACCCCTTTGCTCATCACTCTTTCCTCTCTGCAACTGGATTCCAGAGTTCAGCTCAGTGTTTAGCTGTGGGTGTCTGCTGTTCCAGTTTCTAATCTTAACAAGTCAATCTTCTATGGCCAGGATGGCCAAAGAAGATTGGTTTAAGTAGCTGTTGCCTGTGCTCGAGGAGAAAGAATGAAGTACATGAACTGACTACAGCTGGCCTAACATTTGGTCTCTCTGCTCACCAGCTCTAGCAGTTTCCATGGTTTACACATCAATAATGACATTTCAATTATATCTATGCTTATGGCTTTCTTTGTATCTTGTCAGTTGCACGGAGACCTGACTCACTCTTAGGTCTTAGCATTACCTTTAGTCATACTACGTTAAGAAATACACATGGGATCTTCAAATCATCAATGAATCTGCAATTATGTAAATTTATGCACACCAAATGAAAGCATCCAACTTCTGGCTTTAGTGTAATACTACAGAAAAACAGCTCTCCATGAAAGTTTTGGTTATGTCAGTCTGCTGAAATGCTTAGTGTTTCTCTAACCACAAGGATACACTAATGTTACGTCTCTTCTTCCATAGAATTTTGTGTTCCAATTTCACTCTTCCCCCAAAGGCACGTGGGCAGATTCATGATTATCCTCATAGTTTGCTTTAAAATGCTGTCGGGGTTAAATAACATGGCATAGTATAGGTATAGTATAGCACTGTTGATGGTATAGTACTCTAAAAGAGAAGTGTGATGCAAGCAGCTCCTCTGATAGAACACAATTTAGTGACTGGAACTCACTCACTACTTATGAAACCCTGGATGTTTGTCTACTTGTTCCCATGAACATTTATGTCCAGCCTCCACTTTTCAATCAAGTATTTTCCAGTTCATATGTAAACCCATAGCATTTTCATAACTATTTTGGGTCTATCTTAGTTTTTGGAAGTTCTTCGTTGTTTTAGGTTGATGCATGCCTCCTGCTACCTCCAACTTCTTACTTAAATGTATTAATTGTTATACTCAACTGCATCTTAGAATTTTACTCAGCTCCCAGGTTCTTGAAGCCATCGTGACATTTTATCTTTTATTATAATGAAAACAGAAATAGTAACACTGGAATTCCATGAGTTCGGGGGAAGAGCAGGGTGAAGTGAACTGAAAAGAACCAAGGCAAGAAATAGACTATAGAGGAGGGTTTCATAAAATAGACATCCTGGGAGTTTCTGGCAATTGGATACTTGGTCTCTAGTTGATGGAGTTGTTTCCGGTAGGATTAGGAAGCATAGCCTTTCTGGGGGAAGTATGTCATTGGGGAGAGTTTTGATGTTTCAAATCCACGTGCCATTCCTAGTGTGTTCTCTGCTTCTTGCTTGCAGTTCAAGATGTGATCTCTCAGCTATTATTGCCAACATGACTGATGCTTGCTGCCATGGTTCCCTGCCATGGTGAACTCTTATCCTTTTGGAAACATAGTTCCGAATAAACTTTTTCTTCTATAGGTTCCCTTGTTAAGATATTTTCTCACAACAATAGAAAATTGCCAATATAAACACTGATTTTCTTGAAATAATCTAGGCAAAGAAAATAAAAAAGGTAGATTCCCCAAATAAATCTCCTGTATGGAATTTTTAAAAGTGATAGTAAACTTATTTTTGGTTCTCGTAGATGTCAACTGATTTCAGTTATTTCTTTCTACAAAAGAAAAAGTAACTTATTTCTTATTATTATACTACTAAATAACATTAACAAATTGGCAGCTTTTAAAATCACAGCCATGACAGACATCCACAGATGCACACTGAACTGAACTCTGGAACTTAGTTGCAGAGAGGGAGGAATGAAGATCAAAGGGGTCGGTACCAGCTTGGAGAAACCCACAGAAACAGCTGGCCTGAACAAGGGGGAGCACATCGACCCCAGATTCTGTCTGGGAGGCCAGCACAGGACTGATCCAGACCCCTGAACATGGATGTCAACGAGGAGGCCTCTGCACTCTAGGAGGCCACTGGTAGTGGATTAGTATTTTAAATCCCTGGTGTAAGAAGATACTTTGAGAGCCCATCCTATGCACTCTTGCCCTGGACACATGGGGAAGGGCCTAGACCCAGCCCAGGAAAAATCACAGCCACGAAAGAAGTTTCTGATTAATTTTAGTGTTCTGGAGCAAAGAAACCAATATGTGAATCACTGCAAGTGTATGTTTGCTTCTCTCTTGTTTGTTGTATCTCGAAAGAAGAAATAGTCCTTGGTTTTTCTTTAGAATTTCTGAAAGATCAAATCAAGCCATTCACACTACTTTATAAAAATACCTTGTAAAACCTGTGGCTAATAAAATCTTTACTTCTGTTGTTTTTCAATGTCCTTGAACATCGTCTATGTCTTATTTTCCTTTATATTTCCTATCTAATCACTTTTAACAATATATCACAAAATACATGTTCTTGAAAAAAGTTTGTGTATATGATATCTGATGATGTATGTATGTATATGTTATGCATATGATTTGTCTGACTAGTATTTGTATGATATTGTATATGGTATGTATATTATATGTGTGATATGTTTATGATGTGTCTATGATTTGAGTATATGTGTATAATACATATGACTATCTGTATTTATTAGATGTGCTCATATGATTTGCATGTATATGTGTGTGTACTTGTGTACTTTGAGGAGTGAGTGTGCCATGGTGCACATTTGGAAATAGTCAGAGAATAAGCTTGGATGTTGAGTCTATCTTCCATCTATATGAGACAAGGTGCCTCATCCATAAATGAATATTCAGCTTCCCATCTTGTCAGAGGAGCATGGGGATTACCTTGTCTGACTGTGCACTGATTTGGAGATCTGAACTCAGGTCTTTGTGTTGTGTCATAAGTGCTCTACCCACTGAGCCATCTTCAAAGCCTCACTCATGTTCACGCCTCTTCATATTGCTAAAAAACTAAGTGGGAATCTCAATGAGTGTGATAGAGACAAGTAACATTGAATTCTGTCTTCATAAAGATTAGATTTCTACTGCTGGAAGAACACCAATCACATTTTAAATGTCTAAAGCAATAAAAGTTAGAGGGTTTAAAAGCTAGTTTTTTTTTTTTTTTTTTTTTTTTTTTTTTTTTTTGGAAAGTCAAAAATCTCAGAATCTCCAACTTTTATATGTGGCAGAAGATACTAATCTTGGGCTTGCTCTGAGCTGCTTTTCACTTTTTTCCCATGACCAAATCAGACAAGCAGTTCTGCCCTCATGATTCCTTTCCCTCTGACTGAGGACAGGGATGTACAGCTTGGATTCTAATTAACAACACAGTTGAGGAATTTATAGTTGGAACTTTGAAGAGGGCTTCAAAGAGTTGTCTTTTCCTAATCCCCCCTTTCACTCATTGAAAAAAGTCCAAAGAACTGCTTTATTTGTCTGTTTCTTGGCCAGTCCCTCTCCTCCCCCTTGTCCCCTTTAGGACCAGGCCCTCTCTCTTCCAGTCCTTCTGTCTGATGTATACATACAGCACAAACACACAGGAGTGTTGTCTGTGACCGGTGGTCTTGGTTGAAAGCTTGACAAATTGAACACAAACCTTTCTACTTGCTTTGTGCTTTATGTGTGTTCGTGTATGTATTTATTTATTTACATTTATTTATTTCTTTTTCATCCTGACCATAGTTTCCCTTCTCTCCTCTCCTCCCATTCCCTCTCCTCACCTTCCCTGCACTACTCCTCCATCCACTCCTCCTCTGTTACTGTTCAGAAAAAGGCAGGCATGTCAAGTTGCAGTAAGATTAAGCACCTTCCCTTGTATTAAGGCTGAGCAAGGCAATCCACTATGAGGCATTGGTTCCCAAGAGACAACCAAAGCATTAGAGACAGCCCCTGCTCCCATTGTTAGGAGTCCTACAAGCAGACCAAGCCTCTCATCTGTCACATATATGTAGAGGGCCTAGGTTGGTTCCATTAAGGCTCTCTAGTTGTTGGTTCTATCTCTGTGAGCTCCTATGAGCCCAGGTTAATTGTTTCTGTGGGTTTTCTTGTGATGTTCTTGACCCCTCTGGCTCACACAATCCTTTCTCCCTCTCTTTATCAGAATTGTCTGAGCTTGGCCTAATGTTTGGCTGTGGTTCTCTGCATCTGTTTCCAACCGTTACTAGATAAAGACAATTGGGGTAGTCACCAATTTGATGGCAGGATATAGCCAGTTCAGGCTACATAGTTACTATTTTGACGAGTCTTACTGGGGTCATCCTTGTAGATTCGTGCAAGTTTCCCTTGCATCAGGTTTCTACCTGACCCAAAATGCCCGCCCCCATTTCCAGTGATCTCTTTTAGTACTCGTCCCCTCCATCTATCCCCACAACCCGGTCCCTCATGTTCCCATCCCCATCTTCTTCCAGTCCACCTAGAACATATCTTTTTTTCCCCTTCCCAGGGAAATTCGTGCTTTTCCTCCTCGGGTCCTCCTTGTTACTTAGCCTCTCTGGATCAGTGGATTGGACTATGGTTATCCTTTACTTTGCAGCTAATATCCCTTATGAGTGAGTACATGCCATGTTTGTCTTTCTGGGTCTGGGTTATCTTACTCAAGATTTTCCCAAGTTCCATCTATTTGGCTTCAAATTTCCTAATCATTGTTTCCAAATCATTGACATTTCCTGTCATTGTTGTTTTTTTTTCAGCTGAATAATACTCCATTGTGTAGATGTTTCACATTTTCTTCATCCATTCTTCAGTTGAGGAACATCTAGGCTGCTTCCAGGTGGTTATTATAAATAAAGCTGCTATGAACATAGTTGAGTAAGTGTCCTTCTGGTATGGTTGAGCATCCCTTGGGTATATGCCCAAGAGTGTCACAACTAGATTTTGAGATAGATTGATTTCCAATTTTATGAAAAATTGACATATTGATTTCCAAAGTAGATATACAAGTTTGCATTCTCACCAGCAATGGAGGAGAGATCTCCTTGCTTCTTTTCTTACTTAAATGTTTTCCTGAGCTTAGAAAGCATGTTTTTTTTTTTTGTTTAGTAAAGGTGGTAATTTCTAAATATCAGGAATAGTTTAGTATAATGACAGAAACATATCTTTTCTGTCTATGAGTTCTATTAAATCTCAGTACAATTTATTAATTTTGTCAAGGCTCTTGGAGGCAGAGGCCCAAGATATTATTTTGTGTACCTAGTTATTATCATCATGATTTATCTCTATTCAGAGCATTGATAGATATTTTTTCTAGAAAAGTACTCTGGTCAAGTGTTATTTTGATATCATGCTAATAACACTCAGTCTCAAAAGGGTTTGTGCTTTCAAATAAAACACAAATGTCCTTATAAATACATATTACATATTAATAGCTTACTTATCTCAAACTCTACTGCAAACACTAAAGAAATACCTCAAGTCTTACAGGTATCAAGCATATAGCTGTTCAATCTGTTGTTCACATTTAGGTAAAAGATACTCCCTATTCATATTAGGAATACTTCATATACTATATAATGTAATAGCTAATAACATAGGAGACACTTGTTGCTTAATTAACTAATGACAAAAGGAACAGATATGAATTTATGTTTATTCTCACATGGAGCTATCAAATTCAAGCAAATAGCCCCTTATTAGTCTGTCTATTCAGAGGGACTATAGCCCCATACCTCCTAAATAAAAATAGTGACAAATCCATTAACTACCAAGTAAAAAGATCTAAGGTGCCTTTCACATGAATTTATAAGAATGCATATATTCATACAGCATATCACTCCACAACCTTTTAGAAGTGAAACCCATATTGGAGAAAAAATGTTTAAAATTTTTTAGTTTCTGTTTCTAAAGCATATACCTGTTCAATGACTAGATATATTTTCTTCACCTTTAAAACCATTGTCTTTGCAAAACACATTATAAAAAAGTCTTTGTACCCTCTTCCCTTAGCAAATTACCATTACTGTGTGAAAGGAAATGCATTCATAAAGAAAGAATAATTTCCAGCATGCCATAATGTTCCTAAGGAAGGTATCTGTACATCTCTGTCTCTGATCTTTCTATATGTAATTCTCTCCAGATCTGTCATCCGCACAAAATGAGACCATGTAAACTAACTCTCACTAAGAGCTGTGAAACTCAGATCGCATCCAGATGTGGAGGCAAGTCCCTACAGATGACTCAGATGCTCTGGAATGTTCTGAGTATAACTGACATTGATTTAGCAGCTGCAGTATTTGATCCTTTGTAGATCTGTGGCTGTCATACACAAAACTTCTCTCCTAGTCTTTTGTTGTTGTTGTTCTAAAACTAAACAATGCTTTGGGATGTGAAGGCCTTCATACTGTCCTTGTCTACAAAGTTGTCCCCAGGGACTCCTTTTACATTCTGGTCCTCAGGTCCACCTAGAAGCAAATACTCTGTTTTGAATATTTTGTTTCATCCAGTAAGGTGAAGGTTTGAACAGAATAATATTAGCTTTCTGCATGGCTACTTAGGAAGGAATTTTACCCACAGACAGACTCCTATCTGGAATTGCTCTGCATATTCTTCTCTTTATTGAGGCTCCTTTTTCCTCCCCTCCCCTTCTCTTCCCTCCTCTTCCTTCCCCTCCCCTTCGCTCCCCTCTCCTTTCCCTTCCTCCCTTCCCCTTTCTGTCATTTTGGTTCTTACTTTCAGGATAACCTTGACTAATACACAAGACACAAGGTAATCAGCCCAAGGTGTATCTCAATCTCTCTCTCTCTCTCTCTCTCTCTCTCTCTCTCTCAGTTTTGGCTTCTGCTCTTTACAAGCTCTATCCAAAAAAAGTGCTCATCATTACTTAGGGTTTTTATTTCATGTCTCTGACTCTTCCAGCATATCCTTCATCTTTCTTCTGTGATTCACTTATCCTTCATGTCACGGTCCATCCACTTCTGACTTTTGAAACTTAAAAGATCTAATTCAGAAAAAAAAAGCTCTCATGTTTCCCATCCTTTTCATTGAAAGCTTAGCTTTTCAAATCTTTTTGCTGTGTTCTTTTAAAAGTTATTTTGAAAGTAAAGCTGGTTGACGACTTTTTTTTTTGGTTTTTGTCTTCCTTTCTTTAAAATAAATGGATTTTTGTGTATCTATGCTTAGAAAGTCAAAGTCAAAGCCAGAAAATGGCTTTTTTATTTTGGTGTTTATCTTCCTTATTTTAAAAATCAATGGATATTTGTGTGTCTTATACTTAGAGAGCTAGGGGCAAAAGTAATCATGAGAGAAAGTATTAAAATTCAGATAATATATGTAAATATTGCCATTCTGCAAGATAGCACCATAAACCAATATTATCATAAAACAGTATTATCAGTTTTGGTTTGGAATAGAATCATCTGGATCTTAAAAATTAACAAAAGTTGAACCTAACGCTAAAGGCAGTCTTATTTGATTGGTATAAGGTTCAGGTAATATTATTTTTGCTATTTTGCTAAGCAACTCAGTTGATCCTAGCAAAGAAGAGGCCTAGACACTGGGATTCCTTGACATGAAAGCAACAGGCTGTCTTGTCTGCTGCCACCTAAAGTAGCTGTGAGTTCCAGACTTCACCTCTAGTTTCATCTTGCTTATATGAAGAACAGGGATGCAAGTTTCAACATCTTCAGTGGACTTTCCACCACTAAGACTCTGGAAATTAATTACTGTGAGAACTAAAGGAGATACTTGAGGAGTGGCTGATTAGAATATATAGACTATACACATGGAGCAAGAGAAAGTCAGTTTAATCAAATAAATAAGGCACCTACCGTATGCTGTGCTGGTGTAGCATTACTATAAGAACCCAACAAGTCTTTTTGTGTGATGAATTTTCCTTGGGCAGGTTGATCTGACACCAACATTAACTTAAAAGTAGTGCTACACAAAATCCCACTCCCTCAGATGCTAGCTAAGGTCAAGGAGATACAATTTAATGACTTCATTTTTGAAATTATGTCTCCAAAATGAGTGGAAAAATTAGTGAGCTATCTCTGGTAGAGCAGACTGAGGTACGAATGTTGCTCAAACATCATGTTTAGGAACTTCATTCCCATGTAAAAATATTAGGAGATGAGACTTTCAAGCAGTAATAAAATCATGGATCTCAAAGGATTAGAATGAGGATTAAGTCTTTTGATGGTCTTGAGGCTTGAGGAAGAGCAGGGTTCCTGGAAATTGCTCAAAATAATTGTAAAATGATTGTCTTCAGAGAACCCAAAAGAGAAATTAAAGAAAACTCTAGAAATGTCAAGAAACTTCTGGAAAGTTATAACCACTTCAATATAAATGCATGAGATAAATAAATGTGATATACCATATGAATTAACTGAAATAAAAAGTGACATGATAATATTAATAGATGACAAAAAAGCCTTTGACAAAATCCAACATCCCCTTATGATAAAGAAGGCTTACTGAAAGCCAATAGCTAATATCAACTTAAATGGAGAAGAACTCAAAGCAATTCCACTAAAATCGGAAACAAGACAAGGCTACCCACTCCCTTCATACCTACTCATTATAGGACTTGAAGTCTTAGATAGAGCAATAAGACAACTGAAACAAATCAAGAGGATTCAAATTGGAAAGGAAGAAGTCAAAGTATCATTTGCAGACACTATCATACTATACAAAGGCACCCTAAAAATTTCCCTGAGAAACTCCTACAGCTAATCAGTACTTTCAGCAACATAGCTGGAAATAATTAACTCACAAAAATCAGTACCTTTCTTAATATACAAAAGATAAAAAACAATATACAGATTCAATGTAATTCCCATCAAAATTCCAACACAGATCTTTACAGATATTGTTAGGACAATTTTTGTTTCTTTATGGAACTATAAAAACCCTAACATAATCTTGAACAACAAAAGAAGTGCTGGAGATAACATCATGCAGAACTCGAATAATTCTACAGAACTATAGTAATAAAACAGCTTATAATTGGCATTAAAATAGACACGTTGGTCAATGAACTCTAATTGAAGACCCAGACACAAATCTACGCATCTATGCACACCAGAATTTTTTTATAAGGAAACCACTCTGCATATGGAAAAAAATAGAAATAGCTCCATATTAATCTCCCTGCACAAAACTCAACTATAAATGGATAAAAACCTCAAAATAAACCAGACACACTGAACCCAGTAAAAAGAAAGTGGGAGAATTGTCTTGAATTTATTGATGGACAAAAGACATTTTTTACAGAATGCTTTTAGCATAGGCACTAAGATCAACAACTAATATATTGGATTTCATGATACTAAAAAGCTTCTGAATGGCAAAGGGCACCATCTCTCAAATGGCTAGCTATAAATTGGACAGCTATAGAATGGGAAAAGATTTTTACCCACTACACATCTGATATAGGGTTAATATCTAAAATACATAAAGAACTAAAAAAATTATCAAGAAAACAACCCAGTTGAAAACGTTATACAGATCTAAACAGAATTCTCAGAACAAGAATTTCAAAAGTCTGAGAAGCATTTAAAGACATGTTCTACATCCTTATCCACCAGCAAAATGCAAACCAAAACTAATCAGAGATTTCATGCTTCACCTGTCTGAAGGGCTAAGATTAATAGAACAAATGACAGTATATGCTGGTGAGGATATGGAATAAGAACACTGATCCTTTGCTGGTGGAAGTGCAAACTTGAAAGCCACTAAAAAGTGTGGACATTCCTCAGAAAGTTAGGAATTGACGTACCTCAGGATATAGCTATATTCCTCTTGGGCATATATCCAAAGGTTACTTCATCTAACCACAGAGACACTTGCTCAGCCACATTCATTGGTATTCTATTCCTATTAGCCAGAAATTGGAAACAACCTAAATGCCCATCAACAGATTAATGTATTAACAAAATGCTGTACATTCACACACTTGAGTATTACTCTGTCATTAAAAAAGTGAAATTATTAAATTTATAGGTAAATGAATGCAAGTAGAAAACATCACCCTGAGTGATGAACCCAAACCTAGAAAGACAAATAAGTATGTAATTGTTTATATTTGAATATTAGTTATTAAGTTAATTATAACCAATCTGTAGAACCAATCTAAAGGTTAGGTATAGATTGAGGGATGGGCAGGGTGGTGGCAGATAAACCTCTCTAGGAAATAGAAATAGAATATATGGTTATAGATGGATGGAGAAGTGGGCTGTAATGGGAGGATCAAGTGGCTAGGGGAGGAAAGAAGGAAATGAGGGAAAGAATTCAGGAGAGAGACAGTTACTGTTAGTGGCCATTTGAGGGGTAATATGGAAGATTAATACTGTAGAAGCTTCCTAATATATATATATATATATAGTTATCTAAATAAAATCACAAAAATGGGATATATAGAGCCTTACCTTGACATATCTTGTCATCAACCAGGAGTGTGTTACATCTGAGATGTTGACAAAAGGGCCCGAGTGAAACTCCCCGATTACCAAGGCTGCTGCCAAGACTATAGGTTACTTTCCACAAACTGACAGCCTTATTGCTGAAGACAACATCTACATAACTCATTGAACACCAAGAAGTCAAGCTGCTTGCTACCTAGAACCTTCATCCCTATGTGCTAGCATCTTTGGTACAGAAAGGTATTGTGGGATATTCATACACTGTGTGAAAATACATTGCTGTGATTGGTATAATAAAATCTGAACAGCCAATAGCTAGGCAAGTGGTATAGGAGGGACTTCAGGGTAGTGAGAGAACCCTAGGAAGAAGGTGGGGTTCTCAGCCAGATGCAAAGGAAGCAGCATGAGCAGTACAGAGAGATGAGGTAACCAGTCATGCAACAGAATGTAGATTAATAGAAAAGGGTTAAATTATAAGATCTAGTTAAAAACAGGCCTAAGTTAATGCCAAGCTGTCATAATTAAGTCTCTGTGTTGTTATTTGGGAGCTAGCTGGAGGGACAGAAAACACTCCTTATAGGAGGTATTCTGTAGGTCACCAAATGGTAAATCTAAACACTGGCACAGCTACCAACCCTTTGATCTACAATAGTGTCTAGCCTGCAAGATATGCAAGTGCAGTGGTGGCAAAAATTTACAGAATTAACCAATCAGTATCTGATTGGAATTAAGGTACACTGTATAAATGGAACCCATATTCTACCGTTCCTTGTGCAGAAAGAACCAAAGGTAGCCCTTGGTTCTAGGATAAAATCAAATGCTACTGTTATGCTAATAAATGTATCAATAAAATGACTCCTAATAACAATCTGCCATACTCATAGATCAGTACCTTGCTAAACCATAATCAAAGAAGTTACCTCCCTTTACATATGCAAAGTAATACAGAGATCTATAGCCAGACAAAATAAAGATTCGAGAGCCAAGGGAACATTCAGTCCTACATGGGATGCCTCCATCAAATCCCTCCCCTCAGAGCTCAGAGAACCCTGTGGAAGACGAGGTAGAAAGAGTGAAAGAGCCAGAGGGAATGGAGGACACCAAGGACACAAGGACCTGTAGGTCAACAGGATGGATGAATATATAAACTCATAAAGATTGTGGCAGCATGCACAGGGCCAATGCAGGTCCAGCACCAGATGGGGTCTTAGAGCTAAAAGAATTGGACTCATGCTCCCACCCCTAACCTGGAAGCTATTTCCAATTGACAGCCACTCACAGATGGAATTTTAGTTTTCTCTAAGGAAGTCTCACTGGGGAAACAAAGTACTCTTAAGGGTTGGCTGCATGCCCAACAGTAGATAGCCAATAGATAGGAAACTCAAAGTCATCTTTGGAGGTTCCTTGTCTAAAATGTCATGTGTAGGAATTTGCTCTGCCCTCTTTAAACCATACAGGTCCTTTGGGTATATGTTATGGCTCCCAGTTTAGTGATTTTATGGGATTCCTGAGTATGCAAACGAATCAGTCTCTGTGTCTATATCTGTTTTTTGTGCCTTTTCTTGACTCTCCTCCTTCTGTAGTTTTGTCCTATTCTGATGTATTAGCTTTTATTTCCTTATTATATTTTATTATTATCCCTTAGAAAACATTTTTTTTCAAATGGGGAACAGATAGGAGTGGACCAGACAGGAGGGAAGGTGGGCTGAACTTGGAGGAACAGAGTGAGTAGACATCATAATGGTGATATATTATGTAAGGAAAAACTCTATTTTCAGTAAAAGGAGACAACGAAATCTAAAAATAACAGTTAAGGTGGAAAACACATTCTTATAGTTACTCCTACTTTCAAACTCTCTTGCCATCACTATTTCTGCTGTGTCTAGCACAGATTACTAACATAAAATATGGCACTCCATGCTAGTACCAGTTATAACCAGTTGCTGCTGCCTTTTGGCTGCAGAGACTAGCTACCAGAGAGAAGTATAATTGTTGGTGACATAATTGTGTATAACCTTCCTTGAGTTTGATAAATCACTGAAAGGATCAGACTGTTTCTCACAGGGTCTTGAATGGAGTGTAAGAAAAGAAAAGCATGGAATTTGAAGGCATAATTTGATTACAGCAGTGGGCTGTGATGGCCAGAACACCTTTCCCCCTAAAATGTCATTTTAAAAGCTTTTGTGGCATCATGCCAAGAATCTCAAAAGATTTAATGCATCACTTTCAATGGTAGTCAAAGGTGAATTTGTGTTTTGTAATGTGTGCTTTTCCAGGAAGAGGACAAAAGAGACACATACTTTAGATTCTGTTAATTATCAGAGGCTTAAAGTGCACATATTAACAATCATCTTCACCATTAGCAGTTATCTAGTACAATGGAAGGCAATTATTTAGCAAAAGACAAATCACAAATTCTTTTAGTTAAGAAAAATGTTAATGTTAAGTACACATGCTTTTTAACTTCTTAATCTTTTAGGAAGTTAAATAGTGGGGATAAGTAAAGAGGAGGACAAGTAAAAAGGTAAGCCAAGGTGAGGAGGAAACACAGCAATAGCTTCTGTGAGAGATCACTGTATCTTCGAGCCCGAGGCAATCATGCCACACTGTCTACCTCCAAAAGCAACTAATGGAAGTTTCATCCACTAGTGTGGTAAGATTCATTCATACTTGTCAACTGTGGGCAGGAGAGAGAGGGGGAGGGAGAGAGAAAGAGAGAGGCAGAGAGAGAGAGAGAGGCAGAGAGAGAGAGAGAGAGAGAGAGAGAGAGAGAGAGAGAGGGGAGGAAGAGAGGGAGGGAGGGAGGGGGGGAGGAGGGAGGGGAGGGGAGGGAGGGAGGGAGGGAGAGAGACAGAGAGAGAGAGAGAGAGGGAGAGAGAGGGAGGGAGAGAGGGAGGGAGGGAGGGAGGGAGAGAAACAGAGACAGACACAGAGACAGACACAGAGACAGAGACAGAGAGGGACAGAGAGAGTATTCCTGCAAATAAGATCTATTTTGCCCTTCATTCTTATCATCATTTAGAAAACATGTTGTATTCCTTCTATACTTAATTTAGAGACCACCAGAAATGCTACAAATGTGAAAGAAAAGGGATTAACCTCTAGCATCTTTATAGATCTTTAAAATCTTTAACCAAATTGACTCCTAGCATTGTAGAAATGTGATGAGAGGTTTTGTAACTCAAACGTTTCTTGACCAGTTTGCCAAGAAGTGGACATGCATGCCAGCTGTTTATTATCAGCTTCTTATCACATCATAAAGTTCCGAAGAATATTGGAATGATGTGCACGACTCCATACAAATGACAATTTCTGCCACTTACCTCATCAATTCAGTTGATTTTCCCCATCTGAAGCAAAATTTTATCAATGTTGGAATTGGTGGATTAATTTATATTTGATGAAACTCCTTAATCTGAGTAGTTACTGCTGGTTACTTTCCTTTTATTTACAATGGTGGCATCAACATTTATTATTGTGCAAGTAATAAAATTTAAGAAGAGGAGATTATGGGTATTTTAGTCATAGGAAGGTGGAGTGTGTGTGTGTGTGTGTGTGTGTGTGTGTGTGTGTGTGTGTGTGTGTGGTGTGTGCACATGCGTGAGAAAGAGAGAGAGACAGAAAGTAGAGAAAATATCCCTTGTTCAGACTGTTCAATAGGTCAGATGGTGAACCTGCCTGATCATTAATTCTAATGTTAGTCTGAAAACACACCGCAGATATCCAGAAATGTTTTACAAGTTGGTATCTTGGTATCTCTTAACCAAGATTATGTCTCCAAAGTTTATTTTCTTAAATCTTTTGAAATGTTAGAAAATTGGAAGGAAGTTGAGAACATAACTGTGTTGCACTCAAAATTATCCGTCAGTTTGCTTAGTAACCCTATTAGTGTACGGATCCAAGTGGCCCCTAACTATTCATCTCCTAGGAGATGCTACATCCTTCTGTAAATAGACCCAAACTGAGCAAGCTATACTTAGTATGTCTAGTCATGTGCTGGCTCCAAAAGTGTACTCCTGGAACAGATCAATAATGGACTTGTTTTCTTTCATTCCCTTAGGTTTGAAGTGTGTTAGGTGTCTAATCAGTAGAGAATTCAATCATGTGACTCATGAAGGCTCAGGTAAATTGCTGCTTTTAGATGAGTAAAATTTTAACAAGTCCTTGATTTGAAAAACTTTACCTGAAAAATCTCTCAAACAAATTCCTAATAGGTGAGTAAAATTCTAAATTTTATTTCTGGACTTTGCTAAGACATCTTCTCACGTGACATTACCTGGTAATATTAAAACCCCAGAGAGAAAAAAATATAAACTTATTATCTCCTTTTCTTTGACAGGAGGTAAAACCTGACTCAGGTCACAGCATAAACTAATCGAAAGCAAATGTAGCAAAAGAAATGTGGTGTACCAGCTACCTCACTGGCTTGAGTGAACAAACAGTCAGAATCTTTTTTTTAAATTTTTTAATTTTCAAAATTTTATTTTTTTCATGAAAATACAGTACTTATACATAATAATGAATTTTAAATAAATTTTTGCACATTATAAAATGAGTTTTGATCATACTGACTTCCATTACCCTCCTGTGTTCCTTCTATGCCTGATCTTTGTCTTCCCACCAAGTTCTCCTTCTATTTTCATGCCCTTTTGTGTGTATGTGTGTGTGAGACCCAATATGCATAATCAGGGTTGTTATTACAAAAGCATGAGCAACTTACCAGTAGCTACACCATGCATAGCAATGGGATTCCTCATCACTTTTTCATGCATATAGGCCTCTTCACTTAACACAATGCTCTCCATTTCCATCAATTTCCCTGAAAATGCAATGACTTCACTTTTCTTTATGACAATAAAACTCCATTGTATATATATGGCATTTTCATTATCCATGTATATTGGTGACTCCATTTCTTAACTATTGTGAACAGAGCAGTTTTTATTTTTGATTACAGATGTTCTTTTAGTGAAAAGCCAGTTCAGCATTTCTGGGTATGTAATACATTCTCAAACTTACGACTTTGACTTGCAAGTAAAGTGACCTATCATAGCATCTTTAGACTTTCATATTTGACTTTGTTTTTTGTTTTATATTGACGTTATTAGCAATTAGGACTTGCTGAGATGAAGGTACACTTCAAAGACATTTCTGTAATATCCATAACAACCTAAAATGCCCATACTACTCTTTTTGTATCAAAATAGAGCTGAAAGTAGGTTAAAAAATAACTTTACTCACTTGTTCAAGGTCATACAGACAGAACACATGAATTGAAATTTTAAAAGAATTTATAGTAAATAAGTCATGATGCCCTTGTGTTAGTAACAATTAAGGCAATCACAGATGATGTTCTAACAACTATAGTTAAAAATAGTGTAGGAGATTATGTTGTTTGGTTAGTGCTCTGTAAATAATATTTGAAAACCAACTTCCATGCAGGTTCTTGTGCAAATTTGCTGGTTTAGTTCTTGACCTAGCACTAGCAATTATTTCCTAGAACATATGTATCTAAACTATATTGTTTAATTGGAGGAGTATGTAACAGTCTTTCTTTTGGGAGACCAACCAGCTCCCAAATCAAGAAACAGAGATCAATCAAAATATTCATGCTTATCCCAATAGTTCTTATAACTTAATTCAGCCTATTTCTTTCCATCTATGTTTTGCCTAGGAGTTTTCTTTACCTTTCTTTCTGTATGTCCTGATTTCACTGCTTTCTCCACATCTGGCTGGTTGCGGGGGGGGGTGGGGGGGGGTGGGGGGGTTGTGCCTCATTGCCTGGCCGTGGGTGTCTCCCTCTCTTTCTCATTGTTTCCTCCTTATTCGAGAGCCTAGATTCCTCCTACTACTTGTTCTCTGCCCACCAGTCTTGCCTATTCCTTTATCATCTAGCTATCAGACATTCAACTTTTTATTACACCAATCAGGTGCCTTAGGCATGCAAAGCAACATCCTTTATTTTTAATTAATAATACCTAGATTTCTTTTTTCCTCCATTTTTATTTAAATTAGAAACAAGATTGCTTTTCATGTCAATCCCAGTTCCCTCTCCCTCCCCTCCTCCCCTGCCCCCCACTAACACCCTACCTATCCCATACCATTTCTGCTCCCCAGGGAGAGTGAGGTCTTCCATGGAGGGGTTCTTCAGAGTCTGTCATATCCTTTGAGATAGGGCCTAGGCCCTTCTCCATGTGTCTAGGCTGAAGGAGTATCCCTCTATGTGAAATGGGCTCCCAAAGTCCATTCCTATGTTAGGGATAAGTACTGATCTACTACAAGAGGACCCATAGATTTCCGAGGTCTCCTCATTGTCACCCACATTCAGGGGGTCTGGATCAGTTCCATGCTGGTTTCTCAGTGATCAGTCTGGGGGCCAAGAGTTCCCACTTGTTAGATCAGCTGTTTCTGTGGGGTTCACCGGCCTGGTCTTGACCCCTTTGCTCATCACTCCTCCTTATCTGCAACTGGATTCCTGTTCAGTTCAGTTTTTAGCTGTGGGTACCTGCTTCTACTTCCATCAGCTGCTGGATGAAGGCTCTGGGGTGGTATATATGTTAGTTGTCAATCTCTAATCAGGGGAGGGCATTTAAGGTAGCCTCTTCACTGTCACTTAGATGGTTAGTTGGTGCCATCCTTGTAGGTCTCTGGACATGTCCCTAGTACCTGATTTCTCTTTAATCCTATGCTGGCTCCCTCCCTGATGGCAACACATCTTTACATAGTTAAATAAATGCAGCATAAACAAATGTAACACATCTTTTCTTGTTAAATGTAACATAAACAAATAAAACATAACTTTACATAGTTAAATAATATTCTACAGCAGAAGTATTTTGAAACAGCATAGGAAATCGATTGGTTTCACTGTTACTTGCATTCTTTCAGTTGGATACAACCCATGACTATGATGGCATGATGGCCACCTAACTTTTGTGAGTTGGGTGGCAGCACACTTTTGGGATGCCTTCCCATACTATGTTCTTCCTTCTCACAGAACCATCTCTCAGCAGTTCATGGAGTGGTAATTCTAGTGTATGCATGGGGACATGCCATCTCTTCCTACCATTCATTCCTATGTAACTGGTTAGACCAAGTCTAAATCACTTGATTCCTGGCCCAAGTACTTTTGACCTTACAATGCATCCTCTTTTCTTGATCAGAATAGGTATGTACTCTATAGCTGCTGGTTTTGCTATATAACCTACTTTTTTTCAGTTTGATGATATATAAACATTATATGCTTGATTTTTGTTGTTTGTTTTTAATATTTAAAATCACTTCTAACTGCTCCATTTTGGATACCTTCTTTCTGTGGGATAATGATTCCCTTAAATGCATGCATTTTTAGTCAGATGTATTAATCCCTAGTTCCATTGTATTATTCCAGTGCTTTCATTTTTACATTTAGAGTCAACATCAAAAGTAAGCTTGCTTCTTAGTGGATTTTGAACTGAAAGTGTCCATCATGATGTGAAATGGGCTGAAGATATGGCTCTGTTGGGATCGTGCTTACTGTGCAGACATAAGAACCTCAGTGTGGATTGCTAGTGACCACTGAAAAAGCTATTCATGGTGGTTTGCTTGCCATTCATGAGGTAGAGAGGCTTAGAAAGGAAGATTCTTGAAGCTCAGGGTCCAGCCAGCCTAGCCAAATTGCAGAGCTCCAGGCACAGAGAGAGACCCTTTGGGTGGCTTGAATGAAAATAGCCCGAATAGGCACATAGGGAGTGGCATTGTTTAAAAGTATTACGAATGTGGGCTTTTTCGAATGGCCTTATTAGAGGAAGTGTTTCACCAGGAGTGGGATTAGAGGTTTCAGAAGCTCAAGCCAGGCCCAATGGTTCATTGTCCCTTCCTGCTCCCTTAGGATCAAGATGTAGACTCTCAGCTAACTCTCCAGAACCATCACTGCCTGCATGCCACCCTGCTTCCCACCATGATAATGAACTAAACTTCTGAATGTAAGCAAGCCACAATTAAATGGTTTCTTTTATAAGAGCTGTCCTGGTAATGTCATCTCATCACAACAGTAAAATCCTAACTAAGACAACCCTATACCCGATACCCAGCATCTTCTTCTGGTCTCTACACTCATGCACACACACACACACACATGCACATGCATCTATGCATGCATGTGAACATATACACAGATCACACACATAAAATATATCTGATCTTATAAAAAGACAAAGCTGAAATACTCTGTTCAAACTCCAGTATTCCTTGAAGAATAAATGGCAGCATGATGGCCCAAGAAAGTACTTATTCTACAGCTTTAAATTTAGCAAAAAGACATGCCTTTTGGTCAAAGCTGTAAATCTAATCAAAGGGTTTTGGTGCTTTGGAAGTCAGTTTTCAGGTGTTACCTTGGAAGCAGTTTATGCTATTCAGGAGTACAGGACAATATTTTAAGGTCGATTTCAAAGATTAACTAGCTCTAGTACAATGCTCTGTACTTTGTAGACATGACTACTTGTCTTAAAAATAGATGACTTGACCAAGACTAAAAAGCCTTAAAATCTGGATCTAACAATCTGAAGCAAATGAGTCAGAGATTTGAGGAGGGGCCATTGTCTTTTTCAGAGATGGAAAGACATTGTGGCAGCTAGGAGCTTAGGGTGTTTTTGCAATGAGAACTAGTAAGGGAATTCAAGCAAAAAGACCCTACCAATAACCACATGTTCTAGAAAGTAGGGTACATGAGAGTGCAGCCTTCCTGACACCTTGACTTCAGCACTGCAGATCTTGAGAACAAAGCCTGATTATATGGGAAGCAGATGGTGAGTTATTACATGACTGTCATTTAATCTGGAAACTCTGTGGTCCTTTTTTAATGAATAAAAATAAAACTAAGAGAGTGTCATGTTCCTAACACATAAACAATACTGTTGTTTAATTAAGAAAACAGTATCCTCTATGAATTCAGAAAAGAACAAGGAGGTTTTGTAAAGAGAAAAGAAAGGGGGGATGATGTAATTATATTAATCTGAAAAAAATTCAAAATTAAAAAAGCAATTAAGAAAGATTATATTCTTACCAAGCAAAATGACCAAATGAAACACTTAGTAGTCTTTTCTACAGTACATACTTAATTTAGATTAATTCTCATTACTACTACTATTATTACTGAGATGAAGCAAAAGTTCTAAGGGAAATTGGAATGGTTCACAACAAATCCATACTAGGGATGATTTATTCATTAATATGCTTAGGAGGTTACCTTGACACAGCCAGATGTAAATAGGTAAATCTTTGGCTTTTATTAGAAATATGATTTGCTTTGATGATGGCATTTCTCAATGAAAGATAACATCCCTGGTCTTTGGAAGAACTTATCACAAACCCACCTTTCAAGTTTGGATGGTGGGGAGAAGTTGATATATCCAGCAAGGAACTCTCTTACAACTGTCCACTAAACATGGCACTTAAATTTTTATATGTTAATTATAAAATGGAAGTGCTTCCGCCAACTAACAGAGCCCAAGTGTGATTCATGAGATAGACAAATGAGATTACTTGGAATACAGTCCCCATATCAGTTTGAAGAGTTATGTCAACTCATTATGACTCAGGTTGACATTCAGCAGTGCTAGACCTCATACCCTGACACTGACAGATTATAAGTGTACACTTGTGCATACATGAAGCAGAGTGTCGTATATTCCTGGCCAGCATTCATCTTGAGCTATGAGACAGGAACTGCTATCCCTCATGATCCTGAGGAGACTTGCTTTACCTCCATAATTGTGGCTTATATTCCACAGTATTACCAAATTGCCATGGATTATTTCTACTAATTATACCCTGAGGGCCTCATTTACAACATGATCCTTTGAAATCCAATTTAAAATACATCAGTGTTTAGAAATCACAGGAAATAACAGTATGGCATGTAACCAAAAATCAAAAGTCTACAGCAGATACACAAAACACAAATAGAATTATTCAAAACTTTCCCATGTATAAAGCCATGGAATACAGAGGGATACAGCAATAGAGGTAGAAACAAAATACCTTGGAAATAATCAGAAACAAGGAACATAATGTCAGTTCCAAGTTCTACCTATACTTGAATTGAATAAAATAACTTCTCAATTAAAAACATAGAGTATGAATTGAAAAATTGGAATTGATCTACGTTCCTGTAACAGGAACTTACTCCATTATTCATGGAGTAATTTCACACACCGAAAGTGAAAACATGAAAAATATTTTATACAGATGGAAATCAATACAATAGGAGCAGCTGACTTTATAGCAGAAAACAGTTTTAAAAGGTAGAGTGAAGATCATAATATAATGGTAAAATGGTCAAATCATCAGAGATATTATCTGTAGGCATACACATCTCTACATAACCATATGTACATATGGCCAATTAGAGTACTAAAGTAAAACAAGCTCTAAAAGTAGAAACACTGTAATACAATGAAAGTTAAATATTTTGATGCCCAATTTCCAATGAAGGTAAGACAAAATTGGGGTAAAAGAATGCTTTAAACCGATGCACCTAACAAAAACATAGAGAATGCTCTCCTAAACAATAGAGTAATATGTTTTCAATGAAAACGCTGTTAAAAAGACATCATAATTGAAGAATTAAGATTGCCATTGTTTATTGATAATAAAATTATATATGTAAGGCTCCCATAGCTTGTATTAAAAGTAATAAATAAATTAAAATAGTAGGATACAAAATTGACATAAAAACATATTTTTATTCCAACAAGTTATCCATAGAACAGACCAAGAGAATAGTCTCATTATTTATCATAGATAGAAGAAGTAAAGTACTTAAGTATAAAGAAGGCAAAATATCTGTACAGTTTATAGAAAAGTAGATAGAAATGGGAAATGCATAGTTAGCAAAGTAAGTGAAACACAGAAAGACACATACTGAGTGTTCTTTTTCATGTGTGGAAGCCAAAAACAAACACAAAACACTAATCTTATGAGCCGTAGTGGCCTCTGTCTCCTTATAAAGCATGTTATCACACAGAACTGATAATCTTTCTGTCTCCTTCTAAGTGCTGAGATTTTAGAAAGGAGCCACCATGTCATCTTTATGGGATGCTGGGGATTAAAGCCAAGTCTTCACACATGGTAGGCAAGAACTCTATTAACAAACCTCACAAATATTAATCTCAATATGACTTAGTGGTTTCTCAGGGCTTGGAAGGCTATTAGAGAGGGAAGGTAAAGGAATGTTGGATGATAAGTAAGGGTTAGGAGGAAGTTCTATATTATATTGTTTTATAGGATATTAGGAGAACCATAGTTCACAATAATTGCATATTTTATGAGTAAGTAAAAAGTGATTGAAGACACTCCAAAGCTAAAATAATAATAAGGACAAAAACATTATGTATTCTGGTTTGACAGATACATATTGTATAAACATTCAGAAAGATCACAGTATATTGTATATGCACATAACTTTTTAAAAAATATGGTCATTATTTCATAATTTATTTTTTAATTGTTTCCTTTTTTATTAGAAAGAAAATTATTTTACATGTCAATCCCAGGTCCCTCTCCCTCCCCTCCTCTCCTGTCCCCACAACTAATACCCTACCTACCCCATACCCTTTCTGCTCCCCAGGGAGGGTGAGGCCTTCCATAGGGGGTCTTAAAAGTCTGTCATAGTCTTTGGGATAGGGCCTAGGCCAACCCCCTTGTGTCTAGGCTTGGGTAGTATCCCTTCATGTGGGATGGGCTCCTAAAGTCCATTCCTAAAGTAGCGATAAGTACTGATCCACTACAAGAGGCCCCGTAGATTTCCAAGGTCTGCTCACTGACACCCACATTCCTGGGATCTGGAACAGTCCCATGCTGGTTTCCCAACTATCAGTCTGGGGACCAAGAGTTTTCTCTTGTTCAGGTCAGCTGTTTCTGTAGGTTTCACCAGCCTGGTTTGGACCCCTTTGCTCATCAGTCCTCCTTCTCTGCTTCTGGATTCCAGTTCATTTCAAGGGTTAGCTGAGGGTGTCTGCTTCTACTTCCACCAGCTGCTGGATGAAGGCTATATGATGGCATATGAATTAGTCATCAATCTCATTATCAGGGGAGGGCATTTAAGGTAGCCTCTCATCTGTTGCTTAGGTTGTTAGTTGATGTCATCTTTGTAGTTCTTTAGACATTTCCCTAGTGCCTGATTTCTCTTTGAACTTATAATGTCATACTCTATTATATTATCTCTTATCTTGCTCTCTTCTGTTCTTCCCCTAGCTCAACCTCCCTGTCCCATCATGTCTTCCTCACTCCTCCTCTTCTTCCCTTCTCATTCTCCTAGTTCCCTCTCCCCTCCCCCATGCTTCCAATTTGCTCAGGAGATCTTATCCCTTTCCCCTTCTCCAGGAGACCATGTATGTCTCTCTTAGGGTCCTCCTTGTTTACCAGCCTCTCCAGCAGCCTGGGATACAGGCTAACATTCCTTTACTCTATGTCTAAAATCCACATATGAGTGAGCACATTCAATGCCTGTCTTTTTGTGAGTGGGTTACCTAGCTCAGAATGGTTTCTTCTAGTTCCATCCATTTGCCTGTGAATTTCAAGATTCCATTGCTTTTTTTTTTCCCATTGAGTAGTACTCCATTGTGTAAATGTACCACATTTTCTCTATCCATTCTTCAGTCGAGAGGCATCTAGGTTGTTTCCAGGTTCTGGCTATTGCAAATGATGCTGCTATGAACATAGTTGAACAGATGTACTTGTTGTAGGAATGTGCTTCTTTTGGGTATATGCCTAAGAGTGGAATTGCTGGATCTTGTGGTAGACTCATTCCCATTTTCCTGAGAAATCGCCATAATGATTCCCAAAGTGGCTGTACAAGTTGGCATGCCCACCAGCAGTGGAGGAGTGTTCCCCTTTCTCCGCATCCTCTCCAGCATAAACTGTCATTGGTGTTTATGATTTTGGACATTCTGACAGGAGTAAGATGGTATCTCAGAGTTGTTTTGATTTGCATTTCCCTGATTGCTAAGGATCTTGAACAATTTCTTATGTGTCTTTCAGCCATTTTAGATTCCTCTATTGAGAATTGTCTATTTAGTTGTGTACCCCACTTTTTAATTGGGTTATTTGGTGTTTTGGAGACTAGCTTCTTGAGTTCTTTGTAATTTTGGAGATCAGCCTTCTGTCGGATGTGGGGTTGGTGAATATATTTTCCCAATCCGTGGGCTGTCATTTTGTCTTGCTGACTGTGTCCTTTGCCTTACAGCAGCTTCTCAGTTTCAGGAGGTCGCATTCATTAATTGTCTGTGTTACTGGTGTTATGTTCAGGAAGCAGCCTCCTGTACCAATTTGTTCCAGGGTGCCACCTACCTTTTCTTCTAAGAGGTTCAGTGTGGCTGGATTTATGTTGAGGTGTTTGATCCATTTGGACTTAAGTTTTGTCATGGTGATAGACATGGATCTATCTGCAGTCTTCTACATTCAGTTATGCCAGCACCATTTGTTGAAGATGCTATCTTTATTCCATCTTATAAATTTGTTTGTTAAAAATCAGGTGTTTTTAGGTGTGTGGGTTAATATCAGGGTTTTCGACTGTTTCACATAAACTTCTATGTGTGAAGCAGAAATATTAAAACATATTGAAAGAGTTAGTAAATCACTCCCATTTGGTAATTACAGGTTATATAATATAGCAAGCATTACATAGGGCCTCCTAGAGATGCATAACTAAAGTCACTCTAGGTTTTTTTCAAAAGATTGAATGAAATCAAGAAATACACAAATAAATAGGTAAATATACTTTTTCAAGGTTTGGAAAATATGAAAAGTAATCCTAAAATCTATATCCTAAAACAAAAATCTTGCTGGGTGATGGTACCAGAACTCAGTAGGCAGAGCAGGTAAATCTCTTTGAGTTCGAGGCCAGCCTGGTCTGCAGAGGGAGCTCTAGGAGAGCCAAGGCATCACAGAGAAACCATATGTTGAAAACAAGCAAGCAAACAAACAAACAAAAATAACCCTTAGCAGAAAGCCAAAGCAAATGAAACTGAGACACCATACCATCTGGCATCAGACTATTATCCAAAGCTGTAGTCAATAAACTACATGGTCTGGCATAGAAATAGACATACCAATCAATACAACAGGTTTATCATCAGTTCCAAAAATTGAAAAAGAAATGGATTACAGGGCTGACTGTAAAACAAATCTAGATGAAGCATAGGAGGGAGTTTGGGAACATTGTCATTGTCAGAGATATTTTTGGGTTTGATTCAAAAGTCGTAGGATATGAGGCAAAAATAGAAAAATGGGATTATAGCAAACAAGCAGAGGAAAAGTCAACAGAATGCAGAAGAGAGAATAGTTTGTAATTTATTTAACAAGGGTTGGTACTGAGATTATACTAAGAACTCAAAGAACAACAGGGAAAAATGTCCATGCTCCTAATGGGCTGATATTTAAGGAAAGGGCAGTTGATGTAATCAATGCCCAGTAGAAATGAAAAATGTTAAGTACCCTTTGTCCCCAGGGAACTGCAAAGCAGAACTACAAGGAAATATCACCTCATTCCTGTAAAACTGGCTATATAAAACAACTGATGACAACAGGATCTGGGCTGCAGAGAAGGCTCAGAGGGACAAGTGCCTGGGGTGCAATACTGACTCCCAGAGTTTGGAACCTCAGAAGCCATGAACTTAACATCTCTTTGCCCATCTGACTGAAATTTTGAATCAACTTCTTTAAAGATATGTTATTATATTTCTCCATTCTCCCTGCACATTTCTGTCCCATTCTTTATACTAATACACATTTTCTTTGTTGGAAATGTGTCTTTGTGTTGCCAAACTTGGTGTATCATCAGCTAATGCTTGCTGACTCAGTTGTAGAGAAACTGAAGACCTCTATGTGCAAAGACAGTAGCTGATGGGGAAAGTGCAAAGGAGACAATCACAGTCCCGATTCTCCTGGAGTTTACAATCCAGAAGGAGGGATAGTGACAACACATACCATGTGGTGTCTGAGTTAGAAGCTGAGACAACAAGAGCCAGGATATACAATCTTTAGAGAAACTTTCTATTTTATAATTGTGTAAAATTTACATAACCACATGTATCCAGAGCAATAAAACTCAGTAGCTTTCCTACTTAAGAATTTACTAGATCTATCAACAATACATGCACTGCTGTTACTGTTAGTTATGGCCTCCCATGTGTACAGTACTGTACAAGTAAACAATGAGATACAAAATTTGTGACACCTAAAATAAAATGTTAGCAGCTTAACTCCATAGAGAGAAGTGTATATACTTTTAATTGGTATTTACTAGAGAATTTACACTTACTGTTAGAGAATATCCCTCCACTTTCATCAATACTTATTTTATTGAGCCTACATTTTTCATGCAATATATTTTGATTATAGTTTCCCCTCCCCCAACTCCTCCCTGATTGTTCCCACCCACCAAACCTACAAACTTTCTTGCTCTCTCTCATTAGAAAACGAACAGTACTGGCTATGGAGATGAAGCTCCCTCTTACCAGCCACAGCACTGGGGAAAGCAGGTCCTGAACCTCACCCAGGCATGATGGTAGAGCTGACTCTATTGACTGGGGAACTGGCCCTGAGGAGTTGAATGTGGGAGACCTGGTCCTGCTCCTCACCAGCCATATGGTGGCATGGACAGGGGAGAGATACCTTCACTCCAGTCCTTTGCTGCCTGTGGTGAGTGGGAGAGCTGGCTCTGAGTTCATAAAGAGAGGGAGAGCTGTCTCTGTTCTAGCTGCAGCACTTGGTAGAATGCTCCCCGCATGTCACCTGATGGTACAGGTATGAGTGGGCCAATCCTGAGGGAATGAAAGCAGAAGTGATTCCACCTCTTGCTCACCATTGCACAGGGTGAACTAGTCAGGGTAATGCTAGAGAGTTCAGCCAGTGGTGAGAATGGGGAGAGCTGGCGGGATAACCAACCTGGCAACTCTCCAGGCCCAGAACCAGGGTTTTACGTTGGCCCACCCTGTTATGATAAATCTTTCTGTCAAAAGCCGCCAAGCCCCACCGCCATGTGTGAGCTTTATGCCAGCCCCCCGCCTGAATTAGGCCCAAATGAATACACAGAAACTTGTATTAGGTTCAAAGCTGCTTGGCCAATGACTAGGATTCTCATCTGTTATCTCAGTCTCAATTATTATACATCTATATATTTTATAAGACTTATCGGACTTTTGGCAGAAAGATTTATCATAACACCACCCGATATCCATCCCATCTATCATCAGATGAAGCATGGGACTGGGAATGTTCTACAGATCCAAAGATGCAGGATCTCCATGACACAGGGCAACAACAGGACAGTGGAGGAGTTCCAGGAAGGGCCCAACATCAATAGTGTAGCTGAAATCAGAGACCTTAAACCAGACCAATGACTTTCCAATGAACACTTACGAGTAAAGGCATTTGGTTGACTCATTGTGTCACGCTACAGATTCCATGATGAGATTTATGACAAGACTTTTTTCTTTATTTTTTTCTCTTAATTTTTATTTTATTCATAAGGGCGGTTGCAAGGGCAGAGGGTGGATATGAAAGGACAGGGAAATGAATGGCATCAAGATGCATGGTATGAAAGACACAAAGAATAAAGAAAAAGACACAAAGTAAGTTTTTAAAAAAGAAATCAAACAGGAGGAAATAACAAATAAACACAAACCTGAATAAGACAAAAACAAAGAAACAAAAAGAACAAAGAGAAAGCACAAGAAACAAATCTAGATGCGCAGACACATGCATTTGCATGGACAGAAATCATATAAAGACACAAAATAATAAGCCATACTATACAAGCAAAAGACCTAGAAGGTGAAAGGGGGAAAATATCCACACAAAGCATTATAAGACCAGAAAATCCTATAAAATGCCATTGAATTTCTTTTGTGTTGGCTATCTACTACTAGGCATAGGGACTGCATTTAAGTATAGATTATATACAGTTAGACTGAGAGAAAACTAAGATTTTCTTTTTTTCCTTTTGATATTTTTTGCTTAATTAGAAACAATCTTATTTTACATATCAATCCCAGTTCCCTCTCCCTCCCATCCTCCCATGCCTCCAACTAACCCCCTTTCCAGCATCCCACTCCCTAATCACGCCCCAGGGAGAGTGAGGCCTTCCATGGGGATTATCAAAATCTGTCACATCATTTAGGGAGTGGCCTAGGCCCTCCCCTGTGTATTTAGGATGAGAGATATCCCTCCATGGAGGAATAGGCTCCCAAAGTCCACTTGTGAACTAGGAATAAATACTGGTTCCACTGCAAGAAGGCCAATAGACTGCCCAGGCCTCCTAACTGTCAACCAAGTTCAGGAGGCCTAGTTTGGTCCTAAGATGGTCACCTATCTATCTTGTTGGGGTCTATGATCTCCCACTTGCTCATGCCAGCTGTTTCTGTGGGTTTGCCCAGCATGGTCTTCACCCTTTTGCTCATCGCTCCTCCCTACCTACAACGGGATTCCTGGAGTTTGGCTCAGTTCTTAGTTGTGGTTATCTGTTCTGCTTCCATCAGCTACTGGATGAAGTCACTAGGACAGCATATAAGGTAGTCATCAATCTCATTATAGGGTAAGGACATTTAAGGCAGTCCCTCCACTATTGCTTAGATTTTTAACTGGGGTCATCCTTGTGGATTTCTGGACATTTCCCTAGTGCCTGATTTCTCTTTAAAACTATAATGGCTCCCTCTATTATGATATCTCTTTTCTTCTCTCCTCTATTCATCACAGAACTCAATCTTCCTGATCGCTCATGGTTTTCTCTCCCCTCCTTCTCTCCCCTCCTTTTTCCTCCTCCCCTTTCTTCTACCTCCCTCCTTCCTCCTCCTCTGTGCTTCCAATTTGTTCAGGAGCTCTTGTCACTTTCCCCTTCTCCAGGGGACTATGTGTGTCTCACTTAGGATCCTCCTTGTTTCTTAGCATCTCTGGAGGTGTGTGTTGTAGCTGGTTATCCTTTGCTCTAAGTGTAAAATGCATAAGTGAGTGAGTACATATCATATTTGTCTTTCTGTGATGGGGTTAATTCACTCAGGATGGTTTATTCTAGATCCATCCATTTGCCTGTGAATTTCAAGATTCCATTTTTTTCCCCACTGAGTAGTACTCCATTGTGTCAATACAACACATTTTCTTTATCCCTTCTTCAGTTAAGGGGCATCTAGGTTGCTTCCAGGTTCTGGCTATTACAAATAATGCTACTATGAACATAGTGAAACATATGTCCTTGTTGTATGGATGTGCATCCTTTGAGTATATGTCTAAGAGTAGAATTGCTCGATCTTGAGATAGACTGATTCCCATTTCCCTAAGGGATCGCCATACTGATTTCCAAGGTGGCTGTATGAGTTGGCACTCCCACCAGCAGGAGGAGTGTTCCCCTTTCTTCACATACTCTCCAGAATAAACTGTCATGTTTTTTATTTTAGCCATTCTGACAGGAGCATGATGATATTTCAGAGTTGTTTGGATTTGCATTTCCCTGATGGCTAAGGATGTTGAACACTTTCTTATGTGTCTTTCAGCCATTTTAGGTTCATCAATTTAGAGGAATTAAATAGAGAATTCTCTACTTTGTTCTGTACTCCACTTTCTAAATGCATTGTTTGGTGTTTTGGTGACTAGCTTCTTGAGTTCATTGTATGTTTTGGTAATCAGCCCTCTGTCAGATGTGGGGTTGGTGAATATTTCCCATTCTGTGGGCTGCTGTTTTTGTCTTGCTGACTGTGTCCTTTGCCTTACAGAAGCTTCTCAGCTTCAGGAGGTCCCATTTATTAATTGTTGATCTCAATGTCTATGCTACTAGTGTTATGTTCAGGAAGCAGTCTTCTGTACCAATTCATTCTAGGGTACCACCTAACTTCTCTTCTAGGAGGTTCAGTGTGGCTAGATTTATGTTGAGGTCTCCATGGGTAACACTAACCCAAAAAGTGAAAGACCTGTCCGTAAGAATTTTGAGTCTCTAAATAAAGAAATTAAGGAAGATACCAGAAAATGGAAAGATCTCCCATGCTCTTGGATAGGTAGGATCAACATAGTAAAAATGGCAATGTTGCCAAAAGCAATCTACAGATTCAATGCAATCCTGATCAGAATCCCAACACAATTCTTCACAGACCTTGAAAGAACAATTCGCAACTTAATATGGAGAAACAAAAGACCCAGGATAGCCAAAACAACCCTGTACATTAGAGGAACTTCTGGAGGCATCACCATCCCTAACTTCAAGCTCTATTACGGAGCTATAGTCCTGAAAACAGCTTGGTATTGGCACAAAAATAGACAGGTAGACAAATGGAATAGGTTGAAAACCCTGATATTAACCCATACACCTATGAACACCTGATTTTTGACAAACAATCCAAATTCATACTATGGAACAAAGATAACATCTTCAACAAATAGTGCTGGCATAACTGGATGTGGATATGTAGAAGACTACAGATAGACCCAAGCCTTTCACCCTGCACAAAACTTAAGTCAAAATGGATCAAAGACCTCAACATAAACCCAGCCACACTGAACCTACTAGAAGATAAAGTGGGAAATACCCTTGAATTAATTGGTACTGGAGACCGCTTCCTGAACATAACACCAGTAGCACAGACACTGAGATCAACAATTGATATATGGGACCTCCTGAAACTGAGAAGCTTCTGTAAGGCAAAGGACACAGTCAGCAAGACAAAACAGCAGCCCACAGACTGGAAAAAGATATTCGCCAACCCCACATCTGACAGAGGGTTGATCTCCAAAATATACAAAGAACTCAAGAAGTTAGTCTCCAAAACACCAAACAATCCATTTGGACTTAAGTTTTGTGCATGGCGATAGATACAGATGTATCTGCAGTCTTCTACATGTCCATATCCAGTTATGCCAGCACCATTTGTTGAAGTTGCTTTCCTTTTTCCATTGTATAACTTTAGCTTCTTTGTCAAAAATCAGGTGTTCGTAAGTGTGTTGGTTAATATAATATCAGTGTTTTCAATTTGATTCCATTGGTCAGTCTGTCTACTTTTGTGCCAATGCAAAGCTATTTAAAGAAGGTTCCATGTAGCACTGAGAAGAACATATATTCTTTTGTGTTTGGTTGGAATGATCTGTAGATGTCTGTTACATCCAATTGGGTCATAACTTCTGTTATTTACTTTGTTCTTTGTTAAGTTTCTGTCTGGTGTTCCTGTCTAGTGTTGAGAGTGAGGTGTTGAATTATCTCACTATAAGTGTGTGGGGTTTTATGTGTGATTTGAGATTTAGTAATGTTTCTTTTATGAAAGTGGATGCCTTAGTATTGGGGGCATAGATGTTCAGAATTAAGACTTCATCTTCATGGATTTTTTTTCTGTGATGAATATGAAATGACCTTCTTCATCCCTTTTGATTAATTTTAGTTTGAAGTCTAATTTGTTAGATATTAAAATAGCTATACCAGCTTGTTTCTTAGGACCATTTGATTGGAAAATCTTTTCACATCCCTTTACTCTGAGGTAACACCTGTCTCTGAAGTTGAGGTGTGTTTCTTGTATGTAACAGAAGAATGGATTCTGTCTTCATATCCATTCTGTTAGCCTGTGTCTTTTTTAGGTGAGTTAAGACCATTGATATTGAGGGATATTAATGACCATTGATTGTTTATTCTAGTTTCTTTTTTTGTTTGTTTTTGGTGGTGTCACTGTGTGTAGATTTCTCCTTTTTTGGTTTTTGACTTTTGGTAATGTGGGATCATCTGTTTCCTATGTTTTTGTGAGTGTAGTTACCTTCCTTGAGTTAGAGTTTTTCTTCCAGTAGTTTCTGTATGGCTGGATTTGTGGATATGTATTGTTTAAATGTTGCTCTGTCATAGGAAATCTTGTTTTCTCCATCTACAGTGATTGAAAGCTTTTCTGGGTATAGCAGTCTGGGCTGACATCCATGTTCTCTTCGTTGCAGGGTCCTAACCCAAACACTAAAGGCTGAGCTTGGTCTGAGGAAGGGGGAGTGTGCAGCTCGCCTATTCCTCAGCTTCCCATGATCCTATATACAACCAAATGCACCAGAGGGTTCTGGTTAAGCAGGAACTTGTTTATTGCCCCATAGCAAGCATCTTTTAAAGCAAAAAAATGCAGAGCAGGAAAACAGCCAGCCAATGGTTTTAAAGGTCAGATTATCATATGCCTAGGCACCCTATGCTTTACCTAGTGAATATGAACCGTTCGTGCAGTGACCTCATCTGGTTCCATCTTGGTAACCATTCACCCTTTTTTGTAAACATCTCCGGACTCCCCCTCGTGACTTTGCCTTGGTGCCATCTTTGACTAGCTTGTGTGCACTTCATTAGTGTTTGTAGATCATCTATCCAGGATCTTCTGGCTTTTAGAGTTTCCATTGAGAAGTCAGTTACAATTTTGATAAGTCTGCCTTTATATGTTACTTAGCCTTTCCCTTTGCTGCCCTTAATATTCTTTCTTTATTATGAATGTTTGATGTTTTGATTACTATGTGGTGAGGGAACTTTTTTTTTGGTCAAGTCTATTTGGTGTTCTGTAAGCTTGTACTTTCATAGGCATGCCCTTCTTTTGGTTGGGAAAATTTTCTTCTATGATTTAGTTGAATATGTTTTCTGCACCTCTGTGCTGTGTTTCTTCACTTTCTTCTATACCTATTATTCTTATGTTTGGCCTTTTTATGGTGTCCCATATTTCCTGGATATTTTGTGTTAAGGATTTATTGGACTTAAGATTTTCTTTGCTTGATGAATCTATTTCCTCTAGTTTATCTCCAGCACCCGAGATTCTCTCTTCCATCTCTTGTATTCTGTTGGTTATACTTGCATCTGTAGTTCCTGATCATTTACCAAGATTTTCTATTTCCAGCATTCCCTCAGTTTGTGTTTTCTTTATTGTTTCCATTTCAGTTTTCATGTCTTGAACTGTTTGAATTGTTTCCTTCATCTATTTGATTGATTTTTTCCTGACTTTCCTTGCTTTCTTTAAGACATTTGTTGATTTCTTGCATGTTTTGGCTTGTCTTTTCCTCCATTTCTTCGATATTTTTCCATTTCTTTAAGGGATTTTCTCATTTCCTCTTTGAGAGTCTCTGTCATCTTCATAAAGTTGTTTTTAAGGTCATTATTTTCTGCTTCATCTATGTTGGGATGTTCAGGTCTTGCTTCTGTAGAATCCCTAGACACTTGTGGTGTCATTTTAGTCTTTCTATTGAGTGTGTTCTTATACTGTTGTCTTTCCATTGCTTCTTCCAGTGAGTGGAGGTGGGCTCTCTCCCTCTTCTGGTGGGTATGGGCCCAAGGCTCTCTCTAGGTGGGTGCAGGTGGGTCCAAGACTCAAATGGCAGCAGATTTTAGATGCCGCTCTGTTCCAGTGGGTGTTGGTCCAAGATAGGAATGGTGGCAAATGCTGGATGGCTGGGTCTGCCTCCTGGTCTCTTTAGGGGATTCTGTTGTAGGACAGGACTGGAAGCCACATTTCAGGAGACTCAAACAGGGAAAGCCAGTCAGGAAATGCCCTGAACTCACCTCTTTCAGTGGGTGCTGGTCCAAGACTGGGTTGGTGATGGCAACAGATGCTGAATGTCTCTCTGTCTGCCTCTAGGTCTTTGGGGGTTGTGAAGAAAACTAGGGTTTTCTTTGCAAGCAGTTATCAGTTGAAGGTGGCTTCTATGTTAGGGATGGGAGCTAGTATCCATTTCTCTTCTCAACACTAGGACCACATCTAGTTTAGACCTGTGCAGGCCCTATGAATGCTACTCACACTCTCTCTGATGTCAATTTGTACCAGTTCTTCTATGATTAGAAGGCCTTTTTTCCTTGGTATCTTCCATCTCATTGGACCAAAAAAAAAATCTTTTTGTTTCCTATTCAACAGATTGCCCTGAACCCAAAGGAATTTTGAGTGTTTCAAGGTCTTTCACTTGTCTAGTTGTGAGTCTCTGTATTTGCTACCATGTGCTATCAGAAAAAGCTCCTCTGATAGTGGCTGAGCAAGACACTGAACTACTGGTAGATAATTGAGTGTCATCAGCACTACTAAGTTTAAGAGAAGGAAAGAAAATGTTGACATTCTCAATGTGCAACTTTTGGGAATATATTCTGTGTCTTGGCAGATTACATAGAGCTCAGTGTGAACTATTCAAGTGGTAGTACAAATGGGGCCAGAATTATAACACAGAAAGCTTGAACAAAAGCTAGAAGGGAGAAAGATAAAGCCTAGATTTTTATAAACTGAAAATCTTTGGGAGAAATCAATTATTCTGCGAACCAAGCTTCCTTCTAACAACTTCATTTCTTTTTTGTGACTTTTGTTGATTATTGAACATACTAAGTACAAATCTTGGTGCTATGTTTTCTTTGGTTAAGAATATTCAAACTGCTTATTACTATGCTTATGTGACAGTGCTGTATAATAATAAGCAAACATATTGATTCTGCCAGGATGCACATCTATGAATAACTGGAAGCAGGTGAAGTCATAGGATACATAAGAAAGACAGGATCACATCCACTCTATAAAAAACACAAAGGTGGAATGGCTATGTCATGAAATCTGGTTCCTTGGTTTCCTTTCTAAATTGGTCAGCAGAATACCAGGAAAGTGATGTGGTCCAGTTACCCAAAGGTTCATGGATGCATCCATACAACAGTGCTATGTATGATGTTTTCAAATTATTAAGAAGCATCAGCCCTTCAAAATGGAATCACAGAACTTAGATAATTCAGCACAACATGTATTAATTATGGTCTGTCTTTGGTAAAGGTTATAGCTGTTTTAGATTCCAAAAATGTACATGATGCTGATGTACCTTACAATGTTCTGAATTACAGTGTTTTTATAAATTATAAATACAGAATTCTCAGAATTTAAATTTTTTGGATACTCACCTTTTATATGAAAAGAACCATTCAGAAAATAAAAATATTCGCTTATGTACAGCAATGAAATGAAGATTTTATAACACAAGTTTCTATACCATGTGGGGAACAGTAATACCATGATTCTTGACAGAAAAAATTATATGATTAATTTTTTAGTTTGATTTATGCTGCTGTGACTCTGCCTAAAAGCAAATTGGAGTGGAAAGGGTTTGCCTTGTTTATATTTCCCAGTCACAGACCATCTTTGAGGGAAGTCAGGTCAGGAACCTGGAAGCAAGAACTGAAGCACAGACCTCAGAGAAACATTGCTTCCTGTTTTCCTTTTCATTGCTTGCTCATGCTTTCTTATACAACCCAGAGCCAATAACTTAGGAAATATAAATACCTATAACAAAATTTGTGTGATATATCATGCTGTTATATCAAATCTTGTGGTATGGGTATAATCATTTACAAGAAGGGGATTTATAAACTATTAGCTATAATGATTGCTAATTATGATACATAATAGCATTATATTATAAGATATGTATATGTGCATAGGAATGAAGTCTTTATGAGAAGCTTCTAGAAAGAACATACATTGTTATTTAAAAATAAAAAAGTCAGGATTTCTTGCTGGAATTTCTGTGTTCTAGGTCAGACCAAACATCCTGTCAGGATGCCTGAAATAAATACCAGCCATCTTGATGAACAACAAGTTCAACTTCTGGCAGAGATGTGTATTTTTATTGATGAAGATGACAGTAAAATTGGGGCTGACACCAAGAAAAATTGTCACCTGAATAAAAATATTGACAAAGGATTATTACATTGAGCTTTTAATGTCTTCTTGTTTAATACTTAAAATAAGTTCCTGTTACAGCAGAGATCAGATGCTAAAATTACCTTTCCAGGTTGTTTCACCAATAGTTGCTGTAGTCATCCATTAAGTAATCCAGGAGAGCTTGAAGAAAACAATGCCATTGGTGTAAAACAAGCTTTACAGAGGTGCTTAAAAGCTGAATTGGGAATACCCTTAGAAGAGGTTGATCCAAATGAAAGGCATTATCTAACACAAATTTACTACAAGACCCAATCTGATTGTATCTGATGTGAACAAGAAATTCATTATATTTTGTTTCTGAAGAAGAATGTAACCTTCAATCCGATCCAAATGAGATTAAAAGCTATTGCTATGTATCAAAGGAAGTCAAAGAAGTTGTGAAGAAATCAGCCAGTGGTGAAGTTAAGTAAACTCCATGGTTTAAAATTACTGTAGACACTTTTTTCTTTAAATGGTGGGATAACTTAAACTATTTGAATCAGTTTTTTGACCATGAGAAAATACACAGAATGTGAATGTGTAAATGAATTTAAGAAGATTTTTCTACCTAAAAAAATAAAATAAAAAAGTCATGGCCAGCAAGATGGCTTAGCCACTAAGGGTGTTTGCCAGGCAAGTCTGAAAGCTTGAGTTCAATGCCCAGAATTCCTGAAAGAAAGAGGAAATAGACTCTGAAGAAATGCTGATGTCTACATGCTTATTGTCTGACACATGCTTCCACATATGTCATGGACATACGCATAACACCAGTCAATTCATTTCTAAAATCTAGGACTAGAGAGATGGCTCAGTGGTTAAGAATATTTACTGTTCTTGCAGAAGTCTATGTTGAGTAACTCAGAGCTGCTTCTAAGTCCAGTTCCATGGGATCCAAGGCCCTTTTGGTTAGGCCTCTGTATCCACCTGCGCACACATGGTGCATATAAATTCAAGCAGGTACACACATACATACAAATAAACAAGTAAAGCATGAGTAACAATGTCATGATGGCATAGTATAACGTGAGACTTTTTTCTTAACTCAGCTGCCTTTAATTTGATAAGAGGCCTAACTACTCTGGTCCCTGTTTTCTCATCTCATTGGGATAATTATGTTCCTAATGTTTCTTCCAGGCACAAATGGAATCTTCTTTGATTGTCTTTTTATTTGGACTTTTGGATAAAGTTCTAGGTGCTCTCTTGATGTTAAGTTGGGAATCTAAGGCAGCACACCATAAATTTTCTCCATGTATTGGATGTTCAAACCTTCTCAACATGTGACCCTATTATAACCATAACTTTGCTTAATTCTCATTTTGTGATACCAGAATGAGGGACACAAATCATGTGTGGATTTTTCAGTTTTTTCTTGGTGTATGTGTCCAAGTAAATAGTTAAGAAGACATAGATGTTAATGCTTGAATTTACATATTAACACCAATTCTTAGAAATGTTTAATCAGTAAATATGGGCTGTTTTAGCCTGAGAGTATTTTTTTGTTTGTTTTATATTTGTTAATCCAAGAAATGTGAACAAGTACAGAATGGGTGTACAAAGAGATTGTTCTCATTTCTGCTCTATTTATTGGTAATATATTCTAGAATCAAGTTTACCCATGTGAAATGGGAGAGGAGAAAGTGTGTTCTCTACAGCTGCCCTGTTAGTTAGAGGTTGTTGTCTACCTAATGATTACATTAGACTGATGATAAATTATGAGTTAAATGAATATGTTGTCATGGCACAACAAAATAAAGCAAGTTAAGCAACTGGAGACAGGAAACAAGGATCCAATTTTAAGACCTAGTTTAGAAGCCAATTAAGGTGATATAGGAGCATAGTATTTCATTCATCAATAAAACATCTCTGCGCTTGCTAGTGATTAGACATGGGATCATTTCCTGTCCTCTCTAATAGATAACAGTTCTGACACTGTGTCCTTTAACAAAGTGCCAAAGAAACAGCTCAGTACATTCCAAGAGCAAAACAAATCACAGCTGTCAGAACTACATGACTCCTGAATTCTGCCACTGAAGTAATGACATCGCCTGACCTTTCCATTTTATGTGAGAATTCTGCCAGGATCTTAGGCTAAAAGGCTATTGCTTTATCTAGAAAGTAATTATAACCTTTAGAAAGGAAGTTATCCAAACTCATATCAATGTATAAATGGTAACAATGTATAAATGGATTCAACATATTTTATCTTGTTACAGTGGGGAAGCAGAATGATCAAGCGAAGCTATAATCTCTTGAAGGTTCGTTTGTTCCCTGATCCAATTTGACTCAATACCCCAATTCACTAAATCATTATTTCTCCAGATGTGTGCTAAGACATTTTAAGGTGATACAGCATATTTATAGAAAGGATGATGAGTTATCTTATATTTTTAAGGTAATCAGAGTGATACCTAAGATTGATTAGTTAAAATGAGAATTCGTGGCAAGATCAAGGTCATTCACAGATTTATAAAATTCTCTTGAATGATGTCTCTTAGGAGCTGAGTGTTCAACAGTTGCTGTTGTAAAAATCAAGGATTATAGGTGAAGGGATGATCAGTGAGTTAAGCATCAAGTACCTTCCTTCAATTTCCAGAATTCATGTAGAAATGCTGGGTATGGTGGTTCAAATTTATAATCCTAGCTCTGGGGACGCAGAGATAGGAGGATTCCTGGAGCTCCCTCCAGTGAGCCTCAGTGCAGTTAGAATCTCCAAATCAGAAAAGCTTAATGTAACAATGGTCAGATATTTCTTTTGGCCCTAGGGTACTATAGAGTAAAAAACAAAATGCATCATATGACTAAAATACTGAGAGACCCAAAAATGGAGAAAGTTTAGTAACCTCTGCCTTGGAGCCTTCTCCCTTGACAATATGTCTTGTCTGTGTTTTATCAAGGCCAATTGACTGCCTGAAGGGCCTAGGGTGTAGATGATCCCTTTTACTGAAGCACAGACAAATGAATTTTAGATCGTTAAGATATTATTGAGAAATTCTATCCATATCTCATGTTAAATATTTGTCACCTAAGGACAGCCATCTCTTCTTTGTAATTTTCATTTGGCTGCAGCCTCTCCTCTAGTTGCTAAAATTCTTAGATAGTTGATGGCCTGATTTTCAAAATCAGGATACTTTTGGGTTGGCTATTGTATTTACTTATTTATAGCAATATTTATTCTATCTAATCAGTTTTCTACATTTCTCAAAACAAAAGATCCATGTCTCATAAATATAATATTTTATTTATAGTCATGTTGCAAGAACCATAATTCAGTCACTTATTCTCTCTGCTCAAGTTAGAAAACTGGAAAACAAATATCCAGACATTATCAGTTACACATAGAAGAAGAAATGCACAGAAATTTCCATTTATAATTGCTGTAAAATATCTGCAAGCAGATGTTGGAAGGTCTTTCTCTTTTGTATCTTTATTATTTTACTTATCCTACCTCACTGATTCCATAGAAAAACAAACATTGAGGGCAATGGTCTCCGGATTTATATCTTCCACATTCTCTCCACAACACTGAAGACACACACACACACACACACACACACACACACACACACACACACACACACACACACACACGTTTCTTAATATCTTAAGTATTTTTAATTGAAAATAGAGTCTTCTCTCATACAATACATCCTGACCACTGATTTGCCTCCTTCCACTCTTCTCACACCTTCCCTTTCCATTCCCTCCTCCATCTTGTATTTTGTTTTGTTGTGTTTGGTTTCTTAAGTATTCTTTAAGCTCACCAATTGTGCTCCAAAATTCCCTCACCAGCTTTCTTCTCACACTGTATCTCTTCCTATCTACTTTTATGATAAGCTCAGTCTGGAAATCTCAGCTTCTTTACTTATATATTCCCAACAATGAGTGGGCTGCCTAATAAATAGCACAAGTCAATGCCAAGGCTACTGGTTACTCCCACAACCTGATAGTAAGGCCCTAGTGGTGAGGTTATAGCATCATGTAAATGTAGACATGGAGAATCAGATCTAGTGCACAACTAGAAGCTTTTTTTTCTGCTGACTAACATTCATAGTGCTGGTGGCATCTTACAGGAGAAGAAAAGTATCACCTAGCTACAAAACCTATGAGCTACAGTAACAACCGGCCTGCAAGAGAAACTGGTACAATAGTGACAAGCATTGTGGGATTAACCAACCATTATCGAATTGGATTTAAGATCCACTCCATGAGATGAAAGCTATATCTGACACTGCTAAAGTATCCAAGCGCCTTAGACTAGATAAGTCATAAGCCTTGAAGGAAACCTACTACTATTTGTCTGTTAAAAGACTATAGCAATACAATAATTCCTAATAATATATTGTTATACCTATAGATTAGTGTCTTCCTCAACATATACTAGAGAAGCTTCTTCTTGCAGTAGATGGAAATTAACACAAAGATCCACTCATCCTTAAATTGAAGGTTTTATTTGCTTATTTATTTATTTTTATCAAACACTGTTCTTCAATGTTTGGGGATCTATGGCAGGGAGGACTATAAGACAGCAGAAAGGTTTTCAGTGCTATAGGTGGTTGGTGACTCCAAGGAAACAGCATCTGAACACAACAGGAGTAACTCAAGTATGAACTCACATAGACTGTCACATGTACAAGGTGTGCACAGGTTTAAACAAGAATAAAAATCAAGAACTGAGAAGGGAAAGTGGACAAAGTCCCATCCCAAATTAAGAAGTTATTTGCCATTAATAGCTACTGAGAAAAGAAAAATCATTTTTCTCTAATAGAGTGCCACTGGGTATATCAGTAACACTCCAGAGCAGGCCCAGGAGTAGCTGGCTTCACAAAACAAAATCCTTTTTAGGGGTGGAGGCTTTTTGTTTTATTTAGGTATTTTTGTTTTATTGGGTTTTTGTTTGTTTTTATTTTCATTTCTTCTAGTTTTTAAGAAAGAAAAATGACAGAACATGAAATTGGGCATGTAGGGAAGTGGAAAGGATCATGGAAGATTTGGGGGAGGGAAATAATGTGATCAAAATTATTTCCTGAAAAAAAAACTAAATGAAACCAAAGCAACAGCAAAAAAATTATCTTTTGTATTGTACTCTATTTCCATAGCAACTTTGCTGACCTATACTTTCATTTCTTCTTATTGTGGTTTATTCTTCATGAAAGGTCTACAATAATCTTTGCAAGCCTCACATAGGCTCATCTTATGGCTCTAATTTAGGTTTATAGAGTTGGATTTGTGTGTTTTGACCCTGACATGTTTGATCTCAAATTCCTGTTTATTTCATTTCATAAAAGCTCTATCATTTTGTTTGTTTGTTTGTTTGTTTGTTTGGGGCTCTTCAAACATACACCAGTGTAGGGTTACACTGTGAGTCCATTAGTCATTAGTGTGGGGAAAAGTAAAGAATGGAATGATAGTATGAAGAAAAATCTGGAATGGCCTTGAGAAGTGGGAGATGATGCTCAGTGGGTAAAGTACTTTCAATGTACCGAGATTCGTAAGTGTGAAAGTCTCAAAAGGTGGGGAACAGGGATCCCCACACAATCTGGTTAGTGGAACTATCCAATTCAGAGAAAATTGTGCTTGATTAGGAGATCCTTGCTCAAAAAATAAGGTGGAAGAGTGATCAAGGAAGACCCCAATATTAACCCTGGTTCTTCCTGTACATGCAAACACACATATGAATACATGCACACACACACAGACACACACACACACACAGACACACACACACACACACACACACACACACATACACACACAAACACACACACAAAGCAGGAAAGGAAAATTGTTCTGGAGAAATATTTTTCAAGGTGGGAAAATCTTCCTTATCATTGCTTACAACTTAGGAACTAACACATGCATTATGGCATACCATTTTCATAAAACATGTGCTCTGCTGGCTGGGGAGATAATTCAGTGGGTACCTGATAATTCAGTGTGAACTGGAATTTGAATCTTCAGAATTCACATGAAAAAGTCAGAAAAATCAGCATAAACTAAAACCACATAAAAAGATTTCTTACTGTATAGCCTAAGAATTTTCTCTTCATGTTAGAAGACAGTTAAGATTGTTAAAGACACTGGGAAATATGTAGACCCTTAAATAAATATATTGATGACCAATATTTTGAAAACAGAAACATTAGAACCTGAAATTTTGGTTAAAAATACATACTTTCCTTAGGTTCATATTCTCATTACTCTAACAAGGCCTCTGTTTTGTGCTTAAAATATCTGGTTGCTGAATTAAAAAATAGATCATCATGAACACGCTTTTTTGTTTTTCTTATATTTGAGTAAGTTTGAAATTCCCACAGTTCATAATTCAAAAGCTACAACATAGTCAACAGTGAGAGTGCTGGGTTAAGAGCAGTTTATACTGTCTCACAAGAGCCACTGTACACAGCTCTTCACACATGTAATCAGTGATACCACATGGACATCTTTAAAATGGACACTGGGAGCATCTAAAGCACTGAAATTATCAGCTATTTCAAGTAAAAGGCTTTTACCAGGACTCAGTGGATGGTCCTACCCCATTTGCAGCTTTTTGATGAAATTACTTTTCTTCTTGCTTACATCTAGTGTTATTTGGAATTATTTAGCATCTTTACAGACAAACTTATGACACTTGTAATTGATATGCAAATGTTTATCTGTTTCTCCTATGACAGATAGTGTCTTTTTAGGTGTATTGGTCTGATGCTTGATTTCTTCTATATATCATTTCATAATTGGTACATGCAACATTTCCTCACTCAGGTCTGAAATATTAATACCTATACAGTTGTTCATTATGTAGATGTACTACACTTTTTATTTGACCCATCATTGCTCATATTCATTATTTTTCAACTTGGGTGGGGGCAATTAACCTGTACATGGATCATTTTGCATGTGAAACACTGTATTTGAAGAAAAGTTTCCTCGTAGTGAAACCAGTATATCTAAAGCAGGGGAGGTCTTTTACAATGACAAAAAGAGGCAAGTTTTTCTCCATAAATATTCCTGTTTGCAGTCCCTTCAGTGGTGTGTGAAGAAAACATTTATGATTAAATTCATAACTGTTTTGTCAAATAATCAATATGAAGTTCTGTGTCAAAGAGAAATAGTATCTGTTATTGCCCAGCAAACACTAAACAGGCACAGAAAGCAAGTGTTCCATCAAGCTTTCATCAGCTGAATCTTTTCTGCAGTTTTATTCTCATGTACACTTCTGCAAAATTGCTTAGCTCAAAACTCTCAGTGCCCACAAGAATCATGAGATTGGAGACAGTAGAGAATACACACACACACACACACACACACACACACACACACACACACACACACACTCACACACACATACACACATATTTCACTTTTCCAAATTATTTTTCTTTTTCCATAGACAGAAAAAATTATAAATGAAATTATTTGGGGAATTTAAGTTAGGTAATGATTGACCGAAAAGAGCAGGCACATTCATCTAAAATATTTATTCTTAAGGGAAAAGAGCAAACAGAATTTTTAAAATGTCATTACTATTTCAAAAAAAATCAATATGTGGCTTCGCAGGAACAATCCCATAGTAAAATAAAATTATTCATCTGCTTAGTTTTAAACAATGGGCTTCCAGCCCCAAGGAAAAAGACCATTTCTACAGAAGCTTCAGAAAACAAGAGTAGAAACCACTTGGGGTCCTTTCTTTGAGATTTGTTTCATAAAAATGAAATGATGAGTGCTACCCTTACGGCCACACAGTCTTACACAATCCCTTATGGAATTTACTAATGCAAAAGAAAAGACACACTGTAGACAAGGTTTTAAAGTCCCCTGTAGCAGTTTAAGTGAGGACTTGAAGCAAGAAAAATGCCAATGGGGTTGTCAGATAGACACGGCTTTTCCAAAGGCAAAGGCAAGATGTGGAAGAAAAGGTGGGCAATGTTTTCTTTAAAGAAAATGAACATGAAATTCAAAAAGGAGGAATTCAACTTCTTCCACACCCCAGCACCCCAAGTCTCATACTTAGTAACCTTGTTTGTGAACTCCCCACCTTTGTGGTTTCTTCACAGATTTCTGGATCTACTATCATTAAAAAAATTGGATACAGAAGGCTGTGGCTAGCACAAGCTCTGGTATCCCTTAAATCTGAATGTGCTTCTGAGAAAGTCCAATATTAACTGTCCTCTGTGGCCCACTGACTCTGGAAATGTGCTCACCACCACTGGGTCCCGCTCACTTTAGCTCTCCTGTGTTACTAAGCTCCAAGCACAAGTTCATTTTCTTCCCTTTGCCTGTGAAAATGTATGTGTAAAAATTAATTTGGAGCAGCTGCGCCACCAAAACAACATTGAAATCAGGACTTGAAAATTGTACAACTGAGACTTAGATACGTACTAATGTGGGAGTGTAAACTAATATTCACAGTTACAGGATGCAACGAGGCTCATCCTCTTGCATGCACCCAGAAGGACAGAAGAACAGCAGATAGGAATACAAGCTGGGGCTTTCCAGAGGCTGGGTTCTAACAAGCTGTGGACATGAACATGAGCAATAAGAGATAGCTGCTAGACTGGGAAGGCAGGCAAATGCTGAGACAGCAGTGGTGAAGCTGTGCACACTCCCCCTTCCTTCCCTAGTGCCATGATCCCAGAGCTTATCAGACAGACACATTTCCACCGAGCTCTCTGCTGGCTGCTAGGTTACATATTAGTCTAGTGCCAACAACCTCACAGTGACTGTGAGTTTTCCTGTAGTGATTCAAGAATCTCTGTGTTGACTAGTTGGAGTAGATGGCATGATCTGAAGATAGAAATAGCAAAAATATGAGATTCCAAGTAAAGGTATTAGGCAAAATGGGAAAAATTTGTCTTGAGAAGAGACCTGAAGGAGAACACAACATCTTTTTCCTACCACACAAGGATGATACAAGTTGATCTGCTTTCCTGGGATTAGGGAGGAGATGGGAGTACAGCTTAGCTACTCTCTTAATGGTGATCTCATTCTGCTACACTGTCTTTTTGTTGTTGTTGTTGTTGTTGTTGTTGTTGTTTTGAGACAGGGTATCTCTGTGTAGCTTTTGAGCCTATCCTGGAACTTGCTCTGGAGACCAGGCTGGCCTCGAACTCACAGAGATCCGCCTGCCTCTGCCTCCAGAATGCTGAGATTAAAGGAATGCACCACCAACGCCCGGCTCTGCTATACTTTCTGACTTCCTTGCTCAGCATATATTCTGCACAACACCTTGTCTGGTTTCATCTGTTCTTGAGGTGTGGGTTACCATTATTGACAGCAGATCTGGCTCTCCCGCTGATTACAAGTTCCCTCCTCTTGACTAGAGGGGTCCACACACAGTCCTTTTCTGTTGCACCTCTCAGCATTTTCAAATTTTATGAGGCCTTGACCCAACCCAGTGAGTCTTCTTTCTAACAGAGCTTGAGCAGCCATGGGGTTGTACCGTGTCCCTGGCACAATGACATTTGTAACCACAGGGACTCTGGAGTCTTGTCATTTTTTAAAGGAAATGTCAGGCAAAGGCACATCCCACTGGTTATTGTATTTGAGTGAAATGCCATTGGTGTGCTACCTAGATCTTTCTAAATTTACAAGCTAAGTTTTAAAGTCAAATATTGTGTCATTTTTCTGGAGAGATATGAAGAAATATTTGTTTACTCTAGATGCTCTGCTGCACAACCATCCTTGGAGGACTAAATAAAGATAAGTGCTTAGCTGTTGGAGAGAATGAATTTCTGATATTCTGTAATGAAAGAAAGCAATTTGTTTGCTTGTACTAGAAGTATGGAGTAACATAAAAATGTTTTTGTTTTCTGAAAAAAATCATAAATGCTATAGGAGAAACTCAGTGGTAGGGTAAGGCCTTGAAGTTTTACACACACACACACACACACACACACACACACACACACACACCCCACTATCCAAAACAAGTTTGCCATGTTATTAGCCACCTGTAATATTTCATGATCACAACAAACTAAGGAGAAAAAAATCATCTATGTACAGAAGTATCTCTAGCTCAGATTACTCCTCTAGTTTTCCTACTAGGAGTGATGAAGAAGGTTCTCTGGGATCCTCTCATGACACAGTTTTTTTGGTTTTTTTTTGTTTGTTTGTTTTGTCCTGTTTTTTGTTTATTTGTTTGTTCCCCCCAGGAAAGATTACTGGGTCATAAAAGAGAAGATAAGGGTATGCACTTGGCTCTGTCACTGTCTAGTGATTTGTCCTGATGAAGGTGTTAATCTCCCTGAACTTTAGTTGACACAGTAGTCAAAAATGAAGGAGAGTAGCTGTCCCTAAAGACAGTTGAAACTGGCAAGATTCTCCATCAACATTCCCATTGTGTTCTTTTTCTCCGTACAGAAATTCTTCACAGAGAAATGTCTTGTTTGTCTTCACATTCCAACTCTACAAGTTGTAGGGAAACTCCATCACAGATAAGGTTTTTAAGGTCCAGAAGAAAGTAGCAGCATTCTGCTAGACCTGGGTTCAGAGGCAGCCCTGGTTGACCTGTGTCATATAAGTCATCTACACTGTACCTTTGCCCCTGCACAAGTTCCTATGCCTTTTCTTCCTCATTTTCATGCCAGGCACAGATACTCAAAGTTAAACTTTAGTTGCTTTTTCATCTTTTCTTTCCTCTTCTTATACTTGTATCATCATTCTAAGAATTTCTTCATTATCTAAAGTTAAAGATTTCTCCTACTCTGAGACAGAATATTTTTTGTTTATTCTTTAGACTTCTTATTATTTTTGTTTTAGAAGCACTCTCATTTTACATATCAATCCCCCATTCCCTCTCCATCCCATCCTCCCAGGACCCCGGCCGACCTCCCCAATCCACATCCCACTCACTCCCCAAGGATAGTGAGGCCCTCCATGGAGGATCATTAAAGTCCTTCACATTATTTGGGGAAAGGCCTAGGCCCTCTTTCGTGTATCTGTGCTGCAATAGTATCCCTCCATAGGGGATGAGCTCCCAAAGTCCATTTGTGCACTAGGGATAAAGACTTACTCCACTGTTAAAGGTTCTGTAGACTACCCAGGCCTCCTAGCTAGCACCCACATTCAGAGGGCTTGGTTCCATCCGATGCTGTTCCCCAGCTTTACAAGTAGGGTATCCGTGCTCTCACTAGGTCACGTCAATTGTTTCTGTGCATTTCTCCTGCACAGTCTTAGCTCCTTTGCTCATCCCTCCTCCCTCTCCACAACTGGATTTCAGGAATATGGCTCAGTGTTTAGCTGTGGGTGCCTGTTTCTGCTTCGATCAGTTACTGGATGAAGGCTTTAGGAATGGCAAGCAAGGTAGTCATCAATCTCATTATAGAGGAAGGGCCTCAAAGGCAGCCTCTCTACCACTGCCTAGATCCTCAGTTGGGGTCATCCCTGTGATCCCCAAATATTTCCCCAGTGCCAGACCTTTCTCCAAACCTATACTGGCTCCATCTATCAAGGCATCTCTCTATTCCTCTATTCCTCTATTCCTCTGTTCCTCCCTGTCTCAGTCCTCTTGATCTCTGCTGTTCTCTCCCCTTCCCTTCCCCCATTTCCCCTTCCCACCTCCCTTCTCTCTCCCCATATGCTCCCAGTTTGCTCAGAGGTTCTTGTCCCCCTCTCTTTCTTCGGGGACCATGCATTCTTCTCTTGGGGTTCTCCTTGTTTCCTAGTTTTAAAGGTGGTGTTGATTATAGGCTGGTAATCCTTTGCTCTATGTCTAGTATATATATGAGTGAGTAATACCCTGTTTGTCTTTCTGTGACTGGGTTACCTCACTCAGGATGTTTTCTTCCAGTTCCAACCATTTGCCTGAGGATTTCCAGATTTCATTTTTTTTCCCACTGAGTAATACTCCATTGTGTAAATGTACCATATTTTCTCCATCCATTCTTTGGTTGAGGGGCATCTAGGTTGCCTCCAGATTCTGGCTATTACAAACAATGCTGTTATGAACATAGTTGAACATATGTCCTTGTTATATGAACGTGCATTCTTTGGGTATATGCCCAAGAGAGAAATTGCTGGATCTTGAGGTAGATTGATTCCCATTTTCCTGAGAAACCACCATACTGATTTCAAAAGTGGTCATACAAATTTGCACTCCCAGGAGCAATGGAAGAGTGTTCTTTCTTCACATCATCTCCAGCACAGACTGTCAAAAAAACCTGTTTTTTGTTTTTAGCCATTTTGACAAGAGTAAGATGGCATCTCAGAGTTGTTTTGAGTTACATTTCTGTGATGGATAAGGATGTTGAACACTTTCTTAAGTGTCTTTCAGCCACTTCAGATTCCTCTATTGAGAATTCTCTGTTTAGTTCTACACCCCACTTTTTAATTGGATTGTTTGGTGTTTTGGTGGCTAGGTTCTTCAGTTCATTGTATATTTTGGAAATCAGCCCTCTGTCAGATGTGGGGTTGGTGAATATCTTCCCATTCTGTGGGCTACCATTTTGTCTTGCTGACAGTGTCCTTTGTCTTACAGAAGCTTCTCAGTTTCAGGAGGTCTCATTTATTAATTGTTGATCTCAATGTTTGTGCTACTGGTGTTTAAGCTCAGGAAGCTGTCTCCTGTATCAATTAGTTCAAGGGTATTTCCTACTTTCTCTTCTAAGAGGTTCAGTGGGTCTGCATTTATGTTGAGGTCTTTGATCCATTTGACTTAAGTTTTGTGCATGGCGATAGACATGGATCTATCTGCAATCTTCTACATGGCAGTGTCCAGTTATGCCAACATTATTTGTTGAAGATGATTTCTTTTTTCATTGTATAATTTTAGCTTCTTTGTCAAAAATCAGTTGTTCCTAGGTGTATGGGCTAATATCAGGATTTTCAATTTGATTCCATTTTTCTACCTGCCTATTTTTGTGCCAATACCAAGCTGTTTTCAGGACTATGGCTCTATAATAGAGCTTGAAGTCAGGGATGGTGATGCCTCCAGAAGTTGCTTTATTGTACATGATTTTTTGGCTTTCACAGGTTTTTTGTTTTTCCATATAAAGTTGAATATTGTCCTTTCAAGGTCTGTGAAGAATTGTGCTGGGATTTGATGGGAATTGCATTGAATCTGTAGATTGCTTTTGGCAAGATTGCCATTTTTACTATGATGATCCTACCTATCCAAAAGCATGGAGATCTTTCCATTTTCTGGTATCTTCTTTAATTTCTTTCTTTAGAGACTCAAAGTTATTGCTATACAAGTCTTTCACTTGTTTGGTTAGTGTTACCTTAAGATATTTTATGTTGTTTGTGGCTATTGTAAAGGGTGATGTTTCCTTGATTTCTTTCTCAGTCCATTTATTGTCCATATATAGTAGGGCTACTGATTATTTTTTAGTTAATCTTGTATCCTGCCACTTTGCTGAAGGTGTTTATCAGCTGTAGGAGTTCCCTGGTAGAGTTTTTTTGGTTCACTTATGTAAACTATCATATCATCTGCAAGTGGTGAAAGTTTGAGTTCTTCCTTTCCAATTTGTATCCCCTTGATCTCCTTGTGTTGTCTTATTCCTCTAGCTAGAACTTCAAGTACAATATTGAAAAGATATGGAGAGAGTGGACAGCCTTGTCTTGTTCCTGGTTTTAGAGGAATCACCTTGAGTTTCTCCACATTTAGTTTGATGTTGTGAATAGTTTGCTGTATATTGCTTTTATTATGTTTAGGTATCTCCCTGTTATTCCTGATCTCTCCTTTAGACTTACCACAAACTAATCTATCCACTTTGCTTCATAGAAAAATTTCTAGTCTGTCTCACAGAGCCTGGACTAACTTCAAAGTCACTTTGTAGGCAAGAACAATCCCAATGCTCTAATTTGCCCTTCCACTTCTTGAGTGCTGGGATGACAGGTCTCCACCCACACTTGTGGACACTTGAGCTTGCTCTAAGGGCACATCCTACCCTCTTTATTAATTTGGTTGTTTTCTGTCTCTGAGAACTATGTGTATATATTTTACTCCATCTTCTTTCTTTATAAATAAAATCACTTCAACTGAACAAGTTATTTTGAAGTACAGCTATGTACAGGAGTCTATCATGGGTTTTATGAGAGTTAAATTATTTTTGTCCTCTCAGGGAATTCATAAACTATTCAGACAGAAATATGTAACAACTAATTGTAGCAAAGTAAAAATTTAAGAAGTGCTTGGGGAATGGGAGATAAATCTTCATTTAAGACAAATGATATGATGCACATGCAAAATGCTTCCTGATATCAAACTCACAAAGTTATCATGCATTTTAAAAACATTATTAATTTTAATTGGAAACTCAAGATGAAAATTAATTATAATTTGAAAGTTCTTCCAAGTGTAATTAACTGAGACGTGGGACACTGATGCTGCCATCATGAAAGCTAATCCAATTTAAATGTGTCTAAGTGAACAACAGACATTTTACAGTTACTTAATAAATAATAAATAATTAGCCAAATAGTAATTATAGAACAAAATTTCCTTTTATGTTTTAGGTTGCTGGACATATATTAAGCAGCACCAAATGAACTTCAAATGTTCCAAGCCAAGTTTACTTCATAAGTGACAGTGACATAGGGAAAACTTTCAAATGGCCTCCTCAGATAATGGGAAGGTACTTATTATTCTGGGAGCCCCAGTACACATTTTTTTTTTTTTTGCTGAAACAGCCCAGGGATTGTGTTTCTCCTACCTTCCATTCTTATGTTCTACATCAAGTGGTCTTAACATACTGGGTTCTTCATTATAGTGATGAATTAGAATCATGTTTTTCAGATCTGCCCTCCTGATTTGTTTTCTGCTACTGCAGCCACGCCAGCTTTCTTTGGTAGCCACCTCCCAAATACTGTCAGTCTTAAATAAGTGGCTTTGTATCTTATAGCCACCACAATTATTATAGGTACTCCTATGCCTGTTACTAGAATAGTTAATCCCACCATCAATGTTTTAGAGACTTATTTATTTCATCTGTGTGTATGGGTGTTTTGCCTACTTGTGTGCATGTATACCATGTGAATGCCTATGCCATTGGAGGCTAGAAGGTTTCCCAAATCTCTTAACTGCTGAGCAGTTGTGAGACCCAAAGTTAACCTGTAAGCTTCACCTCCCCAAGAACCAGGTAATTTCCTGGAATGCTGGGAGTTGTAGTTCTTGGAAAAAAGCAGCCAAGTTACATGGGAAAATACAGTGGCCCTATAGGTCTGCCTTTAAAATGCTCTACAAAACATGGCTGGTGGCCATTCAATTGGGAATTCCAGAGAGTGGAACTGGCTAGCCTTCATCTACCTGTCCAGAATTTATATTTAATGAAGCTTGCTTCAAATTTGGCTCAAAATGGTGAAATTGGTTTTTCTCTTGTGGGTCTCAGTATTAACATTTGGAGCCCTGCAGTGAGATAAGAAAGACCCTTCCACCCCAAATTCTAGAGGTAGGCTTTTTACTCCAGCTCCCTGGACAGTCTCAAAAAAGGAGACAGCAAGCATTCTTATAAAGACCTCCTTCTGGTAAGTCATAGTCTGGTTTCTGGATTCTGGTTATGGGGTACCCTATCTGGGCATGGGGAGGACCTGACAAGGTCTGTGCACCCAATTTCGTGCAAAGAGAGATGTCATATTGCCCACTGGTTATTTCTGGTTAACTGGGGAGTTCAGCCAGAGCCACCAGATTTATACTCTCCTGACCTTTGAATCCCAAGGACCACCTAGTGAGACTGGGAGCTGAAGTATTAAGTTTCCTACTCTGAGAGACCTGGTACTTCCCTGGTCAACAAGATTCCAGTGCCTAACCTGCACCTCATACCTAAGGAGCAATAGGGAATTCTACCACACGGAGACCCCAAGACTGAGGATTTGGATAGGATCTGTGTGGATTTGGGAGCCAGGAAAAACTGGGAGAGGCCCAGCTTTTGATGGCTGTTAGAGTCTGGATTGTACAAGGCTATAAAAATTATTTCTTGTTCAAACTGGTGAAACCTCTGTGCAACAGCAGTTGTTACCATTGTTTTGTTGTCATTTGGCCTATGTTCTCTGTTGTTGTTTTGGCTTTGTGTCTTGTCTTGTGTCTATTCTGGTTTTGAGTATTATGACTTGGGGCAACTAAGTTGAATGAACAACTAGACTGATGATCTCGTACTGCTCTTGGAGGGCCAGAAAGAGTCATGTAGAGACCCACAAACAAGGCTCTTTAAGTTGGGTGCCATCCTCACCAGGCCTCCTACTGCCTGGGTCTAGATGGTGATGAGGCATCACTTTTGAACTCCCAGCAGACCAAGTGTGGTTATGCAGTTTTGGGGACATGTGATGATGTGGCAGGTCTGTGCACAACAGGCTCTGCAGACTCTTCCTGAGATGTCTCTCTGATATGTCCCCCACCCCACTCCTGCCAGGGAAATTACTGCATATGTTTTTGACTGGTCTCTCTTGAATATGTGAGTTTATTGTGTGTCTTGGTTATAGCTCAGCCATTATTGTTGCAGCCAGCCTCCTGGGCTCAGAGTTTACCCTTGGGCCTTCTGGCCATTGAATCTAAAGTAACAGTCATTCAAATGTCACTTGGGCATGGCTAATATTAGAGCTGTTTTATGCTGGTCTACTTTATTGAAATGCTGGCTCTGAATTGGATTATGACTTGCCCTTTTGTCAGGGCAATGCTTTTAATGTCTCTATGTCTGGAGTCAAGAGTTGAGACGGGAGAAAGAGCAAAGCAAAACAGCCAAAGGGATTATTGGTTTAATTTAATTGCCTAAAGTCATTATATAAACTTTCTAAAAGTCTCAATATTTGTAACAGAAATTTAACTTAAAACTCATAATGTGGGATAAATACTGGTTCCATCGCTAGAGGCCCCACAGATTGCCCAAGACCCCCAGTTGACACCCATGTTCAGGGGACCTGGTTCGGTCCTATGCTGGTTCCCCAGATGTCAGACTGTGGTCTGTGAGCTCCCACTTACTCAAGTCATCTGTTTCTGTGGGTTTCACCAGCCTGGCCTTGAGCTCTTTGCTCATCACTCCTCCCCCTCTACAACTGGATTCCAGGAGTTCAGCTCAGTGCTTAGCTGTGAATCTCTGCTTCTGCTTCCATCAGCTACTGGATGAAGGCTCTAGGATGTAATGAATGGGCTTTGGGAGCCCATTCCCTATGGAGGGATACTCTCTCAGCCTAGATACATGGGGGAGGACCTAGGTCACTCCCAAAATGATGTGACAGACTTTCATGATCCCCCATGGGAGGCCTCACCTGCCCTGAGGAGCAGATGGGAGGTGGGATGTGAGGTTGGTGGGGGAATGGGAGGATGAGAAGGAGAGGAAACTGGGATTGGTATGTAAAATAAGATTTTTTAATTCAAATAAATTTTCATTTTAAAAACCTCATAACAAGGGACTTGGAGGGATGTCTGGGTCCTCCTGGGCTGGAGAATGCTACCCTCTAGGCCCTAATCACCATAGCACATCCCACACCCTACCCCACCCACCAAAGCTCCAGAGACCTGGAAACAGCCTCTCCACACCCCAGGCCACCCCCCACAGCATCTAAGACCACCAGAGCTTTGGCCCTGCCTCAAACAGAAGAGTATCCTGCAGAGACCCATACCACCTTCACCTGTAGGAAGAGCAACCCCCTAAGCCACAGGCTCCACCTACACCAACGGGAGGAAGAGATACCACCTGAAGCACAGAACCCACCTGCATCCACTCGAGGAAGAGATGGGTAGAAGACAGTGTAAGAATATATTCAACAATATAATGAGCAGTATGATACCACCTGAAACTAGGAGTTCCACACCCAGCAAAACCTGAGCATCCCAATGCAGAAGAAGCAGATGAAAAAAAAAACTCAAAATAACTTTATGAAGTTGATAGAGGGCCTTAAAGAGGAAATGAAAAAGTATCCTATAGAAATGGAGGAAAAGACAAACAAACAAAAAAAGAGAACAAAGCAAGGAAACCCAAGAACAAACAATCTACAGGTGAAAGAAACAATTCAAGCAGTTCAAGACTTGAAAACTGAAATAGAGGCAATAAAGAAAACACAAACTGAGGGAATGCCAGAAATAGAATATATGGATAAACAGTCAGGAACTACAGATGCAAGCATAATCAACAGAATACTAGAGATGGAAGCGAGAATCTCAGGTGTTGAAGATACAATAGAGGAAATAGGGTCATCAATCAAAGAAAATGTTAAATCCAACAAATTCTTAACAAAAGACATCCAGAAAAATCTGGGACACCATGAAAAGAACAAACCTAAGAATAATAAAGATAGTGAAGTGAAGAAGTCCAGCTAAAAGGTACAGAAAACATATTCACCAAAATCATGAAAAAGACTGATATTGTCCTGGTACCTCTGCACCAATACCATAGACACCACAGGAGCCTGGAATGACTGTCTAGATAGTGGAATGGACTGATTTCTGTTATTTTAGTAGATACATGACCTACATGGATTATACTTTATGCAATAAATTATCCTGCTCAGATCTCTGATGACATTGATGGCTAGTCCAACTCTAGCTTTGACAGCTAAGCAGCAGCAGACCATCAGCTCCTTCCCAAAGGCTGCAACCACCTTGTTAGTTCATTAGTCAAGTTTGTTAGTTAGTTAAAGCTGCTAGGTTTCCTGTTTTAAAAGAAAGGCAGGCAAGTATGCAGTGCTACAGGCTTCATATTAAAGTATAAATAGGTTTCAGGTGTAACTCTGCACTAAAGGAACACACTTTGTAATGGTTGTACTCAGTAATAACCACTTATGTCTCTGGTAAATGATTAGATGAAAAACCAAGTGCCAAAGTCCATACCTGAGGATGTAAAAGCTTAAATAAGTTCTGAGGGTCTCAGAAAATTTATTTAAGATACATAAATACAAGTTGTAAAGGTATATGAAAATAATAAAATAAAATTTAAGGTATAGAAATAATGGAAGATATTTTAGGTTTCTCTTTCTGTTTCTTTTTATTTTTTTATTTTTTTCCATTCATTTATTTAGCTCATAAATAAAGTCATGTGCAATTATGGTACATAATACAGTATGGCATGGCTAAATTAAACCCTCTTTCGCTTTCTATATTATCTCACTGAGATTTTGAAGGGTCAGAGTTTTAACCCTGATTGGTGGAGTTCCAAGAAGTGAGTAGAGCACAGACTACTTACTATTCATTCACAAGCTCAAGATTTTAAATCTCCTTTGTTTGTCTTTTAAGTATAGATGTAAAGGTGATTATCATAAGGCTAAAATAATATATCCAGCTGTTTGGACAGAGGAAAAATGTTCATTTTTTTAACACAAAGCCATAGATTTTGCTATATATATAACTCCAAGGTGTGAATCTACTCCAGCTGTTTTACAGACACCAATTAGCTGCCCTTTCTACTTCAGTACAATGGTAATGCTAATATATCTAGAACTTTTATCTCTTTCTGTAAACTAAAAAAAAGTATTATATAAACTTCATTGAGATAAAGAAGTCATGAGACTTGGATTCACTGTCACAGGCCAAATGGTTCCCAGATAAGTACCTAACATGTCTATTCCTGAGGATGGGGGTCTCTCTCTCTCTCTCTCTCTCTCTCTCTCTCTCTCTCTCTCTCTCTCTCTCTCTCTCTCTCTCTCTCTCTCCCCTGGGCTTGGAAGTCCTTCCTTTCCCAACTACTAGGACTATGGGCCTGAAATTTCCAAATGTTTTTCCAAGGGTTTGTTTTTTTTTTTTTTAATTCCTAAATTTTAACTTCTTCCTTAGTCTGTATGTATCTCTCTCAGCATATTTTCTCTTGGCTGACAGACACCATCCAGGCATCACCTGCAGACTGCAAACTGCTGGGCTCTGTACTTGCTGAAGGCTGATGTGAACCACAACTGTCAGTGTGCTTACTCCCTCTCCAGCTGGCTCAGCTAATCAGATGCTTCTGATGGATGCCTCAATGCCCAGCCTTTGACTCACCTTTCAGCCTTCTTAGGCCCTGACAACAATGCTCTAGTTTCAGCTGGAAGTAGTTACAGAAGAGAATACATCATACCTTGCCCCCCCTAACAGGCTGAATGTTAAGTCAAAGGAAACTCCCCAACACAGGGAACAAAATGGCTACCTATAATGCAATGACATAGCAGGAACGTGGGCCCAGATTTATCAACTATTCATTAACTAAAATAGTTCTGTAATATGATAGGGCACTTGAACTGCTTTATGCAGAACAAAGGCATATTATATGGCTTTAAAATTGTTTTGAAGCCGAGTGTTGGTGGCACACGCCTTTAATCCCAGCACTCGGGAGGCAGAAGCAGGCAGATCTCTGTGAGTTCGAGGCCAGCCTGGTCTCCAGAGAGAGTGCCAGTATAGGCTCCAAAGCCACAGAGAGAAACCCTGTCTCAAAAAAACAAAAATAAAATAAAATAAAATAAAGTTGTTTCCAGAAAAACATTATGGGATTATAATCTGGCCATACTCGAAGAAATTATAAAAAGTAGACCTGAGATACAATAAACAACTGAAGCCCCATCTGTTTCCAGGTTCCTTCTAAACAGTTACTCTGATGTCAGCTATCCCAGGGCCTTTGGCCTTTCTGCTCTGCTAATTACTGTTAGCTCTTGCCTTGCTGCTATGATAATGCCTATCTGGGTCCATTAAACTCATGGTTATTAAATCCAAATGTGAGCCAGTACTCATCAAGGGTAAAGGATACAACTCAAGGGAAGAATGTAAGACCGGAAGTTAAACTGTAAGCCCCCACCTGTCCAAGGACAAGGTAGCTTCCTGGGATGCTGGGAGTTACAGTTCTTGGAAAATAATAGCCAAGCCACATGGGAAAATACGATGGCCCTGTGGGTTTGTTTTGTACAAAGTCTTATAGAACTTGTCTCTGGGCCACTCAGCTGGGAATTCCAGGGAGTGGCCAGATCCCATCTATTTAATATTTAATAAAGCTTGTTTCAAATTTGGCTCAAAATGGTGGAATTAGATTTTTTCTAGTGAATTTCAGAAATAACACTACCTCTCCAGCCACACACCACCAACTATTTTATAATTTGTGTCTACAATGGAGAAATAAAACAGTCCAGATGGCGTTATCTAGGTAGCACAAAGTAATTCTAGCAACTGGCAAGATAACATTATCATTGAGCTTAAAACAGATGAAGAAGGACAGCATACATCTTAAACACCCCCAATTGTTGCTCAATTTCTTTCCGTGGAGGTGTGAACACTGTCTATCTCCTTTGCCTAAGGTCTTAATGACAAACCAACTTAAGATCCCACCACACTTTGCCCTGTGGAAACAGTAAGTTTATGAGCCTAAATACAGAGCATGGGTAAAGGTTTGTTCACAGATGTATGGGTCATCCCCAAAACAGGTGTCCCAGAAAGTCTTCAGCTTTGCATGAAAGCCATTTGGCAACCAAGTAAAATTAGGGCAAAGTTACATACAAATGTAAGAGAGTGGCCTGCAGCTTGTGGCTGCTTCCTCTTTAAATAAAGAATCCATTTAAGGAAGTGATGAAGCCTCACAGAGCAATGCAGGAATCCCTCCTGCTCTTGACCCACTCTTCTGAAATGTATCTCACTTTTTTACATTTGCCAGAGCATCTCTTGATGTAGAGGACTTTCAGGAACTGGTGGGACAAACTGACAAGTTGAGCAATAAGAAGTAGGATTGGGAAAGAAACAAGCAGGCTTTGGAAGCATGATTAGATCTTTGGGATTAAGACTTGCTTGGACCAGAAAGGCCAAGAGGTACCAAGCACAAGTCAGTAAAGTTCTTCCACACCAGGCTCTTGCAAATTATATTGTAGCATCAGAATCTATTTCTCATTACAGACACTTCTCAGGCATAATATTTGTAATTTATAATTTTGTCAGGAAATATCTTGTTAAATTTATTCTATTAAATAGATTCAGAGAACAAACTAAATCAGATATTTTATTTACTGATGGAGATTGACTTACCGCATCAATGTTGCCAATATATGTAAACAGGCATTTAAGATACATGTGAAACAATATTGTTTGGAAACAATAATATAACTGTGCTTGGTGCTATAGAAATGCTGGCCTGGTGACCAAAGCCGTCTTTGTTCAACATAGATCAGGAGCTTTTGCTGCTTCTGTGCTGCTAGAAAGTATTTCATCAAAACACATGTCAAGAGTTAATTACCAAAAAAGGAGAGTATATTTGGTGAAGTTATGTGTGTTTGTCTGTGTTTGTATATGTCTGTCAGTGTGGCATGTGTATATGTGTTAATGGTGTGTTTTCATGCTGTGTGTGTGTGTGTGTGTGGTGTGCTTGTGTCTGTGTCTGTGGTGTGTGCTTGTGTCTGTGTCTGTGTGTGCATGATGTATGTGGTTGTGTGTGTGTGGTGTGTCTATGTGTGTGACTGTGTGTGTGGTGTGTCTGTGTGTGTGACTGTGTGTGTGTGTGTGTGTGTGTGTGTTGGGGAGATTCTTTCTACTCCCATGGCTACTCACTGCTGAGCAGGTGCTCACAGAAGAATGTCGGGATGCACAAGCCTTGGTTGAAGAAAAAGCACACTTAAACATGTCTGGACTCTTCTGTAGAGGGCATCAGGGAAAGTTCTACTGTGAGGAATCACACATTGTCACAGACATTTTCAATAGCCACTTTCCAGCTCTGTTGACTTCTGGATGGAACTTGGTTTTGGCCAGCTGGAGGACTTTGGTGTCTGTCAGGCTGATGTGACTGATAGTTCTAGTTTCCCTTTGCTGTAAGGCAGGTCCTCTTGTCCTGGGAGGTGCAAGGACTGTAATGAGTCACATATGTAAGTAGATGCCTTGTCTACATTCAAACAGAATAACCCAAATCCTTAACAAGTGCTCTTAAATACCTTTTACCCTTTAAAATGTTAGTTCATCCAAAAAATGCAACATTTATCCATAGAGCCAGAGGGGTGGTAAGGAATGCAAACCTAACCATAGGAAAATCTTTAGTAACATTAACAGTTTTACATGGATAATGATGGCATGACCTCCCAAACAGATAAAGAGGGGATTCTAAATCTTAATTTAAAATGTGATAGTACCAATCTCTGGTTAAACACCCCTCCACATTGCATACTGTCTTACCACACACTCAGTTGATAGTGCTAGCTATAGACTAATGTGTAAAGAGAAGGAAAGATAATTTCAGAGCAGACAGTGCATGTATACTTATCTGAAACAAATCTCGTTACTCATGCTGCATAATAAGTTCCAGAAACTTAGGTAAAAAATAAAATCTTACAAACAAACAAATAAATAACATCTTTTTAGAGTATGTCAATCGCAGGGGATATGGTATTCTAAAAAAAAAAAAAAGCTAAGTGTCTAGGAATCCATGGCTTTACAAGTGAGACTACATACATATGGATGTTTTTCATAGCTCAAGGATTTTGACAGATGTGGCTTGGTTCTTTCAACTGTTTATTTCACAATAGTAAGCATGCATATTTTACATTTCTGTAGAAGAAAGCCTATATCTGTAAGGAAGTAAACCACAAAAGGAATTTTGTGGGAGTTTTTTTAATTAATTTTTTTTTCTGTTCTCATGACTAGTAATTATAAACAATTGCTTCTAGAGTGATGGGAAATTGTCGAGTACCATGTCATCGTGAAGGAGAGCAGATGGTATCCCAGCTGACCATCTAGTCAGAGAGACAAATCAGGATACACACAATGGTGGAAGCCAGGATACACATGCAATTAAGACACAAGAATGTTTGCTTCTCAATAAAATAATTTTCCTAAATTAACTATAAAGTGAAAAGCACTTATTAAGATGTGTAACAGGTTGGGTATCTGAATTTAGGGTTTGTACTACCCTTCATAATTCTGAGTCATTGTTAAGTTTCATTTTTCTAGATTGTCGAACATCTGTCAAAGTAACCCTGCTTGAGGTAAGAACAAATTTAAAATCAGCTTTTTGTGGATGTTAACTGAAAAAAAAAAAAAAAAAACAGAAAAAAGTTCAAGAGGAAGCGTAAAAGCCAAGCCTAACTTCTGTACTGAACCTAGAGTGTTTTATCTGCAGCTCTTAAAATACTACTAATAAGGAAGTTTACAGAACATAAACATCTCCTGGAGGAGAGGCTGACTCAGATGAGGGTCTCGTGTCCCTTCCCATCTCCTCTTGTGAGGAACTATCAGTAGCCCACAGGCATGGTTGTGATGTACTCTTGTAAGAAAGCATAGCTGATTTCATGAAGTTGGCCCCAGTATGCATTGTGATATAATGCTTGTTCAACACAAATATAGCTCACTCATATGTGAATGCAATTGATTTTCATATGTGTAAATGGACACAGAGAGATTTTTATTCCACCCCTCATAAACATTGTTTTTTTTTCCCTCCTAACATAACCAAAAGCCAACATAATTTAAAGTATCTCGCAACAAACAGTAACTCAAGACAAAGTAGAGTGAAGAACTGCTTTACTGAAGTCAATTTCAGAAAATGAGCACCACTATACCAGAGTTGTTTTTCATAATGTCAGTCATTTACATATTTATCACGTACAGATTCATCAGTTTAAAAAACCCAGACAGCATATAAGTGAAACATACTGGAACATTTCCATTATTAACAGCAACAAGAAAACATAAATATAACCTCCTCTTCCACCCAGGGTGTGCTTAGCAAGATTTGTAATGCATTTTATTATTGCGTTCACAGAAAATATTCCAAGGAAATTTAAAGTAGAACACAACAATTTGATTTATTTCTGTTCTTTTTCAACATTTCTTCTGATGCAGCACTGAAATAATAGTAACACTTTATTTTAGTCAATAAAACCAATATCCTTTTTTAAAAGAATGAACTATAAAAAATTAAAAATGCACAGTAACAGAATAGTAATGCATTGGCTGGGATTCTCTGCATTCCAAAATGTTTGTGTTCATAACATCAAACCTTGTTAAAATTAGGATACAAGAGTGATTTGGCCCAAGAGTGTTGTCTATCTTGAGGAACACTGGAAAAACAGATTGTCTCAGCCAAAAATGATTTCAAAGAGGAATCAAAGTTTAGTATGTTGTCTTTTAGATGTTCTAAATGCATAGAAATTTATTTGGTGATATTTGTCTCCTAAGGCTATAGTAATATATTTTGATATCCTGTTTCACATGCAAGGTGACAGCTACTAGGACACTCAAAATTTTGTCCCAGCTCATCTTTTTTTTCTTTTGGCATCTAGATAAATTACTGTTTTCTCTAAGACTTAGATTGCTCATATACAAAATAGGAAAAATACTATAGTTTTCTACTGTAGCTTTAGCTGACCCTCTTGGGTTCTGTAAAGGGGATATTGGTAGCTCTCTGGACCTAGCACTCCTCCCACACTTGGCCTCTCTCTGTGTATCTGTAGCAGGTGATGGTAGAACTCAGACTGGTTTCTGTCATCCTTTGGGACACTCCATTCCTCGGCAGTCAGAATGACACTTATCACTAATGTTATAGGAATTTCCTTGGTTATTTTCACTCAGATCAAACGTTTGTAATTATTCTGAAAGACTGGTTTTCTTGTAGCTGAAACAGATGGTGAACTCTGATGTTATGATATTGTTCTGCCATCCTACTGGGCTTTCCAGATTCACATATAACATTCAGGCAAGTTTTCAAGTGATTTTGGGCTATACTTCCTCAATCAACATATTTGAAATGTTCTTCATTCTATCAATGTGAAATGACTTTTGGGTATTTCTTATGTTAATTAATGAACTCCTGAGTGAAAAATCACACAGAGAAATCTGAAACATTGGTATAGATCAGGAAACTGGATTACTGATTTCATTTTAAATTTATAAACTAATCACTGCTGGAATAGGTATACTTCATTAGAATACTTGACTGATTTACTTTACTAAATGCCATTAGGTTACAAAAACTAATATATTAATATTATTTCTATGATAAAATATTTTGAAGATTAAAGATAATTAAGTTATAATATATACTGTTAGATATTTGAATGAAAACATTTAATAAATATCTACAGAGAACTTAAAATATGTGAAGGGATCTTTGTGATTTTTAGAATATTAAAATTTTAAGAATGTTGAAAATTAGTCTTCTAGCAATGTGATCTCAATAAACTATTAGAATGAAGAAATAGTTAACAGTTTTTGTTGTCATGAGATTGATAATGTTGATTGTCTTTGTTTTCTTTCTGTTGCTGAGATTAAACATTGTGACCAAAAGCAACTTGGCGAGGAAGGGACTTATTTCTCTTCCATTTCCACGCCATGGTACATATACTTGTTAATATCTACATAGTAAATTGGGATGTTCAGGACAATGTGAAGGGCTTTTTTTTCTTACTGAAAAGAAGTTGATTTCCTTGATTCAACATGAAATGATATTTTTACCCTTCATTAATTCTAAGATTTCAAAAACATAAGCTGCACCATTATGCAGTTTACCATTATGGAGAGTGATGATGTGTGTTTACATGTGCATGTATGCATGTGGGTGTGTGTTGACTGTATGCCATAATACTTTCATATCAATCCTAATGAAAACTGAATGGCTTTGGAAATGTGTATCTTAATGAAATATAAAAAGTTGTGCAAATTGCCAAAAGGTCTTAATTACTGTTCAATTGTAACACAACAACCAAGGCAACTCTTTCACAACAAAGCAATTTATTGGGGGCTAGCTTAGATGGTTAGTCCAGAATCATCATGGAAGGAAGCAGACAGGCATGGTGCTGATTCATTTATATCTGATCCCTAGGCAGTGGGGAAAGAGAGAGAGAGAGAGAGAGAGAGAGAGAGAGAGAGAGAGAGAGAGAGAGAGAGAGAGAGATGGGACTTGGAGAATACCTTTGAAACCTCAAAACCCACCTACAGTGACAGACTTCCTTCAAGGAGGCACACCTTTCTGAGCCTTCTCAAACAGTTCTACTCCCTAGTGATGAAACATTAAAACATAGCTTATGGGGCTATTCTCATTGAAACCACCACAACCACTAATCATCAGAAAACTGCAGCTGAAGCCATGATGAAATATCCCCTAACAAGTGTTGTTTAGATTATGGAAGATAGAATTTTTGTGCACTGCAGGTAGGTTTAGAAGTTATATTCACAATTGAAAATAGCCTGGAAGTTGCTTAAAGTATGGAACCACAGTATAATACAGTGATCCCACTTTTGGATACTTAGTCTAAGGAAATGAGATTGGTATATCAAAGAGGCACTTGCTTTCACACACTCACTGCACCATTATTTACAACAGCCTGGTTGTAGCATCAACTGAGATTCCATTAACAAATGAGCAGGCAACGACAATGTGAAACATGTATGTACTGTTCCTCTTAAACAAGAATGAAATTCTGTCACTTGCATAAACATAGATGAATCTCGGTAACATTATGCTAAGTGCAGTAAGCCAAGAATGGAATGACAGTTTTTCTTACACGTGTGGCCTAAACAATGTCAGGATTATAAGGGCAGATACTACAAAGGAGGTTTCAGGTAATGAGGAGGTGTTGGGCAAAGGCCACAACATTTTAATCAGACAGAAGGAGTATTTTATAGTATGACAACTATAAATAATATGAATGTGTTATAAGTTAAAGACTTCTGGGTATAGATCACAAATGTGTCTGTCACACAGAAATGATGATGAGAATGTGGTAGTAGTCAGTTTAATCATTTGTAGTGTAAACATATATCAGAGTATCACATTGTGAACAGTAAGCATATATATTTTATTTTCCGATCATATCTTAACAAACATTTTAAAAAAACAACAAAAGTTTTATTTCTTTACCACCTTTAATAGGAGAATGTAAGGTCAGGAAAGACAAAGCATTTGTGTGTATTATTTATCAATGTGACCCATTCCAGTGGCTAGAACATTAGTTTTTTAGATACTTAGCAGATACCTGACAAGTTAATAAGGGCCTTTTCATAGTCTTTCCACTCAATCTTTGGCCTATAATGATTCTCAATAATTGAATCATCTAGAAGAAATTTTACATTCAACCACCAGGAACAGGGGGCTTTCAAAACATACCAAAGCTTTGAGCCTATCCCTACTAGCTAAATCAATTTCTTGAAAGAAGTCATAGACAAACACAAATGCTATTCAAGCTACCCTGAAATTCACTGAAAAGTTCAGAATCTCCCGCCTCATGGGACTATCTTATGAGCCTACACATATGCATCTCACAAAGGCAGTGGCTCCTTCATAAATAGGTATTTCATTAATTGCTCAATAAGAATCAGGTTTGTAAAGAAAATCACTGATATTCCCTTAAGGAATAATAATTCAAGATGCTTGCACAATATATATAAGTGAACTATATCATTTGATCCCCAGTTGGCTGAGAAAGGTAAACAAAATTCAATTGTCTAAAATTGGGAAGAATCTGAATCTTGATGGTTGGCTTAAAGGGAAATGGATGGCTGTGTACACTTTTTCTTCACAGTTTTATGATTTGAGAAAAAGTAAACCAGTCTATCCTTTCTCCACATTCAGATAACATTTCCTGCTCAATGTGTAAGTATTAGCAGAATAATAAGGAAGGGCTAATTGATGTGAGCCTGTCACTGTCTTATCCTATTCTCAATGGACTGTGAGCCACCTGTTCTCGATGGACTGTGAGGACTTGCCAGAGCTCAGCTGCTATCCTTGGGTGGGCTGAGCTTTGCCTGTTTCTTCCACTCCCACCATCAGGACCTTTTTGCATCCTTCTACCATCTACCACTCTGAAACTTCCTGTATCCTCATTGGCTTAACCCAGTGTCCTAAATAGAGGAGACAACAGTCTGTCTACAGCACTGCATCACTTGAAAGATTATCCATTCTCTTATGAACTAGTGTCCTCCTTTATTCACTATTTCGTTTGAATCATGATTCTGCCCTCTTCTCCCTGAGAAATTTTAATTAGTGAGTTCGGGCTCTCTCGAAACAGATTGAAACAGGCTAAGAAATAATGACCTATTTTCTACTGGATAACAAGAGCTTGAAAACTGGGGTCAATTTTGTTCTTTATTTTCTGAGGAAAGCCATCTTAGAATCTCTAATGTACTAGAAAGCATTTTTCCTTGAGGGTGAGGAGAGCTATTAAGCTCACATTCTCATTTTGTAGAGTTGAAAACACTTACTAGAATTAGAAGGGGGCAGCTAGGGAGTCTACATTCAGATGGTCTTATGTCCACCCCTGGAGAGGACACTCAATAAAGCATTTTCCAAAAAAAAAAAAAAAAACATTTAAGATTCTTAGAATCAAAAGTCACTATGAGGAAAATGTAGACAACGCAGGCCTGATGTTCCTGTCAGAGTTATTAAAATGTTAATGATATCAGCCATCATAAAAAACCTTAATTCCCAAGGATTTATATTACATAATTATACTCCTCATTAGAGAATGTAGCATCATCCATAGGCGTTAAAATTTATAGAGAAATGACAATTCCCCTTTTGGTTTTTATAAAGTTTCCTTCCACAGTTGAGCCAAGACTATGAACACAGAGCTTTGTGTTGTAGGTCCATATTTTAAAGCTGTGCTCACTCAGTTCAATCAGGACACTTGACACACTGCAAACATGCTATGGTGAAACACTGTCCACTATTTATTTGGCAAGCAAGAATTTATTATCTCCTAAAAGATTCTAAGAGGATACAAAATAAACTGGATGTGCAATGAATAAACACATCCACGCAAAGTGGATTGCACTCCAATGGGAATAAGTGATGGATCATTCAGGAGCCACTATGTGTGACTGTGCCCAGGGACCCAGATTCAGATCACTCCAAATTCCTAACAGCATCAAGAAACTTTTGTCAGTACAGAACTAATGACACATTTCATATACTTTTTGGTGGAAACATCAGGTAGTTGGGTTATAGTTAAATGAGGAAATCTACTTATGACATTCTTAGATTTGGGGTTGGTAGAAGCTAGTGGTGTTTTACTTTAATACATTGTAGTGGTTGAAAGGAATGGCCCCCAAAGGGAGTGACACTACTAAGAGGTGTGGCTTTGTTGGAGTAGGTGTGGCCTTGTGGAGGAAGTGTATCACTGTGGAGGTGGGCTTTGAGGTCTCCTTTGCTCAAGTTGTGCGGAGTGTGGTACACAGTTCACTTCTGGTTGCCTGCTTATGTAGAGCTCTCAGCTCCTCCTCCAGCACCATGTCTGTCCACACACCACCATGTCTCCCACCATGATGATAATGGACTAAACTTCTGAAACTGTAAGATAGCCTCAATCAAATGGTTTCCTTTATAAAAGCTGCCATGGTCATGGTGTCTCTTCACAGCAATTGAAACACTAAGACATATCCAAAAACAATATATTTCACATGATAGTATCAAAGATACTATGTCAGAAATATGTGGGTAATGAGTAGCTACTAAGATAACAGAAGATAATTTGATTCCAGATCTGCAACATTTCAACTCTCCACAATGACCGAAGTTCAGTCAGTAAAGCAACCTTGCAGAATCTTCAACACGATTGTGGCCTCTTTTATACTACTTTAGTAATTGCCAATATAGTGGCTTAAATGAGAGCTATCCCTCATAGTCTCACATGTTTGGACACTTTGTCCCCAAATGATGGTGTTATTTGAGAAAGTTGTGTAACTTTTAGGAGTTGAGTCTTGCTGGAGGAAGTGAGTGACTCGGGCATGGCAGTATGATTTTATGGCTGTACTCCATTCTGTGTCCTCTCTGATTCCTGACTTGGAATTCAGTGGGAGTGGTCAAGGCCCATGCCCTGGACCCTAAGCCAGACAAAACTGCTTCCTTTAGATTTCTTCTTCTCACTTATTTGGTTACAGCAATGCAAAGTACAGTGAATTCAGCTGGGACAGCCCTGCGTTATCATATGTTTATCTCTCTTCTGGCATCATTATCTCCCTTATCTCCTTTATCTCCAACAAGTATCCTCATTTACACCCTTAGTTTCTTGGCTACCCAAGTAATTTCAGTAGCATGGTTTTTTCACCAGGGAAACCACACTGCTCTCAGCACTCACCCACCTCCCGAAGATGTGCCCTTTATAGCTTTCCTAATTAGTATGTAAGATAACATCTTTCATGACTCTTAATTTTTAGGAGAATTTATTGATATCCTTTTGGCAGTAACTATAAAACTCACTTATAGAAGACTGCAGATGTGATAGAAGAAAGTTGACATTTTGCTTTACGTGGGAAAGGAATGTGAGTGTGTGGCCTTGCCCAGGATGAGGACACTGTTAAATTGGAGTTAAGGACCATCTGGTCCACCTTGCTGTAGTGAAGAGTGGAAGCCACAACCAGGACAGCTGCATGACAACAGACACACTAGCTGGATTACAGATGAGCACTGCAATGGAGGCAGTTCCTTCCTTTCCTTTGGAAATTATCCAAATTTACTCAGCCCTCTCCTCCTCTTCATCACCAGTACACTGCTAATCAGCATTCACAGCAAGGCATTGAGTGCCATTGAATGGTGGAGTCAGAACCATGGGGAATTTTCCAGCACCCACCCTCTGTCCATTGTGTATACCAGCTTTGTCTAGGTTAAGGAAGTAAATTTTTGGCTGTTGCTGCAGATGGCTGAGGAGTACAGCCAACAGTAGAAGAGGAGTCCTCTTAAGAAACAGAAATCTATAGTGAGGTGTGTTCAAGGTAACTGTCACATTTTCTTGGGACAGTATCACTTTGAGGAGTTCTAATCAGACAGTTGTTATGACCAGTATCACAGGACTTCATGTAGGGAACTGTGTAAACCCACACATGACAAAACCATAACAATACAATTAACATCCAATATTTCAAGTATTTGCTTTATGCTTACTCTTTCTTCTTTTGTTGAAATGGGATCTTACTCTGGAGTCTAGGCTGGCTTCAAACACATGTGACCCAGGACCTTATTCTGGAATCCAGGCTGGCCTAGAACACACCCTGTAACCCAGACTAAGTAGGGCAAGCAAGCTTCAAACTTGTGATCCTTCCGTCTGTACTTGCCAAAAGTGATTAACTTTAAAACCAAAGACAGTAAGAAAACACATCATTATACTAGCCAAGCAAAAAACTAAACAAAACAAAACTGCTCAGAACATTGGAACATGATTCCTGCCAAAGAGAAAACCAGTTGCAGGGCTGGGGAAATGCCTCTGATTAAAAACATTTTCTATTCTTCTAGAGAACCTGATTTCAGTTCCCAGCTCCCACTTGGTGGCTCACAACCTACTGTAACTCCAGTTCCAAGGGATCTGATGACCTGCACTGGTCTCCATAGGCCCTATAGACACTTTGTACACAGACTTACACAGAGGAAAACATATAGGTACAGAACATTTGTCTTTTTCAATAAAACCTTCTTTGGAAAGAAAAGAAAAGAAAAGAAAAGAAAAGAAAAGAGAATCAATTGCAGTTTCCAAAAGATTTGTAACTATCTAATTTCTTAGTGTCCCTGGAAGACACTTGGAAGTCAATTTTGTTTCCTCAAGAACTTTCCAGTGGTTTCCACATTAGGGTCACCACTAGCCACTCACAGGGACTGCTTTATTTTACTTTTTCTTTTTGTTGTTGTAAAATCCCTTTTCTCTATTTTTATGGATTTTTGAACAAAGTATGTTTTAGTAGGATCTCCTTCTTCTCACCTCCTGGCTACCCCCAATCTATACCAAAGTCTCTTCCTCTTTCATATCTTATGTGTCCTTTTGTCCACTCCATCCTCATTATCACTCGTTCTTACCCTCTCTTTGTTTCCTTTCTATTTTTTTTTTGTTTTGCCTCCATTTATACCCACTTTCTGTATGCCCATATATTACAGACTCGGGCACACATGTGAGAGAAAACGTGGTTTTTGTCTTTCTGATCTCTGGTCACCTCACTTGATATGCTTTCCAAATTCATAGATTTCTCTGCAAATTATGTGACTTGTTTCTCATTTCAGCTAAATAAGATTCCACACGTTTTCTTCATTTTTCATTGTAAAAGTTAAAACACACAGCTGGAGAGGAAAAAAAACATGTTAGGTTTAGCATTGTTTCTCTGACTTAGTGTTCAGCCAGATTTTTTTTTTCAGCCAGATTCTTGATATGTGATTTTCTTTGGAAGGACTATTTGCAAACATATCTGGCTAAGACTAAGCTATAATGGAATCCACTGACTGAGATTTCAGGGAGGCATCTGGAAAAAAAAAAAAGCACACAGGAAGTGTGGCCACATCCCCTGGAATGCAGGGCAGAGGACTTCATCTTGCAGGTGCCTGATTCTTATATGTCTCACTTCCAAAACTGTAAGGAACTAATTTTGTATTGTTTGAAGTCACTATGTCTTTCTGTAGCTATGGAAATGCTAGGAAGCAGGCATAGCTACTAATGTCAGTTTTCAATCCTTGTCATTTGTGGGTAGGGATCTTCTGAGACATCAATTGTTTAAACATTAGCAAAACACAAAGTTGTGAAGTGTCACTGTCTTTGTTTTATACATATGTGATCTTAATTTACTTAAAAGGAGTTTGGTCAAAACACTACTTAAATATCTTCTTTAGGCTTTTAAGTAAAGAATTCCTTCAATGAATTATTTATACACAATGGTATGCAATTATAATTTCTCCACCAGCATTAATGATGGATTGCTGTGTTGCTTCCTGTCTCACTGGCAGAAACATGCTTTAGGCTTCTCATACCTCACAATTAATTTTATAGAGCCCTTGATGAAGGGCATGGCAGACCAGCACAGTGACTGTCCCAAACAATGACTTTGCTTTCTCCATTGTTCATTCAAGATCATAGAACAGCTTGTTCACAATTTCTACAGCTGAGTTTAATCCAACCATCAATTAAATATGAAATTATTGGACAATGACTTCATCAGTTGTTTTATTAAGGAAACAAAAGAAATTGCTAAATCAGTCGTGATCACATGAGGCCATTAGTATCTACACACAAACATTGAATTTTCTAACATATGTCCCTCCTTTTTGCTCTAAAAATTTTTACTCTGAAATGAAAGGCTAAAAATCATACCAGTCTACCTCAAGATCCAGCCATTCCTCTCTTGGGTATATACCCAAATACTGCATGTTCATACAACAAGGACATATGTTCAACCATGTTCATAGCAGCATTGTTTGTAATAGCCAGAACCTGGAAGCAAACTAAATCCCCCTCAACTGAAGAATGGATTCAGAAAATGTGGTACATTTATACAATGGAGTACTACTCAGCAGAAAAAAAAACAATGGAATCTTGAAATTCGTAGGCAAATGGATGGAACTAGAAGAAACCATCCTGAGTGAGGTAACCCAGTCACAAAAAGACAAGCATGGTATGTACTCACTCGTATTTGAATTTTAGACATAGAGCAAAGGTTTACCAACCTATAATCCTCTTCACCAAAGAAACTAGGAAACATGAAGGACTCTGAGGGATAAATAGACCCCAGGAATGGGAAGTGGCATGAACTTCTGAGCTAATTGGGGGGAAGAATAGAGGAGAGAGAGCAGGATGAGAGATACCATATTAGAGGGAGCCACTATAGGTCTGAGAAGAGATCTGGAACTAGGGAGATCTCCAGAGACCTACAAGGATGACACAATCTGACAATCCAGGCAATGGTGGAGAGGATAACCTAAAAGCCCTTCCCCTAAAATGAGATTGATGGCTACTCTTTATGCCATCCTAGAGCCCTCATCCAGTGGCTGATGGAAGGAGAAACAGACATCCACAGAAATACACTGAGCTGAAATCTGGAATTTAGTTGAAGAGAGGGAGGAATGAAGATCGAAAGGGTCTGTACCAGGTTGGAGAAACCCACAGAAACAGTTGGCCTGAATATCTGGGAGGCCAGTACAAGACTGATCCAGCCCCCTGAACATGGATATCAATAAGGAGGCCTCTGCACTCCAGGGAGCCTCTGGAAGTGGATTAGCATTTTCCCCTGGTGTAAGAAGGGACATTGAGAACTCATCCCACGTGAAGGGATACACTCTGGCCCTGGACACATGGGGAAGGGCCCAGGCCCAGCACAGGAAGATTTGGTGGACTTTGCAGAGCCCCCATTGAGGGCCCTACCCTGTCTGGGGAGTAGTGGGTGGATGGGGTGGGGGTAGGTTGGGTTTGGGGGAGGAGGGATGGGGGTGAAGGGACAGAGAAGGAGAAGGGACTTACATGTGAAACAAGCTTGTTCCCTAACTTGAACTAATAAAAAAATTATATTCATAGCTTTATTTTGCTTTTAATATAACTTGACAACCTCATTAAATTATAAAAATGTAATCTAAAGACACTAAACACAATGACAAATTTAACTATCACTTTCTGTTATTCAGATTTTCCTTGATATTTTTTTTGAGAAATATTACTTGAGAGACTAAATGTATTCCCAAGTAACAGGGAGAAATAAGTCATTTTCCAATTAGTATAAAAATAATATTTATTATTTGAGTATATTTTGCAAATGCATTTGAGATGGCATAAGGTAAAATTCCTGGAAAAGTTTGACTGTTAATGGTATCATCTACAGAACTGAAGATATTCTGGAACTGTGTCCCTGATGTAAAATAACAGAGAAAGAATGGGAAGGAGAATATGAGATAAAGATTCGCAATGGTTCTCTTTTTAGCTATGAAATATAAATTTTTTATATGTGAGATCATTACAATAAAAATTTAAATATATATGATATTTCATTAATTTTTCAGATGTAAGATAATGGTCTGACTATAACTTCTCAGCAGCAAAAAAGTACTCCGTAATGCAGTATAATGATAAAATGAATTCCTCTTCAAATTTCAGGCAAAGAGCTATATGCAAACAAAATCATCTTCATCCATCCCATATACAGATGGGGTCTATTTTGTTCTCAACTTCATGTCACAGTGACATTGCATGATGAAGTTCTCATGGAACCAATTTAACAATGTGATGGTCCTTAGTGACTGCCAAGAACTCTTTTTTTTTTTTTTTTTGGTTTTTCGAGACAGGGTTTCTCTGTGGCTTTGGAGGCTGTCTTGGAACTAGCTCTTGTAGACCAGGCTGGTCTCGAACTCACAGAGATCCGCCTGCCTCTGCCTCCCGAGTGCTGGGATTAAAGGCAAGTGCCACCAACGCCCGGCTAAGAACTCTTATAAACAAGTAATTTCACTGTAATGATATTATATAAAAATTATTGATATCAAGCTATAGAACATTTTCTTTCCTAAGTTGAGTAAAAATAGACAAAAGGTAAATTATGTCTTACTGCACACTTTTTATTGTTACTCTTGTGATGTAGAGGAGGAGTGGAGGGGGGATGGGCTGAGAGAGGAAGAGGGAGGGAAAACTGCATTCGGTATGTAATATATGACAGAAAATAAAGTATATAAAAAGATCTAATCATAAAAATTTGAAAAAGAACTGGAGGGATGACTCAATGATTAAGAACACTGACTACTCTTCCAGAGGGCCTGGATTGATTCCTAGCACCCACAAGATTCTTCCCAACTATTTATGACTCTAGTTCCTGGGGATCTAATGTCTTCTTCTAGCATCCATGGGCACCAAGAATGTAAGTGGTTCACAGGACATACATGTAGGCAAAATTAAAACATCTAAAAATGAACATATTCAGGAATCTATGGTATGCACAGCTTTTTGAGTAAAGACTTAATTGTAACAATAAATATTTCTGCCATCCATCTTCAACCTATAGGCTACAGCGTGTCTGGAACACCTCTCCATTTTAGCAGGAACCCTTTACCTAGTAAAACAGTCTAGCAGAATGAGAGGAAGGTAGGCAGCAGTGGGCTATAGCCAGTATTGCTGGAAACTACAGATCATATGTCAACTCAAGTGCTAAGAATATGCAAAGGGGGTGCCAGAAGGAAAATCTCCACATGTGTAACCTGATTGTGTACAGATACAGATATTTGTTAATTCAGAGGGTCTATTGTAAGAAAAAAATCAAGGACATTTAAGACATGGAGCTGAAGTGGGGACAATGATTGGTATCCTGGTCTCCCTTCCTTTGGTCTGCCTGTGCCTCTGTGACTTTTGATAGTAATGTAGAAATGGAAACTAAAAGGCTACAAAGAAGGAGGACAGAAGTTTCCAGGACTGTGAATACCTACTGTGAAGTAGGAATGTAGAATAACATTACTGAAATGGTTAAACATCGAATTTGAGATCATGTAACCAGATGGGATGCATGGAATTAACCAGCATTTGCAAAGGCCTATAGTCTTTGAACTTCAGCACAAGGTAGCTTTGTAACTCATCATTGCTCACGACAAACAGGTTGGCTAGATTTTAGACTGGGTGCTACTCTACTTCATTCCTCATCTCTAGACAATCTGCACCCTCTGGATCTTCACTCAGTAGGATCCTAGCCCAGCACCACCAGCATTCAGTAAAGCAATCTTAGCTTAGTTGTTGTAGAGGCTGTGGAGATGGAGAACCTGCCTCATCCAGATAGAGGCCCTAGGCCAACCAGCTTGACCCCAATTGATAGCTCTAAGTCTTCTAATCTTAGTGACCAGTCAAGAAAATTCTAAATCTCAGTAAGCTCATTAGCAAAAGGGGAAAAGTGAAAAAAAGGGAATATAGGTCATTGTGGTTCACTGACATTTGCAGTAATCTGTGGTGTTACTCATAAGGGCAGGATAATGTTCCCAGGGCATTTAGATGTAGATGAACCTGACCCTGATCATCTTGTGATGTAACTAATTTCTATTATACAAAGGTCAAAACTTTAATAAATTGTATATATTAAATAAAATGTACATTCTAAGGCAGAAGACAAGATGTTATTTTGCAGTCCTATCCATTACCCCAAACTGTTAAATTTGACTGATTTCAAGTTAAAAGCTGGCATCACTTCTTTTCACAAATGTATAACATAACCATTTTCCCAGGCTTTTTTACTCTAATTTGTATTTGACAGGCATTGTGCTTTGGGCTACCTTAATATTTCAACTTCTGCATGTACTTTTACAACCTAAAAACTGTCATGGGGGTTTCACTTACTAAAACAGAAACTTACTCTCATCCCTCCCCCCTTTTTTTCAAACAATATATTCTGATTGTGTTTTCCACTCCCCCAACTCCTCCCAGATCTACATCCTTTGCATTAAAACCAGAATGTTTTCTTCCTTGTCAAAAATAGTTTCTGGTTCGAGCTTATCAGACAGATGTTGGACTGAGAGTATATGCTTGCTAATTTGACCTGCTGTTAATGTGTGAACAAGTGGCAGCAATGGCTGCTGGGAAAAATGCCTTCATTACTCTCGCCAGAAATAACAGAATCAAGAGGCCAAAAAACACAGCTGCTAGTGACTTGCAATTTTACTTTTTGATATTTACCTACATTTTCAGTGATTTATTTTCATGTGTGCAGAGAGTATTTTTGTATGCCTTTGAAGTTTTTGAAGTTCCCTAGTAGATAATCCAAATAAACTGATTTTGCTAACTCCAAATTTGCTCCAGAAGCCTGGATAGAGAATGAAGGATCAGTAAAGTAGCCATTGCTATTGCAGCATGTTATCCTTCTACAGAAATTGTATGATTTTAGTTTAGTCCAGATAGTCATTTCATTCTCCCTAGTATATGCTGTTAGTTTGTCACAAGTCAAAATTATAAAAGCAAAACTTGCCTGGTCATTTAAAGTTTAAGGGTGTGAATAAGGCAGGTTTGCATGGATTACTCTTCAGCTTTCTCTTGGCAAACACACTACCTGGTCTTGCCTTATTTTTCAAAGAGAATACCTCAAATCATGAGAGTAAAAAGAACTGTTACTTGGTTTGAAATCTTTCAGTATTTTATACATTGAAAGTGCTAATGAGGCTTTAACAACCACATTTACTTACCCAAAAGAAGAAGACAACCCAGCTTGGGGGCCTTTAAAAAGAAGAATTCACTTTTGATTTCCAGCTTCTTGCTCAGTGAGAATGTGAAAAGAAGGAGGAAATGACAGAATTGAGTGAGTGGGTCAGATGATTTAGTAGCCCTTAACCCAGATCTGAAGGATGCTTGAATTATGCCAGTATTATATTTGATAAGGCAAGCCCAACGGGTCCAAGGAGTTTGTGTAATGTTCTTAAGCAACCACCTGTGACAAAGAGCTGCTTTTCCAACAGTAGTGGTCTTGCAGTGAACTTATAATGGTGGCCACACCCCCTTAGGCGAGGCCTCAGGTAGTCAGAAGTGGAAAGAGGAAAGCTTGAGGACTGCTTCCTTTGTGAGGTCTTTCTGGCGGGTCAGATGATCTTGTAGGAAGAGCAGAAAAACGCTCCTGCAGTTCTTTGTATTTTTCTATGTAAGTGTTCCCCAATAAACATCCATTTATCATTTATCTTGGGTCTAGTGAAGTCATTACATCCTCACCTTCTCCCACCTCCACACTACAAGATGGTGACCTTGAATGAAATGCTGAAGGCCAGAATATTGTTTGTGAAGTTTGCATCTCAAACATATAACACAGTTTTTTATAGTCAGAAACAAAATTAAACGTCTAACTTAATCTTCTTTGGGAATTCTTTGCTGTTCTTTAAAAGCCACAGTTTACAGGCTTGCAAAGCAATGTTTAGAGGCAAAGCAATTATGTGATGAGGTTTTCCATTTTGTGTTTTTCCTCTAAGAGGAAAACTAACAGGATTTTTGGCTCAAATAAACTCGTCCATGCAGTATTCTGAAATTCCCCAATGTGAATGTAAAAGATACAGCTACAGCTCAAGTTTGCAGCTTTTGTAATTTACTGTAAAATACTGCAGCAAAGACAATTTGATGCATATATCCAGGATGTTTTGTGTATGTGTTTAGATCTGTGGATGTTAGCACAGGTCTTGAGCAGTTATGAATGCTTACACCAGAGATGGTTGATCACTCTTTAAAAGCACAGATCCAGGCACATCACCCTGACAGAACAATAGTCAACTGGTATCTCCAAAACTATGTACAGGCTACATTTTCATTTTCAATTACCATTCAGTAAAATCAACCTTTTATTTTCTTTGTTGTGGGCAATTCTATGAATTTTAATACACATATAGATCTGTATAACTACATCTACAGTCAGAATTTAGATTTCCATGAAGCTGCCTTGCATGCTTTATCCATCTAGAATCATAGTGCAGGGACAATTTGTTGTGATGATTAAAAAAAAAAAAATACTGGGCTGGGCATTGGTGGTGCACGCCTTTAATCCCAGCACTTGGGAGGCAGCACAGGTGGATCTCTGTGGGTTTGAGGCCAGCCTGGTCTACAGAGCAAGTGCTAGGACAGGCTCCAAAGCTACACAGAGAAACCCTGTCTCGAAAAGTAAAAAACAAAAGAAACTGGTGTCTAGGCTTCTCTCTCAGAGATCTTGATCTCATTATATTTAGAAAAGGCTGGGAATCTCTTGGACAAAAAAGAAAAAAAAAAACCAGAAAAACAAAAATAAAACGAAAAAAATTGCTGTGTATAGGCAACTTGAGAGACTATCAATATCTATTAAATCATCAAATAATATTCAACAAGTATAATGGCTTAAACTTGTTCGGTTCACTGGATTGAACTCTACCTTCCACACTAACACACTGGGGCACCTGGCTAGATGGCCAGGGACACTGGTAGTGTAGCTGTACACTACAGTTAGCATTGCCCCTCTCCCTTTTGACTTATAAAGTGCTCAGAAGATGGATGCCTTACTAATGCTGTTTACCCAATTCTTCAAAGTCGAAGGGAGTCTGGGATGACTTTTCTGGGTTGCTTTGCCCAACTTTCTCATGACATTCAATGAAACTGCATTATCCGAAGGCTTGACAGGATTTTGAGGGTTCACTCGATTTTAAATTCTCTTGTGTTGTCATTGCCAGGAAACATCAGTTCCATTCTGTATGGATGTGGGGCTTCTGTTTGAATAGCCCTCTAGATATGGTGGCTGGCACTTTCATAGTGACTGATCCAAAAGCCAGAGCAAGGATACATTATCTTTAATGAACTGACCTCTCAGTCCTACATGGTTACTGCCCTTAAATCTCATTTTTCTTAAGTCAATAAATAAATCTTTTACACACTCAAGAGAAGGCAATCTAGACTCCAGAAGAATTCCTTAACAAATTTTGAAATCATCCCAGAAAGTAACTGGCTAGGATTGAGGGTCATAAAAGATATTTTGACTGCATTTATTGAAATGTTTAAGGCAGGGCTAGAGGGATAGCTCAGTTGGCTACATGCATGCTACACATTTATGAACACCTGAGTTTGATGATTAGACCTCATATTCTAAAATTGCCAGGAATAGTGGTACTCACCAGTAATCCTAGTGTTAAGGAGATGGACACAGGCAAGTCTATGGGACTAGTAGCCAACCTAGCCTACTTAGCAAGTTCCAGGCAAATGAAAACAAAGACCCTTTTGCTCATGAGCAATGGCATCCGAGGTTGCCCTCTGAACACCACAGCATGTGCATACATGTGCTTATACCCCCCTACTGACATGGACCTACACACGAACATGTGCACTGTGCACGCTCTCACACACATTCACCTAAGCCAGACCCATAGTTTGCAGACCATTAATTGCGGCTACTAAAGCTAGGAGATTTGAAACTTCAAGTCCAGTCTGAGCAACTTAGCAAGACCACATGTCAAAATTAAAATAAATAAATAATAATTTTAATGATTCATTCTAGTACTGGACATGAACTGAATAAAAGTCTAATACCCACAGAACCCCCAAACTCACAAAGCTGTAGTGAGAAAATGCACCACCCAATATAATTGGTACTCATATCTTCAAGACAGGACACACCAGCTCAAAAGCCATCATCTCATCTTGTTCAAGCCCACATTGTCCAAAGAACTAGTTCTTTAGGAGACATGTACTTTCAGGGCAATGCTGAATATATGTTAATATAAAAACAGAAATGTGTTAACAGATAAACAGAAATGACATTTAATTTCAAGCTCCATTAGTAACATACAGGGAACAGGGAGAACAAGGTCAGCCAAGATGGTAAAGGACAAAAATATTTCATTTTCAATTACTTACAATGGCATACAGATGTAGCACTGTTGAATGCTTGCCAACTAAAAAATGAAAGGGATAACAGCAAAGAATAGAAATCCATAATACTTGAAGACCTCAAAATCTTGGTTTCTATTGAAATACTTTTTTCACCATTAAATATTTGGGCCATGTAAATCAACATTCTGTAGTTGTAGAGGTATCCTGCTTTGTTTATATAAAGTTTTAGGAGAACACATCCATGCTGAAACTTCTTTGTACTGTGTCTAGCAATTCTCACTATGTGCCAGTGACTCCTCATTGCAGGTCTGTGTGAGTCACAAATGTTCATTAACTATATTCCAATTTAAAAGTCAGTTCCCGAAGGAAGTGGTAGCTAAGTGAGGCTCAAAGAAATCATCTAAAAAAGGAGAGAACGCTGCACAGCTAGATCAGAGGCAGCACACTGGCTTCACCTTTTCACCTTCACCCTGGTCCCCTCCCTTCCAAATGTCATGGGATGAGTGCATATTGTATCCTTGTAAACTCCGGACATAATGTATGATTTCCTATCTTAGAGAACTCTCATTTTATAAAGGTTCCTTTAGAAAATGTGTCCAAATCTTGGACTGGAGGCAAAACAGAAAACAAACCCACCCTATGGCCCAGGATTATATATCTTTAGCTTTGAAGGCTGCTTTTTTCTGCTAATATCCTTGAAAAGACAGTGCATGATAAACACTGTTTAACAGTGCTGGGGGGATACTGTATTGAAATTGCCTTCCAACAATAACGTCCCAGAGAGGAAATCAAACTGATAATGTGTTGAGTCAATTATTTGTCCTGCCTGGATCATATGCTTTTTGCAAATAGAAGAGGTAGTAGCATCAGCGCTGCTAGCCAATTTTCCATCTAGAGACCAGGGCTACTTATTGTAGTTCAGATTAAAAAGTAATTTACTAGGCTGAAGAATTAAGGTGGGGCTAGATCACGAAGAATTATATAGTTCATGTTAACAGGTTTGGGTTTTTTTTCACATGCAATGGGAATTTCTTAAATGATTGCACGATACTGCAGTGGTAAGTTTATCTTTAAAGTCCTACTGGCTCAGGCTTTAGGGATTAGGAAGAAGGAAGTGATGAAGCAAGGAAACTCTCCAGGTAAATATTGATAAGTGGGACCTGGAACAGGAGAGTGGGCACATGGAAGGTCTGTTGGTAATAGCCTGTGGGGTGGGAAGACAGAATTTGGGATGAACTTCATGCTGAAGTTGAAGATGAACTTCATGATGAACTTATGCTATTTGGTGAAAGTTGGTGAAAGGAGACAAAATTTAGAAAGAGAAGTAGGCTTTATAAAGTATAAGCAAATGCGGTTTTGAGAAGTTATGACTTTGGGGATAGAATGGGATGTAGAAGATTCAGATGGAGAAAATGAATAAAATCTGAGAAGAGGGTCAAACATAGATAGGATCTCTAGAAATAAACTTGAAAAGCACCAGCACTTAAGGGGAGGTGTAAGAAGCAGCCAGGAAGTCCACATGAAGGAAACAGGGAAAGGACAGACAGCTGCAGGAGGATATCTGAATGGAAGCGGCATAACCCACTCCTGTGCAACCCGCCTTATTATGAATGGATCACAAAGTGTCCAAATAGCCAAACACACAAGAGGATAAACTCAGAGAAGGTAAACCATGTCAAATGTTCCAATGGCCATCCTGTCAACCTTAAGGGAAATGCCCTCAGTATAGTGCAGCATTGGGAACTGAAGAAAGTCCAGGTCACCTACTTTTCACACGGTGAAGGCATTCAATAAATGCCAGTCCTTTCCCTTGGTAAGAAGAGTCACTGGAGACTGTGGCTAAGGTTATACTCTATATTGCTCAATCTTCTCTGATCACTCTTGCAAATAACCCATCATTACATCTGTGCTCTTTGTGCTATTTTGCACACATGTCTAATTGAGTGCTCTCTTTTCATTCTAATAAATTCACAGGCATGAACTACTTTGACTTCTATGAATATGTGAATGTGGAATCCAGCAATCCACATTTGGTATCTTCATTTATCATGTTTTTTTGAGGCAGGATCTTTCTCTGAACTTGGAACTCACTGATTCGGCTACATTGGCTGGCCTGCAAGCCCCAGAGATTCTCTCCTTGTTCGCAATGCTAAGATGACATGTGATCTGGCTTCTTTGTCTAGGTGCTAGGGATATAACGCAAGTCCTCACACTTTGAGAGCAACTATTGAACCAACTGAATCATCTCCTCAGCCCTCCTCTGTCTCTTGGTCAAGCAAAAGTTATAGACTAATTGGCAAGATGAACTTAAGTGATAATTTACATCTGTTATGTTCATTAATGGGGATCAGGTCTGATTTAGTTCTCACATGGAGTTAGAAATGTTCCAGAGCAGCTTGTGATTGGTGGTTTAATGGAGAGATTTACACGTGGACTTTGAACACAACACTCATGCTTTCTCATATTTTTATAGACCAGTTTCTTATTTCTGGCACCCAAAGTTAGCTTAATGACAATGAAAGTCCTTAATGCCTTCTTTAGCTGAAAGGATGGGGGATGAGAAGTCAAGTGCCAATCAAATTAGAAAAAGAAAGAAGTGAAGCAGTTTGGGAAAGGCATTTAATAATTCATTAATTTATATTCTTCTTATAAAGAAAAACTGTAGATCACAAACCACTAAGAAATTATATGGTTCAAAAGACTTACCCTTCACTCTTTATAGCTTTATTGATTATTACCCAAGTTTCAATATGTTTCAAATAATTAAATACTGCAACTGGGACATTAAAATACAAACTAATTTACCAAAATAATTGTATTTTGAGTATTATGTACAATATTATACATTTTACATCACATAAGGGGCTTTTATACATAAAGATAAAATTTGATTTATGGTTACTGGTAATCCACAACACATTCGAACAGAACATTTTTATGCACACACACACATACACAATTGCTCAGCTGGGAAAATCAAAACCATATATGAGTGTGGTTATTAAAAACTAAAATTATATTCATACAATAATAGCAAAAAATGCAATTCATTTTTATTATTTTGAAAGTAGTATTTAAAAACCACACACAGATGAATTGTGGCCCAGTTCTACATGTTCAACAATATTGATGATCCAAACTAAAATATGTGCTCATTTCAGGGAAAAATTTCCACTTTGAATTTTCCCCTAAGGGATGTATTATTATTCAAAAGCCATTAAATGCCTTATATATAGGCAAAGGCAGGTCAATTCTGGGTAAATAGTAAAACCACTGAGGGTGGAGTTTCTATCATATTGCTATAGATATTTCACTATATAGTTCTGAGAAATAATCTTATTAAACGATAGCATTGCCTGTTTCCATATCAACAACTGTGATCCAAATGGTTACATAACAAGGCACAGAGCTTAAAGGAGAAACATATGTGGTAGAAACTGTATACCAATGATAATATAACAAAGAGACTTAAGATAAGAACTGATGGAGCCTGGGAGTTCACCCAGGAGGCACTAACACACATACCACATCAGTTTCTTAGTGTGTCAGGCCCTGTTTGGCCTCTGTAACAAAAGACTAAGTCCAAGATACCTTCATAGGAGTACTAATATTATTCAGCTTTCATACTTGCTTCCTCTCAAGCATGACTTCTGTGAATTTAAGCATTGCTAAATATTCTTCTATCTGACCTAAATGTCGTAAAATAATGTCTTTGCTCTGCTACAAATAAAGGCTTTCCAGTTGTACATCAACTGTGCAGATGGATCTCATTTCTAGACAAACTGGAGTAGTGACAGCCTATCAAAGCTGTACATAAGAACCTGCCAAAACAGATACTAGGCTACCAGTCATTCCCTTGATGTTTTCACACAGTGTTTTTCAGTATGCCTGGTTTCTAAATCCAATCCTGCCTTTTTATCCACTATAAATGGTAGACTACCTGGAAGGCAGAAGACAAAAAGTAATGATCTGAGCCATGCACAAAAGCCAAGCACTTTACAACATCACAGCATCTCTGAGGAATGAGATTCAGACCTGAAGGCATGTCTTATTGTTTGTCTTCCTGTCCATGTTTAACTTGACTATAAAAGAAGTTCTAAGCTAAGTTATCAAAATATATTCATATAAATGTATAGCATTTCTAATATAAAAGTTAAAAAAGTCTAAACCCTTACTTTTGTATATCATTAAATATTCTAGAGTTCAGTAGGTGGGATTTGTTTTAGAGCAGCTTGACAAAAAAAAAAGAAAAAATGGTTGGCTGAGCACAGTCTAGAAATGTGTCCAGCTACATTTCGGCTCTACGATGTGATTTCTCGGCAACAGCTGCCCCATCTTCTTCCTCCTCTTCCTCCTCCTCATAATGTTCCTCTCTTCCTTTGGGATGGGCATCATCTCGAGCTCCTTGTTCTTCGCCATCATTATTTTTATCATCAGCCTAAAAGATAAAAGAAAAAGAAGAGAGGATGGAGAGTTTGTGATTGATAATTCTCTCCCACAAAGGATGCAAAGTAATTCATTTTGGAGGAAGAGAAGTTGTGAAGAAAATGTTCTCAAGAACTACACCATTACATTATCTTACTTTTCCAGTTATCATAAGTTTTCTTAATTCTAGGTGGGCTTGCTAAATTTATCATTGCCTTAGAGGTGCAGGAAATGTACCGTTGGTCTCTATCTGTGTGCTTGTGTGTGATTTATATGTGTAAATGTGGCATTCCAGAGCAGTGTAGGCAAACACAAACACACACTCCTGCATACACACAAACATTGCACATCACACACATACGCATACATGTAGGCATACATACATACTCATGCACCTATTCAAAGAAACCAACATACGTTTTCACCATAGGTCTCTTCAGCATTATGCTCCAATTCCCTTTTCTTCTCTTCAGTCAAATCTTCCTGAACCTAAAACCCAATCACAAACACTGAGTGATGCTTTCCCATGTAAAAACACTTGTGACAAAATATTCCAGTTTCTAAGACATTCATTCAAAATTTCACATCTTTCCAAAAGATGAACTAAAATTTAAGTTGAAACATGATAAAATCAAAGTTTGTCCTGTCTAGTAGGTGCACAGAAGTGTGTTCTATACCTCTGGAGAAATAGTTGGTGGTTAATGGTCTTTGAAGAACAGGTGCCATTTTCTTCAGTGGTGTAGCACTGAGAAGGTGCACTTGCTCCTGTCAACTACCTCCCACTCCCACTTTGGCAAGAAAGTGTAAGTAGACTCAGTGGACCACTCCCAAATGGAAGATATGAACTTAGGAAGACTTGTTGGAAAGAAGCATCCCAGAGGAGAAGAGAGTGGATGTGGGAAGAGGATGGAAAAGGGTATGGAGAAGAAAATGGCTAAAATTCTTTATATAAATATATGCAACTGTGAAGAACAAAAATTTAAAAAATCAATGTGATTCTCAAGAAGGACCCCTGGATTCAATTTCTGGTTTGTTTGGATATGGGTGAACTCTACAAAGTCAATAGATAAAGAGATTCAGTTCTCTTTACAAACTGTTGTATTTCCACTTCCAAATAGGGAGAACTCCAGAATTCTACAAGGCTGATGGGAGAGAAGTTCTAGGAAGGCAAAACAGCCTGTCTTATTTGCTGTCACCAATAACCAGTATGCTTCAGGCAAGTCGGATTTTTAAATACTGAGTAATGAGGTAGATGAATAAATAAGTGCAAAATATCTCTTCTCTATAGGTACATTGTCTGTGTAAAATGAGGTAGAAAACTGATGTAACTAAGAATAAATTTATCTAGCTAAAATGTATAGAAAATATGACAAAATACTTTTAAATTCTTCATGAAATGTTCTATTACAAACAGTTCCCACATTCCTGTTTCTAATGTGCTAGCACATTTCTGTTTGAAATTGTTTTGTTTTGTGTACACTATTATCACTGTTTCATTGGTCGCAAGTATTTATCTCAAAATGTGAATCAAAGGAAGCATCCAAATATATTTACTAAATAACCTCTAATGATCACATCTTATAGAACTAGGTGATAACATAGTTTCCAACTTGTTAACTTCTGAAACCATATGTGTGCCAGAAGATGGAAGTCATTTGCATGTATTACAATGATTCTCAGAACCCCAGTTTGGGGTAAAGGATTGTGCTGGTATGAAGCCAGTCTCTTCTAGATTCATAGTGTATGTTTAAGTCCTCTTGAATGACACATGGCAGTAGAGATTTGGGGGAAGAAAAGCTGGAGGAGTGGCTGTTGCCACTGTGCAAAATGGGAGAGGTGCTATAATCAAGTAGAAGAAGAGCAGGCACTGCCTCAAAACATCCAAACAAGATGAGGGAAATGAGAATGGTTCAGCCTCCTGATGAGTTGTGGATAGATGCTAGCTTGTCTGTAGCCTGCAAGGATGCCTCTTCCAAGATATTCAGACCTGAGGGAAGGCTTCATGAGTCTACTCTAGTCATTCTGCTGTCGGCTGGACCTAGAGCCCCTAAACTGTATTCATTCCAAATAATTAGGTCTGAGGCATAGAATATCCTCTGTATTCACAATTGCTGGGAGGGTAATAAGGATACCCTGTCTCACTTTATGGCTTTATCAACCATCCATGACATCTCTTCTGCCATTAGTCATAGGATCTCACAGTGACATTCCACAAGATGTTGGGACGAGGGCAGTGGAACATATATTCCCGATTATATTCAGGGCTGACAAACGTAGCATTATTTATTAAATTGCTCAAATGTTCTGTTAATTTTGATAAACAAAGACAACTTTTATATAACTTTAATGAAGCAAGCATTACTTGTCTAAATGTGAGTTGGCTGGGAATAGAAGAAATGCTTAGAAACTGTACAGCACAGTGAGAAAAATCCCTAAATCAGAGGCTGGAAATCTTTTGTGTCAAGTGAAGACTAGTAACTGCTCAGGCTTCCTCAACCATTCTGTCTCTCACACAACACAACTCTACCAATGTAGAACAAAACTGCTGTACACTACATTCAAACAAATAGGCCTGGCTCTGTTCTTATAAAACCTTATTTGCAAAACAGACTGTGCTTATTGGAGTTTGCCACCTTTTAACATATACTGGGTGGATAGACAAATTGGAACCAAAGGCTTGTCTCTGAATATTTCTTTCAATATAAACAGTGAGGTCAAATTTGTTGTTTTGCTCCGGTTTCAGACAGGGTCTCACCTCAAACTCACAATCCTCTTGCATCAGCTCCTGGAGTGCTGTGATTAGAGACCTGTGTCAGCATACTAGGAAAATAGTTTTCATTATGAAAACCTTCAAGTGCACGCCAATAAAGAAAATCACAAAGACTCTTATAAGCATAAATCTCAACATGGCCAACTTGTATCATTTATGATATGCCTACCTTTTCGAATGAATTATTTGTATGTCTCTGTGTGCATTTGCATGAATGTGTGTGTGTGTGTGTGTGTGTGTGTGTGTGTGTGTGTGTGTGTGTGTGTGTGTGTGCAGGTGCACCAGAAATGGGAGGTCAGAAGTCAATGTCACGTGTTTTCTTTAGTCTTTCAACTTATCTTTTTAAACTCAGTCTTTCATTGATCCTGAAATTCATCAATTTGCTTACGCTGGCCAGTGAGCCCCAGGGACCCACCTATCTCTGTCTTTCCAGTGCTAGAATTACAAGTATGTGTTATCATGTTTGTTAGTTTTTTGGTTTTTTGTTTGTTTGTTTGTTTGGGTTTTTTTTTGGTTTTTTGAGATAGGGTTTTTCTGTGGCTTTGGAGGCTGTCCTGGAACTAGCTCTTGTAGACCAGGCTGGTCTCAAACTCAGAGAGATCCACCTGCCTCTGCCTCCTCTGTTTTAGTTTTGTTTTGAGATAAGGTCTTACACCACCACACAAGCTGATATGGAACTCACTAAGTGACCCAACCTGGTCCTTCTGTCCAACAGTCTTTTGAGTACAGAGACTACAACTGTCTCTCACCACACTTGGCTGCTAATTGTCATGAAAAATGTATGTACAGTCACTTTGTCCTAATCACAATCTAAACAAAGATAATGGATAACATGGACTTCCTTTCATCCTTTTTTCATAAAAAATTCTAGGTTCAGTTCTGTTTGGTATGCCTTCAACAACATCTGCAACCATCCCTCTAGGTCCTTATACTTCCTGTGAGTAAAGCTAACACAAAATATGATCAAATTCAGAATCAACGTAAGAGCCAAGGGCATTTCAGAAGCAGTGCTGAAACTTGCTATTTTCATCGCATCAGCATGCAACCAGTGTGTGTTTTTCCTAATAACAGTAAGGTGGTCCTTGGTCAGCGACATCAGATGTTGACAGCCCAGTCACTCCATACTCCATGGAAAGTCCTCTGACCTCTGTTCATGTAGTGACATCATTCATTGATGAATATGTCTACAGTCGATTGTTTGATTTGGAGGTTACAATATGGTGACTTTCTGGTTCTATCATTCTTTTTATATTAATTTCCACCAAGACCTCCTTCACATTAACTTTCAGTTCTTGATATTCTTAATAATATCAACCTTACACTGGCCCTGGGTAAGCTGTGTAACAATAAATAACAGATTGTGTGATTCTAAAAAAAAAAAACTTAACTGATCTCTTTAAAGCTCAATTCCTAATACATGAAATAAAAGTGCTGAATCAAAATCCATGACCCTTTGTGTTTATTGTGTTTGTTGGGGGAGGAGTGGTCTAAGAGCTGTCAGCCCTGTTAAGTATTTAGTGAGAAAATGTTGAGCAAATGGTTATAACCATTTCTGTAAGTTCAAGAGGTTACACTTTGCAAAGTCTATCTATAGCTTCTTTCCCTAGTACTAGTTATCTAAACAGAGGTTCCCAAAATAGCAGTATCTGCTGGCTCTGATTTCTAGGACCATTGAAAGATAAGATCCAAATACTAAATGGTAGTGTCTGTCTAGGGATTTGTATTTTTCATGAACTTCTCAAGGTGACTTTTGGTCACAGCAGAGACAAGACATTACATGTTTGGGTACAATGGGTGCTGGCTAAGAATGTCTGGCTAGGGAAATAAACTTTCTAAGAATGTTTCTCCCTTTTTCTACTGTAAAAATTTTAGCTTTTGACCCAATTTTCATTATAATTATAGTTGTGAACTGATGATTTAAATGGCTCTTTGATTAACCAAAAAAAAAAAAAGATATTCTGTAATATTCTAGCCATAGAGAAAATTGGTTGTAATATATCTAATATTAATTCACTCATCACATTTGAGACAAAAGTAACCAAAGCTCATCTTAAGCGCACTACTAAAGAAGAACAGATGATAATGTACTCCTGAGGTTTACAATATGCTTAAGCGATAGCCCCAGGTCAAAAGTTCACCTTTGATCATTTCCATCTTCCACAGCAGTCTGCCTTAATATCCTGCTAAAGCTGGCACCATGCTTTATCAAACACATCTCAACACCGCTATTTCTCATTTGCAGCCCTGCAAACTGTGCTTTAGAAATTGCAGAAAAGAATCTTACCAAATGGGGCAAACCTTGCTTAGGGGTTAAACAAAGCAAAGCAGGTCCCTGCAGCTGAAGTTGGTGTTGACTAGCAGCCGTCCTGTGCTAGCAGATGTCGGAACACTTTTCTTCTACATATGAGAGAAACTGTGCACCTAGCTGGGAACTGGAAGCTTCCCCTTAAGAGGCCGAGCATGGGAGGGTGCAGAGATGGTGGCATGAGAGATAGTCAAAGGCCTTCAACAGCATGAGTTGCAATGGCTGATCTGCAAGGTTTAAAAGAATCTGTGCCCATTCAAAAGGCCTCCCCTCCTCCCTCCCTAGCAGGACCTTATGTCCCTGGATGGCTTCAAACTTGCTGTGAAGCTGAAAGCAACCCTGAACTTCTGAGCTTCCTACCGCCACTCACTTCCAAAGTGCTGGGATTTTAGGTGTGCACCACCACAGCCAGTGCTTGTGTTGTCTGAGACATGTTGGGGACACCGAAACCACACCTGCTACAGGCTGGGCTGGCTACAGGTATGCCTGACCACGCCTAAAAGGGCGTGGTCAGGGTGACATAGGGAAGGTTGAAGAGTGAGGGGTACACATGTGGAAGCCCCTACTTCCTTTTCATCATTGACTTGCTCCATGCCCTTCTGGCTGGTTAGGTTGCTCTGTAAGTAAGGCATCTCCCTAATAAATACCCTTATATTTTTACCTGACTCCATATTGGTAATTCTCTCATTAGAGAAGGAACCTTCCTGCATGGTGGGCAAGAACTCTATCAGCTGAGCCATACCCCCGGTGCTGGGAAAGTTTCTTGACATGTTGATTCTCAGGTCACATCTGCTATCAGGTGTGTGCCCCTCTGTCTACAGAAGGTGGGCAGGTACCCTTTTACTTCTCTCTCTTGAAGGTTCTTATTAATCTGCTTTTTGGTTGTACTAGAGACACTGAAATATCCATGTTTTTCATGCCATCATTTAATCTGTTTTAACATTTAACTACTTTAAAATACATAAACCGTTTTAGGTATGTCATAATATGTCTCTTCACTGAAAAACAGATAAAACATGTGGAATGATAGCAATATAAGAGAAATATTTTTAAAAGTATTTTCACTCTAGAAGTCATAAACAAATAAAGAAGGAGTGCTGGTCAGCAATCATGTTTATGTCTTAGAAAGATAACCTGGCTGCTGGGATAAATGAAGGTGGTGGAAAGCTGGGGCCACAGAGTAGTCACTGAAGTGTTTGCCGGGTAAGCAACTGGACCCCAACTCAATCCTCAGAGCCTATGTGGCATACATATAACCCCAGCTCTGGTGAGGCAGGGACAGGCAGATTGCTGGGGTTGTCTGGCTAGCCAGCCTGCCTACTTAGTGACTGCCAGGTCAAATGACAGATCTTATTAAAAAAACGATAACATCAACAACAAACAAAGGAGGATGTCACATGAGGGATGACATCTGAGGTTGCCCTCTGGCCACTACACTCATGTGCACGCACATGAATGTGGACCCTCATCACATATGTGTACCCACACATTGGAACATACACATGTACACATATACACAATACACTTTCTCTTTTCCCCTCTTCCCTCTCTTTCCCCTTTCCCTCCCCCCTCCTTGCTTTGTCTCTGAAAGAAGGCAAAGAAGGTAAGGAGAGTATAGACTTCCTCTACTCAGGCTGATGTTTGCTCCCCAAGCTCAAGGTGGTAAATGTGACGACTGCAGCTCTGACAGGAGTAATACCAATGATGACTACTACAGTAATATACTAATCTCAGCACATCTGAGTTTTGCCTGGAAGGAAAGGAAACTGGGTGCTATTACAAGTCTACAACCCAGCTGTTGTAGAACAGCTGGAATACTCAAGCAAAGAAGAGATGAGCAGGATGAAGCCACCTGGAATTTCATTGTTTTTATAGTGTGTCCATGAATGCTGCCCTCCCCATACACACACACTAAATGCCATACATCCATGCTTCCACTTCACCGCTCGTTTTCCTGCAGGTTGCTCAGCACCTCATCTCTGTCATTAGTATTTGAAAGAAATGTGGCATCTGCTCTTCTCCCCATCTCTACAGAAGGCCTTGGAATAAATGGAAAGAACGGGTCAAATTCAACATAGCCTGTACAAGGGATGCTGAGTGGACAGGGAGGCAGTTAATCCTGGAAAGAAAAGCTTTGTAAATGACAGGCGTGTGTAAGAGAGAGAGAGGGGGTGGAGACAGAGAGAGAGAGAGAAAGAGAGAGAGAGAGTCAGTCCAGAGCCAATGCAACAGGGGGTTAGAAAGTATAGACATTGACGTTGTTATATGGCCTCCAGACAGTGCTAGCAGCCTAGCAGAGCCAGGGAGAGGAACACTGGAACAAAGGAGGGAAGGACTGCCGCTCCATGCAGGCTGCAGTGGAATAGCTCAAGCCTCTGCCTTGTTCCCTCTCACATCTCAGGCTTTCTCTCCTTCCTGTAACTGATCATCCTACAGAGCAGAGAAGGAATCAGCAAACACTGATTAAACTTTTATGTTTACCCTGCTGAATTTTTAAAAGGAAGCCAAGGTGAACCCTTTGTCTCTTAATCCCTCAGAACTTCCCCTTATCTGACTTAAGGAAACAAAGGACTATTGGTCTAGACATCCTGTTACTAGAGGAGTCCTGATGAATAGCTTTCTCCTGCAAATGTCTTAATATTCAAGGTTGCTACTTTCTCCAATGCTCTTTCCAAAAAGACAATCCCTGGGACTTCATGAAGATGAACAGCACGAGGGGAAACACAGGAGAAGGCAAAGATGAAGACTGTTACAGAGAACTGGGCTGCGGTCATAAAGGGCAACGTGATTTTCTCTTTTTCTTGGGATAAGCACATATATTAGCAATGCCTCTAAAAAAGCTGACAGAGGCAAGCAAGAATGAGGCAGTGATTCATGAAGGCAGCTGAGGATACGAGTGCAGAAAACAAACTCTCTGAGCTTGCTTTCTTCCTAGGGGGCTATCTACTATCTCACTTGCCATTTATGCCGCTTGCCACTTCCACCCAGGGACAAAGCCTTCTGTTTGCAAGACATTGGTTATGAAGTGGCTCTAACCAGTGCTTTAACTTGGGAAGTACTGACTTGTTGAGAGAGAGAGAGAGAGAGAGAGAGAGAGAGAGAGAGAGAGAGAGAGAGAAGAAGGGAGGGAGGGAAGGAGGGAGGAAGGGAGAGGGAGGGAGGGATAGAGGGAGAGAGTAAATGTGGGTTTGGACCTGATGCAAACCATACATCCTGTGGTAGTTTGAATGAAAATAACCCCCACAGGCTCATAGGTAGTATCATTATTTGAAAGGATTAGGACTTGTAGCCTTGTTGGAGTAGGTGTGGCCTTACTTGAGGAAGTGTGTCACTGGGGGTGGGCTTTGAGGTTTCAGAAGCTCAAGGGAGGCCCAGTGGCTCACTCGGTTCCAGCTACTTGCCCATCTGGATGTAGGACTCTCAGCGGCCTCTTTAGGACTATGCCTGTCTGTGTGCTGTCATGCTTCCCACTGTGACAATAACAGACTAAACCTCTGAACTGTAAGGCAGCCTGCATGAAATGTTTTCCTTTATAAGAGTTGCTGTGGTCATGGCATCCCTTCACAGCAATAAAACCCTAAGACACTTCCACATACAGTTCACTAAAGAGACACACACTGCATCCACAAGCTGATTAATCAGGGAATAAGATACTGGAGAGGGTTTTATAGAAGACTCATTAGTGTCAATATGCCAGAAATCTACAATGGAAAGCAAATTAAAATTTAATACTAAGAAATTCCATCAAAATGCACTTTAATTCAAATGAATTTCAACCATTTCCATATTTTCCCTCCTCCTTTCTTTCTCTTTTCTTTTCTCTTTTGGTGGAGGGGCTGTGCTAGAGACTGAACTCAAGGCCTGTCACTTGCCAGGTGAGCCAGCCTCATTATTAAGGGAAGAGGTCAGAAGGAAAGATTGGGGAATCTCTAGAAATACTTGGAGTGCATTAAGTGGGTCTCAGTTTACTCTGTGGGGTCTCCCTGAGACAGCATGGGGATGAGTCCTCAGAGAAAGGTACAGGGGTCAGGATTTGCAGAGATTCGTTCTTCTCTCTTTAATGCAAGAAAATGCATGCATGGATACTCTCAAAAAGATCCCATGAATCTGCCAGAGGTCTTGTGGATTACAAATTTCTAGTCATTTAAAATTAGCCTGGTTTGTTATCTTCTAAGTGCTTCAGTTGCTGTAATCCACTTCTTCTTCAAGCTCCCACCCCTTTCTCATGTGACTTAAGTCTGAATGTCAAAGTCAACAGAGTTGAGACTTGTTTGACAGTAATGTACTCTGTGTGCCCGATTCCATGCACCCCATCTTATACCTCCTCCTCTCCTTCTTCCTGGTACTGTTCATCAACATTATCCTCCTGCTGGTCTGGATTCCCTGCCATCTGTTGAAAAAAAGGAGAGGCTCATGTTACTGTACTATGGAAAAGCATCTCACAAGATGCTGGGTCAGAGAATGAGTACACCATGATGAAAAGCATCCTTGCAAATGCATCAGTAGCCAGAAAATGCTGAAGGTTCATTTCTCCAAAGAAGTGTGTGTTACCCCTTACCTCACTCTTGGAGTACAGGCATATCATCTTACTCTAGTGTCCAAAACCCATATCATCTTACTCCAGTGTCCAAAACCCGATGATGTGCCGACGGGGCAAATTGTCTCTCAACCCACACAAGCACTTGCTGTTCCCATAAACGAGGCATTGACTAAAATGCTCAGGCCGAACCCCCTCTTCATCACAGGCATCATCTTACCACCAAGTGCTCATCAATTTCTGCATTCTCTTGCTTCGCTTCACCTTGTTTTTGCTCTTCACTTTCCTCGGGCAAATTTTCTTCTCTCACTTGCTCAGCTTCCTCAAATTCATCTTCCCCTTGATTGTTGGGGTCATCTGCTGGGTTTATGTCCTCCACAGCTGCCCTCTGGAAAATGTTCATGAAAAGCAACCACTGCTTCAAAACTGAGGCTCAAGTTTAATTTCATTGGAAAGGTCACACACTGGCAGAAAATGAAATTGTCCTTCGCTGGACTGTTCAAATCAAATTGTCCCTGAGACTTGCAGAGTATTAAACATCTCAGTGTCCAAGATGGAGCTCATCTTGCTTTTTCAGTAGGAGGAATTAGATCAATTGAGGAGGTGCAAATAGGACTTCATTTGTACAAGTGATTCCCCAACACTCTACTAGGAGTGTAAGGCTCCACGACACAGACAACAGTGCTCCCAAAAGTCACAGAGTGAAGTGGAATCAAAATAGATCAATAATAATCAAGATGGGAGAGTTAGGGGGCAATAACTCCTTTTACCGCTACATTAACTTTCACAAAAACTTCCTTCTGAGAGAAATTTGTGGGCGTGGAGTGTGTGTACAATTGTGTGCGCATGTGCACCTATCTGTATCTGCCCAGGAGTGCACATGAGTGTGGAGACCAGAGGTTAATTTCAGGTGTCACTCCTCAGGAGCAGTTCACATTCCATTTTTAGATGTTTTACAGTGAGACATGGGGCCATTCACTAAACTAGACTGGCTTGGAATGGAGCCCTGGGTATGCAGTTTCAGCTCTCCAGCCCTGGTATTATAAGGTGTGCCAACACATCTGACTTTCTATGTGGATGCTGGAGGTGAAGCAGCCAGCACTTTACTTACTGAGGTACCTCTGCAGCCCCCTGCAAGAAAATTTTAACATGTAAATAGGTAACATAGCCAATGGGAAAGGAAGATCCATACAGGAAGGACTACAGAGGAAGACCTAACAAAGACAGGAAAGAGAAAGAACTTGACAGTAAACAGTCTATTTGTAGCATGCCAAGTGTCTTTATCAACTGGGGCTACCACGAAGCAGAATAATATTGCTTTAGAAAGGGATAGGAGAAATCAGACAATGCACCATCAAAGGTGTTTCCATGGCAGTTCTGAGTAATTATGTCCCCCAAATGCCTTTCCAATGAATTGACATAGTAATTACTTCAGTTATCCATTTAAGCCCCTAGCACACCTGTTAAATGACATCCATCCTCACAATGATCCTAAGATGGGCATCCCCCTTTCTTCTGTAAGTCACGGGACACTTACTGAAGTGGGAATTACTCTCCATAAGACCCTGAAGCCACAGAGTGGGACTCAGTCTGTCAGCGTTGTGCAGACAAGGGGCTCTTCCGTCTGTTCACTGGGCTACTTGAGCATGGTCAAGAGCTCCCTGCAGGGGCAGATGGTTTATTACCGCACAGCCCTGGCAGGAAGCGTCAAGTGCAAATGACACGGCTCTCAACAGAAATGAGAAGTCATCACCTTCAAACCCAAGTCCAATTACTTTGCAATCTCTTGCCTTATAGGCTTTCTTGTATGAATTATTGGTCATTTGCATGAGGGATAAAGAAGAAACTGTAACCTATTCCCCCACAGAAAAACACAAAGTACCTTTCTTACAAAAAGAACTTTATAAAAATTCAAATTTTAGTTGTAACTCCAACCAAACAACAGTTGAGGGGGTTACAGGGAAAAACGTTACATCACATAAAATAACGAATGCAAAATGGGACAAGAAGTAACTCATGTCTAGTTAAAAGAAGACATGTTAAAAGGCCTATCTCTTCCAGTGCATTGTCTAGAACAAACAAAAAAATGTCAGGAGAGTAAAGGATCAGATCCCATCATCCAGGGATCCACAGGAGATCCTAAATGTAAGTGTCTGTCATAGCTACCCCTTCCTCATGGCAGCCTTGCTCTCCTCTTACGCACTGGCAGGCTTTTGTGCTCTGGCTTTCTTACACTCAAGGGATATTGTCTCACTCCCTCATGGGTTCCTGCTTCAATTACTGGAAAAAGTTCAGAGCTAGGTTTCCAGCTGCATATTTTCCTGAATGCTATTGCAGAAGAGGGGAAGAGAAAGTATTGTGCCCCACCTTAGTGTAAGGCAAGTAGAAAAGCCATCTGCATCAAAGGGCTCCAAGCAATGACCAGAAAGACTTCAGCAGTGATAATCACGAAGGCCCTGGCTCTTGCTTCCAGTTCTCAGACTCAATTTAGAAAAATTCCTTAAAACATCAGGGTTTGAATGTCACCCCAATGTATTGATTTATTAGCTGTGTGTGTGTGTGTGTGTGTGTGTGCGAGCATGTATATAAAATAAGATAGCGACTGTAGACTGCAAATATTATCTACACAAAACACAAGATTGGAATCACTCCACAATTGCTTGCATTGCTCTTTATTAGGGCTAAGGACCTGGACTGTACAAGATGAAAGGTGAGGAGGGTCTCATTTTCAGTCAACCCAAACCCTAACCAGGCATCTACATAATTGCCTTCTTCAATTATGTATAATATATTGGCACCTGACTACCTCTTTCCAAATCTGAAGCCATACATCTTTATTCATTGTTATTAAAATGGCCACTGGACAGATGGGTAGGAACTGGGTCACTGGAGACATCCCAACAGACCACACAACATCCTCAGCAAACGTGAAGTCCTTTTTTTGGTCCTCTTTCTGATGTCTACACTGACTTGCACCCTCCTCTCAGTCTTTAAGAGTCACTGTATTTTTCAATGCCTTTCACTTTTGCTCTTCTAGGTTTAAGTTAAACAAACTAAAAGGTGGCAAAGTGATTTTTTTTAAATCTCCAGAGCAACCTCCAGACCATCTCTTCACATCCCCACTGCAGGAAGCACAGCTTGGAGAAATCTGAATTGTTAAGCATGCAGGCCTGCTTCCTTCAATGGAAGGAAGACTGACACCTGTTCCCTTGGAATGCTGGAGTGAAAGTGGTCAAGCCACCTGGTGATCCTTTGCTATTCCTTTAGCAGCCAGCCTTCAACTGAGTTTCCCCCAAATCTCCAGAATTCTTTGGACCTAATCCTGGGTTTAGCCTCTCTAGAGGCTAAAACAAAGTTTTCCTCTCTAGATCCTAGCCTTGAGCCCTGTTTGCCAGTCAATAGGACTCATTCTTATGATCAAGGTCTCAGTTACTTTGCTATAGTGGTGTATTTTGCAAGGGAATTTCTATGTAGCCATACCTGAAGCTCCGTTATAAGAACTGTCACATGGAGACTTTCGCACCATAGTTCTACGGTGTTTAAATGTGTAAGACAATTAAAACACGGAACACGGATCAGACTCTGGATGTTTTTCAACAGTCTGACTGACCAAGTCCGGCCGTACTGAATTTTCATTCTCACCTCTTTGCGGTTCATGTCCCTGCTGTCTGTGATCCTGCAGGGACCCCTGCATCACCCTATCTCATGGTTGGCAGTTAAACACTTCCGTTTTGATCCTACACAGTTATGTAAGAGGTCCTTCTCTGGCTGATGAGAAACACATCTGGAGCTAGAGCCTGAGCCAGACACATGTTCACATTTTCTTCCTGCCTGCCTTGTGACTTACTAATTCTTGGGATCAGCGGAGGAAACTTACATCTGCCTCAGCTTCTGTGTCAGCTTCTTGGTGTCCTGGTTCATGACTTTCTGCTCTGTTGCCCGGGTCTCCTTCAGCTTCATCTTGGTGTTGGTTATCTCTTTCATAGGCTAACAAGGCAAAGAAACTATAATCAGCCCAGAGTGGATCAGGCAGGATTTTTCTCTCAAACAGCAGCCTGCAGTGGCTTCCCATTACCACTCTATCTCACCTCTTTCTTTGGTAGTGGCACGTCTCTCTTTTGTTTTTTGAGCAGTTTAGTCCTTTTTTTTTTTTTTTACAGGCTGCATGCCAAATGGATGGGTGAATGTACCATTCTACCCTTCTCAAGGGATATTTATAGCAGAGGCAGGTGTTTCCCCACCAGACATGAAAACAAAAATCACAATTTTCATAATAAAAGAAGTTATACATGATTAAATTTTTGTGGTTACTGTCAGAAAAAGAGTTTTCCAAAAGTGTAAATCACTTCAAAAGTAAGACATAAGAGGGAAGGTTAAGGATGTAGTTATTTAGTCTGGACACACAAAAGAACCAGTGAGCCTGCTGGCAAGCTGCAAAGGTGCAGGGGGACTTATTAAACAAGAGGGGAGCAAATAGCCTTTAGTCTTATGAATAACAAATGGAAGAAGTTAAAGTGACCCACGGGGAACGTAAAGGCAACAATTTCTTGACTCTTGGGGTTATAAAGTAGCACAATAGGCTGCTGATTGAGTGCATGTCTGAGCTTTTCATTAGACACTTTCTAGAAAAAAATAAAACACTTGTAAGAGTCAGTGGTACCAAGCCGAGTTAACTTCAGCTCCGTCTCCACAGGAAGCAGAATTTGACAAATTTCATACTAGAGGTTTGCCATAAATACAAGCAAGGGCACAGTATTTCCAAGCTAAGTAGAAAACAGAGAAATTTCCTAAAGAATCTCAATCCTATGATGTTTGTCAGAAACAACTATTAAGTAAACAATGAGATTCAACAGAGGGGAGAGTTTTTCAAGAAAAAGCCACATTCTCCACCAGTTTGCAGAAGTGCTAAATATTGTTGTTACCAGGACTCGGCCCACATGTAACAACAACATAAGTGTGAATCCCAGCTACTCTCTGCATTTACTCAGGTGTGCACTCTGCCTGTTGATGCTCCATACCGTGTGATGTGACCAAATCACCTGACTGAGGGGTCACCATCTAAGGAGTCTTACCTCCTCCCTCTTCTTCATGGATTCCCTGGTCCTCAGCTCCCTGCACAATGCCATTCTCTACAGCATTGTAATTAACTTGCTGCCTGCAGGGGACATAAATTCAGAAGTAAAATTATCAGGCAAAGCTTGAAACAGGTCATTTATCTTTCAAGACGGGAATAAATAAGGATTTTCAACTTTAAACATAAGCCATAACTTGTTTCTGAGGTTTCGAAACACAATAAAATCTAACAGTGACAGCAGATATGCTTTCAAAGCACACCTATAAGAGGGAAAATAAACATCATTCCATGACAAAATAAAGTTAGAACTAAGTCTGCTAGTCTATTCTGAGGTCTATTATGTTTGCTTATTATTTCATGGTGTGTGTGTGTGTGTGTGTGTGTGTGTGTGTGTGTGTGTGTGTGTGTGTGTGTTTCATGAGAGGTGCACCAACATGCTACACCACATGCCAAGTGGTCAGAAGAAAACCTTGCATATTGTCCTTGACATCAACCTTGTTTGAAACAAAATCCCCTTTTTGTTGTTTGCCTCTACATACTCCAGGCTTTTGGGCTACAAGCCTCCAGAGAATCCAGAGAATCTCCTGTCTCCATCTCCCATCTTGATGTACCAGCCCTGGGATTATAGGTTGTGCGCCACTGTACTTAGATTTGCATAGATTCTGGGGATTTTAACTTAGGCCCTAATGTTTGTATGGCAAGCCCTTTATCAACAAGCCACCTTCTCAGTCCATAACTATCACATTTAGGAAGAAAAAAAAAATTATGGTGAATTAAGTCTCTAGCATTTAATTCCCCAGTTGTTTTCTACTTTATCTATGCCAGCACTATGAGCGGCGTGCCCTGATTTGACAGCAGAAGAAGGACTGTCTACACCCAAGGGAAGGGGCAGGCTACCGTAGCTGCTCTGGGTGCTGCTGGACTTCCTCATGCCCTGCTTGCTTCTGTTGAGCCATCTCTCTGGCCAGGAGCTGTTGCTGCTGCTGTTGCCGTAGCAAGTGTCCGTGTAACCTCTGTTGGTGCAAAGCTTCCTGGTGTTCTCTGAGCCTCTGGGCTTCCTCATCCCTCCTCGCTGCCAGCCTCTGCTGGTCTAGCTGCTCCTCATATGGGGATCGGAATTTCGTGACTGCCTTGGTGTAATGGTCCACCTGGAATAAAAGGAGTTGATACTGAACCAGAGGAGTTGGACCCTCTGGGAATAACCTTCATTTCCTTGTCAGGACAAGCTCAGGAGGAAGGATGAGCTTCTTAACACTTCACTGCAGGGAAACTCCAATTACACATAACATCCAGTATGTCACAATCTCCATCTTTCTCTGAATGGCCTTGGCCTTCTGATAGCAGACCTGACAGCTGGAAGGCCATCTTTCTGTGAGTTCCAGCTCAAATGGAATACAGCACAACAGAAGAAATCAGTTCCACCCTTAATTGAATGTAGGCTCTTATGTTCTAAATCTTGCACTTCATAACCCCACACTAATTGCACAACTTGTGAGGCTAATGCTTTGTCTAGGAATAGTTGAAGACCCAAGGATGCTAATTAACTCCAACAATGGATATGTCAGTCTCAGGCTAAACAAAGTGTCAAATCTCAGCTTATACTGGGGAAGCAAGAGAGAGAGAGAGAGAGAGAGAGAGAGAGAGAGAGAGAGAGAGAGAGAGAGAGAGAGAGAGAATAAAAATGTGTCTGTTTGTTTGTGCTGTTCAGGTGAGAGTGTGGATGGAACCCAGAGGAGAAACTAAGTTGTCATTCCTTAGATGCCACCTTGTGGATGCTTGTTTTGTTTTTGTTTAAGACAGGGTCTCCCATTGGTCTGGGACTTGCTGAGTTAAGGGAGGGCATGTGAGCCCCAGGGTTCTGCCAATCTCTGCCACCCCAGAACTAGGATTGAATTACAACTTGTTTTGTATCTGGGTTCTTGGACATTGAACCTGGGACCTCAAGCTTGCAAGGTGGGCACTTCACTGATTGAGCTATCAGGCCAGCCTCAGAGAAGAGATTTTATTTAAATAAACTATGCATGAATGCAGAGATAATACATTCCAATTAGAGGAAAACCAAACAGCAGTTCTTAAAATTCTGCTCCCCAATGAGTTAAATATCTTCCTTCCATTACCTCCCCAATTAAAATACACATGTTTAAATATCAGTCAAAGGAGGAGGGCAGAATTGAGGGCCAAAAGCCTAAGCAGAGGAGGGTAGTGTCATTTGGATATAAAGTTTGCAAGGATGTGAGGGGCAACAGGAGAGGTCTTCACACCTACTAAGGGTGAAGTTTCAGACAGCTTTAAATCTCTGAAAATAGGAAGACAAACAGAGACAGAGTTACAAAGAAATCATCAGAATCCATGTGCATTATCATTGGGTATGAGTTTGGAGGCAGTGAAGAAAAGTCCCTGGCTTCACTCAGTGTTGGCTGGCACTAAGTTCCTCTACAGACACTGGCGGCTTTTGCTTGTTTTGAAGGTAGGGATGGGTCTCAGATGTCACGGATGAGCTGAGGAGGCAGTATCTGAGGGGCAGGCTACCGTAGCTGCTCTGGGTGCTGCTGGACTTCCTCATGCCCTGCTTGCTTCTGACTGGCTAAAGACACTCACTCAAGGGCATGTGTACACCTGGTAAGGTAGCGGGAGCTTTTGATTCATCTTTGAGAGAAATTGGGCAAAAGCTAGCCCTGTAACTGGAAGTGAATGACCAGAAGAAGTAGGACTCTGTCACAGAAAATCAGACATATTTCCACATTAAGATACTCCAGGTGTGACTTGGTCGTCTTCTGGGAAGGCTCCCAGTTAGGAGCTCACCTGCTGCTCTGTCGGAGATATGAGGACAAGTCTCTTATCCAACACTGACAATGGGGTAATATAGGTCTACAATCAGCCATTGCTCTGATCACCAACCACCTTTCTGAGCTATACTGTGCCATTAGTCTGACAACAGAAAATTTCAATCCAATAAAAGAACATTCAGTGAAATATTTCAAAAACATTTGTAGAGACTGTGATTCATAAGAGGGTTTCTATCCCTTTATTGTGTGTGTGTGTGTGTGTGTGTGTGTGTGTGTGTGTGTGTGTATACCCCAAGTGTCCTTTAAGTGCTGCTCACCTTAAATACGATCTCTCTCTGCAACCTGGACTTTCTAGTCAGGCTAGGGAGGATGGCTAGTGAGTCCCAGGGACGCATCTGTCTGCTTCTCTAGTGTAGGACTACAAGACTACATCCAGCTTTTTACACAGACTTTGGGGATAGAACTAAGGTCCTCATGCTTGCAGGTAACTGACTGAACATGTCCACAGACTCATGTTTTCATCAGTATCTAAAGCCAAAGCCAGCTTCCCCATCAGAGAGAACTTGCAGTGAGTACCCATGCACCTCAGCTTGAGGGCGGCCATCCAGAAGGTGGGCTGCATCCTGTCCCTGCTGATTGCGCCACTCCCGATCCTGTTCCTCTGGTGATGGATCGTGTTCTTCCTCTAGATGCTCTGCCTGCCCCACCTGTTCCATTTCCTCCTCTTCCAGCGCCTTCCTGTGCTCCTCTTCCACCTGATGCTCCTCTGGCTCCCTGGGTTCCACTTGGTTCGGCTCTGCTGCCGCCTGAAATCCTGCTTCCTTCTGTACGGAAGAGAAAGTTTTCTCTTCTGTTCTTCTAGGCACTGCTTCCTGGTTCTGCCACACGTCGTTATGTAGAGAGACCTAAGATAGGCATGGCACAAAGAATGACACTTCGCTATTTCAAAAGTAGTGACATTATTGTTTTGTTACCACAGTTAAAGGGATACGGCATAAGCAAAATCCTAGAGTTCAGAAATGACAACCATGACTTTAAAAACATAGGTGTGATGGAGCTATTTAATTCTCCCTGTGTCATTTCATCCTAAGGCAGAACTAATCTAGGCAAAATTCTATTTGTGAGAATGGTAAGTTACCAGGAAAGTGAAGCCCACCAGCAACCATGTATCAAAAAAGCCCATTTCCTTCAAAAGCAGTCTACTCCAGCTTCCTTAGAACAGAAAGGAAATAAACAAGTAAAGCAATGAAAACCAGAAACATCTCGTTCATGGCTTATGAAAGTTTCTTCAAGGTCAACTTTCTTCTCAACAGACATTTGAAAAGGCTAAGATAAAAGATTAAAGATTCAGTTGAAGAAGGAATAAGTTGGTTTCTCATTAGCTCCATTAACTAGTAATTAGAGGGACTTGCATTACTAATAGATATCCATGTTAACTTAAAATAGTTTCAGCTAAACAAGACACAAAATAGTCTGTTACAATAGTTCAATTTGTACCAGTGTTTGTAAGTGTACAGATGCACAGCTGTTCCTGCTGGCAGAGCATGTGGAAGCTTGGAGTCAACCTCAGGTTGACCTGAGGAGCTATCCATCTTGTATGTTGAGACAGGGTCCCTCCTTAGGATTATCGGGCTCACAAAGTAGACTAGATTGTCTGGTCCATGAGCCCCACAGACCATCTTGTCTCTGCTCTAGTATTCAAAGCACAGGCGCCAATGTTTGGCTTTTTAAATGGGGGCCAGGCATTGAACTCAGGCATGTGGCAAGAATTTTGCTGAGTTATTTTTCCCAACCCCAATAAAATATTAATGTATCTTACTACATCTTCTGTAAACCAAAGTCTGTGTATTTATTTTACACTGTCAATACAGGAAACTAAACCAAGAAAAAATAACTACTTCAGAAAATGTCTTCGCTAAAAATCTGTTGAGTCATATCCATATTTTCCATAAGTTCCCAACTTTTCTTTGACCTACATTAATTAAGAAGATAAAAATACTGATAGGAAAATCTGTAGTGCCTTTTCCCTCTTCTTCATCAAAAAATAAAAAAGTTACTTCCTTGGTCAGATTAATTTCTTATAATTAGACACCTAGGGGCCCACACCATGAGCAAAAGGAAATGGGAAGCCTGAGTCTGAAGCTAGCAGGGATATAATTATCACTCTTGAGAAATTCAAGTGTGTAAATCATGAAGTCTGGAGAAAAGCTCTTCCTTGAATATCTGGGAACATCTACAGGTGTACATTTTGACAGAGTCTTCTGGCAAGTTTGCCATAAAACTGCCTTGTAGAAAATATTCTCTCAGGGGCTCTAACTACTTTCAAACACCTGCCATCTGTCCCCATGAGGAATGTGAGGGCAGATAACTGCTATCTCCCACTCACAGTTGGAACAAAGCAAACTCTGAATCATCAGATGGAGACTCGGATGAGTTGGAAGTAAGACTAGCAGAGCACAGAGTTAAATGACAGGCATATGATCCCATCAAGCTGTCTTAAACTTTGGATTATAAATCCCCAAGAAAGAACTGATTGCAAAGACCTAGAGTCTGTTTGTGAAGGAATGCTCTCATGATGCTAAAAACATTCATAGGAGAACTCCATTGGTGTTGACTTCATTATAGCCATAAGATGGCCACTTGGAAACAAGATTGCTCAAACATTTACAGCAAGCACATCACAGCCTGCATGTGGAGGTCAGAGAACACCCCTCTGCCTCCCTCCATCTGAGACCTGTGAATTAAATTCAGGTCATTAATCCTGAGTGCCACTGAGCCACTTGGCTAGCCCATACAAATAATTTGGAAGAGTTAGTGCTACACAAAACCACACTAGTGATGGTCCACTTCTGAAACATACTCAAACAAATCTTCATTTTCACGAGGAACAAGTATAAAGTGGATCATGATCCGGTTACATGGGTAATTTTAATATGGTTTTGGCATACTCTATATAGACCCAGCAATGTAGCAAGTTCCATTTATTACCGTTAATAACAAAGTGGGCTGCCATTTACGCTATTCAAAACCTTTTCACATATTCAAAGAAAAGAAAAATCACCTCACCTTCAAATCTTCACATGCCAAAGCTCCTTTAATACATGTAAATTTACATAGATAAAGATAAAGCCAGAAAAGTCCTAGTAAATGCTACAGCTTTAATTATCAGTAATTTTTTTTTTCCTCAGACTAGCTGATTGGTTATTCAGGCCAAATCCCCAGGCCAAACCTCAAATGAACTGAATTGTGAAGTGGAGCTGTGGCTGAGAAGCCTGTTTAAACCTACTCCATTGGGGATACTTATGTATAAGGAATCTAGGAATATGCTTGATAAGAAAAGCCAGCTGTTCAGGGAGCATTTCTCCTCAGGACAGCTCCACAGGGAACGTCACCTACCAGGGACCCCCAGGTCACATGCCTCACCTCCCTTAGCTCTCCTGTTGGTTTCACTCTTATGTTGGAACCTTGTGGAATCCCACGAGGAAAGGTGACATTTCGATGTTCTTCTGTGTCAGGATTTCGAAAGCTCGGAATCCTGTTCAGAGTATCTTTCAGTTGTTTATATTCTGCAACTTGAGTCTGCATATAAATGGCACAGTTGAAAGAAAATTGCACAATGTGACAAGAAAAATGAGACAACATTCATAGATTAATCCATTAGATGAGCTTTTAAGTTCACTGGGGAACTAGAAAACCATGAAACCTAAGTTTGTTAGCAAAGTTGCAGGATGCCTTCATGCACTAGGTCTTCCTCTTTGGTTATGCTTGACCATTTCTGAGCACATGCAAATTAGAATCAGAATTAAGAGACTGAAAAATATCCAAGACATGTTAGTTTCCCAGGCTAGGTAAGTCAAAATAAGAACTTTGTCAATCATTCTATTATAAATATCACTAATAAAGGACAGCTATGTAATCAATGTTTTATTGTATCAGAAAATGACTTACATATTTATTCAAATTGAGATGCATTAATAGTACTCTTGAGTTATAACTTTCAATGGAATTTGTATGTATATATGTATGTACGTATATATGTGTGTATCTATCATCTATCTATCTATCTATTATCTATCTATCTATCTATCTATCTATCTATCTATCTATCTATCTATGTTTACCAACTTCTCCTCAGTTGATTTGTGTTCAAATCAGGTCCTTTACTTGCTACCATTTATACCATGCTCTGCAGTGGCAGAGAACAGGGAAATAGGGGGGAAATGAAGCTGGGTTTTTAGTCATCAATTCTGAATGTCTTTTGGCTTAAAGTGACAAAAGGCAGTGTGTGAGCCTAGGAGGAGTGTAGGACTGGAATGATCTGAAGCAGAAGCATCTATGTGCGTTTAATGTGGGAGGTACAGAAGTGTATGATTTTTTTTTAACAAGGAACTAGGAATTAATCCATAGAAAATAAGTCAATAACTTTAACAAAACTAGTTGATACAGGATATTCACATTTCATGGACACTATCACTCTTATCCTAAAACCAGAATTACTGCATAAATAAACACTAACATAGAACTCTTGTTCTTCCATGCTTATGGAGAAGAACTGTTTTACCTCTTTGTGTGTGTGTGTGTGTGTGTGTGTGTGTGTGTGTGTGTGTGTTGGATACATATATGATATGCATACAGCTGGGTATGTACAGATATGCATACAAGTGTGCATACACATGTGCCAAGGCCCAAGGTCAACACCAGGTGGTTTTCCTCTATTGCTATTTGTCTTTAGTGTTTTAAGACAAGGCCTCTCATAAACCTGAAGCTCACTGATTCCATTAGGATGGCTGACCAATGCCTTCAATGCCTCATGGTTGGAATTAGAAGTTTATGTTTCCACATCTTGCCTTTCTCTGTGGGGTTTGGGGATCCAAACTCAGGTCCTCACGATTGCATGGCAAGCACTATACTGATGGAGCCATCTTCCCCAGCTCTGTTTTGTCTCTTTTAGTTTTCAAAACATGAAGATTTTTAGATGGCTAAATATGCATCAAGGGAGTACTCTCCTACAATTTGTACAAAAGTATAACAGGTAATTGGCAGTGGTCTTTACCTCAAAATCAATCAGAGCATTTAGGAATCAACTTTGGAGAAGAAACAAAGCAAAACAAATGACATTCACTTATGTGGAACGATATAAAAAAATCAATTCGATGCATTCTTTTTTTCTTCCTCTAAGGTAGTAGTTCTCAACCTGAGGGTTGTGGCCCCTTTGAGGGTTGAATAACACTTTCACAGGGGTCACCTAAAATCATCTTCATATCAGATATTTACATTATGATTCATAACAGTAGCAACAATGCATTTATGAAGAAACAATGGAAATAATTTTATGGTTGGGGTCATCACAACATGAGGATCTGTATTAAGGGAAGCATTAGGAAGGCTGAGAAACACTGTTCTAAGGTGTGCAATCGATGATGGTAGTCAAGTTGTGGTTTTGATATCAGTGTATACTAGATCACATTAAAATAAGTAGAGACTGTGGCCTCCAATCCAGAAATTATATTTTTTAAAAATGTTTTGTTTTATTTTTAAATTGTGTGTGTTTGTGTGTGTGTGTGTGTGTGTGTGTGTGTGTGTGTGTGTATGTGTGTGTGTGTGTGTATGCAGATATGTGTACAGTGAATGCATGGATGCAAAAGCCTAGTGGCCAGCAGAGGGTATGGGATCCCCTGGAGCTAAAGTGGTGTAAGTCTACAGATGTGAGTGCTGAGAAATAAACTTAGGTTCTTTGTAAGAGTGATATCCGCTCTTGGCTGTTGAGCCATCTCCCCAAGTCCAAGCAATTATAGTTCACAAGGTCTGGGAATGGTCTACACACCTGTGCTACTGAAAAAGTCTCATAAACACACCCAAAAATGTGACTTTGGTACAAGGTACTGGGGTGACATTTTTTTTGGGGGGGATGGCACTTTTCTCAGGCTAACTCCTTAACTTCCTTTTGCCCTCAGTTTACTAGTTTACTTAGTTATAAAGGAATGCAAGGTATATACTAGATTATGAAAATTTTTTTAATTAATTTTATGTTTGATATATATGAGTGTGTCTCTCTGTCTCAGCCTCTGCCCGAACTCTCTCTCAGGTGTGCATGTGTGTGTGTGTGACTGCATGTCACAGCATGTCTGTCTGTGGGTGTCAGTGGACATTCCTTCCACATCTAGTGGATTCTGGGGATCAAATTCTCGTTAAAAGGCTTGTGTGGGCAATGATTTTATCCAACAAACCAACCTTAAGCCCTAGATTATGAAGATTAAATAAAATTTTCAACCATATTTAAAGATCACCCTGTCAAGAAAGAATCTCTCAAGAGGATTTTGCATAAGAGATGTAGAAGCCAGAAACAGCAATTGTCTCTCCCTTGGAGATTTGGGTAAGTTGTGATATGATGTTATTTACTGAATGTGTATGCCCTCTAAAATGTGTATATGTGAAGTTTAGTCTCTTTAGTGATGGCAACAGTTACAGTGTAAGTATTGAGACAGACAAGGAAAGAAACAGAAAAACAAACAAACAAACAAACAAACAAACAAAAAACCCCCTGAAAAGTCATAACTTTGGTCACATTCCAATTAAAATACTTGAAGTTACAAAAGCAGTTAAACATATTATATAATTACACAAAACTATATTTATTTATTTATTATGCATGAAATTACTTTTTTATTGAAATTTATTTCTCAGCTAGGGTAGGGAGCTAGATGGATTCTTGAGGGTGACTGGAATCATTGAGTTCCAGAACAGTGAGAGAATGTCTCAAAGTGGAGGATATCCTGAGGAATGACACTTGAGTACAGTACAGTGTTCAAATCAGCTTACCCCTTTTTGCTCTGTGAGTTTCCTATAAAATAATAGTTGACAAGTTTTATGAAGAAGACTTGGAATGCAAGTGTCTAGAGCCAACTGGTTCATATACAGATAAAAATCATCATGGGCAATAGAGTAGTACAGAGACACCCAGATGACAAAGGTCCCAAGGAGGGGCGGCTCACAAGGCCCTACCCTTAGCTGAGGAAGCTATGGGCAGCTGATGGCAGCCAGGAGGAAGATAATCATTTTTGTCTGGGAGTGTGGCCACAGTTAGGCTTCCACCTGTGCACATATAGGGAAGGGGATGGGTTGGGGGCTCAAGGGAATTTGAGGGGGAAATGTTGGGCAAATATCATCATACATTGTATATATTTATGAAATTATCACTAAAAGTTTTAAAGAAAAAAATAATGTGAGAGCATACTTGGAAAATTATAAAACAAAATGAATCCTTTTTATGTTTAAAAAGAGTCCCTGGTCCTCTAAATACAAAAGGCGAGTCTTTGAAATAAGTCTGAGCCCAATGTGTTAAGTATAGGTTTTAATAATTTTATGAAGGCAAAAGCGAATGACTAGGCCAACCACTCCTGCTGCTTTGGATCTCAAGCTGCAAAGTCTTCATTTAGAAATCACCTAACAAGTTCTCCGTAGCTCATATTTGATTGTTTATTCATTTCATAGACATATACCAGGAACATGGCTTATGCCAGGGGCTACTCTGGTCTCTGAACACATGGAGATCATGACTCTTGCTTTTCCTTTTCCACTGGCCCTTCTGTAATATAAACAGCCCTATCTAACTCTTGTCCCAAGAGGTGTGTTCACATATAGGCTGGGATACTGGGAATAAGGCCAGGAGCAAAGACAAGATCTGGGAATGGTTTATTAGGTAGTTGCCATCACACAACCCTAGATCTGGGATCTTTACTAAGATGTGACACAGGCCAGAGAGGTGCAAAAGCCACATTCACAGGCCATGCTGTGAATTAAGTATCAGGACTTTTCAATGTAGGATGTGGGAGAGGCAGAAACAGTCATGTAGAAAAAGCAATGAAAAGTTTATTTAGTAGTCTCTTCAGTGACTTTCAAAAGCATGCATTGTCCCCGAGATTCGGAGTGCTGTCAGAAGTAACTCTGAAGACTGTGTTGTGAAAAACTCCATGCATGAAGGAATTCAGAAATAGTAAGCAGATCTTAACAGGACCCAACAGAGGCTGCTTCCCTTCTAACCTGTGCAGCAGCCAGTGCACTCTTGTGGTCTTCCAAAGTCACTACAAGCCGTTCGTGCTCGGAGAGTAAATTCTTATGCTGTTGCTACACAAAGAAGAAGTTTACATGTTGAGCTAAATTAATGTCACAAAACAAAATTCTTTGGTGTGGCCACCCAAATGTTATTTGCTTGCTGTTGTGGAAGCATTTGTTAGGTTTAAAAATTCCTGGAGAGAAGTATGACTTATGGGCTATTCTAAAATCTATCAAAAGTGCTACCCAGATAAACCTTTCATTAGTAGTCAGCTTTGGTAAATAAAAACCATCTTAAAGTGTAATCATCCACCAAAAGAATGAGTTCAGTATTGATGAAAATAATCAGAGGTCCTAGGCCACCTTTAGTTTGTGATGCCGAAGTAGCAAAAGTATCAGGTATACTCCAGGGATACAAAGCCCATGACAGTAATCTGGGTTTGCAAAGCAGGTCAATTAGGGAATAAATTTTAAAAAAAGAAAAAAAAAACTTTATATTTTCATTCTCTCTCTCTCTCTCTCTCTCTCTCTCTCTCTCTCTCTCTCTCTCTCTGTGTGTGTGTGTGTGTGTTGTTATTGTTGTTGTGGTCATGGGGTATGCATGCGAGTGTAGTGTTCACAGAGAACAGAGAAGGACACTGGATTCCTTGGAACTGGAGATATAGATGGTTGTGAGCTGTGGTACTGGGAGCCAAACGTGGTTCCTCTGCAAGAGCACCAAGCACTCATAATCTCTGAGTCATCTTTCCAGTTTCCAGGAATGACCTTTGAAGCCATTCTGCAAAATACGAGAAAGATTCCTCAGAGCCAAATATCTGGTTTCACCTTACCTTGACATCTTGAAGCTGCGTGTGAATGTCTTGGTGTGCTTTTCTTAGCTGTTTATTCTCTTCTCTCAAATTATATACAGTTTCTGTTTGATAAGAAGAACAATCATACATAAATATTGGGAACTCTCTAGTTTTATATGCCATTACTTGAGACCTGAAAATGTATTTAAGGATATGTCATAACCTTTACAGGTAAAATACCCCAAATCAACAAAAGACTGTATTATATTGGCACACAGCATGGGTTCAAAGGCTCATTGCAAAATGACCTGGCTCACTGGCTGAAGCCTCTGGAAACAGGCAATGCATTATATATTAAGTCAACAATTTTATTCAGACAGATGTTGGAAAAGAAACACTTCTGTTAATGAATGAGTCCTCAGGACTAAATGTAATGGGCAGGTACTCTCTGATTTGAGGATCTTCACAAATAAAAGTAGCTATGAACAGAACAGACTTTATTTCTCATAGCATGAATACTTTTCACATCCCCTCACAAGGCACTTCAACTCGAGACAATAGAAACCCTATTTAACTGATGATGACCTCTAATTTTTCTTACCCCTATCACTGAGTTCTTAGTTAATCTAACTTTGACTCTGATGAGGTCTTTTTGAAGCTAAAATGCGAGAGAGCTGCCAAAACCTTCCCTCCAAGCCCTGTTGAGTTATCAGTTTCTTCTTGCAAATTCTAGATCTACCTCTTTAGTTTTAGACATTCTATCATTACATGTGTTTTATAAGTTAAATGCTATTCAAACGTACCAACTCAGTCATCTTTTTGAAAATTTTGCCTATATAATCTTTTTCACATTTGAGTACTCATCAGAGTTTAAAATGGATATGACTATATTAGGCCAATGATTGCTTGGCAATACACAAATAATACAAAGGAAGCTGAATGCTGTCAGGGTGATTACATAACTTATTTTGGAAGAGACGACGGCTGTGAAAAAGAAAGGGGGTGTGACTAATACATGAGTCTGGACAATAGGCATTAAATAAATCTGGACTGCCCAAGACAAGCTGTCCCCTTCCAAGGGATGCCTCTGCTACAGACAAGGCTCCATTTCTGCAGAGCATGCTAAGGTTTAAGGGAGAGTTTCAGTCTCCTTCTCTCACCACAGCTGGTACAGTTTTACTTTCTTACTGCCCCTTCTTGACTCCTAGGCACAGGTTTCATGACTACATTTGGGGGAAAACAATTAAGAACAAAGTAGGATCCAGCCTTCAAGTCATAGCAGATTTTCCCAGAAGTCTAAACAGGACACCACTGGCCATCTCCAAGGACCTTTAGTGTACTACATACAGGCTTCATGCCTTCACTGGGCTTCCACTGAAAAGGTTTGCTCAGCAGCCTCCAGTTCTTCATATGTTAAGTAAAACAAGGCACCTGGCTGCCTGCCTCCAGGTTTGTGATGAGAATTCAGTAAAACCACCCACTGGAAGGATTTCACCTGGTCCTAATACATTATCAGCTATTATATTCACAACCATCAAGAGCAATTACCTAAGTTTCCTTGCTGTCAGCCTTCCTGGGGAGAGAAAGGGGGAGGTCTAGATACTCTCCTTGTATCACATTAAGCTACCCCAAATTGCCTGCACCTGTGGCCCCTAGCCACCCGCTGCCCTTCATTGATCACAAAATGCTTTACCTTTATTGCCTAAGCCTTTTACCCAGAGCCACATCTTATCTCCACTTCTGTTGCTGTAATAAAATACGCTGACTACCCATGGAAGGCCTCACCCTCCCTGGGGAGTGGATGGGGGGTGATATGGGGGGTTGGTGGGGGCATAGGAGGATGGGAGAGAGGGGGAACTGGGATTGATATGCAAGATAAGATAATTTCTAAATAAAAAAATCCTCAGACAATCAATCAATCAAATAAACAAAATACCCCAAATAAAGCAACTTGGGGGAGAAAAGGTTTACTTTACTTCACAGAGCCAGGTTATGGTCCATCCCTGTGGGAAGTCACAGAGGCAGGAGCTTGAGACATCTGGTCACATTGTAACCATAGTCAAGAAGTAGAGAGGAAAGGAGACCTTATACTCAGTTCTCCTGATCATTTTCATTCAGTCCAGGACTTAACCCATGAAATAATGCTGTCCACACTCAGGTTGAACCATCCCCTCTCAACTAACCCAAGTAAGAAAAACCTTCACAGGCACAGTCACAGGCCAACCTAATCTAGACAATACTCCACTGAGATCTTCCTAGGTGATTTTAGATTGTTTCCAGTAGACGATTAACAGCAATCATTACAGTAACACAATTATTATAATCAAACATAAGTATAGATGTGTAAAGTATCCATCCAAGTGTCAAAGGTTCTTTCTATACTTTCTTTCAGATCCTTTTGAGAAACTTCTTCCAAAATTTGATTCTATTAAGTGTGGTCTTTTGCTTTCTAGCTCCCCTAACTGGCATGTGCGTATATGCGTGCCTGTGTGTGTGTAATGTCTTTTCTTATTGATGACAAGCTCCCTAAGGCTTCCCGTCTTTCCACTTTTGTCCTGGGTGCAAAGTTCTGAGGCTGAAATACCTTAGTAGTCAGAATCACATATATTTATTTTCCTGTTTTCTGTAGCTCTGATTTTTTCTATATGGACTACTAAAATTTTACTATGTATGAATCTTGCTTTAGAAACAATGAGAAAGAGGATGGAGAGATGGTTCAGAGTTTGAGGACACTTACTGCTCTTCCAGAGGATCCTGGTTCAATTCCCAGCACCCATAGGGCAGCTCACAACCATCTGTAACTCCACTTCTGGGGGATCTAATGTTCCTTAAGGGCCTTCAGAGACATGAGGCCCTTATGTGCTCATGGTGTACATACATACGTTCAGGCAAAACAACACATAAGTAAAACAAAAACTGAAACAGTAAGACAAACCCAATGGATTATGAGTAAGAGAGGCTGCTATTCAGTGTGACTGCTAAAGTTAACTGCACTACATAATGTAAAAGATCTTAAAGCAGCCCAGCACCTGTGTGGGCTCTTGTTGAAACAGTGGACAAAGACATCTCCATCTCTATCAAATACCTTTCAGCTTAGAAAGTTCTTGTTCCTTTTCTTGCTGGAGCTGCAGGTATCTCTGTTTGTGGTCATTAAATGTTCTACTGAAGTCTTCCCCTTGCCTGCGATGCTCCTCTTCCAAGTCACTGTGCTGTTTCTTCAGCTCCTCATGCTGACTCTGCAAGATGAATACTTGAGCAAGGGCATGTTCTCTAAATCGCATAGTCTGTCTCTTGGCTGCATGCTTATCTATCTCTTGTATCCCCTTAGTTTTAAACATGACTAAAAGTAAGAAGCTAGCATAAGAGATGGGAAAGGGTATGTTGCGGGGAGGGGATCTGAAGGTATTCCCTGTATTCAAATTACTGTAAAAACAAGGTAAAGGTGATAGTAAACTTAACTTTAGCCACTTCGTGTATTTTTTCTACTTAACAAGCAAGATCAAAGCTCCACAGTATTCATGAGAGGATTGAGGGCAACTCTAAGCTACATTACCCAAATGTGAAAGTGCCCAAGACTCTTTATGCTATAGTATTTATACATATCCACCACCATGCTTTCAATCATTTCAAGATTGCTTGTGCTACCTACCTAGTTCACTATAAATACTATTGACAGCAATGCCAAAGAAATAATGGCAAGAAAAGGTCTGAATATGTTCACCATGCACTCAATTCTCTTCTAGGTATCTTAGAAACACACACAGGCAGACTTTTGACCCCAAAGGACCACCTTAGTCAATATCTCTTTGGTTTTCAGTTTGAAAGAGAATGGTGGGTGTAGAGGAGGAGAGGGAGAGGATACTCACTCTCTTCTCATTGAAGAAAGTAAAGATTTGTTTCAAGAATTATTTTTTATTTATTTACTTTATAATTCTATACTACCATTACGTTATTTAAATTCTACATTCTCCAAATGGTGATGCAGAAGGATGCCCTAAGCACTCTCGACTATGGGAGAAGATCTGGTTTCAATAGGAAGTGTGTGCTCCACTGATGTGAAGGTACAGGAAACACTAATACACAGGGTTGCTGTGGGGCAGAGCCGTGGCAGGATTTGGACATGGCACTAGATGCTCTGCAGGTCCTCTCTCCCAGCATGACAGAATCAATGACTCTCTCAATTTATTGTTTGTTGTTTTGAGCTTCCCAGCATTTGATAGTGAGTTTTACCCAAGGCTCCAGGAAGGAAGATCCTTAATTAATACACTGTGTTCTTGGAGTAGACAAAAGTACATCTCTTAAACATCAGCAACTCAGAGGAAGCTCTGGAGTTCTACCCACTCCAATCTGTGTAAGATAAGAGAAAATCCACCATGGGAGACCAAGCAAACAAAGAACTCAAAAGATACCAAAGAGAACAACCTTTACAAAGTAGGTAACCATAGAGACCAATTATTACTTAGGAAAATGGGCAATACAGTAACTAGTTTTTTATATATAAAGGTAAAAGTCACGCTGAGGCACTAAAACTAGAGACAATTTTTAACCAACTATGACTATACATACTAAGTCAACTTTCTACAAAACTTCTCTTTTGTTACATTAAAGATGGTTAATTAGTTCAAATATTACATTCTCCGTCCTTTGTTCATATAGGACATTTTTGGTACTCACTTTCAGCATCTGATGCTGGACATTCAATGCACTGTATCTGCTATTGGAATCTTGCTGAAAATAAAAGAAAATGAAATCAACAAAGATAGCTGATCTGGGTCTTTTGCCGAGGACAGCTTCAGTTGCTTAATAAATGTTTTCAGTTTTGCTTTGTAAGCTAACATAAATTCCATGCCAGAGACAGTACATCTTTAGGGCCATCTCTTGTATTTATTTATTTATTTAGCAGTATTAGAGATTGAACTCAGGGCCTTGCACATACTAGGCAATCACTGTACCACTGGGCCAACCCCTAAGAACTCCTATTTCTTTATTTAACAGCAGAAATGAGGTTTCAATTATTTCCTGGGTTTGTTAGATTCTAGTAATGAAAAGAATGAGAAGAGAATCATAACACAATAAGTTGACACGGCTCTTAGAAATAATTTGGGTCTGTTTCTCATAATCTAAACAAGCCTAGAGGCCCAGATACACAATGAACTTCTGAAGGCTACTGTGCATGGCTAATACAGAGTTTCACACCTGGGATGGGTAAGACCGGTGGGGCAGGCCTCACGAACTCAGCATGCCTTAAGGGAGGAATAGAAGGACCTTTCTTCCCTCAGCTTTTGTGTGCATTCACATAATCTTCGTTTTACCACAGGGTGAAAAACTAGAGCTGGAGCAAGTCCTCTGCACAGCCGCATAGGGAGGAACGGAGCTTGAGCTCCCATGTTCCAGATAATCCCTGCAGACTAAGGAAGCAGCTGTCCACATAGCCTTGCAGTTCCAACACTCTAGGCTGCCACTCCCAGTCAATATACTGAAGACACCTGGAGTGTCCTGTCTGCCTTCATTCCCTAGGCTGATTTAACTTTGTACAGAACAACCCTGTGGTGCATTGAACCACAAAGGGGCACACCTGTGTTTTCCTTTCATAGTTCCTAAAATAAACTACATTTTTTCTTTATCATCTCATCCACTGACCTTATCTTTCTTTCTTCTTTTTAGTCTGTAAGGAAATTACATTACAAAATATACAATCGTTTGCCCACAGGTTTGGCTGGGGCTTCTAAATGCAAGTAAGGGTTGAAAGCTGAAAGCCTCTCCCAGGCAATTCAATGAACTGACTTTTCTCTGTTTTGAAATCCCTAAACACTAATGTTTTATTCAACAAACACTCATACATTTTTCTAGTGTAAGAGAAAAATTGGCTTTTCTCCAGTGAATATCAACATTAAAATATTTTAAATGCCAACATCATTCATTCTGTCTATAATCCATTCTTCAGATACCTGCAAATGTCAACTCTAAGGCAGGTCTCCTGTTTGATAGTATTTTGTAAAGGCAAATGGAAGTCTTTGCATGTCATAAGAAAAGGGACACCACGAGCAAGAGAAGGAGTGAATAAAAATGACCCTTCCTGCTGGACATACATAGCAGCACATTCCTGTAATCCCAGCCCTAAGGAAGTAGAGGCAGGAGGATCAGGAGTCCAAAGCTATACTCAGTTACCCAGTGATTCCGAAGGCCTCTTCAGAATCAGATAAGAGAACCTATCTCCAAACTCCAGAAGCAAACCAAGCAACCAAACAAAGCCTTCACTTCATATGACATACTGAGGTTATCTCAATTCCTCACTAACCACCATCAGTGTGTCAAGATGCAAGAAGAAATAAGTCTTTAATGAACAATGCTTAAAGTTTCCCTTTTGGGATTTTTTTTTCTTTTTTGGTAACAAAAATGTATGTTCAACCTACAATGCTAGTGATCGATAGAATAAAACTTCTCACTAATATTTTTGTCTCTCTCAAGGTTCATGAAAACAAATGAAAAGTCAAAACAGGGCAAAGTCTTACCCTTCCTTTGTTTAGTGTCTCTTGTGCTTCTAACTTGTAAACAAGGAAATCTAGGAGAGATAAAAAAATGCAGAAAAGTAGTAAGTTACTCCATTTTAAAACCTTTAAACATCTCAGAAAAGACGTTATGCTTCACTCAGACTTGCACAGATGTTTTCAGTTGAAATCAATCTATTTGACGGTTTCTGTACCTCCCTTTCCTTCTCAAACTTTGACAAACAGATGACAATGCATGGCATCTTCCACTTTTCCCCTTCTATCTGTGACTCGTGCATCACCAGAGTTCTTGTTTTAATCATGTGCCGAAGAGCACAGTGCCTCTGTGAAAAATGGCCTTTGAAACCCAGAGGCGAGGCTGCATTTTTGACAAGGGTGATTTATCTCTGCCCACTAGAGGGCACACTAAATTCTGTCAGGAACTGAAAAGACAATCAAGCCATCTAAGCCATCTTCAATGCTCTGAAAACTTTATTATCCACTAGATGGCTCTATAAAATCACTCTGCAGTGGAAGCCAGGGCAAAGATAAGTCTTAAAGCATTTCTCAGAATTCTAAAGTCTGTTCAACCCAAGATTCAGGACAGTGTTGCATGGTATCCAGCACCTACCACTGCACCTGTCCTTCTAGTCCACCAAGGGAGCCAAGAGCTTAAATTCCCAGATTCATCACAAAACGTGAATAAGTAAAACAAATAAGAATGCAGACAATGTCCAGGAGCTAGATACTGGACTGTATGTTTTCTTTGAAAAGCTATGATAAAATTCAACAGTAATGCCAGTGTTAACCTAATTTCTGACTGAACAACTGTGCCAGTAAAATATTTCATGACATAATAACAACTGCTTCATTCAAAAGAGTGCAGGTAGTGGGTCAACTTACTATGTTACAGATCTAAGATGGAGTGTATGAAAAATGTCATGTTCTGAACAATGTATGTTCTCTCAAACCCCAACTGTGGGCAGAGGTTTGACAAGTTAGAAATATACCAGTGTCATAAAGAAGGGAAGTTGTATGCCAATGTATGACCTTCTTGAAGGTTGCAGAAACAGAATGAATGCTCCTAAATCCCCCCTTGAGCCTCTATTGCAGAGGGTTCTCTATGGGACTGAAGGAAGTAAAGACTTTTGAGATGATAAAGCTCACACATATTACCACTTACTATCTGACTTGAACTCCCAAAGGAGACGAAAGGGCTACTTCCAGGTCACTGAGCCTATATAAAATATCAGCACCATGCCTAACACATTGATTGACAGCTCTTTCTCTGCCCACCAATGGCATTGGCTTCAAGTTGATTTGAAAAACAACTTATAAAAAAAAGAACAAAACGAAAAAGCATCATAGGGCATGTACATATTACATCAAATAAGGGTAGGAGGAAACCAGAGGGCACAAGCTCACATTGTCTTACCTTCCTTTGCTTTCTTGTGTTCAAGCCTTTCTTTTTGCAAAGACTTCTCTAATCTTGATCTGTGTTCATATACAACTAGAAAAGAAAGAGTTAAATTTGTTAGACACCTGAAAGGTTCAGAGTAAAATTAATAGCAGTTTTAAAGACATGAGGCCCACATTCAATTAGGGTAAATACATAAAGCTTCCCATCTGGGGTAAAGAATAAACAGGTAAAAGTTCCAGATTCTGTGCAAGTAATTTGCACAAGAAACACACAGGCTATTTATTGAGCCCCATTCTGGGAGGACTCCCTAGCAAATGGTGATATGTCAGTTAGCCAGTATTTTTTCCTCTGCTGCCTCTTAACTCTGTCATTGTGTCTCTAAGAGGCCAACCACATCTCTTCCCAGGCAACTGTGTCCACTTCAGGCACAGTCCACACAACAGTCCACCCTCATACAAATCCCCAGCTATCACTTCCCTCTGTGTATCCCTTATCTGCAAATGAAGAGCATTTCCCTCCAGGTATCCCTTATCTGCAAAGTCAGTGTGCCCTGCATCTCAACCAAAAGCAGCTGCCATGGAAATCAGCACACCACTATGATTCCACTAACAGGAGAGTCTTTCCACTTCCTTCATGCTGGAACCAACACATAAAAGCAACACAGTGAAAGAGGATGGAGAATCTCCCCGAAGACCCCATGAAAGTGTCCACAACGAAAGAGTCTGGTTCACTATCCATGACAGCAAATCAGTGTCCATTCTGGAAGGTCTTCCTGCCTTCTCTGCTCTCTGCTTATTCATATACTATGAAGAAGTAAGAGGCGCTAGGAGAGTATGGAGGAAGACAGACTCGTGGAGGGAACAATGCTCACCACAGCTCTTGCTACACTGATGTATACACATCTGTAGCAAGCAGAAGCTGCACGTGAAAGACACTTTGCCTTGGAATGAAATATGATATATTAGACTAGACTAGATCAGACATAACAACCAACAAACTAATGTCATGTGTATAGGTATGAGCTTTTGAAAATTTCAGGAACATTTGATTTTGTTTGAATTCACAGAGGAAAGTGAGAAACCACCAAATGTGTCTCAGACTTTATCTGGAAACAGAAGCCTCAGCTGCAGAGTGGTTTGAACAGGCAGTGAGGGCTGAGAAAAGGATAAATTCAATTTCAAATGTACCCTGCAACTCCTGTTTGCCCAGTATTATGTCAACTATGATCTCATTCTCCGGCAAGCTAAGCCAATTCCTTTATTCCATTCTTTGATCAGACCCAACACCCCCTGGCTATATATAATTCCATCATTTTGGTCAATGGCTATCTATATACAACACAAGAACTGTCCACACACAAATGGCTACTGCCAAAGTTGTCAGGATCCCAGCAACTCCCCTCCACTTTCTCCTGACATGACCCTTTGCTGCTGATGGGACTGCTTGCTCCTCGGCCCCCTCTCAGTCACAGCTTCCTGTTCTGTGACTGAGTGACTGAGTGACTGAGTGACTGAGGCTGCTGCTCTCCTTCCTTTGTGGCCTCGATTTATACTAAAATACAGTCTGAATGGTTTCTGGAACCAGAAAGGCATGAAAAGGTAAATACCATAGTAGTAATTATGATATGCATATTGTTTATCCATTGGTAATGACATTGGCTTATTTCTGCCTGAAAAAAAAAATCTCCTGGAAAAGATGGCAAGAAAGCATTTTCAGTTCATTAGAATCTGGAAGCCTATTTTTTCCATAAAAATTTGTAGGTAGTAAAGACAGACCAGATAGAATCTTCAAGTCCTTCTAGAAAATGCAATCACTATTATACACATACATACTTATAAACACACACACACACACACACACACACACACACACACACACACACACACACACACACACACACATTTTTCATCATGTATTTTTCAGGCTTTTGAGTCAGCCATTTATCTAGTGGCTTTATTGTTTCTGTTAGAAGAAAGATTGCTAATCAATCCTTGTCACCTGTCTCTATTTTTCTATTTATACTTTGAAGTCAAGGGCATCAGTCAAGATGAACTAAAGCTACACAATGGCATACAATGGATATTTTCACAGTATCAAGCCATGTATAGTGGGAGAAGTTTAAAACAATGGTTCAAACCTGGCATTCAGGCTCTTTAATCTGATGCAAGCCTACACAGAAATAAGATTTGAAAGATCAGAACTCATGAAAAATGCATAAATAAATAAATAAATAAATAAATAAATAAATAAAACCCTGCAATAATCATCTCCTCCCAGGTTTGTTGAAGGAGGATGTAATATTTTCCGTGCAGCAAAGAATGGAAACAGTGCTCATTTCCACTTAAAAAAAAAAAAAAAAGGAAAGGAAAACTTTTTAGGGGTTTAAAAAAACATGCAAGCTTCCGTAGCCATTTGGCATTTAAACACTGTCTTTCATCTACAAGTCACAAAAGAAATGCTGTGTGCATTGGCTCTGGGTGAAAGGCTATTATCAGTTCAGGGTAAAAAGCTCCAACTCAGAATTGAGAAGCACCTCCTGCCAGGATGGGAGAGATAGTTTAGGGGTTAAGAGCTCCTGTTGCTCTTACAGAGGACACAGTTTTGGCCACCAGCACCCATAGGATGGTTCACAGTCATCAGTAACACCAGTTCCAGGGATCAGAAGGCCCCTTCGACCTTCAGGTGGCTCAAAGACACTCATGCACTCAAAACACTCAGATACAGAAAATAGATAAATATTCAAAAATTTTCAAAGAATGCAATCGTTAAAAACCCTTCAGAAAGCACTACTAGATGTCTTGCCTTCTCAAACCAAGGGAGGGAAAATGCTTCTTTAGCAGAACCCACAATAGCCCATGAGTTTTTTTTTTTTTTCCTGCCCCAACCCCAACCCCTTCAGATCTTACTATAGTATAACCTAATTTACCAAAACTTGGTTAAGAGTCAGACAGTTCAACTGGTGGAATAATTAAGGTTAGTCAGTTATCAAATTTTAAAAGAACAAATTTGTTAGTTAAAAAATTGTGGCTATAGAAAAGACAGCCAGGTAACAAAAAAGAATTGGGTAAATAGATTCAAAGCAGTACACATAGTTCTCAGAACAGAATGTTTAAAAGGCTTCTGGGTAATTTTAGGACTAAAATCAGGCTTTTGTGATAATCTGTATGTGAGTGTGTGTGTGTGTGTTTTACACACCTTTCTATGGATGTGTTTGAGTGTACATGAGCACATAGAGACAAGAAAGACATCGGGCATCTTCCTGGATAGCTCCCTGTCTTGTTTCTTAAGATAGGACCTGGTCTGGCTGGTCAATGAACACCAGAGGATCCACCTGGGATGGTCCCAGTGTCAGAATTACAGATGTGCTCTGCTACCCCTAGCTCTTTCTGTGGGTGCTGGGGACTGAACGTAAGTCGTCATGTTTGTGCAGCAGGCACTTCACCAACTGAGTTCTTTCCCCAGCCCAGTGATGACAGTCTGTAAGAACCACTTGGACCTGTAGAATTAATTCACTGTAAATGGGGTGGAGGCCAGCTCCCGAGCCCTCCTTTCTCTGTGGAGCACAGATGGTGATTCAATATGAAAATAGCATTATAGATGTATTTTTCTGTTATATTTTCTTCTTGCTTTAGTAATTTAATTCACCCAAAATCTGATGATGAATATAGAAAATCTTAGAAAATTCACAGCAGACAATATAGGAACAACAGAGGACATAATAACTGCTACCATATGGTCCTTACACTGGACCTTCCTTCCGGCTCCCAGGAGAGGGAGAAGGAACCACTAAATCACATGGTAAGGTCCATTCTTCCAGTTTCCCTTTTAGACAACCCTACCCTGTTATGTCAAGCATTTTTCTCTCAGTGCATTCCAGTTCATACTGCTTTAGTTTGGATTTTGAGTGTGTTCCAACATCCACGTGCTAAAGGTTCGGTCCACATGGAGGAAGGGGAACTTTTTGTAGGTTAGGCCCGGTGAGGGGCATCCCTTGGTCACTGAGTGTCCTGTGAAAGTGATTTCTATGTTGTTGGCTATCAGAAAGCAGATTTTTGTACTTCATGACAACAAAAACCAGGGCCAAGCATTACAGACTGAAACTTCCAAGACTTTAGCCAAAATAAACCTTTACTCTGGATAATTGTCTCAGGTGTTCATCATGGTGGCAGGAAGCTAACATACTTATCTCCCATTACCACCTTTCCTGTTTGCTTTATCATTTATACTTTAATTTAGTTATATTCTAACTCCCCTGCATACTTCAGATCCAGACTTTGGGGTAGTGCCTTCTCGTGTCTTCCAGTCTCATGCTGAAGGACACCCAAGCCCCTCACTAGGCTTCCCCTTATTGTTCATCTTCCAAGCCCACAGCTTTCTTGCTGCTTCCTGAACACACAAGGTACACATTTAACTCAGCAGCTTCCTAACCTTTTCTTGTGGACTAGCTGCTTTTTCCTCAGGTATTTGCATAAATAGCGTCTGCAAACCCTTCACCCCCTCAAGGTTCGGAAGACAGTTCTTTAGGCAGGGGTATGTACTAGACAAGCAGGAGGACCTAGCTGTAAATTCCCTTAAAGGAACAGAGGGTCTTTATGGAAAGTTTTCAGAAGTGGAAGGAAAATGTTCTGCCATCTGCCCCATGGGAGTCTTGCACTGTAAGGAGCAAAGCTACATTTTCAAGGACAGGCATGGCTGTACAGGCATAGGGGTTAGACGCTGAGGAGCTGTGGTGGTGGACACAATGCTACTCCAAAGAAAGATTTAGTGTATATATACTTCATACAGGAAACTTCTTATCTAACAGTAGGATTTCAGCCAGATCACTTCAACATATTTCAGTAAATAGTTGAAGAAGAGAAAAAGAAGGAAATAGGCAAATGAAGGAGGGGAGAGAGGGGTTGTTTCTAGTCCTTCAAATCAATGCAGAGATGCATACGAACTCTCTTAGGATGGGCTAAACATACCGTGTGGTTTGAATGTAAAATGCCCTAACTGGCTCATGTGTTTGTTCACTTGGTCTCGAGCTAATGGTGACACACTGGAAGTCTATAGAAGCAGGTAAATCTTCACATCTCAGCCCTACTTGCTGATTGCTCCATGCTTCCTTACTGCATGTACAATGTGCCTTACTGCCTAAAATTACTGTCAACAAGCCTTCTCTAGCATGATGGGTGTTATCTCCTTGAACTATCAACCAAACTAAATTCTTAACTTTTAAGTTGTTTGTTTTCAGGTATTTGGTTACATCAACAAGATGTAGTGTTAAGGGCACAGGGATTTTGTAATGAAAAAAATGGATCTATATTCTTCACAACTGATGGGCTTGAAGAAAGCATAAAAGTCAATTTTCACAAGCCATCTGACTTTTTTTTTCATGAGAATTTGCCAATTGGTAGATCAAGTAATTCTACCAAACATGGAAAGTCTAATGTTCAGTATTCAAATACCAGATCTTTAGTGGTTTCTATGTTTCAAACAAATATTTATTGAGTACATACTACGTGCCAGGCATTGTTCTGACATCTGGGACTATGTCATGAACAAAATAGTTTTTTGTTGTTTGTGTCTTTTTAAAAATCTGTCTTGTAGGAGACATACAAATGATAAGTACTATATTAAATGGTAATCGAAAGAGCAATATAAAAAAGAGACAGCGATATTGAAAGTTTGGAGAAAGAGAGCGGGAAGGGAGAGAGGAAGGGAGGGAGGGAGAGAGGGAGGGAGGGAGAGAGTGGTTAGGCAGGTTTCTCTTCTAAGTGCAAGGTGACTTATGGTGACTTATGGACTCTTCATGAAGGACCCACTGGAAGCCAAGTTTGCCAGGTTTACAGAGATGGACACACACACACACACACACACACACACACACACACACACAGAGAGAGAGAGAGAGAGAGAGAGAGAGAGAGAGAGAGAGTTACAGATAGACAAAGAGGCTCACAAACATGAATATACTAAACCACAGAAGGTCAGAGGTCAGGATACCTGATCATGGCCAGCCTGGAGGGCAAAGGCTTGGGGAAAGTGAAGGGGACACTTTCCATAGGTCTCTAACTTGGGATTTTACTCACAGGGATATGGGGAATTGTTGGGTTGTTCTGAACAGAAATGCGATGAGAACTTTATATTAATGAGACTACATGGGGTATAAGATCCAATGTAGCTACGTTTTCCAAGTTGAAGTATGACCTCCTGGAGGAAGGATCAGGGCTTGGGAGCTCATTGGGTTGCAAAATCCATACTGCTCCTCCCCAGGGAGAACAGTAACAATGTTTCAGAGAGGAGACCCTCTTCATTGAACTGCTTGTCAGACATGCAGGGTGGACCAGGAGCACAGCTTTTGTGAGTTAATGCTTGTGAGCATAGGCTGTTGGCTGATATAACTGCCCTTTGGTTGCCCAGACGCATCAGTGTGACCTTTCATCCATGTTCCTGCAAGTAGTTCCAATTATCTCACTGGACCACTGAACTAAACCAAGACAGTAAACATTCTAGCACACAGAGGGAAGGGGTTCGTGAGTGCTCACTACTGAGGAACAGTTGGTGGCTTCTATGGGAGGGACAGTGAGTTTTCTTAATGTCTGCAGCTCTTGGTAGATCAGGTACACTCAAGAGGACAGTCCTGTAGCTATGAATATATGGGTAGCATAAACTTGAGTTGGTTGGTAACTTAAAAGAAAAAAAAAAGATATAAGTTTAGGATGGAGCTGAGAGGAGTTAAGTGGAGAAGTGAGAATGAATATGATCAAAACACATTTATAAAGTTATCAAAAATAATAAAATAATTTTTAAAAAAGAAATCAATCCAGGCGGCAAGTAGGTAATTACCAAATATTTCTATTTACAAAAAGTTCAAGAGCAAGCAACTAATGGTCATGGGCTACTGTTTATGTGGTAGGCTGTGTGAGGTGACCAGGAGGAATGTGGGGAGGTTTGGATCCTCAATGGAACTGCCAGTTGTTTTTCCAAAAAGCCATTCATTATGCTCTGTTTTCATAATTCAAGTATGATAAGTATGTAATTTGTTAGTTTATCAAAAATTTAGATCATATATATATATATATATATATATATATATATATATCACATTTAGGAGAAAATACAGTATTTTACCTTTCTGAGATTGGCTTAATTGATTTAATATGGTGTTCTAGTTGCCTATACATAAAATTAGGCATATACATATATATGAAGGTGGGAGTGAATCTATCTATAGGAACAAATATAAGTGGGAGCCCGGGGATAGGTGAGTTATGGGAAGATATGGTAAGCATACAATATATAGTTGTATGTAATATATGCTGTATATAATGAATATGTGCAACAAAATTTTAAACTAATAACCAACCAAACAAATGATTATTCAAACAAAGCATTTGTTGGCATCGAAGTCATCATTACCCCAATTTATGAAAGTGCTTTTTCAAACATAGATAATATGATTCAGCTCTGTCATTTGGATCTTACCTTCCCTACTTACACAAACTGTAGCGTCAAGACTTCATTTTAATGACAGAAAAACAAAGGAATTATCAAGGACAGACAAACAAAAAAGACTCATACCCTTAAAATAGAATAAAATTATCTCTACAAAAACAAAATAACTTCGGCATGAAATAGCTGTAAAATTATGGCACATGCTATTGCAATTATGTAAGTAAAATTAATAGTTAAAATATAGTTAAAAGGCCGTTTTTCCTATACCTCTAAACATAATTAGATTTAAACTTGTCTTATACATGAGTGACATCAATATCAACATAAGCCAAGTGTTTAGTACTCTCAGTTTCTGGAGGACACACATCTTCTCTTGATACTAACATAGGGGGATTTATGCCAGGTGCCTTAATGGAAACTTTGCCCCAAATCTCTGGATGACCTGACAAAAATTAGGATGACTGTCACCTCCATTTGTCCTGTAAGAGCACAGTCATGCTTTCTGTTTGGACAACTCCTAGATGGATTGATTTTGTTTTATTTTTGTGGAAAGCTTTGTTTTCAAAGGCATTTTGGATTTGCAATTGTGAGGACACATTCCTGAGAATAAAAACCCACTGTTTTTTAAATGTTCCTGCGGGCTTCAAAAAAAGATTCTGTCAGGTACCTTCCATAAATATCTAAGTACATTAAATGAGGTCATCTTGAGCTCAGATGTCTTCCCTGCCCAGCTCTTCCCAGGCTGCTTGGGATGAAGCAGTGGAGACAGTACCTAGGGATTGCAGAGGCACTGTCCTAAATCTAGTGTGAAATGAATTCTTTTCAGAGGACTAACTTTGCAAGAAGAGAACCTGATCTAGTATGTGAGCATGGATGACAACTACTGATAAAGAGAGTATTATAGAGAAGTAAAATATCTTACCCAAACAAATCAAAGTACCTGAGATAATGATTAGAACCCCACTATAAAAATAAGTCCAATGTGGCTGGGGTTGCAAAGAACTTGCTTAGCATGCAGGAAGCACTGGGAGGTAGAGCCCTCTGGGAGGACGGACAGTGGAGGAAGGAGAATCAGGAGTTCAAGGTCATTCTTGGCCATATACACAGCGAGTTCATGGTCTTCGATCTGGAGACCTTGTCGCATGTCGCATAGATTTAAAAACAAGTCTCTTTATAAATCTGTCTGTCTATCATCTACCTACCCAGTTACCTACCTATTTATCCAAGTGACATGAAAATCAGTATAATTCTCTAGAGGTACAGGAGGGGAGGGATGGTTTCTCAATGTACAATACAGAAATGCACAGGAACTTCAAGAAATAATTTTTTAGGAAAGAAAATAGATCCAATAATGGGACTACTATTTATTGTCTAGCTACCGAATGAACTTTTATAACCAGAAATGAGGACACATCATACACTCGGTTTTAGTCATATTTCATGTTTGCTGGGAGTGTCAATACAGAGTATTTTAACTCTCAGGTTCCATTTCCTTGTCACATTGCATCTCTAAGGCCTTGCACAGAAGTCTCTGAACTCAAGTTCTGTCTCTACCCCCACAGCCACTGCTTATTCTTTGTGGCTACTAATGTTTACTAGTGAAGTCTTAAAATCCTGCTAATCAGAAGAAAAAGTAAACACAGGGAGGCCCAAATTGGCAGTTGATACCCAAAGTTCATTTCAACAGCTTGACTAGAATTCCCAGTAATATCATTCACTCTTGGCTCATTTTTTTTTTTTTAATGTAAACTCTCCTGTGGGATAGCAAGATGATCAAGCAAAAGTTTTCTAAGACTTTTGAAAGAGAATGTTTAGGTTCACATAATAAAACTTAATGGAAGGCACAGTGCTCTCCTACAAATCTCTGTTCCATTCTTTCCTTTTCTTAAATTACTAGAGAAAATGGGTATTTTCTTCATGGTTCTCTTAGGACACATGGCCTATGAACAGGATTGACTTCTACACTGAGATTCCTGGCAGACCTTGGTTAAGGGAAAGGGCACACATCAGTCACTAATCCTCACACTGCTGGTAAAAGTCCTATGGTGCAGATGGCTGAGATCACTTGGTGACATCTCTCAAGGTCAAACACAAGAGTTCTCTTTTTCTTTCTTTAAGAAAGCACATAGTCTTTTTAGGAGGTGTGGGTTTTAGAGAGGATTATAGTAGATTCTCCACGATGATCTGAGGATTTGGAGGATTTCTGGAAAGCTTTCTCTGAGCAGGCTTGAGTACTTCCTTCATGCTGGCATACACAAAGTGAACTGCCAGTGACTGCAGATGCAAGATCTGTGTCAGCTTTGGTTGCAGAATCTGTGTGTACACTGTAAAGACGTGTCTCTGCCTAAGGAACCTTCTGATTGGTTTAACAAAGAGCTGAAAGGCTGATAGCTGAGTAGGAGAGGATTGGTGGGATTTCCAGGGAAAGAGAGGAAGAGGAGGAGGAATCTAGGCCCTAAACTTTCTTAGTTAATAATAAGCCTCCCTGTCATTATTTGGGGGCTGGGGTTACAAAGATAGTTTGACAAGAAAGCTTGTTACAAGCTTTACTAGAGTTCACCCAGGCTTTGAGGGGCAACAGATTTCCCTTCCTCAATCCCCTTAGGGCCCCAAACATCTTTGTCATGAACCTTTTTGTTTTAGTACTTCATGCATGTACTGGTCATTTCCAGTGGGATTACTTAAGAAAATACCAGTCTCTATAAATCTGTGCTACTGGGTATCCTGAAGTGTAGAACAATGTAATTTTCTGCAGTATATTTGCAGAGTCAACAAGATGGCTCAGCTTGGGTAAGGGTTCTTGTCACAGAGCATGATGAACAGAGTTGTAAATGGAGTTCTTAATTGGTCTTAATAATAAAAACCCAGAGTCAGATATAGAGGAAAAAGCTGAGAACTCAGAGAGAAGGAGCAAGCCAAAGTCCCCATTACCTCATTAGCTTCCCAGCGGAAAAGAGAGTGAATTCCTATTTCTTCCAGCTTATATCTCCTCTCTGCCTAACCATCTCACTTCCTGTCTGTCTGTACAGACCTCCAGTCCTCTATGGTTAGCATATATATTTAATACTTTATATTTGTGTTTTATATATACACATATATGTATATAAACACATTCTTTTTATGACAAGAAATAATAAAATGATAGATGCATACAAATATAACTGCTCCAATTGAAAGTAGACTGAATGGGTTTCCTTTTTTTACTTATGTTTGCATTTACTCTTCTCATGAAAACTTTTACATGTTGTATCCTCATTTAATTTCTGTTGCTGTAGCAAAACACCCTGACAAAAAGCAGCCTCGGACTGAGACAGGGGAGGAATAGAGGAGGGCAAGAAAGGAGATGCTTTGATAGAGGGAGACAGTACAGGTTTGGAGAGAGGTCTGACACAGGAGGAATGTTAGGGGATTCACAGGGATGACCCCAACTAAGAAGCCAGCAATGGTGGAGAAGATGCCATTGATGCCCTTCTCCTATAATAAGGTGGATGTCTAACTTGGTTACCATTCCTAGAGCCTTCATCCAATAGCTGTTTGAAGCAGAAACACACACCCACAGCTAAGTACTGAACCATACTACTGGAATCCAGTTGTGGAGAGGGAGGGGGGATGAGCAAAGGAGCCAAGACGGGCCTGGAGAAACCTACAGAAACAGTGGACCTGACTACTAATAGCATGGAGACCCTTCTCATAAAGCTGGGGAAACAGCATTGGACCAAACCAGGCCCTCTGAATGTGGGTGCCAGCTAGGAGGCTAAGGCAGTCTATGGGACCTCTAACAGTGGAGCCGTCTTTATCCCTAGAGCACAAATGGACTTTGGGAGCCCATTCCCTATGGAGGGATACTACTGCGGCCCAGATACAGGAAGGAGGGCCTAGGCCCTCCCCTAAGTGGTATGACATACTTTGAAGGTCCCCCATGGAGGGCCACACTATTCCTTGGGAGGAGTTAGAGGGTGGTTGTGGGGGGTTGGTGGGAAACATGGGAGGTTGGGAGGGTAAGGAAATGGGAGGGATGGATATGTAAATATGAGTAGTAATTAAAGAATTAAAAAAGACAATGTCAAATTAAAAATATCATTATCCCTTCAAAAAAAAGCAGCCTTGGGAATAAATGTGTTTATTTCATCTTATAATTGCATTATTGTGAGTAGGTCAAGACAGGAACTCCAAACAGTTATATCACATTTACTGTCAACAGTAGCAAAAAACAAAACAAAAAACAAAAACAAAACAAAAACCTAATCCATACATTCTGGATTGCTTGCTTATGCTCAGCTCAATTCTACACACCCACACAGTTCAGGACTCCTTGCCTAAAGACTGGTGTTTGCCACACTTGGCTGTGTATTCTCATATCAATTTATTACCCCCCACCCCTGCCGCAGTGACATTTCCAAAAGCCAACACAATCAACACAATGCAGACAATCTTTCATTGAGAGTGTCTTCCCATGTCACTCTCAGTAGTGTCATTAAAGCTAGCCATCACATGTTGAGAAATGGCCAAGTATGTGAGGCCGATTGCCCAGACAGAGAACAATGACAAGTGCTGCTCCATGGGGCGAGCAGAGATCCTCCCATGTCAAGTGACACACTTTTGAGAGCCATGTGGCATAGCAAGATGTGCTGAAATCAAGAAGTCCAGAGATTTGCTTTAATGTTTAATTTGCGTGTAATTCTGGTATTAGAGCATTTAATGCCTCAAATTACATCATTGACAAAATAGAAAGCCCTATCAAATGACTTCTAAGGCTTCCTCTTGCTCTGCCACCCTCTTATTCTTTGAGAAGGCTTAGCAGGTGAAGATGCAGACACCAGAATTATTGAAGGACTTGGATAAGTGATTTGATTTTCTAATAGTGAAGCTCAGAAAGAATGATGTCCTGAGAAGAATCAGGGGCCCAGAAAGTCAAGCATAGGAAAAGCAACATCGCCTTAGCTGACAGTTCAAGGCCCATGATGAGAGCTACATGACTTGGGGCTTCCTTTCTTCTACAAAGTATTATTTTAACAGCTCCAAAAAATTGCAAAGAAGGTGAAAACAGGAAGGCTTCTGCAGAAAATTAGCTCAGTGGTCCCAGATTCTGCCAGTTCAACATCCCTTTGGAGTAGCTGACATTCATTTTCATTTTCAAGCAATTCACAGTCAGCCTAATTATAGCCAAAATCTTTAAGCAAAGGCTCATTAGCACACTCGACATTTCACCTTTATTTTACATTATTTTTCCATGGACAAAAGGTAGGTTAGAATTTCTCAGGGAGAGATAACCATTATCTACTAAACATTTCTCTGGTTCTTCATCACCTTGTAGACAAACTGTCCCTAAGTGGGTAAATGTATTTGCATACGAGTGTCCATGTATTCAGGAGAAAAATATCCTTTAAAACACACTTCAGTGGTAATCACAATAAATTATACTTTCACGGTCCATTTCAGTGTGTATACAGAGAATTGTATGTCCAATCCCCTCTAATTAAGAGGGGAACAAGGAAGGTGATAATTAGAAATTACAACTATCTGCTCATTAGAGGATCTAGGGTCAATCTTGAGCTATTAGCTCATCTTATATTTACAGTACTTAAAACATAATTATTTAAAAATCATTATATTTGGGGGCAGTGAATAAATATGGTTTAGGTCTTTTTTCTTGCTCTCCATTTCTGCTTAAAATACTTCTTATGGCAAATTTGAGTCATTGAGAACATGAAGAAGACAGGGTAAATTGCCCTCCAATTTACCCTTAAATCATTTATGCACCATGTCACCCAGATGATAAAGCTGCATTAATGCAAGTAAGAAAGACAGGACAATATGCAGTTAATATTCATGTTTGCCTCTTGCATCACTGCTTTAAAATGTTGAGAATGCACTCAATAAATTTCTGTTTGACATTGTAAATGACCTATTTTTGATTGCTAATTTTAGTAAAGATAAGTTTGTGACTCCTTATTTCTCATTTGATGATAAAATGAAAATTACTGTGCTTGCAAGTAGTTCAATCCTTCATTACTATAAATTTATAATCCAAGAATCCCCCTACGCTGAATCAAAGCAATGAGCCTGGGAACACACATTAAGCAAGTATCTAAATGAAGACACAGCATTATATCTGTGTCTATATATATATAGACAAAAAATCTGGAAAGTTAGCTTTTCTTCAGAAAGAAATACAGTCACCCAATTTAATAATGTTAGGAAGTATAAATAAGTCTTTTCAGTAATGGTTGGCCTGTTTCCTCTGGATATATGTTAGGAAGTCAATTCCCAATACAATGGGTATAATATAAAAAAACTTAAGACAGAAGTTCTAGGAACTTTAGTCATGCAAAGCATTCCCTTCCCAGGTCCACCTGTAATCCTCAGACCTGCAGCTGAGGCTCAAATGGGCCCAGATTCAGCCCCAGAAGACAGGAGTGCAGAATTTAAGAGCTATGGATCCATCACAGTGACTCATAGATTTCAAGAGCCTTATAGAAAGACCTGTTACAAACCTGCTCCAAAGGCACAGTCAGAACTGAGAGCCCCCACTAGGAAAGTGCCCAGTGAAGTCCAAGAGTGGAACATCCCAAGAGTCTCCATTAGTATAGAGCTACAGTACACTAATCTAGCCTACAAAGCTGTGCCACAAGATTCCAATCACATGAGCTCTTCCATGAACTGTGGGTATGCCCTGTTAAGTCATAAGGACGAGGTCACAGGATGCCTTGTGGGTCTGAACCTCTTGCCAGTGTGCTCAGCATGCTAGTTATGAATGACATCAAAGGAGATTAAGCTGCAACTTTAATTCCATGTTGTTTCCTCTGCTTCACGCTTTGAATTTAAGTTGGACTGAGTGTACTTGCCTGATTTTCCCTTCAGGTGTAGGAATGTCTATCTACCATTGTATTCTGTAAGCAGGTAACTAGCTTAATGTCAGAAGCTCACAGCTGGACAGAAACATTTCCCAGGATAAATTGTGCATAGAGAGTCTCAGCTGTTCCTAATTTAGATGAGAGCATGAGGTGTGAGCTTTTGAATTGATGCAAGAAAATTCCAAAGGCACTGGAGATTGGCACAATGGTATGAATGAGTTTTGCCTGTGAGAGGACATGAGATTGAAGTGCACAGGGCAGAATTGCATTATTTTAATTTTCCCTCAAAGCATGCACTGGACAATTAGTCATGAATTCTATAATACTAAGAAGTACTATTTGATAGAGATGGGTCCTAAGTGGTCCACTATCATGCATACAGTTTCGGTAAGTATAAAAGGGATGGAAGCTTCAGATTCAGTCTCTGGCTTTTGTTTGTTTATGTCCTCTCTATCTCCTCACCCTTAACTCCCTCCTCCTGACCCTTTTCTTCTCTCCCTCTCCTCTGCCTTCCACTGTGGTGGGCTATAGAATGAAGTTCCACACCATATGCAGACCCCTCAAGACTTCTCAGCCTCCAAAACTGTAAGCAATAATTCTGCGTACCTTATAAATTATCCATCCTCGGGTATGCCTATTGCAGCACACACAGACACACACAAAGATGAAGACAACTTTTGATCTAAAGTAGTTGTCAAAATACTAACAGAAGGCAGTAAATCATACTGATACTTAACCTATCAAAGGATATGACAGACATATGAGAAATAAAAAAATGAGGCCAGTGCTCACAAAGAATTCCTCTAAGAAAGAAAGGACAGTTCCACATTATCAATATTCAGAATAGATACGGCATTTATGGATGGTGCAGAGGGCAATATTTCTATCAAATGTCCAAAGTTTCATGACTCTAAAAAAAGAGACATGAAATCGAACAAAATATATTTATATATTCTATCCTGGTGTTTCATTAAGAATACACAAAGTATTTTTAGTTCTTCTAGCTTCAGAGCTAAAAAGTAGAGGATGCAATCAATTTAAGTTTTCACTCTTAATTTAAATATGTTCACAAAATATTACTATCAAGTAGAAATGCATATATTTAATACTGCACCAAAAAATTAAAACAGCTTTCTCTAAATATCAATAATGTGAAATAATTTTCCTGCAAAGTTTGTGTCATTTGCCATGATGAGCGTGAGAGAGAACCAACACAAAGTTATGATGAAAATTGCACACTTAGCCAGGGAGTAGTGGCACATGCCTTTAATCCCAGTGAGTTCAAGACCAGCCTGGTCTACAAGAGCTAGTTCCAGGACAGCCTCCAAAGCTACACATGGAAACCCTGTCTTGAACCACCCAACAAAAAAATTGCATACTTAACACTCCCCGTAAAGAAAACAGAAAATTTATTAAAATATGGCTTTTTAATGTCGCCACTTTCAGAGTGGCTATCTTTGGAATTCTGGAAACAAATGCCATTTTTTAATATATCAACTTAGTGTAGGATAAAAGTGTTCACAACTGATTTGTTATTTGTTCTTTTCTCTCCACGCTGAACAATGCACTGCAATGCTCACTAAGTGTAGACATTAAACCATAGAGACACTATGTTTGTTGTCCTCTAACTCTCATCATAATTTTGCTACAGTTTAAACTGGAAATAAGACACACAAGTCAAAACAGCAACTTGGGATGAGAATAAGATCTATTTATTCACTTTTCTCTGTAAATAAAAAGTAAAACCCTAAAATCTAACAGAAGTTCCAGCTCTTTGAAGATACATTGACAACCATTTACTTCTTACAACTCCCTGAACCTTTTAAATTTAGGAGGAATCAAGACCTAGTGCTTCAACTGTAATGTTAATTATTGTGATTCTAACTTTGCTACAGCTGATTGGCTTTAATTTATTTTTTACGTATAATTTTTTGAACAAAGAGAAACACCAGTGTTGATCTATTAACAAGGCCAGTTAAGTCTTATACCCAGGGGAAAATCCACCTTGTATTGAAACTTCCCACCAACCTATATTAACACAACATGAAAACCAGTGCTTCTGATAACAGTCTTTCTTACTTGCAATGATACAGCTTCTAAGGATTTTCACTAAGACTTGAAAAAAAAAAGGATGTCATAGAACTTTTAATATAAAATCAAATGCAATAGAATTATTTAAACACTGAGACCAGAAACCATCCAGGAACAGATCGCAGTATGTTTATTATTTAACACAGAAGCCTACATTCATCAGAATATTCCATTTCCTCAGTACGCTATTTAATTGAGTTTTGTTGCTTTGATGTTCAGAATCCCCGAGTAAAGTAAATTAATGACAGGAACAGCAGGCACTCAAAATATGCAGCTAGAGACACTGTTTATTAGAATATATTAAACTGATTTTCCTTAAGGGAGATCTTAAGGCATCATTAGAGCTCTATGGCATCTCTAGTTTACGTCCTAAACCACTCTCACTTAAACTCATTCCATCTAATGCTTAGTGTTCAGCTATTCAAGGGCAGATCAGATATAAAGTTCAGAATATAAAGATGAGGTTATCAATACAGTGGGCATTTCTAAGGTAGATGCCTGTTGGTTTGGTTTTTCCTCAGTTGTACTTAATCAACTGTAAGTGGTGGGTGGGAGGGCTGAATGACATTTCTGTCTATTATGTGGTATGTGCAATGTTGGTGTTTTAATAATATCCAAAACTCTAGAAAATCAAGCACAGTCTTTCTCTTAGTAGACAGTGGTACAGGCTCAGTGCATATGAAGCTTGCCAAAGGTTTTATTATATAAATATATATGCACACATACTTATGTGATAGAGTACAAAGCTTAACTCAGGTTCACATGAATTTCAAACCTTGGGAAAGCATGCAGTTTCTTTGCCTTCCTTAGCTGGGTATTCACACCATGGCTTCAGTAACATCTCTGAAGCAATATGTTTTGCCAAATACAGACTCAAAGATGAACTAAAAAACATACATGAAGAACATCAGAGTAATATATTATCATTACTATTCTCTTCCAATAACTCAGTTAACCAACTTGTCAACTTTCCACCCGTGGAAACTACCTTAAGCTGGTAGAAACGTAATATTCACAAGGGTCCCTTCCCAAGGTGATGGACGTAGTATGCAACAGGCAGAGGAATCCCTGGCTACCTCAGGTGCTAGAGGAAAGCCTAGCCACCTGGAAGACACTCTCTGCCCTGTCTAGCTTCCTACCTGAAAACTGGGTAGAGAATGTCAAGGCAGAAGCTTTTCTGAATCATTGCTAGCCTTGGCGCAGGCTTTCCCTGATGTAGTTGCCTGGGTTGTTCCTCATGCACAGGTTCTGTATGTATCTCCAGGAAGCTCATTGGCATATAGAGTGGACGTAGAATCATTAATTTGGTCTGCTGTTTTTCCCATCTGTAGTGACTAGGACATGCCTGTGACCTGTTCCCCTAGGAGAAATCTCATGCTAGAGTTGGTTTTGTTACAGTTTTGAGGATGGATATTCATATGTAGCCCAAACTGTCCTCACATTCACAATCTTCTGCCACAAGAAAATTCCTGTGTGAAGAATCCAGCTGTATGTACACCTCCTTGCCAAAGTGCCTTTTGTAATTTAGTACTTGAAGCATGTAATTTTGGGCATAGACTTTCTGAGCTTTTGCAAAAAAAAAAAAAAAAAAAAAAAAAAAAAAAAAAAAAAAAAAACCCTCATGTTAGATGTAAGGCTCTAATTCATTCTAATTCATTGTGCAAGTCACAATAGATAGACAATGAGTTTCAGCTGAATTTAGAGTAAGACAAGAGCAGAGTCTCAACACTGTTCCTAGGACACGGGGGTGGGGGCGGGGGGGGGCAAAAGAATAAGAAACACCACATTCTTAGGGACGGGTAGTCATTGTGACACATTCTGACAGGTGATGAAACTGGACCAAAGGGAAACCAAGGCAAATGGCAGCAGGAAGAGGACTACCCTGAGATGAGTCTCTGGGGCAGACAGGCCAATCTAGTAACCCAGACAGATGACCTGGTACAGCTTGATGACCAAAAGAAAATGCCGACTTCATTTTATTTTACTCCCAAATGAGTCAAGAGAGTAGAAAGCCTGAGAAAATATGTGAAGGAGTGGAGAAATGTAGGTAATTAATGGATGGTGTAGAAATTTAATTAAAAAATTCCTTCCTCTGAATGTTTTGTTGACTTTGTGGACCTGCTGTGACCAGTAGATCCTCCTACAAAAACACTCATGGCTTTATTTTCAGAGCCTGGGATGCCTGTACAATGCCATTGTTATAATCGCCAGCGAGAGGCTAAAGTACAATGTAGCTGTTAAACAAGCTTCTACTCTCTGAAGGTCAGGGAAAGAATAAGCCCAATGTCATGGTCAGCTGTGAACTTGGAATTCTACACAGGGTAAGGCTCCTACTACTATTACCCTGAAATTCAGCTGAAGTGGCTTCTGTTTTGTTACTTTTCTCCTTATGCTAGAAAAATACCGGAGAAGTTCAATTCAAAAAAGAAAAGGTTTAATGTGGCTCAGTGTCTGGCACAGAAGTGGAGACAACAGTATTGCAACACAGATGCTCACACTGTATGTGCAGTCAGCAAGAGAGAATGGAAGGACAAATGCTGGGGCTGTACTTGCCCATAGGATGGTCACACTTCAATTAACCCATGCTAGATAACATCTCACAGACAGGACCAAATGAGTCCAGATCCTGTCAAGTTGATGATCAACATTAACCACCATAGCCCTTCACAATCTGTGGAAAGAAAGCTGCCTTAAAGACTAGTATTCTGGCCCAGCCATACATTGCAAGATACAAAGCAGAGCATCCCTGCAAGCCAAGGAAGCAAGCATTTTGGATTCTGATTCGTAAGGCATTTCACTAGTCATCCAGGTTAGAGGACAAAATCCATTTCACACTGGTAGGGAACTACTGGGGAAGGAAATAAATTGCCAAGAAGAATGCTGTCCTTACTCATTTACTATTTATACCAACACAGTGAGAAACACTGGGTATTTTTACATGAAGGTCAGAAAGATTCAACGGTTGCTTAGGACAGACAACTGAATATGGTGGAACTATGAGGTTGTTGTACTCCAAAGCTATGCTATTGGTCGGAGACAAAAGGTAAAACAGAAAACTTCAGTAGGATAATATCTTGTCTATGGGAGTCTCTACAAACATCATGGGTAGAAGTCAACTCAGGGGAGGCAACAAGAAAATTTGGTTCAGCATGACTCAGATCTGGTGTTGTGTTAGTTCAATCTCTGAGAGTCTGACACCAGGTAGTTTATTTTAGGTGTAATTAAGTACAACACAGTTTGGAAAAAAGTTCATGATGATAAGTAACTCAATCCTTGGTTACAATAAGCTTAAGACATGTAACTCTCAAAGTACATGTGGCAGCTTCCATAAAGTTGGGTTATATAGAGTGGCTCAGAAAAAACATTATGATGAAGGTCTGTGGGAGGACCTGGTCACACAGATAATACAAATGTCATTAGACTATAAATTACCTCTACTCCCAGCCTTCTGGGCAAAAAACAGGTTATATATCATCTCTCCCTTTGAAGAGACAACCCTCATGTGTTTAATATTCCTGGTTTCCCCAGTGCTTGTCTGAGAACACAAGGACCTCTGTGCCTCCTACAGCTGTCTGCTAAATGATGTTTTTAAAAATAGGAGAAAAGTAGACCCTACATCCATACGCAAACAGGCACTGGACTGGTTTTTTTTAAAAAAAAAAAAAAAAAGAAGAAGACACAAAATTGGGAGGGGTGTATGATGGAGGTGGATCTGTGAGCTGTTGGAAATGGGTGGGGTAGAGGAGATATGACCAAACTGTGCTTTATGAATGTATAAAATTCTTTTTTATTATTATTTTAGAAGAATCTCTTCTCATTTTACATACCAATCCAAGTTCCAACTACCTCCCCTCCTCTTGCTCCCCCCACCTTACCCCCCAATCCACTCCTCAGAGAGGATAAGGCTTCCCATGGGGAGACAATGAACTCTGGCACATCTCTTTGATGTGCCAAGGCCCTCCTTTGATGTGATGGACCAAGGCCCTCCCCCACTATATCTATGCTGAACAAGGTATCCCACCAAAGAAAATGGGCTCCAAAAAGCCAGTTCAAGCAATAAGGATAAATTCTGGTCCCACTGCCAGCAGCTCCCCAGACTGCCTTAACTATACAACTGTCACCCATATTCAGAGGGCCTAGCTTGGTCCTATTCAGGTTCCCCTATTGTCAGTCTAGAGTCAGTGATCTCCCACTAGGTCATTAAGAAATAAAAACACTGTATTAAAAGAGAAATAATAGGGGAGACAGATTCCCCAACTGGACTTCTCTTGTCACCAAATGAATCTTCCAGTACTGAGAATCTTCCTGTTACATCTAATTGAGTTTGTGCCCAAAGGCTTTCCTTAGGAAGCCACCAAAACCCAGGTTGTTGTGAAGACTATAGGTTACTCTCCACAAACAGAACGTATGGCCCTATGGCTGAAGACAACACCTACATACTCATTCAAAACGGAGAAGTAATACTGGGGCTTGCATAGAGACTTCCCCACTACTTGGCTAGACTTCTTGGTAACAGAAGGTACTCTGCAAGCTATCAAAGAAGAAACATAAAAAGCAAGCTACAGCCCTTTTGTTGCACAGTGATGTCTCACTTGAACTATACAGTATAGTGCAATGATGGTACAAAGCTTGTGGGATTAACCAATCAATTAAGGATTTGATTTCAGGCCACCCCAAGAGATTGTAGCCATACCTGTTGCTGCTTGGGTGATCCCAAACCTGTGATTAGATAGTCCAGGGACCTAGGGAAAAACCAAATACTATTCTACTAAAGGAATTCTGCAAGAAAAAGACTTTTTTTTAAAGGAAAAGACTCTTAATGACATTCTGTTATACTCATAAATAAGTGCCTTGCCTAGCCATCATCAGAGAAGCTTTTTCCTACAGTAGATGGAACAAATACAAACATCTACAGTCAGATAATATGCAGAGAGTGAGAGACTTTGTAACACTCAGGCCTAAATGGAATGTCTCCATCAAATTCCTCCCCTCTGGACTCAGGATATCCTACTGAAAAAAGTGGTGGAAAGAATGTCAGAGCAAGAGGAGGTTGAAAACACCAAGGAAACAAGGCCTAAATGCAGCAGGACCGAAGCCCAGCAAGAGTCTGTAGATAAAAGGTGAAAAGCTCACATGCCACTATCCCTAACGGTCTCTGAGAAGATATCTCCACTTGCAGATCAAAAGAATTTCTACAAGGGAGTTTTACTGTGGAAACAAACTACTCTTAATGGTAGTCCCCAAGCCCAGCACAGTCTGGTCAACAGAAAACAAACTCAATGACATCTATGGAGGGTCTTTTTCTCACAATATTGTATTGGCATGTTTTTAAACCTTAAAGGTCCTTTGTGTTTATATTATGGCTTCCAGATTTGTGTGTTTATGGGATTCCACTGGCTGAGGCCATGAGTGTCTAAATGTCTGTATGTGTATGTAATGCTTTTTCTTTGCCCCGCCCCCCAACTTTTTTTCTGTTTGTTTTGACCTATTCCATTTGGCTTCGTTTTTTTGTCTTATTATATATCATTTTACTATGATCCTGTTTTCTTATTAATGAGAGACAAAAAAGTGGTGGATCTTGATGGGAAGGAACTGTAAAGAGGGAGGGGGCAGGGAAAATATTTAGAATGTACTATATGAAAAAAAAACTGTTTTCAATAAAATAAAAAAGAGAAATTTAGAAATCAAAAATAAAATTGGGCTAAAATATAAGCATATATATGTATACACACACACACACACACACACACACACACACATATATATATATATATTAATTGCCTGTTATATTTTAGACATTATACTAAATTTGACCCCTGGAATATTGAGATGAGATATCAGTCCTCTGTCCTGACAGTCTTTACAATGCCATGAAAGTAAACAAGATGTGAAACAAATAAGATGACCTCATGACAATCCCTGAGTTAGGACCACTCAGAAAAGCTACTTTTGGATTTATGGGGGAAAAAAAACAGTGCATGAAATAACAAATGTAGCATTTTTGTTGTTGTTGTTTGAAAGAACTATGTTTTGGAGTAATTGTTACTCAGTAATGGAACATTCAAGCTTCCTTTTCAAGGAAAGGCCCTGCCCATGTGGTAGAAATCTGAGCAGAGGGCTAAATAACCAGTGGTTAACACTCTAGACAGACCAAATAGTAGGTCTTAAGATACAGAGAAGGGCATGAGCTCTGAAAGTCCCTGAAACAGCTGACAGACTTACATTGAGGGAATTATGTTGTTTAAAGAAAACAATAGAGTAAAAGTAGAATAAACTGAAATTTCAAAGAGAATGAAAAGTTGCATACCTATTTTATATTTGTAGCCAATTGTTATAAAGTCTGGGCTACTATGTGGGAAGTAATGGAAACAAACACACCCATGTGGACACCTATTTGCTTAGTCTAGTCAAGAGATTATCATTCTCGTCTCTCATTAACTTAGAACAAAATCTTAAAAATAGGCTGGGGAGCAGACATAAAGTGCCTTTCCTTCCAAGCCTGAAGACCTGGATTAAGTCCTGTAAACCTAGGTGAAAACAATCTAGGCATCGTTGTTCAGGTCTTGTTGGGGCGACCATTTTAGTGGGATTTCATGGGTGTAGCTTCCCTGATATTTCTAGACTAATAGATAATCTGGAAGAGGGAATCTCATGGGTCTCCAACACTAAAGAAAGAACTACAGGTAACAAAATACAGAGAGCAAGAGAAATAGTCCTCCCTAGGGAAAAGTCACATAGATTGGTTATCCAATACTGAGTGGTTAATCTTGAAATCATATGTATATAAGCAAGACTATAAAGATTGTATTTATATATTTAGGATATATATAATATATATTATATATATATATATATATATATATATGCTTAATTAAAGGCAAAAAGGCCACGGATATGAAAGAAAGCAAGAGGGGTACATTGGATGAGTTGTAGGTAGGAAAAGGATGGGGAAATGATGTAATTATATTTCAATTTCACGTATATATTGGGAGGGGGAAGCCAGGTGTGCCAATGCTTCTGTCCTATTTCAGTGAAGGGGAGGCAGAGACATGCATGTTGCTGAGGTTCAGTGACCAGCCTGCCTGGCTTACTTAGCAAATTCCAGGCTAGAGAAATACACCATCTCATAACACGAGATGGACGGGCCTGAGAAAGGACCCCTGAGATTGTCATTTGGCATCCACATGCCAGTCTCTCCCACACCAATGCAGAAAATCTTATAAATAAAATATTACAGGTTGGTAACATGAATCATACCCCTCTATTTTTATTAGCTTATGTTAATTCCCTAAAACAATGGGTTTATTTAGACATTTCCTTGTATTCATATGATCCATCTGTATTGTAAAAGAAGAACAAATATAATTATATGAAGATCTTATTCAGTAGCCTCTATCCAGTCAACAGCTTCTGGTTTTGCAGTGGCTCAGTCAACAAGATAAGCCTAGATAAGGTTAGGATTAGATGTCACTTGGTGAGACACACAAACAAGCAAAAAAAGTTGTAGGCATGCCAGTGGAAAATTATCTCTTGCAATTAAAAATGCTTCGGGACATAGAAAGTCCTCTTTATATAAAAGGATTAAAGAGAAGTGGCTCTTTGGAGTATGTTCTAATTGGTGCCAACCAGGCTGATGAGTAAAGTTTTAATCAATAACTAGCAAAGGGAGGAAAAATAAACTTAAGTTAATAAAAGAGATGAAGCATACAAAAGGTGAAGCTTGATTTCTCTTTTCACAGCAGCATATTTCTAATGAACTGAATTAAAGACAGGTAGAGTTCAGTACTGTGAGTCCTGGGGGAGTCACTGCTGGTTTGATAAAGGACTTAGCATTCCATTCAGTAGGGCTTAACAAGAACAGGCATGTTCCCACTCTGAAAGCATTATTAGAAGACAGTATTCACAAAAAGTACATTGAAGAGACAGTTTCTTATTGCATATACATAAATCATGTGACTATGACTAACAGGAAATATCCATTATAAATCAAGTCTGTATTTGTCTACTGAGAGCTGCAGTGAACCTCTGACATTCTTAGGCTGTGACATAGAGAATTGAAGTTTACAAGGAAAAGGCAAACAAACTGCTATTACAGTTATCTAACTATGTGATGTTGAATAACCACCATAAACATACAAAAATGATACCCACATATTGGTGTACACATACATTATATGTATACACTAAGAACCCTCACAGAAAATAGGACTAATAAATATACAACTTGAAAAGCAGAAATGCTCAAAATCCTAGGAGTTCTTTTAAAGGCAAGGCCTCTCCCTCTGTGAATTTCCCACAATCCTTCCCCAAGTCTCTTCATATAAGCAGACACAGTTGCCATGGTAAGTGCTGAAACTGTAAAGAAACAAAGTGAAATCATTTTGTTGTTTAATTTGGTTCACAAAATAATTCAAGTGAATATTTGTTTTTAAAGGAAAGCAGGGCAGGTGGTGGTGGCACATGCCTTTAATCCCAGAACTTGGAGGCAGAGGTAGGACGATCTATGAGTTAGGCCAGCCTGGTCTACAAAGCTATACGGAGAAACTCTGTCTCAAAACTCAAAAAAAAAAAAAAAAAAAGAGAGAGAGAGAGAGAAAAGAGAAAAAAGAAAAAAAAAGAACAGAAAAAAGAAAAAGAAAGCAGAACATTTGCCCAACAGAATCTTGCATAACTTTCAAATGTCCAAACCTGTCTGTAGATACATGCTTTAACTTTCTCTACGTTGTTTTATCTTGTGCGCATTATCATATAAGGTAAAGCCTTGGAACATCTTATGCTGATAAAATCAGATTACTAATTGACAGAATAATCGGGAAAAGATATTCCACTTACTCTATATCACTAAAAGAAGTGTCATAAAATCCAATGGGAAATCATTGAACTGGCTACTTTTTTTTCTTCATTCTAGGATTGAGTCCAGGACCTCAGTTGTACTAGGTGAGCATTCTGTCACTGAGTGATAACTCCAGCATTTTTTATACTTTTTAAATTTTGTCAGAGTCTCACTAACTTGGTCAGGCTTTACTTGAACTCACTCTGTAGCTCAAGCCATCCTTAAACTAACTCACAGTCATCCTGTTTCAGCTTTCCAGTAGCTAGGATTACAGTCATGCACCACAAGGGCTGGTTTATACTCTATTTCTGGTTTTCTAATAATTACTCTATTATTTGTATTTATTTGTCTTTGTGTGGGTCTCTCTCTCTCTCTCTCTCTCTCTCTCTCTCTCTCTCTCTCTCTCTCTCTGTGTGTGTGTGTGTGTGTGTGTGTGTGTGTGTGTGTGTGTGTACTCTCTGAAGGCAGAAGCCATCATTAGATCCCCTGGATATGGAGTTATACTGGTAGTCATGAGCCATCTGATGTGGGTTCTATGACTCAAACTTAGTTCCACTGCAAGTTTGATGAGACTTTCTGGATCCTACTCTATTCTTGATTTAGCAAGTTTATATGCCCACATGACCTACGGTGTTTTAGAAAACAACCTGGCTTATTTTCTTTTGTTTAGAATTTCTGCCAGGGTTTGCTCATTCTAAATTTGCAACTTCTACCTACATATATACAGAAATGATTAAACTATGATACTTGACATTACTCTTTATTGAATTTCTATCTAGTAACTGCAAAGAGATTCTTCAAATACAGGCACTTTTTCCCATGATTTCAAATCCCAGGTGCTTTGACTGTGACTGTGGTAAATGGGATGTGGCTACCTCTCTGGGTGTAGTTACATTAGTCCAGACTCATCCTGCTCAGCATTCATCACCATCCCATAGTTTCTAGGCTTGTTTATATGATGCTTTGGCCCAACACAATGTGACAAAGGTGACAACGTGCCACACTCAAGATGTTAGCGCTTGCTGTCCGGTGTTACTGTCACTTTCCCAGGAAGACCATCTGCAGGTCACAATCCTTGCAGCTCCAGTTAGATACTTCAGATTTGGGGAATCAGCCTACCACTGCCATCACCTCAAGTCTGTGATCCCGGTAGCAGATGAGTCTTATAATGACCAAAATCACAGCCAAACTAAAGACTGTGACAAAATTTAGGTTTGGTATTTTATCATTGTGAGCCACTATTATATGACAAAATTTAAATTAACTTAATATACTGAGTAAAGTGTACAAAAACAAAAGTCCAAGTCCTGACTTTGTAACCCTGAAAATTTCCACAGCTTAGCAAAGAGTCCTCCAAGTGAACTGAAGGTAACACCTCTAGAAACATCTGCTATTCTCTAATAGGCTCTCCCTCAAATTTCAAGCTGTTTCTGTGAGGATCTTCCCAAAGCCTCACATAAATAATTAACTGTTACAGGTTGAAAGCATACTCAACATAAATGAGTAAAAATTGTGATTTTAAAATTACAGATTATTGTATTTAGGGAATGGAGTGATGGCTAAGGGGGTAAGAGTGCTTTCTATGCCAGCATGAGGAACTGAGTTTGGATCCCAGCACCCATGTGAAAAGCCATATATGGCCCCACACTTGAGTGTAAGCACTGCTCTGTGGAGAGTGGAGAAAGGAGAATCGCTAGGGTTGCCTCACTCCAGGTTCAGTGAATGGCACTGAACTCAGAGAAGCAAGGCTAAGTGATAGAGCAGGCCACTCAGTATACTCCTCTGGCCTCTGTACATGCACACATTTGCATACCTGAACACAAGGTATACACACTACACACGTGCACCACAGAGAGTGCTGATTAGTATGTTAAACAACAATAGGGATCTCTTCCAAATAGTCTTCACCGACCCTTCAGATTTAAGGTGATCTTTCCAGATGATATTCCTTAGTAAAAGTTCATTCCTTTAAGAAGTTAAATTGGATGTTTTGCTTCCACAAATACAGTCACATAATTTTTCCTATCAAAATTTAAGCTTTAGCCTAATACAATTCAATAATCACAGGTCACAAAAATAGAGTGAGATCTCTACGGGTCAGTTTTAGGAACATCATTGTCCTTTGTGCCTATTGTATATCATGAAGCAAAAGCAGGCCACAAAACCTTAACATGCAATAATAATCTGCCAATCATGAGTTGCTGCAGGCCATTCTCATCCCTTTACTACGCAGTTAAACTTACAAGGGAAACTTACTTTATTCATAAATTTTAGCATGTTACACCTATTTTGGCGGAACTTCAGAACTTCAAATGCTCAGTTACACCCAAAACCCTTCCTGCTATAATCAACATTTCCACTGAGGATTTGTTTCAGGATACTAGTGAAAGAAAGTAGCTGAATCTGTTGTAGCACTATTGCGTATTGAGTGTGTGTGTGGTCCAGTGATTGTACACATGCTTGTTTGTGAATATGGAGGCCAGAGCACAGCCTGGGTGCTATTCCTTAAGAATGGTTCCATTTTTAAGCCTTTTTTGGTGAGAGAAAGAGAGAGAGACATACAGACAGAAAGAAAGACAGAGACAGACAGACAGACAGACAGACAGACATGGGCATACAGACAGACTAATGGACACAGGGTTCTCCCTGGACTGGAACTTGACAGCAAGCCTAAAGGATCTTCCTCCTCAGTTTAGGAATTACAATCCTGCTCCAACACATTCAGCTTTCTGTTACATGTTGCAACTCAGGTACTCTTTAGCAGCTAAGCCTTTTCCCAGCTCTTTAAGTCTGTAATATAAATAATTTTATAAATACTATAAGTAATTTTTAAATGACCCCTTAGCTACACACAAGTTGAAAATCTGTATATAAAATAAGTATGCTCAATGGTAAATAGTGAACAGATGAGCTACTCATATCCAGGCAATCACAAGGGCATCTTGTTGGTTGGCTTAAAAGAACAATAATTGCTTGTTTGGAGGTTTCCGTTCTGATTGGTTGTATTTTTTATTAGATTTAAAAGCTTGTACTAATAAACAGATCTGGACCTATATACATAATGGATGGGGTTGCATTACTAGCAGGGGAACACTAAGAGAATTTGCAAAGGCACTCCTTAAGCTGCAGTATCTTTACAAAATTGTTGCATATAAAGAAGCTGTTAGCCTTTAAAAGAACAACGGCATTCAAATTCACACTAGGTGACATTGTCCAGACATCATCAATGGATAAAACAGACGGGATCTGACAGATTCACACAGTGGCATCCCCAAAGATGCATCTGCAGTTACTGATGATTTGGGATGGATCTCAATATAAGAGAGATGAGACAGGCTTGAAGCACATGTCATTTAGTTGTATTTAAAATATAAAACCAGTTGTTAAGTCATTCCATCTCTATCAGGCTAACTTTCTCCACTGATAAAGCAGTTATTGAAGACATAAAAACAGTCACAGGAATGCAGATCCAATGCTACAAGATTATCAAGGCTTTTTTGCATTGAATTGGAAAGCCATATGTTTGTGTTTTAAAATCTTTTTTCCCAACAAGATGATATGTGAAATTTTCAGAGCATTCTAGAGACCAAACCCAAATCTACCCATATGAGTTAGTATTTGCAATCTGGGCTCTAAGAAATATTCTTGTTCTTCTAATCTGATTGATTTAAGTGATAGGGCTTTCCCACTCTGGAAGTTAAGGAGCATAAGCAGGACACTCGGTTCAAGGTGAGCTTTAAGAGCAACCTTGTGAATTCAGTGCCAAGGTCAAGGTACTTGGAAGTAGATGTTGTCTATAAGGAGGAACTGAAGGCCTGTCCACAAGAGAGTCTATGTTGTCAACAAGGAGCAGAATGCCTGTCCACATGACAGTCTATACTGTCTACAAGAAGGAGCTGAAGACCTGCCCACATGGAAGTCTATTCTGTCTACAAGGAGGAGCTGAAGGCCTGTCCACATGGAAGTCTATGCTGTCTACAAGGAGGAGCTGAAGACCTGTCTACATGACAGGGCAGACAGGTGTTTGAAAGGGAATTATTATTAAAGAATAATCTAAGCCTATAAATCCTGGATCAAGAATGTGCTGGAAGTAGAGGGAAAGGATGGTGAAGCAGAGTTCACCACAGGGACTCTCAGGCTTCCTGTCCTAAGACCTGGTCCCTAGAAAGCATGCTTGTATCTTAGAGGGCATGTGGGATCTCCAGAATAGCCATACATAGACGAAATGAGAAGTGAAAAGCCCCAGCAGTGTGTCCTTTTTGGTATCTAGAGTTACCATCAGCACTGTCCAAGAATTCAGCTAATAGAAATGGAAAGGGGTCTCCAAGGAGACTAGCTCTTAACCTAACTCCAGATGAGTTACCTCATCATGCATTCCATGCTATCGCCATGTAACTTGTAACGAATAACCCTCCTTCCTTAGTCTTTTAAATGCTGGGGTTATAGACAGGTGTGTTCTGTTATACATCACTCTGTGTAAGATTCTGAGAAATTTAATATGCTCTCAGTAAGGTCAAAGCTAGGAAGCCATCCCATTTTGTGAGAAGAACACAAGTTCATTTTTAGTTCAGGAAGAGGAAGTGTTGGAAACTGAAGATTGTTCTACTAGTAAGAAACCTGTGTTATAAAATAGGCAGACAGGACATCCATTTTAACTTTGACAGTATCTTGCTGTGTGTTTGCAGGTGTTCTAAATTTAAAATAGTAATAACATAGGGGCTTGTTTTCAAGCCAAATAACATCACTTGAAAGAATATGTTTTTCATGAAATTTCAATTCTTTCATTATTATTTTTATTGTTATTAAATTACTAAGCAGCTATTTATCAATTCTAGGCAGTCAGTTCATTAAATGCCATGCAAATTTCTCATCAAGATTCTTATTTAATTGGGGACAGGAATGGGGACTCTGAGTTAATGAATAACAGAAAACACTAACCATCCATCACAAATTCAGGCTCTCCGAAGCCATGTCTAACGTGTTTATGGCCTGGACACATAGAAGGTAAAATTCTAAGATGCACTTGAAAAACCTGAAAAGGAGGAATTTGCCCTAAAGCAGCAGGTTTTCACCTTCTTCTGGTCACTGATGCTTTTAGGATTTGACTGAAACATCCATTTCTGTCTTAGACAAGGGCACCTATAGAGAACCGACACATATTTTTAGATGGCTCAAGGACTCTCACATATCCCACAGTGGGAATGTCATCTTTAAGGGAGAGAAGGTTACAAGGTCAGATGCTCATAGTGGTCTTATGCAACAGTTGTTTTGAAATAGGAGGTGTTTTGAGAACATCTGGAAGCCAAGTGTAAGAACAAGAGAGACTTTCTTTATAAAGACTCAGCCCTGCCCCAAAAGCCCTGATTGCAGCACCATTCTTGTGGAGTCCTCGGGTGTCTTGACTTCTTGGAATTTACATACAAGATCTCACATGCACTCATAAATACCATCAACTCAGCTAGCTAATTGCTACTTCTTTCTTGGACAGTTTCAACAAAACCAAGCATCCTGGAGCTTAAGCCAGGTGTACCCTAGCCGAATACAGAGCTAAGAAGAAAAATATGTCAGTCTCTCTAAAAGCCACGGCACATAATGTAATACAATATTTCAGAACATGCAGAGAATTTTTCCCAACTTTGACTTCTGGAACACAGAACAGAAGAAAGATTCCATACCTAGAGGAACCTAAGTTATCCATGTCAATACCACAACAAGTCAAAGACCAGTGTCAGCTGGTATTGTAGCAACAATTTGACACATACAGTGCTATCTGGTGGGAATAGAATGGGAGATTCTACACAAAATCAACATCAGCTTCTCACTGGTGAGAGTACAAGTCTCCTTGAGTTTTGAATGGAAGATGTGGCACCATACAACTCTTAACAAAATACCATCTACTCACCTCTCAAACCTCACAGGAGAGAAAGAGAGAGAGAGAGAGAGAGAGAGAGAGAGAGAGAGAGAGAGAGAGAGAGAGAGAGAGAGAGAGTGTGTATGTGTGTGTGTGTGTGTACACGTGCAGGTCAGAGACAGATATTCAGGGATGGGATTACAGTCATGTTTCACTGCATCTGATTTTTTAAAGTGAGTCCTGGAGATCTAAACTCCAGGCCATTAGACTTACACACAGCAAGCACTTTACCCTTTCAGCTGTCTCCTCAGACCTGAAATATACCGTAATGTTTATTAAAATGCTATACTAAAATACATTACCTTGTATGATGACTTAGAAATTAGTAAAAGAATACTTTTAGATACAGGACACATCAGATAATAACGTGGTAAGAACAGATGATACATTTTAGCACAGCCAACAGGCAGAGACAGAATAAAATATATTAGAAAGTTCAGTAGAGGTCAAATGGAAAGGAGAATCACGTTTCTCACAGATTCTTAACTATCAAAATGTGTTTAGAATAATGTGAAAACTATGAACTTAGAATTATAACTACTCAGAAAACATCGAATAAGCTTTCCTTTAATATGCTTTTACACTGAACTTTGGATTTTATTAATATTATATAAGACTGATTATAACAAAATCTTAAACTTGACTTTCAAAGTAGGGGTAAAGGAACAAACTGAAATTACCAGTCATATAACTAATGCTATTTATTTAAGTAAAAAATACCTTTCTAAGACAAGTAAACTCTATAAAGTAAAGAGTTTCTACTAACCAGATCTTCACCAAGCACTGTAGTCCACAGGCCAGAAGCAGATAAAATCATAATCAATGAACACACAAGACATTCTATTGCCAAAGTAATCCAGCAATATGGCAAATATTCACATAGGTGTTACCAAGAAACTTTGGAAATTTCCAGGTATGTGATTCCTTCCCCTTTAATATTTACTGTAAAAGTCTATAATCTGTGTTAACACTTCAAGCAATCACACCAAATTTTAACTGTCTCGGGCTGAATGGTTTAAACATCAAACACTTGCCCTCTACAGTGAAATTTCAGTATCCACTTATTGCTATTATGCTTCAATTTTAATTAAAAGTCACACTGTAGTGCATTATTAAAATATTTTTCCAATAAACTGTCAGATAATCCAGGAAAATAATTTAGAACAGGCCTGGTACCCAGGCAGAGCTCCATAAATACCATCTTATGATGGCTTAGGCTTTAATGATACTGCCCAATAACAACAATCACTAATTAAAATAACTCTCACATTATGCTAGCTCCCATTGGCCCTCACTTTCTATTATCCTCACCCTTTAGTCATATTCCCTTGATTGTAAGCAGAACTTAACAGTCTATTTCAAACTAACAGAATATGGCAAAATGATGAGAAATGACTTCCAATCTCCAGTTATTAAAATACCTTACCTTTCATCTCTGGTACCTGGATAAACAGCCAGCACTACTGCAGGCAGCCTGAGGTGCTCTGCCTACAGGGACTCTGTTCAGGTAAAGACAAAGCTTTGAATATGTCACAGGAAAGAATTTCAGGACAAATCAGAAAGACACATGAGTGATGCTAGATTGCTTTTCAAGCAGAAACAAGGGATAGTGCATGAATTAGACTTAAGAGCCAGCACTGAGCAACTGATTCACACAAGAAGAGATAGTATTCATTCCAGTGTGGTTGCAGGCTTCTTACAAGTGTCACATGTAGACATCTTTATAAGAACAATATATGTGATTCTGGGGCTTAAGTTGCATCACTCAAGGGATGTAAATCCCACTATGGTTTAAAGATTAAGTTAATTCAGAAATTAGGTACAAAGGTATGAGCAAGTTTGCTTATTTCTCCTAATTTGTTACCTCTGTGTAAATGTGGCTTAATGAGACAATTGTTTAGAAGGAGGGATGAAGGAGGTGAGGGGGTATAGTTACACTTACAGGTCACAAGCATTCTAGTTCTAGACAAGCATAGTTCTTCTGTTGTTTATGACACCCTGGTTGGAGGTATCTCTTGGAAAAGGGAATGTTGGTCTCCTAAGCAAGCTTGACTCTGTTTGTTGTGTTGAAGTTTCTGACCCTCGACCAGCAGGAAACACAAACCAAGGTGAAGAGATTTCTTTTCTTCCATGTAGCCTTAATTTTGCCTGTCTTTTTACTGTGCCTCACTTGTTCTGGCTTTCTAGGATTTCTTTATGGCTAGTATGTTCTGAAGTGCACTCTGAAAGGGCCCAGATGAGCTCAAGATAGCAAGCAAATCTACCAAGGCCTTCCAACAAGTGAGGGAAGCACCAGCAATTCCAGTGAAATTCTGAGATGACTCAAGTCCTGCTAAACAATGTAGCCGAGAGGGACTCACTCACTTCCTCCAGAAACCCTGGGGCAATGATTATCTTTTGGAACCAATTTAGTTTGGGGATAATGTGCTTTGCAAAAAGATAATTAATGCAGGATTTAGAGTAGGGTACCACCATAAAAACCTAAATGTAGGAGATGGGACCTGATGGTGCATGCCTTTGATCCCAGCACTTGGGAAGCACAGGCAGGCAAATACCTATGATTTCCAGGTTAGCCAGGGCTACATACTAAGACACTGCCACAAAAATAAATGAATATAAATGTGAGATAAGCTTAGAATTATGCATGCTAATCAAAGTGCTCACTTGGGTCATATAGTTCAGTGAAGTTTGAGATTTAAGATGATATATGGATGGATGGATGGATGGATGGATGGATGGATGGATGGATGGACGGCCATTTTTTAATGTAAGAAAAAGTTCACTGGATATTAGAAATGATGCAGCACAGAATTTTCAGCAATGCTCACACTTCCATGAAATCATGTGATCCAGTCATTTGCAAGTACATTGGGAGTAAAACCTGTCAAATGAATTGAATCATACAATTAAAGAGATTTCCTGGAAAAAATATTGAAATGTCACTAGGTTTCTTTTTATTGTGTTATAATAAAATGTAGGAAAAAGGCAAATCTATGGAAGGATTGTTAATAAGAAAATTCCATGACTTGATGAATTGAAGATTCCCAGTCTCTCTAGACAGGCAAATAGTTGTAAAGTTAAAAAAACAACACAGAGTTGGAGACATGGCTCAGTAGTTAAGAACACTTTTTGCTCTTGATGAAGACTCGGTTTTGGATCCTCGTAGCCATATGGCATCTCACAACCATCTCTAGATCCAGTACCAGGGGATCTGGCACACCGATGGGCCCCTCTCCACAGATTCTGCACACATGTGGTGTATATACACATACTCTGGAACACACACACACACACACACACACACTGAAATGAATACATATTTTTGAAGGACAGAGCAGAAAAAAAGGTCATACCACTGCAGTACAAGAAAACTATGACATTAGATACAAGCTCAGCTTGTAGCTACAAAACCCTTCTGTTAATGTCAATACCATGCCACATGACCTCCCAAGAGTGTCACAGATCACATTTTTCACAGACATGTGGATGTAAACAAGTATTGTGTACTATGGATGAGTACAAAGAAAGAAAGGCAGACCTTTAAAAGAGCTGCCTCTCACCTGTTCCAGCATGAGCACAAAGCCGAGGAATCCAGTGTAGAGGCTGTGTGGATGGGACAGGCTCCAAAGGACAAAACTTTACAAAGTGTCTCAAAAAACGAATAAACTCTTTGAGAAGATTCTATCAGGGGAAATACAGCCAGCTTAGGTCAAAGAGGAAAGAGAGGGGATTAAATGGGCAGAGACTATAGACCCCCACACATTTCCCAGACAGAAAATGCTGTGCAAAGTCAGAGCTGCAAGCATGAACAGGATGCATAACTTCAAGAGAACAACCAGGAGCCTCAGGGTACTAAATACTGGGAGAGTGATTGGCAGGCCTGGGGACCTAACTGAGTGTTCAGAGTTGCTGTGACTTCCTTGTTCCTCACTTCCACTAATGCTTCAGAATGCAAATATCTGAGTGTTTCCTGCCTATTTTCTGAATGTTGATGGTGTTAAGAATTGACCATTTCCCCTTGTTTCTGATCCTCCAAAGGAAAGGGGGAGTAAACTTGAAGAGTTATACTAAAGAATCAAAGGACACCCAATGAGCCCCATCCACAGCTACTGAACTTGGATGATTTTTAAATTTTAAGCCATTACTCATTTATACAATAAGGATTGCTTTTTTTTGGAAGTTGCGCATAGGTGGCACACTGGCCTGGATAAAAGTGATACTTGACATCAATATTACTTAATTTGTCTTACACCATCATCAAGACCTCTAAATAGAACTTGTAGTATATTTAAAAATCCCTCTTGGCGTTGATGAAAAGCTTAAGCCAACAGAGCTAGATATATGACTCAGTTGACAACATTCATGAAGACCAGAGTTTGATTCCCCAAAACCAATGTAAGGAAACCAGGCAAGGACTAGCAGACTCAGCGAGTGGAAACGCTGGGCACACAAGCATAACTACCTGAATTGAACTCCACAGAACCCACATGCAGCCAGATGCAGTAGATCACATTGGTAATCCAGTACTGCTGTGGTGAGAAGGGAGACAGAAACAGAAGACAGAAACAAGTCTGGCAGCCAGCAAGCATAGTATAATACAGAGGTAAAACCAAAGAAACCGTCTCAACAACATAGAAATTACAGACCAATACCCAGGGTTGTCTTATCACCTCTACTTGCATGCTGTATCATGTGTACACCTGCACTCTCCAATGAACATACACATAGACACACATCAGACCCATATAGCACACACATGTACACACACACACACACACACACACACACACACACACACACACACACTTTTTTTTCAGTTGGGTACAGTGGTGACATGATGGAAAAAGCTTGTAGATTCAAGATACCTTTATTCAGATAAATACCAAGTAAACGCAAGCCAGAGCATGCCAGGGGCAGCCGAGCAGGAAGGCCAGGGAGAAGGAGAAGGAGCTTCCATGCACTCTGTGGTCTCTTAAGAGCCCATGCCTCGTCATCCTGACCTCACCTTGACTATGCCTTCACAGGCGTGGTCAGGCACACCTGTAACCAGCCTCTAACAGGCGTGGCTTACTGTACCCTACAGAGACATCTGACCTCCACAGACAGGCACATACCATGCCCATTTTCCCTCCCAACACGCAGAAAGACATACACACAAAATGGCTGAGCAGTTGAAACAGAGTCACAGATACTGGATTTATAACATAAAATCACCCTAATATAAACATGATAAATTGTTGTATTGGAAGTTAAGTAACCAAATAATTATCCTCTGCCCAACTATAATTTGCTTATATTTATTTTTAGCATTGTACCTATATTTAAGAGAGCTCATAAGCAACATCAAAACTCTCTTGAAGGTCATTATTTATAAAAGATTCTTCGGTTTGTAACAAAAACCTCAATTAAAAAGTGCATGTTAAATGAAGTGAAACCTAGAAGATGGAGTATTTGACTCAACTAAAGTGATTCTAATTTGTTGATTCACTTATCCTCAAAGGAAAGCAAATTATGTCATTCAAATGTGTCACAGTGCCCATCCTTCACAATGACACCACATCTTTTAGAATTCTGCACACTGTGGCATTTCATGTGTGAAAAATAGTTACAGAAATATTTTCTAAATGTCAGACAGTCACAGAGCGATTTATCCCATCGCCTTGTCCCTCTAGGCTATGAGGCCATTTAGTAAAGGCTTATTAGTCAACGGCAATAACTGACAAACATGTTTTCAGCATAAGCATTCATGGGCCAATGAAAACAAAGAGCATAAACATTCCATTCAGAAACTCACAGCGTTGTTTAAAAATAGCAATGCCATGAGAACTGAAACTGAGAAGGGGATGTTGGTGGTCCTCCGAGAGCACAGGGCAATAGACAATGCTGCCTTCAACTAGATGTCATAGTATTTGGCTCTAGGCTCAGCTTGAACCATAAGGTGAGTGAGCTTTATCCAGCTCCAAATTTAGAGAATTGCAAAATTCTGTGTTCCTATCAGATATGATCAGATAGTTGCATTCCTAAACCTCAAGCATGCGGGCCTCCACACATGCATCCTCTGCAGGCCAGTCAACACCCGCCAAGTGAATAGACTTGCCAAGTGTTTGTCTTCCCCTACAACAGACTTCTGAAAAGAAAACTTGACCCACTGCCTTGTAAATGAAAAGTGTGATGTACAAGGCATTAATGATGGGAAATTAATGGACCGTTTAATCAAAAGATTATATATCATAAAACAAATTCAGGCTCCCAGGTTGTATTTGCCTGAAGTAGTCTTCCTTTTATGAAACAGGAGATTCTGAGTCCTGGAGAGAGTATCTAACATCAAACCTAGAGTTTCTCCATGACTTGTCAAGAAAATGAGTAGGAATAGCAAATTTTGTAACATGTGGTCCAGTGTTACTTCAGGTAGCATCTGCTTCATCTAAAATCAACTCTGGCAACAACTAAAGTCATGTGGCAGTCCATGTCCTAAACCCCTTACTTCTTAGTCTAAATTTTATTTGAATCTTCATAGGAATGACTTTCTACTGTTATTTCATCACAAGAAGTACTAATATTATGGAAGAAGCAACCTAGACAGGAAGTGACACTGGGGTTGCACACACTTGTTTTCATTAGACCCCATCTTGACAGGGTAAGGTACTTCCCCCTCCAAACCCCAGACTTTTCCTACAGTCTGAAGTGGTACATGACAGAGTACCTTGCCATGGTGGGCACTTAATAAAGGTTATTAAATATATTTGATGTGTAAATAGACTCTGAAATTCTACCAGAACAAATTTATGCTCAGAAACAAAGCAGTTTTCCATTCTTCTCTGACCTTATGATAGACACATGGAACTTTCACTTCTAAATGAGGCTATGAGTCCCACAAACTACCTAGAAATAGAAGTCACAAATACATTTTGTCTTCCATGATAGAAAGAACACAATCAAATTTTGGTCAGAATGAAAAGCAATAGTTCTTAGTCACTATTGTATAAAATGCTTTCACATGTTTTTCTTCCCCAAAATAGGGTCAAAAAATGAAGAAAGAAAAAGAAAGTGGCATTCATGTACCCTCTGACCTTGAAGCGCACTCTCCCTGCACCATTCCCTATGGCTTCCCTTCCCTTCCCTATGACTTCCCTTCCCTCCCTTTCCCTTCCTTTCCCTTCCCTTCCCTCCCCTTCCCTTTCCTTCCCTCCCCTCCCCTTCCTCTCTTCTTCCCTCCCTCCCTCTCTCTTTCTCTTTCTCTCCTTTCTTTCTTTCTCTCTCTCTCTCTCTCTCTCTCTCTCTCTCTCTCTCTCTCTCTCTTTCTTTCTTTCTTTCTTTCCTGTTTAAAGAACATCAAGTTTTAAGGAAGAATCATAATGCCTTGAACACTCGCCAGCTGCTACTAATCCCTTTCCCACTCTCTCCCCTAGTCTGGTTCTTCTCCAATGCTCTGATTTTTGGTCCACATCATCTCTGGTCCTCATGTCCCTAACTCCAGCCTTTGTAGTCTTTCAGATAGTGTCTAGGGGACAATGTTCTTTGCAAAGACAGGGAAACTAAGTAAAGTCAAGGTGAGGATTTCAATCTCTCTGGAACTCACACTAGAGGCCTCTGTGTCATGCTCAGTTCTGATATACTTAACCAGTGTTTCCCTTATCATAGAGTAGGCACACCCCCCTTCACAGAGATGGCTGATGCAAGCATTACATGTGGTTGTATATTCTTGGATCCATCATTTACATGAGAAAGAATGCTTTACTTGGAGTTGCATGAAGTATTTAAAAGTTTTATCTTATAAGTAGGGAATGAATGTTTATGTTAAAATATCAACATCTATTAATTGCCTTCTTTGTTGCTGTGACAAAAGCCCTAACAGAAGCAACTTAAAGAAGGAAGGATTTATTTGCCTCACAGTTAGCAAGAACATGGCGGAACATGTTCAGGGAAACATGGTGATGGGGTAGTGAGACTGGGACCCCTTATATCCCATAAACCATAAAACATGGAGATCTACCCTGAAATCAGAGGAGGCTATAAACTTCATTCTCTCCACACAATGACCCACTTCTAGTAAGCTCCACTTCCTAAAGTTTCACAGCCTACTACCAGCCCAGCCACCAGACAATCAACTATTCAGACACCTAAGTCCAAGAGGCACATTTGACATTTCAACCACATCAGTATTTTTAAGGAAAACATGTCTTTTTAAGTGGTAGATATATTTTAATACAGATGGTTATTTAAAAGCATTATTTAATTGATGTTACAAGCCTTAACTCTGCACATGGAGATGATCATACCTTCCAAACACCATCCATACTTGCATACCTAAAGATGGAATTAAAAAGTCTGTGAAGGACTCTGTTGCCCAGAAGCCTTCAATGGTAGTTCAAATGGTAGCTCCACTCATCCAGCCTAGCACACTAGGTATTGGACCATATGGAAGCTTATAAGACAGTTATCTTGATAACTATATGAGAAGAAACAGTGCCATGGAGAGGTTAACTTACTTGTCCAAGATCACACAGCTAGGAGGAAGCATAACAAGTTGGTGTCCTCTGCCTCACTAGCCAGTATCAAGTAACATTACTCCACCCACTGTTATTAAGAACATCTATTGTTATACACCTGCTGTTTACTGAGTACCAATTATATGCCAGGCACCAGGAGGATCCAGGAAGGACTGTAAAGTGCCTAAGCTTGAACTGAAGGGCTTTTGTTTTAAAGCAAGTGTAGGAGCTATGCAAAACAAAAAGGCCATAGCACAGTGTGATATCTGTCAGGCTAGGGTGTTGCAGCAAACTTAAGTAAAAATGGGATGCTTAGAAGCACCAAACTCTCAAATGCTTTTCTTCTAAATAATTACAATATACTTGTCTGAATTTAGAGTAAGTGAAACATTGTATAAATTTTCTTCAGTGGTATCTGGTCATCATTGTCTTATTGTGGCCCAATGTTACAGGGAAATACACTTACTATTCTTAAATGTGTGTTAGTTACATCTTATTCCAGACCTTACTACACACAGTTATTACCTCCAAAGCTGCACACCTCTCCTAATCTAATGTGATACAGAGGTTAATCAGTAACCAAACCCTAATTCTGTGTTTAAGTTGTCAAGGAAGAGCCATCCTTCTCCAGGATAAAGTGCACTGGCTTATGTCAGTTTATCTACTTTTTTGATGCTTGCTTAGAAACAAAGGAGAGTAAATAACTGTACAGATAACTTAGCCAATCTCCAAACTGAGCCCAGGACCAATCTGAGAAGAGAAAAAGAAACGGATTGTCTACACAGTTAGTCCTACTGTATTCCAGGTTTTTGCTAATGGTTCCGTGGAAATTATGTTGGTTAATCCTCACAATAGCCTTGATAAAATGAGTCACCCTAATAGCCACTTAATAAATAAGAAAAATTAGGCCCAACTTCACAAAAAAGTTGCAGAACTAGAATTGGAACACAGTCCAGAAACCAGTCTGCTTTTAATCACATGCCCATGATAAGTGTTGAAAACACCCTTGGGGGCAAGCAAGTAGAGAGGATGTTTGAAGTGGCTTAGCTTTCAGATTAGAGAGCCATTAACCATGGCTGTCTCTGGAATCACCTAGGGAGCCTTAAAGGCTGTTGGTTGAAGCCTGGTTTCACCCCCACAGATGTGATTTAATTGATGTGAGAGCTGCAAGGTACTCTAAATGGGCAGTCTAGCCAGAGGCAGACTGTGCCCAGAAGAGGATGGCATGTGACTCACTTGAAAGCAGCAAGAGGAAACTTTCAAATGTTAAGTAAACAGTGTGCTGAACAAAGGTTGCTACTACCTCTGCCCCAGTATGTGACCTCTGCCCTGTTCTTTGGTATAATTAAGGTACTAATATGGGAGCTAGATACATAGATGATAGAAAGATACATAGGTTATAGATAGATGATAGATGAATGACAGGAGATAGATGGATAGATAGATGATAGATAGATAGATATCGTCAACAGATAGATAAATGCAGAAGATATTATAATGAATTTTTGTGGGAACCATCATCTGGTTGGTCTCTGAGACTTTCCTGTCATCCTCTAGTTCCAATTATGGGATTATTATACAAAAGATTAATTTCTGTTCAAAAGACCCTGGAGTATACCCTGTTCTTCAATTGAAGATAACCCAAGTATGCTCAGAAACACTTACTTCAACATTGTCAAGAGTCATGTCTTAAAAGACCACTCAAAATTAACCTTGACCTTTATCTGAGCCAAATAAAGAGATCTCACTTAACTAAGAAAATCTTAAGAAACAAAGGTGGGAGGGATGGAGGGAGGGAGGGAGAGAGGGACTGGGTGTCGTGAGATGGCTCAGTCAGTAAGACCTGGAGACCTACATTTTGCCTGGAGACCTACATTTTGCTCTGTAACCCAGACTGTTCAGGAGAGACAAGCAGATCTCTAAAGCTAGCCAACCTAGTTGAGTCAATAATTATCAGGTTCAGGAAAAGACCCCATATCAAAAAGTAAAGGTGGAAAGCAAATGGGAAAAGACATCTGGCATCAATCTATGGCCTCCAGACTCATGCACATCCACATGTAGACATACATATACATCAAGAAAGAAAGAAAAAAAGAAAGAAAGAAAGAAAGAAAGAAAGAAAGAAGGAAGGAAGGAAGGAGTTAGATGCTCTAAAGATTTGTGTATGAAGGTAGTATGTAGCACCACTAGATAAAATGTCACTTGTCCTGGGAAAGGGAAAACAAAAGCTGTATGCGATCAGAAAGTGCTCATTCTAAATAGCCTGCAGATATGAAAATTGATGTTGCTGAAGTTAAGTCTGAAAAAAGGAGAAACTTTAGCCAGCTTGTGAACTAATTTCTTCATACACAATCATTATGACTATTACACTGCCAGCCAAAAGGAAATGGCAAAAAGCATCAATTAAGAAAGATGTCAGGGGCTGGGTGCACAGCTCAGCCAGTCACTCAGTTGCTTCCTGTGCAATCTGAGACCTCAGTGTGGTCCCTATGACCCATTAAAAAACCCAGATATGGTGGCATATGCCTGTGATCTAGGTGCTGGGGAGGGGTGTTAAAAACAAAGGACCCTTGGGGCTCAGTGGCCAGACTGTCTCAAGAAATAAGGTGGAGAATGGAAAACAAACACACTGGACTTCTGGACTCCACACAGGAACATAAATATATATGCTGATGAGTGCATGTGCACATGCATGGGTGCACACACACACACACACACACACACACACACACACACACACACACTATCCCAGATGTCAGCTGGCTACTCAATCTAGCCAAAATGGTACTCAGGATTCACTTAGGAGTTAGGGACCATGTGTCAGAAAAATAAAGTAGAGACACTGGATTAAAGAAGATATCTTGATATCAACCTCCACCCCTTACATGCAAATGGCAAGTCTACACATGTATACTCACACTGAATCTCATGGGGAATCCATGATACTTTGTAAGTAAATAAGCCAAGTATCCACTCTTCTCACACCAACAACTCACTAGTAAATTCCCATATCTATATTTTTTTTTAAATCTAAGAGACTATCAAAACAGGCTTTTCTTTTGAAAGAAGCCCAGCCACATATTTTCATTGCCTGGGGCAGAGCAGCCTGAAAAAGCTAAAAATACTTTCTTTTCTTCTAAGTTTGGAAGAACAAATCAGACCAAGCAAATAGCTGCATATCGTTTTCTCCTATCTTAAAAGTCTTACTAGAAAATGCTCCGTATAGCTGGATCAAGTAGAACAGCATCTGTTTTATATTTGTCTACACACCCACTGTCAGGAATACTCCTTCAGCTTATGTCCACCCAGGAAGATTCAATAAGCCATATTTGCATTATCAACATGGACGGTTATCCATATGACTGTTTAGCTACAGCTTTTTATTTCTCACTTCTTTTGTGCTGGAAAGAGTTGCATGAGTGTTGAAAACAAACCAGCAGAACAGGTAAAAGCATTTATAAAAAACAAAACAAAAACCATATACAATAAGCATGTCTTTTTTTTTTCAATAAGTATGTCTATAACAGAACCACAAAGTGTTTACATGCACTCACTCATGAATCATTTGGACTTTAGAAATTCACAGTCAGTGTAATTGTTTTAAAATAGAAGAACACAAGCTTCGAACGTCTTGCACAAGTACTGTCTTCTGTGGCTGGCAAAGTGAAATTTTATGTTTCTGGTTTTTGATTTCCCAAAGCTAACTGTAAAACATGCATATGCATTCATGAATATGCATGCACAGGGCTCTGTGATCAGTTAAAGGCCTTCTCAGGAAGACAAGCCTTTTAAAAAGCAATCATCTGTTGGATAATAAGCAGTCAAGTAGTGTGGACTTTTCCATCATACCAAACATTTCTCAAGTTCCCTATTAAACCAGCATAATAATAACAACACAAGCTAGCTGGTTCCATTCACGCGCCAGTAGTGTATAGCCTATTTTTCCCCCCCTTGAAAAGGAGAACCAATTAGGAAATGTCTGCTTAACTCTCCATATCTACAAACCAGGGCATGTCTCTTGGGAAAGTGTTGGCAGATGTGGCACAAGGGCTGTTTGCCTAGATTGCAGCTGGGCCTTTGACTAGTACTTCAGGTAAAACACCCCATGTTATATGCACCACCAGCCCTTGCCCCCAAAGCCAGGCAGGACCACGGATGGGTTGGTGCTGTAAATTTCAAAGACAACTCCTCAGAGGAAAAAGGAAAACCGGGATGTTACTTCTCCACACACACTGAGGCCAACAGTCCGGGCTGCTGTCCAGAAGGTCAATGGGTGGTACCTGCAAAGCCAACTGCACACCAAGCTACTTTCCCAGCCCCAGCACTAGCTCTGAGCGAAGTTGGCCACACGCGTCCCCTTAACTGTACCTTGCAACTGGGCAGAGAGCGAGTCCTGATGCTGCTGGTACTTGAGCGCCACCGCCTCGGCTTTGCGCAGCTGGGTCTGCAGTTCCAAGTAGAGCATCGCGCCATAGAGGAAACCGAAGACCACCGTGAGTAACAGCAGCGTCTGGAAGATCCGCTTCTGCTTTCGCGAGCACATCCCGTTTCCCATAGTCCCTCCTGCGCCCCGCGCTGTGGCGGTGGGCGCCGTCGTGTCCTCGGTCCTCGGCTCAGTCGGGCGGCTCAGCAGCGGCCACCGCGGGAAGTAGCCGGACGCGGCATGAGCAGAGGACGACAGACACAAAAGCCGGGCCAGAGGGGAAGAGGCGGCCGCTCAGCCCCCGCGCGCGGCGGGGCGCCAGGCCATCGACGCCACCCGGGCAGAGGCCACTAAACTTCTCTGACGTTGAATCTCCCCGAGTGGCTGGGCCCGTGTGGGGTCCCTTCGCATACTTCAGAGCCCGCTGCTCTTGGTGCCGGTCCCCACGCGCAGCCTGCCCGGCTTTCCTTCCTCCTCACTTTTTGGCCTCGCGGTCCCCACCGGCTGTCCCCGCCCCTTGAGCCGTCTCTGGCTGCTGGACTTTGTCGCTACCACTGTTAGGGGACGAGCGCCCAACAAAGGGACCGGGCTCCCAGCGGCGTCCCCGTGCACGGTCCACCTCGGATGGTGGAGAGATGGGGACAGGTTGCTCTGATCGGGTTGGGGGTGTTGATGGACCGGTGTCACTGATCTGGCAGTTCCAGCGGTCCGCCACCTCCCACCCAACTTACGTGTCACCCACGGCCCCGCTATCATGGCCAACGGGATTCCGGGAGGAAGTCCCACTCGGGCTCCCAGCTCATTGGGCCCCCGCGAGCCGCCGCTCCCTCCTTTCGGGGAGCCAATGCTGGGCTCCATTGGACGCCAGCTTTGTCTGTCCCGCCCCGGGCCGCGCCTTCCCTCTCAGCTCCGGGCAGGCCCTGGGCTCCGTGGGCCGCGCGGCTGCCTGGCGCCTGGGTGCGCCCACGTGGAGCCCGGGTGGGTGGGGATGGGCGGAGGAGCCGGGCTGGGAGTGCTGGGGACTTGTCCTGGCCTGAGGATTGGGGATGATCATTGCATATGTGGGTTCATGTGTGTCCCTGTCACTTGAAATGCACGTGGAGAAAGAGTATAGCGCATACACACGCCGAGGACGGCAAAGCGGCAGGCATGCAGTCTAAGCCTTGCTCACTTCTTATCCTACAGACTGGGCTCAGGTCACAGACACTGTGTTCTTTGCACAGTAGGCACAACCTCTCAAGGGCTGCCTACCCGGTCTTCTCCCATCAAGGACAGGAGCCTGTATTCATAGATGGTAGGAAGCGAGCTGGAACCCTGAAGCTCACTTGACTGTCCACTTGGGGTGGGGAAATCACTTTGTTGGCAGAGGGAAAGAAATGATCTCATAGGTTTGCTCTGGCTTCAAATGTGATAATTTAAAAACAAATCTTACAGGCTGAAATGAGTATGCATTCATTTTGCGATGTGTACTTCTTGTAATGGTGGCAGAAAGACATCAGTTACATTTTAAAATAGCATTTTCAAGGCCAACAAATAACCCTAGCTAAAAAAGTTAGACAAGCATAGTAACTGCAAACCACTTCAAAGAAATGCATGGGGCGTTTGTTTCTTCCATGTAATGAGAGGGGCTGTAGCATTGTGGTTATGCACAAATGATAATTTTGTTTCTCCTTTTGACCTGAATTCTAAGGGAGATGCATTATTTCTGAAAAGTATCAGTAGTGCAGTTGCACTTATTACATTCTGCATATTTTTTGTGGTATTCTGACTGGGTTGGTTTGAGTCATTACCATCAATTATGGGGAGCGAAATGCTTAAGATGAAAGAAGATCTGCTTAAGCCAGATTCATTTTAAAGACAGTTCCTGTCCTGAATGTTTTTAAGTCAACTCTGAAATCATAGGTTAACAAGAGCCACACAGGCAGACTGGGGCATTTATCTCACCGTGAAAACTAAGCAGGGTTGGTATGTGCACTTAGCTAATAAACATCACATCGCCTTGCTCAAACTGCTCTTACACTGATACTTAGCCAGGAAATTCGATTTACAAGTTAGAAACAAGGAAACGAAATTTGACCAAGATGTCTGTCAATAGTTCTAGGACCCTCTAGGTCTTATAAAAAAGTTAATTGCTCATAATAGGAGAATGTGTCAGAATCTTATCCCTTTTCCATTCATTGCTTTCTATAGAAACCAAATTGTCTTTCCATTTAAAGATATAATCAAGAACTGAATTCTGTTAAAATGTGAACCTACGCCAGGCCTGGTGGTACAAGCCTGTAATCACTACTGGAGACATCAAGGCAACAGGATTCCCAGGGCAGTCCCACCAATTTAGAAAGACTTTGTTTCAAATCAAAAGTGAAAAAAAAAAAAAAAAAAGACATAGGCATGGTAGCTTAGTGTTAGGACACTTACTTAGCAGGTAATAGACACTGATTGTTCAATCCCCAGTAACGGGGGGGGGGGGGAGGAAAGAATGCCCAATTTAAAAAGAAAGAAGACTAAAGAAGCTTAGTTTTTTGTTCCATGGTAATGGTGTAACTCTCATAGTCACAAGTCTTATGGAATCTACCACTGTTTAACGTTTCCTCTTCCTCTTTTACTCATGGAAATTGAGAGTAATTAGTAGGATTCCTTTAGAATTCCTCAGAACTAAATTTGCCCATAAGCTGTGGGAAATCTCTGTGTACACTTATCTAAAGGAAATAAATTTTTCAGCAATAATCATAGCCTGTACTTGAATATGAGATTATTACCCAGCACATTATAGTCAGTTGTATTTCCAACCTTTGTTAAATATTGTGCTTCCTGAATTCATGATCACTCATTTTAAACCTCTGATTTCTTAGCATTGGTTTCATTTCAGTTTCTTCAGGACTTCTTTGCCTAAAGCGGACAACTCATTCTACAGAATATAATAAATGGAGGCTATAAAACACAACTCAATATTTTAGTCATGAAATTTGAAAGAGAAGAAGTTATTACCTGAACTTATTCATTATTTCAAATTCAAGAAGGGTTTGCAGAAGAACATAAAATTACTAATGGCAGGGTCTTTATAATATTACATTTTCCAGGTGAGCAATGCCTCTGGATGCTTGAATATACAAGTACAGTGCTTTTGAGCAACTAACATGGGAGACATCCAGGGCCTACAAATTAAATTTACATAGCACTGCCTTAGGGTAGACTTTATAATATATGAACTATTTACACTGGTCTTGGAAGATCTGCTGTTAGTTTGTTTCTTTAGTATTTTAAAAACAACTCTTCATGATTAAATATCCATACACCATATATTTTTACAGTACATGCAAATAATTTGGAAATTACAAACACCTAGGAATTTTCCCCATTTAGTATTTTGTTTCTAGGTCCAGCAAAAAACAACCAGAACCCGACATCCTAGAAGAATTAAGATAGTTTTAAGAATTAAGAGATCATTAGCATGTTCTCTAGCTTAAATGAGTGATGTTCCAATATGTTTTTGTTTAAAGAGGGGAGGTGAAAAATAAATTGTAATGCATAATTTGGAACAATCTAATAATGTTAGTAACATTAAATTGTTGGAGAAACAGGCAACACCCAAAATGAGTGCTGAGTATTCAACATTAAAATGATGAGCTCAGGCTATGTGCTGGTGTTAGGATGCTTGTCTAGCATGTGCAAATCTGGGGGATCAATTTCTGGCATCTAAATTTGCAGTTTTAAATGTAAACCTGACATCTGAGAAGAAAACCTAGTTCAGATTGCTCTGTGGACAGGTTTGTGGAGGATTTTCTTTATTGCTAATTGATGTAGCACAGCAGCACAGCCAATGTTGACTTAACATCCCTACAGAGATTGTGCTGTGCAAGGCAGCTAGCATGAGCCAATGGGCAAAGCAGCAAGCAGTGCCCCTTTCCGGGTGTTGCTTTAAGTTCTTACCCTGAATCTCCTCAGTGATGGGCTGTGACCTAGAAATATAAGTCCCCTTTTCCCCCAAGTTGCTTTTGGCCGGAGTGCTTTATACCAGCAAGATAAAGCATCCTAGAACAGTAAATAAATAACTGGTAGCTCAATTAACAAAATGTAAAATGGCTTTTTATGTCAATAACTCATAACTTTGAGTTCTTTGAACTGTGTGGTGTAACAATTACAGAAATAACTCTCCTCTATTCCTTACAAGAACTTCCACTCTGTGTCTCCTTGCTGTTTTTCTACTTCACCCATTTGTTGATATCAAATTAGTACATTCAACTCACCTCTTGTCACCTCTAAGATCTGTTCTAGGACTAAGGACATTTTGCCATTCTGAGGGTTCCATGAGAAATATATTGAAACTCCTTTTTCTGGAGGTTTTGTTAATGACTTGGAAGTAACTGTCAGTAGATTATTGAAGCAAGAAGATAGGCATGGGACTGTGGGCATAACTGAGAAATTTACCCCACACAGCATATCCCGATAACTTTATTGAGTCTATTTACTAAATGGCTATCTCTGTAATTTTCAACCATGGGTTGGACTTAAAAGAGGGCAAATGAGTAAATGGATAATCAGTTCTTATATGTCAAATCCTTTTCAATGGCAAACTGGACTGGTAAGATTGCACAGTTGGTAAAGCACTTATCATGCAGGCATAGCACCTGCCATGTAGGCATTAGGTCCTGATTTCTGATGTCCAGAATAAGTAGCATACATCTATAATTTCTTATCCCCCCCCATACATTGAGTTGGGATGTGGATACAGGAAAGTGTCCAGCTCATAGGCTTAATCTGGATTAGGCAGGTACAAAATTGAGAGCCTGTTTCAAAAATGGCAAAAGAGGAGGACCTACACTTAGGATTGTCCTCTGACCTCTTCATGTAAACTATCGAACTCAAATGCATAGAGCCCACCCCACACCACCACAGAAAAAAAGAGCATTGTGGAAAATGTGTAAAAAGCTAAACTCTACTACTATGACTAAGAATAGACAGAGAATAGACAATTGACAATTTTGTATCACAGGACTCGACTGTTGCATACTGAGTCCCTGAAAATGTTCCTTGCTGGTTGTAAAGATGCTTGGGAACATTTCACAGGTGGCTTGAGACACACAGTGCCAGGTTCAAGGCTCATTCAGTCACACATTCTCTGTCCGTAACTATTAAGAAAATTAGTTCCCGAGTTTACAAAATAAAAAGAATATTCCTATGCGCTCTGCAGAAAACCTACAAAAATCAAGATGGAAGCAAATCTTCTGACTTGAGATCTAACTAAAAACTATAGGGACATCTATCCATATCTAGATTGTCCTAGAAATCCATATTTGATATTTTCAAAATTAAACTCAACTTGCCAACTAACATGATAATGTTACTCCCTCTGAACATGTTTTCTTCACTGGTGAAAGTGTGATTTCATAACATGGTGATTTACATGTGACTTATAGTCAGTAAAGCTGGACTTCTATTTCTTTGGTGCAATAAATGGACTGATATTTTCAGTAAACATTACATTTCAACTTTTTAAAAATAGCTACTGTGCTGATGGAAGCAAAAGCAGAATCCACAGCTAAGCACTGAGTTGAACTCCTGGAATCCAGGTCTAGAGAGGGAAGAGAGATGAACAAAAGTGTCAAGACCATGCTGGGGAAACCCACAGAAACAGCTGACCTGAGCAAGTGGGAGCTCATACACCCCAATCAGACAGTTGGGACACCAGCCAGACCCCCTGAAGGTGGATGACAGTGAGGAAGCCTGGGCAGTCTACGAGGCCACTTGTAGAACCAGTATTTATCCCTAGTGCACGAATGGACTTTGGGAGCCCATTCCCCATGGAGGGATACTCTCTCAGCCTAGACACACTGGGGAAGGCCTAGGCCCTGCCCCAAATGATGTGACAGACTTTGATGATCTCCCGAGGAAGACCTCACCCTCCTTGGGGAGTGGTATGGGGGATGGATGGGGAGCATGGAAGGATGGGAGGGAGAGGGAACTAGGATTGATATGCAAATAGGATTGTTTCTAAATTAAATAAAATCATATAAAATAGTCTTGTGTGGAGGATGTGGAAGAAGGACAGAAGGGAAGTAGATGCAGTGACAGCACGAAGTGGGACTCTTATTGCATGCAGATTTCAGGTCTGGAGATTATAACTTTAATGCTGTTTTGAAGATCTTGGAACTTTAATTGTTCAAAGAAAAAGAACAGAAACAGAAGTGGCCTCATGGTGCAGTCAGGACTCATGGAGAAGGCAGCCTCTTCAGCATGGCAATTAGTACAAACAGTTGGTTAATTAGAGTCAGTGAAAGCCAAGGATCATTAAAGTGATATTCAGACACCTTAAAACATATATGTGTACTTTCATTAAGTTTTCCTTTAATGTGAGGCCAAGCCTTTGCTTGCAGGTCTGAATTCATCATTAGCTTAAACTCAGCTTAGCCCTTTCAGCTATAGTGTTTCACTCATAAATCCTAGCTGTTGCTTCCTTGAGTAGTCCCTGGAAAGATGATTTCAGTGTAAAAATGAAGCCAGATTTCAAGCATTATGTTTTTTTGGTCTTATTTTTTACTCAATTTGACTGTGATTTTTCTCCATGTTACCAGTTCTGTAGAGCTTTCAACGCATCCATCTGAATTTCTATACAAACAACTAACTGTTTTACCCCCAAATTTCTTACTTTACATAATACTGAATCATATTACACAATGAAACAGCGAGTGAAATTACATAATCAGTTATCAGAGCATCATTGGTCTCCACCCAGCTCAGCAGTAAAGTACAGGTGTTGAAGGTTTTGGTGTGGGTGACAGTGGTCTTCTGCACAGGATTCATATGCACATATACCTAGCAGTGAAGAACATCCTTTAAAACAGTGACTTGATTTGTTGGAATTATATCCTGCAATTATTCATTCACATAACAAGCTAGTGAGGCAAAAGGATGAATCAGACATGAAGAAAAAAGGGAGATCAACAAGATGAGTTTGATCTTCAAGACTTACATGGTGGAAAGAAAGAATTCACTCCCAATAACTGTCCTCTGTGACCACATATTCACCATGGCACATTCATGTAAATGCCCACAGTATATAAGATGTATAAAGAAAGGAAGAGAGAAAGAAGTAGGTACAAATACAAAGGGACTTCAAAGAGAACCCTTCTGGGGAAAGAGGTGGGTGCATTGCTGACATGAAAAAAAAGTAGTGTGGGATAGCTTACTCTATGTTCCAAATATGCATTGCTTTTATTGGTTAATGAATACAGATGTTTGGTCCAATGGCCGGGAAAAATATAGCTAGGTGGGAGATCTAAAGAAGGATGCAGAGAGAAGTCAGAGTCAGGAGATACCATGTAGCCACCGAGGAAGCAAGATGTGAGCTAACAAGCCATGAGCCTCATGGTAAAATGTAGAATATTAGAAACAGGTTAATCTATAGGTAGAGCTAGCCTATCAGAAGCCCAAGCCATTGGCAAAGCAATTATAATTTTAGTAGTAGCCTCTGAGTAATTGTTTCATATGTAGCAGGGGAACCTGGTGAGCAGGACAGAGACTGGTTGAGTGGACCCAGGTGAGACAGAGAAAAACTTCCAACTACAGAAAAGTAAAGCCTTTTAAAACAGAGTCACAAATCTAAGTTTGTGGGTGACATAGACAATTGAAATGGGCTGAGGACTAGAAGGGTGAAAGATATGTAAGCTAATATGCGTCCAGGGGTAGTGGAGGCTCTACCTTTCAGGATTTTGACCGAAAGCCATGAAAACTGGGTGTGGATTCAGGAAGAAACTATCTTAAGGGAAAGTTTAGGGTTTTCATAATGAGATTTGCTTTTCATTTTTCTTTAGCTCGTAGATAGGACATGCTTGATGATTTGGGAGAAAGAAAGAAGTAGTAAGTATAGTTGGACTGATTAATGATGTCACGTATTGCATGCATACATTCTAAGGTGTCCCTGTTCATTTGTGTCAGCTGCCTATTCCTAGAAACATCTTCTACTTCATATCTGTGGTGGATGACTGTGAACCTGGACTCAGGTAGATGATTTCGATTCTCCTGCCTGTCCTCCCTTACAATCTCTCGGTGTCTCCCTAGCTCTATAGCAGACTGCTTGCAGTGGCCTCTCCTCTATCCCTACGTCAATTCCCTAGGGACTCCACTAAACCTTGGTGAGCAATCAGCTTTCCTAATCACAGTGCAGTCTCTTAGTCCCACTCCAATCACTTCTAGCTCATCTGCATTCTTTTCTATTAGCCCACATACCTAGAAAGTCTTTGTATTAGCCCCCATACCTAGAAACTCTTTCTATTCAAGATTTCCAGTATCCACGACTGTCAGGGACTCAGGTAGATCAATCTCACTATACCTGTTGTCCTCCTTCACGATCTCTCCATTATCATGCTCAACCTAGTGCACGTCCTTCTTACAGCAGCCCTTCCTCCCACTTTAGCTCCATCCACTAGAGACTCCAACTTTTGGTTGAGACCCGGTATCCCCCTGGTTCTTTCATCCTTCTCTTTCTGGACAATTCTTTGTCTTACCACAATCTACATGCAAGATCCCCTCTTTCCAATGCACCTCCATATCTAGAGATCCTACCTCTAGAAGGAAACAGGGTCCCCTTAGCTCTTTTAGAAGCTCCACTCAGCCTTTTCTCCCAGGCCACTTCTATTTCTCTCTATTACCCACTGACCTGCAGAAGCACTGCCTACCATGTAAACCACAGCTATCATACTTTCTTAAGATCCAGAGAGAGCAGCAGAAACAAAGAAATGTAGCACTCACCCAACAAAGATATGATGAGTTACCAATACCTAAAATTGCCATAACCATCCCAATCTCGTATGCCTTGACAACAGCACAAAGCAAAAACATTACTAGCCAAAAAGGACACAGTCAGCAAGACAAAATGACGGCCCACAGACTGGGAAAAGATATTCACCAACCCCACATCTGACAGAGGGCTGATCTCCAAAATATACAAAGAACTCAAGAAGTTATTCTCCAAAACACCAAACAATCCAATTAAAAATGGGGTACAGAACTAAACAGACAATTCTCAATAGAGGAATCTAAAATGGCTGAAAGATACATAAGAAAGTGTTCAACACCCTTAGCCATCAGGAAAATGTAAATCAAAACAACTCTGAGATACCATCTTACTCCTGTCAGAATGGCTAAAATCAAAAACACCAATGACAGTTTATGCTGGAGAGGATGTGGAGAAAGAGGAACACTCCTCCACTGCTGGTGGGAGTGCCAACTTGTACAGCCACTGTGGAAATCAGTATGGCGACTCCTCAAGAAAATGGGAATGAGTCTACCACAAGACCCAGCAATTCCATTCCTAGGCATATACCCAAAAGAAGCACATTCATACAACAAGGACATCTGTTCAACAATGTTCTTAGCAGCACTATCTGTAATAGCCAGAAACTGGAAGCAGCCTATATGCCCCTCAACCGAAGAATGGATGGAGAAAATCTGGTACATTTACACAATGGAGTACTACTCAGCAGAAAAAAATCAATGGAATCTTGAAATTTGCAGGATAATCAATGGAACTCTAAGAAACCATTCTGAGTGAGGTAACCCAATCACAAAAAGACAAACATGATATGTACTCAATCATATGTGGATTTTAGACATAGACTAAGAGATTACCATCCTACAATCCACACTGCCAGAGAAACTAGTAAACAAGGAAGACCCTAAAAGAGACAAACTTTGTCCCCTGGAGAAGGGGAAAGGGTCACCATCCCCTGAGCAAATTGAGAACATGGGAAGAGGAGGGGAGGAAGCTATGAGAGTGGGAAGGGAAGAAAAGGAAGGATGCAGAGGTCATAAGGAAGCAGAAATTTTGAGTCAGGTGTAGATTAGAAGAAAGGACATATGATAGGTAGGATTTTAGTTGTGGGGATGCTAGAGGAGGAAGGGAGGGAGAAGGGAACTGGTATCGTCATGTAATTCAATCTTGTTTGTAATTCAAATATATAAAAAATAAAAAGCTAAAAAAAAAAAGAAAGAAATCAGGCTGAGCAAGCCATGAGGAGCAAGCCAGTAAGTAGCACCCTTCATGGCCTCTGCATCAGCTCCTGCCTGTTTAAATTCCTACCCTGATTTCCTTTGGTGATGAAAGTGTAAGCCAAAAAAGCCTTTTCTCCCCCCCAAGCATTACCAGCCAAGACAATATGGCTCCACAGAACTCAGTAACCCTCAGTAACTGAGAGACTGAGAAATGCAATATAGCTGAAGCCCAAGACAATGACTTCAAATAGCTATTATGAATGTCTTCTAGGATGTTAAAGACAATATAAATAAATCCCTAAATTAAGTATATGAAAACACAACAGAACAGGAGAATGAAATAATGAAAATAATGCAAAACATAAAAGTATAATTTAACAAAGAAAAAGAATCACTAAATATACCACAAACATAAATAAAACTGGAAATGAAATATTCAGGAAGTCAAACAAAAATCTCAAAGGTAAGTCTTGTCAACAGAGTGTAGGACATGGAAGAAAGAATCTCAGGAGTTAAAGACAAGGTAATAAAAGTAGATATGTTAATCACAGTGAAATTTAAATATAAAAGTTCCAAGGACAAAACATTGATGAAATCTGGGAAACTATGAAAAGACTAAATCTACCAATAATAGGAATCAAGGAAGAAGAAACCCAGGTCAGAGTACAGAAAATAGTCAACAAAAGACACAGACTATCAGATTGATTTTACAAAACTAGTCCCATCCCTTTTGATGCATCCAAGAAACATGCTTTATCATCAAGCAGAGATATAACCTCGGGATAAAGAGATGGTGGAAGAAAATATTCCAAGCAAATGAACCCAAGAAACAAACCACTGAAGCCATTTTAATGTATGAGAAAAAAAACTGCAAACAAAACTAGCCAAAAGAGATAGGGAGAAACATTACATATTCATCAATGGAAAAATCTACCAAGAGAATATTGCATATATATATATATATATATATATATATATATATATATATATATATATCCAAACACATGGGCACCCAAGTTCATAGAAGAAACATTTCTACAGATGAAATTACATGTTTTCCCATACAGTTATAGTGGGTGATTTCAATACCCAATTCTTTCCAGTTGACATATTTTCCAGATAAAATCTAAAACAGAGAAATGTCAGAGATCAATGATGTTATAAATCAAATGGTCCTAGCAGATATTTACAGAGCATTTTACTCAAACATAAAAGAATATTCCTTCTTCTCAGGAGTTCATAGAACTTTCTCCAAAATTGACCACATACTTGGACACATACCAAGTCTCAACAGATACAACAATACTGAAATTATATCATATGTTTTTCTAATCACTTTGAATTAAAACTGGAGGCCAACAATAACAGAGAGCTTCCAAATTCATAAAAACTTAAGCAACTGACTACTGAATTAAAAATGGGTCAAGACATAATGAGTGCAAACTTGTGCAGCCACTTTGCAAATCAGTATGGCAGTTCCTCGGGAAAATGGGAATCAGTCTATCACAAGATCCAACAATTCTACTCTTAGGCATATACTCAAAAGATGCACATTCATACAACATGGACATCTGTTCAACTATGTTCATAGAAGCATTATTTGTAATAGCCAGAACCTGGAAGCAGCCTAGATGCCCCTCAACTGAAGAATGGATAGAGAAAATGTGGTACATTTACACAATGGAGTACTACCCAGCAGGGGAAAAAAATAGAATCTTGAAATTCACAGACAAATGGATGAAAGTAGAAGAAACTATCCTGAGTGAGGTAAGCCAGTCACATAAAGACAAACATGGTATGTACTCACTCATATATGGATATTAAACACAGAGCAAAGGATTGCCAGCCTACAATCCACACTTCCAGAGAAGCTAGGAAACAAGGAGGACCCTAAGAGAGACATACATGGAGAAGGGGAAAGGGACAAGATCTCCTGAGCAAACTGGAAACATAGGGGATAGGGGAGAGGTGTTTAGGGGAAAGAGTAGGGGAGAAGAGGAAGGGAAAGGAGGACATAAGGGAGCGGGAAGATTAAGTTGTGGGAAGAATAGAGGAGAGCAAGAAAAGAGATACTATAAAAGAGGGAGCAATTATAGGTTTAAAGAGAAATCTGGCACTAGGGAAATGTCCAGAGATCTACAAGGTTGACCCCCAACTAATACTAATCAATAGTCAAGAGGCTACCTTAAATGCTCTTCTCCAATAATGAGATTGATGACTACCTTATATGCCATCCTAGAGCCTTCACCCATTAGCTGATGGAAGCAGAAGCAGACATCCATAGATAAACACTGAGCTGAACTCCTGGAATACAGCAGAGACAGACAGGAGTGATAAGAAAAGGGGTCAAGACCAGGTTGGAGAAACCCACAGAAACAGCTGACACGAACAATGGGTATCTTATGAACCACAGACTGATAGCTAGGAAAACAGCATAGGGCTGACCCAGACTCCCTGAACATGGGTGTCAGTTAGGAGGCCTGGACAATCTATGGGACCTCGGGGAGTGGGTCATTATTTATCCCTAGTATATGAATGGACGTTGGGAGCCCATTCAACATGGAGGGATACTCTCTCAGCCTGGACACGTGGGGAAAGGTCCAGGCCCTACTCCCAATGATATGGCAGACTTTGAAGATCTGCCATGGAAGGCTTCACCCTCCCTGGGGAGTAGAAATGGGATGGGATAGGGGGTTGATGGGGTCTGGGAAGGAGGCAAGCGAGGGAACTGGGATTGTCATGTAAAAACAAGATTGTTTCCAAATTAAATTTAAAAAGAAATAAAATTAAAACTTTTTAGAATTGAATGGAAGTAAAATGTACCCAAACCTATGGGGTGCAATGAAGAAGATGCAGTGCACAGCTGAAGGCAATGTAGAAAAAGAATTAACACCCGAGAGAAGTATACAGGAAGAAATAGTCAAACTGAGAAATGAAATAAATAAAATGTAGCCAAAAATCAGCACAAGAATCAATACAATGAAAAATTCTTTTTTGAAAATATCAATAAGATAGATAACCTTTAGCCAAATTAACTAAAAGATAGAGAAATAAGATCCAAATCAATAAACATTAGAAACAAGAAGAGGAACACAACAGCAGACATCAAGGAAATTCAGGGGACACACTTAAAATTTTATACTGTATCAAATTGTAAAATCTAAAAGAAATTAATATATTTCTTGATATATACAATGTAACAAAGTTAAATCAAGACAAGATAAACAATTTAAACAGTCCTATAACTCCTAGTTAAGTAGAAACAGTAATTAAAAGTTACCTAAACAGAGTAAGTCCAGGCCCAGTTTTGATTTAGCACAAAATTCTACCAGACCTTCAAAAATACCCTTAAATTATTGCCCAAAAATAGAAACAGAAGGAGCCTGTCACAATTCTTTTTATGAGGCCACATTTAACCTCATACTGAAACAGCCCAAAGACCCAACAAAGCAAGAAAAGTACAATTTCTCTAATGAAGACAGATTGAAAAATTCTTAATAAAATACTGACAAACTGAATCCAATAATACATCAAAAAGATGTTCCACCAGGATGAAGTAAGCTTCATTCCAGAGATGCAAGAATGGTTTGACTTATATAAATTGATAAAAGCAATTCACTACATAAGGCTGAAAGACAAAAATCACATGATAATCTCATTAGATACAGAAAAGGTCTCTCCATGATCAATTTCCTAGAGAGAATACAAGGAACATACCTCAATGTTAATACAGGCAATTAACAGCAAGTCCACAGACAACACCATTGTGAATGGAGAGAAATACAAAATATTTGTACTGAAATCAGGAAGAAAACAAGAATGTCTATTCTCCTTATACATATTTAATATGGTACTTGAAGTCTGTGCTGGAGAAATAAGACAATTAAAGGAGATCAAGGATATACAAACTGGAAAGGAAGAAGTCAAAATATCTTTATCAGATATTTGTGGTATCAAGTTTTACATAAAAGACTGTAAAAATTCCACCAAGGAACTCCTTGAGCTGATAAACCCTTTCAGCAATGTAACAAGAGACAAAACTAACTAAAAAAAAAAGAATCAGTAGATTTCCTATATACAAATATCAAATAGACTTAGAAAGAAATTGTAGAAACAACACCTCTCACAATAGCATCAAAAATATAAAATAATTTGAGCAACTCCAACCAAGCAAGTCAAAGTCTTATATGATAAAAACTTTAAGACATTGAAGAAAGAAAATGAAGACAATATCAGAAGATGGAATATTCCCCATGCTTTTGAATGGTAGGATTAACATACTGAAAACAGTGCTCCTACCAAAAACAATCTATAGATTCAGTGCAATCCCCTTCAAAACTCCAGCACAATTCTTTAGAGATCTTGAAATGACAGTTCTCAGTTACATATGAAAATGCATCACACACACACACACACACACACACACACACCAAAAGAACCCCCCAAAAATAGGATAGATGAAAGAATCCTGAATAATAAAACAACTTCTAAAAATTACCATCTCCAACCCAAGTTGTGCTACAAAGCTGTAGTAATAAAATTAGCATAGTGTTGGGATAAAATCAGACATATTGATCAATGGAACCAAACTGAAGAGCCAGATATAAATCTACAAAATGATGGACAACTGAAATTTTATAAAGAAGCCAGAAATACACACTGGAAGAATGATAATATCTTTAATAATTGGTGTTAGTCAAACTGCATCATTGCATGTAGAAGAATGCAAATAGTTACTTATTCTCACCCTGTGTAATACTCAGCTCCAAATGGATCAAGGACCTCAACATAAGGCCAGATACCCAGAATCTGATAGAGGACAAAGGGAGACTAATCTTGAATTCAGTGGCACAGGAAACGACTTTCCAAACATGACATTGAAAACACAAACATTAAGACCAACAATTGATAAACGGGGTCTCATAAAACCGAAAAGCTTTTGCACGGCCTAAAAAAAGCATCTGGACAAAGCGGCAACTACAGGTAAAAATTTTTATAATCACATATCTAGTAGGTGGTTAATATCTAAAGTATATAAAGAACTAAAAAAGCTGGACATAAAGAAAACAGTTAAGTTAATATAAAATGGGTACAGAGAACAAAGAGTTCTAAATATGGAGCACAGATAAGTGAGAAATACTTATAGAAATTCTCAGCATCCTCAGTCAATAGGGAAATACAAATCAGAATTACTTTGATATTTTATCATACAACAGTCAAAATGCCCAATATCAATAAAACAATATAATCCATGTTGTCAAGGATATGGGGTAAGAGGAACACTTGTCAGTGTGGTGTTCATTCGGGAAACTGGGAATAAATTAGACTCATTATCTATCTATATCACTTTTGAGCATGTACCCAAAGGACACTACATGTTACTACAGAGACACTTGTTCATCCATGTTCATTGCTACTCTCTATTCATAATAGCCAGAAGTTAGAAAAAGCTTAAATATCCATTAAGAGATGTATAGATAATGAAAATGTAGTGCATTTACACAGTGGCATGTTATTAAGAAGTTAAAAATGAAATCATTTCCTGACATTCTTTGGAAAATTAATGGAGCTAGAAAAAAATCATTCTAAGTGAAGTAACCTGGACCTCAAAAGACAAATATTGTATGTATCCCCCTATATGTGGATGTTAGCCTTCACTAAATGTGCTATTATCAGTAAACCACAGAGGTCAGGCATGGAGTAAAGAACTATGATCAAGGGGATGATCTCTAAGGGAAAGAAAAGTGAATAAATTGTTAGAGACAGAGGGAGATTGCTATGGCAGTGTTAAATTCAAAGGGGAGGGAAGAGGGAGATAAGGGAGGCAATGTGTGGAGGAATAGATAACATGCAGGGCCATTTGAAGGATCACATAAAAACCTACTACATAGAAGTTTCTTCAAATGTGTACATATATGAAATAAATCTAAATAAAGTCACCAAATAGCTGGGGAGACAAAGGGCCTTGTAGACAACACTATCCACCAAGTGAAACCTCCAGTGGAAGAAATATGTTCAGTCTAATAGGTTGTTTACCAAAGGTACCCAGTGAAAACTTCTAAATAACCCATGCCGAATACCAAGGCTATTGGTTGCTCTCTACAAACTGATTGGAAGGCCCTATCACCACTGACAATACTTACATATCTCATTGAATATGTAGACATCTACTTGGACCTTTCTAGGGCCTTCTACTATGGCTAGTTTTTATGACAATAAAAGGTCTTCACACTAATAGAGGAGGAAGTTAACCACCAACCCAGCTATAAACTCTTGCATCTATAATGGTGAGTCCCTTGCATGATATGATGGTGAAATAATGACATATGCATTATGGGAATAACCAGCCACCATGTTACTGGGTTTAAGTCCCATTCCATGAGATGAAACCCATTTCCTGACATTGACTGGGCAGCCAAGAACCTGAGACTAGATAGACCAAGGATCTAGGGTAAAAGCAAATACTATTCTGCCAAAAGAATGTAGCAATTAAATCAATTGTAATGGCATTGTGCTATACTAATAGATCCTTATCTTACTCAGCCATCATCCCAGAAACTTCTTTCTACAGTAGATGAGAACAAACACAGAGAGCCACAATGTGAAGAGAGTGAGAGACCACTTCTATGTGGGATGTCATCTTCACACCCCTCCCCTCAGGTCTAAGGAACTATGCCTAAATAGAGGCAGAAATGATGTAATAGCCACAAGAGATAGATGTTTCCAAGGAAACAGTGTTTGCTAGATGCAACAAGACTAAACCACATATGAATTCATAGAGACTATGACAGCATGGATTGGGCCTGCAAAGGACAAACAAGATTTGTTCTCTGTGCTGAGATGGGGAATTAGACTCAAGCACTCATCCCTAAACAAAAAACTATGTTCAACTGACAAGTGTTTACAAGGGAAAAATTAGTTTCTCCAAAGGAGTGACAGTACATATCAAAACCACATTTATGGACACACTCCATGCCCAGCTGTGGATAGACAACACTAAACAACTCAATGGTATTAGATTTTTAAAAAAATCTCATATTGCTTTGTTTGGATATTTTGTGTAGAGAGAGTTTCTGTCCAGCCTGGTCCCATTGCCCTTCAGCCCCAAATAAACACACTGATGCTTATATTAATTATAAACTGTTTGCCCAATGGCTCACACTTCTTATTGGCTATCTCTTTCTTAATTACTCACCCATAACTACTAATTTATGTTTTCTACATGGCTTTATCTTACCAGATAACACTGACACATCCTATCTTCCCGGTAGCTACATGGCACCTCCCTCCAGGCTTCTGTCTCCTCTCCCTAGAATTCTCCTTGTCTGATAGCCCTGCCTGTACTTCCTACCTGGCTTGAAATTATATATAACAAACATTCTCAAGCTAGAAATATAGTTACAATATTTAGTTCATTAACACTTATCAAAATTTAAAGAAAATACTCTATGCTCTATTCTATTTTTGCGAGTCTAAAGTTTTATGTGTAACTTATCTGTTATAATAATTAAGGAAATCCATAACTTTAACGGTCTTTGATTCTATCAAAGACCTCAGAAGGATAATATATAAACTCCAGAATTGGCAGAGACATCTAGCTGCCTGAACAGTCACCCAAAGTTCCTCTGTAACATTGCAGCATCCATCTTCAGCCTACAGGCCTAGTGTATCTGTCAGACTTCTCAGTGAATAAAGAAATTTGAAACTGTCCTGCCTGTATTGGCAGTTTGTCAGTCATTTTTCTCTGTGCCCTGCAGAATGTCTGGAAGACTCTTCCATACTGTAGGAACCCTGCAGGACTGTCCCATCTTGTTGTGGTAAGTTCAGCAGTCACTTTATTGTGGGTCCTTCATGTTCGGTTTATATAACATATAGTCAAACATTCTAGGCAAGAGCAGTTTCTTGCTCAAATGGCTAGCCTTGCAATGTTGAAGAGAAACTCCATAACAAGTTTCTTTGATACCCATCTTCCTCTCTGATGTAATTGGTGTTGCCAGGAACAGTTGTGCCTCTTTGTTATTAAAAACCCTAATAAACCATTTTAAATGCCATATTCTTAAGATCTTTGAAAGGTTTTAAATAATATCTATCCATCTCAAGTATATCTCTGTATATCTAGAAAACCTAACATAACTGTAAGTTTTGAATATAATAGATGACTATCTATAATCTGTATTTAATTTTACATTATATTTTTAAGTGAGCTGTATAAACACAATATCTAAACAAGAATAGAAATATTCCTATAACACAATTGACCTTAAATTTGTAGCAATAAATCAAAATCCACACCAAAACAAAGCATTCATTTCTATATTAAATTCCCTTTTTTTAAATTAGGAGATTGACTATGAACATTAACCATTTATAATCAACCCTGTTTAAATGAAAACAAACATTTATAAACAATATTTGGGAATTTGGGCGTTTTTTCTCTCTAAACTGCTTTCTGCTGTTTGGTGGCACTGTCCATACCAAGGGGATCGTGAGAAACCCTAGAATCATGGCTAAATCCTTGCTGTAGGGATCAATGAGGCTGCATGATCTTTGGTGTTTTGATGTTGAATCACCTGGGCCATTGCATCAGGGGTTCTTGCTTGATCAAACCATATTAGTCTAAAAGGAATTCACAGCTTTTCTTATTTGGTAGAAACAAAAACAGAACTTTTCTTCCAAGGTAACATGTCCTTAGACTTAAATTTTGAAGTCAAGGCATTTTCAAAATATATAGGTTGGATTCATCCAGCAGCATTTATATCAAATGTCTGTTAGCAGCTGTTGCTTTGTCCTTAGCAATCAAACAATTCAAAGACAACACAGTAACATACAGTATCCAGACTTTCTGTGTATTTTCCATCTTTAATGGTGTTTTTTTTTTAAACTCTATTTCTTTTACTTCTATTTTTTTGTTGTTTTTTGAGACAGGGTTTCTCTGTGTATTTTGCCTATCCTGGAACTCACTCTGTAGACCAGGCTGGCCTTGAAATCACAGATATCTGCCTGCCTCTGCCTCCGAAGTGCTGGAATTAAAGGCATGTGCCACCACACCCAGCTACTCTATTTTTTTATTTTGTTATTAAGGAATTTCTCTATTCTTTTTTTTCTCTCCCAAGCCAACATATATTTATAAACCACTATATAACATTCAGAGGTTTTGTTTCTCTGAATCTATTTTTTACTGTATATCCCTATCTTTTTCTGATCACATGAGTCTTATCTGCTAAAGAGCATGGCTAAAATTAATGCTGAAGCTTATTCCTTTCCATTCCTTGGATTTCTGAGAGTCTAGCTTCATATGTATTGCCACAACTCTGTGGACTTTCTAGTTCCATGATACCACCAAGAAGCATGCTACCTGCTGCTCCTAAATACCACTTAATTGTTTGGTAGCAGGGCTTCTTAAAAGAGGCCTGTGCTTTTGGCTACTAATGCTGTCAGGAAGCCTCCCTTAAAGGAGCCTTGAGCCTCTGCTTGTCTCTAGCAAACAAAGCTCACCCATGGAAATGCTGCTACCAAGAAGCCATGACTTGCTCCTTCTCTCTGATCTCTCAGCATTTCCCTCTATATCTGACTGTGGCTTTTTATTATTTAGACCAATTAAGAACTCCATTTATGACTGGACCCTGCAGAGGGACCTGGAGGCATAACAAAGCAACGAGTTTCATCTTCAGCCCTTCTGCTCTTGCCCATCCACCCTCCAGTTGAGAGGAGAAGGAGAGACCCCACCTATACCAGTTGGAAGAAGAGATGGGAAGACATCAGCATTAGAACACATCCAACAACGGAAATGCTTATATGATACCACCAGAGTCTAGGGACTCTACACCAGCAAGACCTGAACATCCCAACACAGATGAAACAGAAGAGAAGCACCTTAAAAACAACCTCATGAAAATGATAGAGGCTCTCAAAGAGGATACGAGAAGATCCTTTAAAGATACGGAAGAAAAACAAAACCAAAAATGCAAATCAAAAAATCTCTTAAAGAAAGCCAAGGAAAAAAACAATCAAACAGATGAAGGAAACAATTCAGACAGTTTAAGACCTGAAAACTGAAATGGAGACAATAAAGAAAAAACACAAACTGAGGAATGCTAGAAATAGAAAAGCTAAGTAAACAATCAGGAACCACAGATGCAAGCATAACCAACAGAATACAAGAGGTGGAAGAGAGAATCTCAAGAGTTGAAATACACTAGGAGAAATAGACTACTATACCCAGAAAAGCTGGCTGATGGACCATTCTGATATAGCTTAGTTTTTGTTTTACACTAGAAGCTGTACAAGAAGTTATTTCAAGACTATTAACAAGAAGAAATTGAAGATATATCCTGCAAAAAATGAAATAAAATGTTTGATGCCTTAAAGTCTTGGGCAATTGTATTTATTCAGTTTCATTACATATATACATATATACTTATACATATATAAAAATATACATATATTTACCCAGTTTTGGACATAAGTGAGTGCTAGTATCACAAAGACAGAATCTGCCCAACATTTTCATTAAAGAAGAGAAACAAAGTCTACTTTGAAACAGTGATTGGGCTCTTAAAATCTTCAGGTGAGACTTCTTATTCAATGTGCAATATATGCAAATGTTTCATCATGCTAAATGGAAAAACTGCAATGCATATTTATAAGAACAATATGATTAATATTGTAGAAAATTATTTTCTTAATCTTAAGACATTTAGACAATTCTATAAAAATAAACTTTTTAATATTATCAGTAACCTATGCAAATTCACTCCATCCAAAATAATAATGGATTAATCTCATTTGCAGTTTTAACATTATTGACCATACCCTTTATTATAAGTTCTATTTTCTATAAAGAATGAGTTGATATCAGAGCACATAAAAAACAGACAAGGTTCCTAGCACCTAGGTTACTATTTCACACAATGTCCTCTTTCCCTTTATCATTGTATTAGTTATTTTCCTGGTTGGAAGGCAAAAGTGGCTAACAGAAGCCAATAAAAAAGGATATAATTCAGTGTGCTGTTTCAGAGGATCCCAGTTCTTCAGAGTGATGAGACTTGACAGAATGTCTCAGTACATGGTGGCAGCACATGTTCAAATGGAAGTGGATCAGGAAGCAAAACATAACTGGAGCCTCCTGCCTGGCTGTGGTCTTCAAATACCCAACCCTAGTGATTGATCTGCCTTTACTATCCTGGGATCATTTAGATTACAGAGCCTCCACAAACTCCAACTGGGGACAAGGTGTTTAGAATACAAACCTGTGGAGGAGCATTTTAAATTCTAGCCACAATATCCATCCTAATATTCAGTCAAGTGCACTTTTCAGATAATTTTAAATGTAATTTAATACATATTCCAGCATCTGCCTTGAGTAGTCATATCTAGCCTTGTAACACACAATGAACAATTTTTGCTCAGTAAAGAGACTTTGCCAATGAGGGAGAGTCTGTTTTCTACCCATGCTGAACATTAAAATCTTAAGCACAAAAACATAACAATTAAAAATAAATATTAAAATGAGAAGGAAACAAAGAACAAATATTAAAGTTCTTCAGAGAAATGGGGAGAAATATGGTTTTCACATTTAGTGCAGCTTAGTAAGGAGACACATTTGAAAGAGTAAGAAAGGAGGCGAATTATGGATTAGAATGTTTGACAACTAAGTTGTTGCACTTCAAATTCTTTAATTGTTTTATTTTATTATGTTTATGTGTACGTAGACATGTGTCTGTGTCTATATGTATATGTGTGTGCTTCTATATGTACATGTGCATATAGATGCCTGCAGAAGCCAGAAGAAGGTGTTCAATCCTCTTGAGCTGGAGTTACAGGTGGTTGTGAGCCACAGGTTTGGTTGCAAGAAACTGCAAGAGCATCAAGTCCTCTGAAGCACTGAACCATCTCTCCACCCAAGCTATTTCATTTCAAACAGTGCTGATACAGTTCAAATGAAAATAAATCATAATGAAACGTTTATGGGGCTGGAGTTCAGTTGGTTAAGAGCACTTGTTGCTCTTCCAAATAAAGAGCCATGTGGTGACTTACAACTGCCTATATAACTCCAGTTTTAGGGGATCCAACATCCCTACTTTGTTCTCTGTGGCACCAGGCACACATGTGGCATAAACACACACACACACACACACACACACACACACACACACACACACACACACACACACACACATCTTTAAAAAAGAAAACATTTGTGAAGAGAAAATACACTTAGGCTTAACAACCTTATATAATATCACATATGTTGGAAAAACACCAAGTTAATAAAAGTTACAAAATTCATAAATTTATAATTGATAAAAGAGAAACAACAGGGAAATACTCATTTTCTCAATCTCCTTAGTAATCAAAGAAATGAAAAAATACTATTAATCCTTCTATTACCAATCATATTTTAAAGTTTACATTAAATATGGCTTAACATTGCAAAGTATTTGAAAAAGGCAATAGTTCAAATGGAACTCTAAATGAGGACACATTTCCCAGAGAGCAAGTTGGCAGTGTAGCTCAAGCACCATAAAATATTCATCTCTTTTGATTTATGAATTTCTCTTCCAGAAATCTACCCATTAAACACAATATACTCACAAACATAATTTCAAATAAGCAATCTGCATGGCAAGATTATCATTGCAAAGTAAGTGCTGATCTTTGGGTATGGCTTACTCCTTAAATTTCTTTGGAAAATTTGTCTTCAAAGTAGTGATATAAGAGTCAGCTGAACCTAATGTGAGTTTTTATCAGAAGAAATCAGGGTTTTTCTCATGGGAACTTCAGTTAGTTCTTTTGAATAGTCAAAAGTACAGCAGGTCTGAGCCTTCCCCTCACTGTTTATACATTCTCTCATGATGTACTTTCTTCCTCTCAGATATGCATGTGTCTAAACTGCCATTTACTGTGATGTGATACAAGGCTCTCACAAGTTCTGGCATGATGATATCTGCACTTTCAGTCTCAACAATTTATGAACTCAGTAAGTCTTCTTTCCTTGGGAATTTTCCTGCCTCGATTATTTTATTACACTAATAAAAAAGAAAGCAATACAATTAGCTTCTGTAGAGTATTCGAACCGCCAGGCATTGGTGGCACAGGCCTTTAATCCCAGCACTCAGGAGGCAGAGGCAGGCAGATCTCTGTGAGTTCGAGGCCAGCCTGGTCTCCATAGCAAGTGCCAGGTTAGGCTCAAAAGCTACACAGAGAAACTCTGTCTCGAAAAAACAAAATCAAAAACAAAAACAAAAAAGAATATGAGAACCAAGTGGTTAATTCCTAATAGTCAGATGATAAATAAATATATAGATAGATTATCACCTATCTATAATATATACAGATAGATAAATAGATGATAGATCAATCAATTGCTAGATAAACCATAGATAGTAGATCAATGATAGATAGTTGATAGATGATGATAGACACATAGATGAAAAATAGATACAGATAAGTATAGATAGATAAATGACAGATAAATACAGATAGGTAGTTACAGATAGATGATAGATTATACATAGATGATAAATAGAGATACATAGATATAGAGATACTGATGATAGATTACATAATAGATAGAAGATACATAGGTAGAGAGATATTTGCTACAAAACAAGAAGTGATACTTATGATAATCCAGGTTAACATTCCAGTAACTGGTCATGTGTCTGTAGGCTCTGTGTATAACTTTCTTTATTCAATTATCTAATCTGTATTTCCTTTGTCTTCAGCACACATTGAAGCTATACATGTTACTTTACCTGGTGCAGTGATACAAGCATTTCTTCACAGAGAAACTGGGTCATTTCTAGACCTTCCTAGGTTATATTTTTAATCTTCTTCTTATCTTTATCATAGGACATAGTAAGAGCAATAAAAAAATTCTTAAGAAACTTCCAAGCTCATTCTTCCTTGCCTTTATTCTTGTGTAATAGAATTTAATTACCTCTTAGTGGGTAGGAGCAATGATCCCAGCCAGCATGGAAACAACTTCCTTAGCTTGATGATTGGTGATAATTATTTATGATACTTTGCACACTTCTGTTTCACGATCATTTGATAGATTGTCATCACCGATTTATTAATAGAATTAGAGCAATTAGTATCTTCATGTTTAATTGTATCCAAGTGTTGTCCTAGACCATTCAGGCTTCTGTAATGGAAATATTTCATACTGAACAATTTATAAACAGTAGAAACATTTCTCACATTTTTTGGAAATGGGAAAATACAAAATCACAGCACCAAGAAATTAAATTCCTTGTTCTTTGCTTTGAAGTATGCATTTTCCTGTTACATCCTCATATTGGGGGAAAGCCAAAATGCTTACTTAATTTTCTTTTTAGAATAGTGCCAGTAATATGTATCATCAGAATCCTCATGACTTAATCGCCCAGCACAAAGCCTCATCTATTAATTTTTCACATTACAATTAACTTTAAATATGGGAATGCTGGATGAACACATTTTGACCAAAGCAAGAACCATTACCTACACCTCAAAGACAACACATTTCTCCAGGAGAAAAAATAGTGAGAGGGTATGCATTTCTGTGGTTATGGAGGCTGAAAAGTGAAGTCTCAAAGGTGGAAAACTAAGGGCACTAATGATATTGTTCCAGCCAAAGGCTTGAGGATGAGAAAGGCCAAAGGGCAAATTCCCAACTGAGTACAAATCTGAGAGAGAAGATAGAGGTCTTTGAAGACAATGGGGGTACAGAAGAAAATATTTCCTACTCAGCATTTTAGTCAATTCAGACTTCTCTTACATTAGATGAGCCCTCTCAGCCTACTAATTCAAATTTAAATCTAATACCAAGATGGTATGTTCCTCTTTGGCATACCCAGAAAAGTAGTCAAATAAAAGGGCTCTAGTGGCCTAGATAAATAGGCACAGACAATTAATTATCACATACAGGATACAGAAAATAACAGGATCCAGCATGTTCAGGATGGCTTGGCCATAACAAAAAGAAAAGAAAAGAAAAGAAATAAAGATTAATTTTCTTTTTTCTATCTTAGGCACTTGAATGAATAGTGGTGTTGGGATAATCTTTTTGTATACTATGTAAATAGTGTCTCTATCCTTCCTGACCTGCTAAGGCACCTCCTTGGGGTGAAGTTTTTCTTGTAGTATCTTCATTAGGGATGGATTTGTGGATAGATATTTTTAAATTAGACTTTGTCATGGAATACTTTGTTTTCTCCTTCTATGGTGTTTGAAAATTTTGCTGGATATAGCAGTCTTGCCTGGCATTGGTGGACTCTTAGAGTCTGCAAGACATCCTTCCAGGCCTTTCTGTCTTTTCAGAGTCTCTTCTGAGAAGTCAGAGGTTTTTCAAAGGCTACAGTATGCTTCTTACTCTTTGACCATATGTGTTTATAAGCAGGAGAACTTATTACACAGAAACTGTTTGTGCTAGTTGATAGAGCTTTCTTTACCTGTGGCAGTTTTAATGACAATGACCACATAGGCTCCGATATTTGAATGATTAGCAACCAGAGAGTGCAACTGTGAGAAAGATTAGCAGGTGTGGCCTTATTGAAGCAAGTGTTCACTAGGGGTGGGCTTTGAGGTTTCAAAAGTCCCAGTGGCTTTCTCTTTCACCCTGACTGCTGCCCACAGATCAGGATGTAGCTCTCAGATACTTCTCCATTATCATCCTTGCCTATGTGAAAATGTGCTCCTCACCATGATGGTAATGAACTAACTTCTGAAACTGTAAGCAAGATCCAATTAAATCCTTCCTTTTGTAAGAGTTGTCATGGTGGTCATGGTTCCTCCTCACAGGGATAGAACATTAATTAAGACACCACTTACTGGTCTTTTGGAATACATGCAACAAAAACTTGTTTTAGGCTTCTGGAAATGTTGCTTTATTAAGGAGTGATAAAGGTTCTTTACCTTTAGTGAACAATGAATGGCAAATTGGAATAAAAACAGCTTGCAACACAGCCACTCTTTGAGAGATTCTTCAAAACTATTTAAATTCAGTGTTTTCCTGAAGTTAAGAAGGCAATATATTACCTTGCTTCCTGTTAAGATTTCAAAGGCTCAGTAGGCTTCTGTAACATTTAACAATAATGCTAAATGAAGGCTTAGTACTCAAAAAGTATTACTGTTTGCAGTTAAAGTTCCATCCATTTAATTTATTCTTTGGAGGGCAACTAAAACTCATTCTTGGGCTTCCAGTAGAGTTGCTTTCCGAAACGCTCACACAGGCCTCTTTATATACTGTGCAAATGCAGGGTGGACAAGAAGTCTAGGCTGCTTATAACACTGTTTGATACACATCCAAAATACTCACTAAACTTAATTCTTCCAATTAGTCAAAAAACAGAACATACTTAATTGATTTCTAACTGATTTTTTTTCAAAACAGGTTTCTTTTCTCTTTGAAGAGAATGTGATCATATGCAACAGGAAATCAAGGCGTTTTACTCAGAAGCTGTTTTTGGTAACTGTTAGAGCTTTGTCCACTTATCTTCTGAATGCAAACAAGTGTAGCTAGTCTTAGGCTTCTCAGAATGCTGTTTGTAATGCTAATGCTCCTTTACCAACAATGAAAATGCAAGGTGCACTGGAAGGAAAGACTGCAAATACCATATCTGCATATGCACTGAGGTACATCCTAGAAACATAACTTACTTCTATCATGGGATTCAAAGAGGGAGAAGTATTCACTTTTCTTCCCGTTTATTTTCTCTAAGGCTACAATAGGTTTCTTCATATATGCAGTGAAAATGAGGGATTATAACTCAGAATTTATTTTATAGCTTAGAACTTTGTACACCTAAAATCTCTTTTGAAGTACAACTAATAAATCAGTCTTTGGCTTCTGGGACATTTGATTTTGAAGTGGTCATACGATGGTTAGTTACAAGAAGGACTGCTTAAGATATAGCTTATCTTTGACATATGTCTAAAAATCATACTAAACTTCCATACATAAGTAACTAAAGGGAACATATCTACTTGCTTCTAATTTGCCTTTTTTTTAAAAAAAATAAAAATGATATTTTACTAGTTCTTTTCTAAGTGCATTTAACCTATTTTGGTCATATATACCCATCTCCCTCAATTCGTCACATATCCACCCTCATCCACCTACCAACTCAATTTCAAGTCCTCATTTTCTTGTTTGTTAACCCATCAACTCCAATTTGAATTGTCCAAGCACTCTTGGGTGTGGACCTGTGTTGTAGTGTGTTAAAACTACAGGGGTCACACTAATAAAGAAAACTAGCTCTTCTTTTCCCAGAAACTATAAAATGGCAATGTCTCGTAAGACAAGCATGGATTACATGCTCAGCTCCCCTCTTTGTGCTGAGATTTTGTCTGGGTTGAGTGTTTGCAGGTCTTATGAATATTATCACACTCACTGTAAGATCACATATGCAACTTTTTTTTTTTTTTCCGTGACAGGGTTTCTCTGTGTAGCTTTGGAGCCTATCCTGGCACTTGCTCTGGAGACCAGGGTGGCCTCAAACTCACAGAGATCTGCTTGCCTCTGCCTCCCGAGTGCTGGGATTAAAGGCATGTGCCACCAACACTCGGTCACATGTGCAACTTTAATGTGTCTGAAAAATACTGTTATCATGCAGTTATATACCATCTCTGACTCTTATAATTTTCCCAAGCTGTCTTCTATGAAGATCCTTAAGTTTTAGAAGGAGGGATATCTTAGAGTTTCTGTTCTGGTTATGAAACATGACCAAAAGGAACTTGGGGAGGAAATAATTTTTTTAAGCTTATAGTTTGTATTCTGTCATCCAGGGAAATCAGGGCAGGAACTCAAAGCTGGAACCTAAAGGCAGGGAGGAGTTGATGCAGAGGCCATGGAGGAACACTGTTGTGTTGGCTTCCTCCTCATGACTTGCTCAATCTGCTTCCTTATGGCTTCCAGGACCACCAGCGCAATGGTGGCACTGCTCACAGTGTACTTGGCCCTCCCACATCAATCATCAGTGAAGAATCAACTATTTTGCCTTATGGAGGTATTTTTTCATGTGAGAGACCCTCTCCCTAAATTATACTAGCTTGTATCAAGTTCACATAATGACCAGCACATGTATAATGAAATCATCCCACTTAGGCTGAGAACTCCAAAGGTTCCTATTCTCTGAACATTTATCAGTTGTGGTTCCCACTGTTATTGTCACCCACTGCAGAAAAAAGGTTCTCATCCAGAGTTGAAGGATGCACTGATAAATGGGTATATTTATCCCCAAGAAGTCATGGGGAGTCATTTTAATACTATGTCCATTTTGCAAAACTATTGCTGAATTTTTTCTTTTCTTTCATTTTTTACTAATTAAATTTTCTCTTTCTCATTTTAAAAATTGTATTTCTCTCATACAATACATTCCAAGCATGGCCTTCCCTCCTTCCTATCCTCAATTTCTCTTCAGAGAAGAACAGGGATCCCAAGGATATTAACTGAACATGGCAGAAGAGAACACAAGATGTATTAGATTTCTCCTAAGATATGAAGACCTATCTAGCTACATGTTCTTGGCCCTGTTAATTGTTGCAGGTATGGGTTCCATCTTGGGGAGTATATCTTAGATCCAAACAGAAAGCAGTGTTTCTCTGGGTTAAGAGCAGGCTGGAGAAACCCACAGAAGCAGCTGACCTGAACAAGGGGTTGCTTGTGTACCCTAGACTGATAGCTGAGAAACCAGCATATGACTGTTCCAGACTTCCTGAAGGAGGATGCCAGTTTGGAGGTCTGGTTAATCTATGGGGCCTCTGGTAGTAAATCACTATTTATCCCTAGTACATGAATGGACTTTGGGAACCCAGTCAACATAGAGGGATAATCCCTCAGTCTAGACACAAGGGGAGGGTCTAGGCCCTGCTCCAAATGATATGACAGACTCTGAAGATCCCCCATGGAAGGCCTCACTCTCCCTTGGGCACAGAAAGGGCGTGGGATAGAAGGTTAGTGAGGGCCAGGGGAGGAGGGGAAGGTGAGGGAACTGGGATTGACATGTAAGTGAAGCTTGTTTCTAATTTAAATAAAAAAGAGGGAAAAAGAAAGAAAGGAAGTAGTGTTTCTCCTAAAACATTTCTACCATTATTGCCTTAGGGCATATTTCGCCAGCCTAGTTACTATTGTACCTCCCAATATTCACAGATGGATGCTATCAATGACTATTTTTCTCCTCCTGTAAAATGCATGATACCATTCATCACTATGAAGGCTAACAGTAGAGATGAAACTTTCTGATTAGTATCTGTCTGATCTTCCTATGCTTTACGACTCAATTATGTGGTGGCTTAAGGAATAGGGTCTTACAGTCAAGTTCTTCAGGGCAAAGAGTGATGGCAATAGCCTGTAATATTTTGAGGCAGCCACAGTGAATAAACTTATATGTTGGTCTTCAGTTCTATGAGGTTTGGTGGATGTTCTGGGGGTGGATAAAGTCAGGTTCACAGGAAGCCATGTGGGACTGGAGTGGCATGATAGGTGCACTTACTGACAGGCAGGAAAAGTGGATTGACTCTAGAGATCCCTAACTGGTGTTCTAGGTTTCTCGACTGCATGAGGGTCCAGAGTGGCATAGCAGGTGAGGTCACTGGTAGATGGGTGGCTCATCTATGGGGCAGCTCTCTACCTATAGTTACAGATTCGACTCCATGTGGCTCAAGAGTGGCTCAATAGGTAAGCAGGCAAATGATTTACTTTTTAAAGGCTACATTATGTAGCTTTTCATTGGCAATAATACATTAATATGAAACAAGAAGTGAATGCTTATTACTCAGAAAATATTTGTGCAGGCTATGTGAGTTGTCTGTATATAACTTCTTTTGAAATGTAACTAACAAAATCAATCTTAGGTTTCTGGAACTTTTATTTTTTCTAGTTGTAATATAGGCCTTCTTTTCTTGTAACCCTATAGTGAACAGTGCATATTGTATAGGAAGGAAGATTGAATTCTAACACACCCACACCTTAAGATGCATTGAATTTTCTTACAAAACTTATATCTGTCAAGCAATCAAAGAGGGACATCTTTTTCTTTGGCTTTCCAACACTTTCCTTTACAAAGGCTATAATAAGCATCTTTTCTCCATGACAATGTGAAGTAAGATATGAAGGCTTCTCCCTCAGAGGGTTTTTGTGATGACTGCTTTAGTACTTATTTCTTTTTGTAGTGAAATTAATAAAATCAGTCTGCATTTTCGGTAAGTGTTTCTCTTTTAAGTGGAAATATAGGGCTATTTTCCTGTAGTCTATTCTGCTTGGTGAATAGGAAGAAAAGATAACTTATAATAGACTCACCCATAGAATACATCCTGGATACATATTAAGATTGCTTTTGTCAACAAGACAAAGAAGGAAACACATTTGATTGCATCCTGCTTGCTTTTCAAAGGCTACTTAAAATTCCCTTTCCCTCTGACAGTAACATGCCCATATGCAACAAGAAATGAATGGTTATTTCTCCAAAAAAAAAAAAAAAAAACTTGTGCCTTTACTTCTCTCACAGTGCCAAAATTGAAACTTCTATGTTGAAATGCAACTGAAGAAATCAGTCTTAGGCATCTAGGAGTATTGCTTTTTGAAATGGTAATGTTCTCTTGATCTACTCTAAATAATACATGATGAACCAGAAGAAACACTGCTTATAACACAAACACCATTTGATACACATCCTGGAAACTTATTAACTCTATATCTCACGAGGACTCAAACAAGGCAGCATGTCCACTTAATTCCCAACTGCTTGCTTTTACAAATGCTACAATAGGCTTCTTGTACCTTTGTCAATAATTTATTCATAAGTAGCAAGAATCAAAGTCCCAACACTGAGATAACACTTGTGCTAGGGGTTAGAGCTTTGTCCACTTAACTCTTTTGGGTTGCAACTAACAATATCATTCTTAGGCTTACACAAATGTTGAGTTTTGAATTATGAGTATAGACTTCATTACCTAGAGCAAAAATGTGTGGTGGGTTAGGAAGTTAGACTGGTGATAATACAGCCACCCTTTGTTATACATTCAATAAATGCTTTAATTTTTTTCTATTAAGGAGTCAAAGAAGTGAACATGATAACTTCCTTCCTGTTTGTTTTTGAAAAGGCTACACTAGTAGACTGCTTTTCCCAGAGACAATGATGTGTTCATATTCAACAAGAAAAGAATGCTTATTACTCAGAAATTGTTTGTGTGGCGTGTTGTAGCTATCTCCATTTAACTTCTCTTTGAAGTGCATCTAACAAAGTCAATCTCAAGTTTCAGGGAATTGTTTTTTGAAGTGATAATGTCAGCATCTTTACCAGTGGTGAACAATACAAGAAGAATTGGAAGGAGAGATTTCTTATAATACACTTAACCTCTCAGTATCCAAGAATTTTATCAGACTTACTCCTTTCCAGGAGTCAAGGAAAGAATGATGTTCAGTTGTCTGCTAATCATAGTCAGGTTTCATTTCCCTTTGTGTAACTTATTCACATGGAACAAGAAACGAAGGCTGTTACTTGGAAAGTATTTGTGTTACTTGTAAGAAGATACGTCCATTTCTCTTTCAGAGAGGAGCTAACAAAATGATGAATTATAAGAAAAACTGCTTGTAAAACATGCATCAAATGAACTAATTAAACTGACTTCCATTAGGGGCTGGAGAAATGGCTCAGCAGCTAAGATTGTTCATTGCTCTTGTCCAGGACTCTGTTTTTTTTTTTAATGTTTTTAAGTGGAATTAAATATATCATGGCTCCTCTCCCTTTCTTCCTTCCAATCCTTCCTAGTTATGCTCCCTCAAATCCTTCCCATGCTTCCTACATTCTGAAGTTCGTAGCTTATTTTATATTTGTTACATATATGTATACTCTCTCTCTCTTTCTCTCTCTCTCTCTCTCTCTCTCTCTCTCTCTCTCACACACACACACACACAGACACACACACACACACAGAAGAGTCAAAGAAGGGCACCCTTTCACTCATTTCCTGTCTGTTTTCTTTTTTTAAAGGCTATATGATTACAGCACGTTCAGATGCAATAAGAAATGGAAGCTTATTACTCAGAGACGTCTGTACTGGCTCTTATTTGAAGTCTCAAAGAGAAGGTCAGAAATAAAGCTTTATTAGCCAGTACAGACATACAGCTTTATTTCTGACCTTCTCTTTGAGACTTCATGTAACAAACTCAGTCTTAGAATATCAAGACTGTTTCTTCTTGAGGAGGTAGTATGGTAAAGAATGTATCATGAATCAGAAAGAAAGACTATAAAACAATCAGTTTTTGAGATACATTAAAAAACTTATTAAAGTTATTTTTCTTTGGATAGGAGAAATGGGTTGACAGGTAGGAAAATTTGCTGCTCTTGCCAAGTGTCCAAATTCAGTTCTCAGTGCACACATGGTGGCTCACAAATACTTATAACTCCAGTTCCACTGTGTATTAGTCAAGGTTTTCTAGAGTCATAGAACTTATAGGGTATCTGGAATATATGATATAGATATATGTATAGATAAATAAAGGGAATTTATTGGAATGACATGGTCTGCAGTCCAACTAATCCAATAATAGCTAGCTCAATCCATTAGTTGCTCAGTCCCCCAAGACTGAGTTTCCCAGTTGGTCTTCTATATATGCTGGAATTCTGAAGAAGTAGGCTTTAATGTCAGTAAAGGAATAGATATGCTGGCAAGGTGAGGGCAAGCAGGCAGAGAATGAACAACCCTTCTTTTTCCATTGTCCTTATATAGGATTCCAGCAGAGGCGAGGCCCAGACTAAAGGTGTGCCTTGGGCCTCAAGATCCAGATCAAAAGCTCATGTCTTCTAGCCTCAAGGTCTGGAACAAAGGCATGTTGTCTTTCTGCCTCAAGATCCAGATCATAGGTGTGTCCTCCATTTCTGGATTATAGTGCATTCCTGATAAATAGTCAAGTTGACAACCAAGAATAACCACCACACGTGGTTCTTTGGTGTTTGACAGTAACATGTTCACATGCAGAAAAAAAAGAAAGAAAGAAAGAAAGAAAAGGAAAATGATGGGTTGCTCCTTAGGGAGTGTTTGTGTTAACTTTGAAAGTTTTTCCATTTCTCTCTATTAATAAATCTAGATAAATTAGTCTTATGCTCTGGGAGAAATGCATTTTGAAGTAGGAATCTAGGCCTCTTTACTGCAGTGAACATGTGTGATGAATCGGATGGAAATAATACTTATATAGAATAGTCAACCATTGAGAAACATCCAAGAACTTATTATGCCAAAATGTCAATAAGTAAATCTCAGTCACTTGATTCTTAACCCAGATTTTTTCAAAGCCTTCAAATAGACTTCTTTGCTGTTGACAAAACTGTATTCATATGCCACAAGAAATTATGGCTTGTTATCTCAAAAATATTTGTGCAAAGATTTGGTGCTTTTATTACTATGCTAGCTAGTTTTATGTAAACAAGCTAGGGTAATTTAAAAAGAATGACTCACAATTGAGTAAATACCTTCATAAGACTGGCCTGCAGCCATGTCTGTAGTGTGTTTTCTGAGTTAGTGATAGATGTGGGAGGATGTAGCCCATTGTGGTTGGTGCTACCTCTGTTTGGTGGTCCTGGGTACTATTACAAAACAGGCTGAGTAAAACAGTAAGCAGAATTCCTTTATGACCTCAGCACAAAGAAATGTGTCCTGTTTCCAGGTTTTAGCTTTGAGTTGCTTCCCTGACTTCACTGGATAATGGAACATTAACTGTAAGCTAAAATAAACCCTTTCCTCCCTGAGTTGCTTTTGGCAATGGTGTGTTAGCCCAGCAATAGAAACCCCAGCTTAGACAATTCTCTTCTCTTCTGGAGTGAAGCTAGCACACCCACTCTCATGTTTCTGGGAGTTTTGCCTTTAGAAGTGGTATTACATGCCTCTACCAATAGTTACCAATCCATGGTTAAATGGTTTAACTCAGTCAGTAAGGTGTGTTCAAGAACATGACTAGACAAACCTACTTATCTCAAGGAACCAAAGGAAGACACACTTTCACTTACTTTCTAAATCTTTGGTTGTCCATAGACCAAAATAGGTTTGTTTTCCCTTTGACAATATCCCTTTCCTGGGAAAAAGGATGGAGTCTCATTTTTCAGATGGCTTTTGTGTTGATGTTATAGTTTTGTACATTTAACTTCTCTTTGGAAGTGCAAGTAACAAACTCTGTCTCAGGCTTCTGAGATTGTCTTTTTTAAGTGGTAACACAGTGAACAACGCATGAAGAATTCTGACAAAGACACAGTATAAAACACATCCCATAAGCTTACTAAACCTATTTCTGGAGGCCGGAGAGAGGACACACATGTTAGCAGTTGCTGCTGTAGCTCAGAATGAGGTTTGGTTTCCAGGATGACCAAACCTGTACGTGTATTTCCTCATGATTTGTTGCCCTCTTCTGCCCTCTGCAGGCTGTGAATGCACAAGTTACACATACATACATGTCTAGCAAAAAAGTGCTTGCAATAACAATTAGTGAAAAAAAAAAGAGGAAATAAATTTGAGGAGGGTGGATAGGGATATATTGGAATGTTTAGAGGAAGAAATGGGGAAGAAGAAATGTAATCATACTGTAACTTCAAAAATTTTTAAAAAGTGTTAAAAAAGAATAAAAAACTCACATGCAAGAACCTGAAGAATATTTAAAAATTTTACCTCTTTCAATATGGAAAAGAAGGAAATATGTTTCACATTCTTTCTATTTGTTTCTTCAATGGCTGCCATAGGACTCCTTTCACTTTGACAGTAATGTGTTTATGTGCAAAAAGAAATTAAGGCTTCTTATTAAAAATTAGTAGCTGCTGCTGCTGTCCCCCTGGGTTGTCTCCCAGAAGTGGGAGGTAAATCCCTGTTTCTGAAGACATTATGCACTGAGAAGAAAAGAAGAATCAAGCTGCATCTAATCCAAAGCCCCCTTCTGGAGGACCATCTTTCATAATACTGGAAGATGTGATGCAAGCTGCTAAGGAAAGAAAACACTGTGTAGTGTTGACCACCGTGATGCTTATGAACCATGACAATGACCAGCATGACAAGATACCTGTAAAATGAACAGCGGCACTCAAATCTTGGCATTAACTAACAGTTGTCTAATTGGATCTCAGGCCTACTCACCATGAGGAAAATCATGCCTGGTATGGTAAACATAGTCAGTTACCTGTGCTATAAGGTCATAAATCTCAGAAGATGGCTACAGATGCCAATTGCTTAAACCAGTATACTTTTAAGTACCTTTTCTTACACTCACAGAAAATTTCTGCTCTGACTTTGCTCCTTTGTTTCTGACTTCATCTTCTTTGCTTTTCACAGAAAATACAGACCAATGACAGAAAGCACCAACTAGTAAAACTGAAGAAAACTACTGATTGTAGAGTACCTGTCCCAGTTCATACATCCACCAATCCCTCCACCTTATGAATATTATGGAAGAGAGAGCAAGAAGATTCTAAGATCCAGAAAGCAGCAAAATCTGCCATGAGAGTGTGTCATCTAGAACATGACGGGGAAGCTAAATCCATGACATTTCAATAATATAGTTATATAAACAAGACCGTAACAGTGAAAATACCAGGTGACATGTCAGCCTAAACTACGGAAATCTTATGGGGCTTAAATGGAAAAGCTACAGGCAATAGAAGACTGCTTAGAGAGGGAGAATAATTCTTCCTCATGAATGAGCCCCGTTATTGGTTATCCAACACTATGTGCTGAGACCTTAAAAATATACATATGAACAACACTAAACAAACTCAGCAGATCCATCTACATATTTTCTTATATGGAGAGATGTAGCAAAGATAAAGAATAAGAGGCTATGAAATTGAAAGGAAGCTACAGAGAAACCCTATCTCAAAAAACAAACAAACAAAATAAATAAAAGGAAGAAAGGGAGCTGGAGTGGGTGGAATATGAAAGAAAGATGTTTAAGGGAAAAGTGTGAGGGGGCAATGATATGTACCAGGCTTTTTGTTATGAGCAACCTACTAGCTCCTAAATCATGACACAGAGATTATAAACGCTCATCCTTAGCTCATGCTTGTTTCCAGCTAGCTTTTTTTTTCCTTTAACTTAAATTAATCTGTTATCCCTCTTCGGCCTAGCTATTGGCCATCCAGGGTTTTATTAGACCAATCAGGTACTTTATGCAGGCAAGGTGAAACAAATGCAATACATCCTTATATCATTAAACAAATGCAGCATTAAGAAGTGCAACACATCTTTGCCCAGTTAACATAACATTCCATAACAATGGTGCAATGTATTTAATTATATAAAATTAAGATCCCCTTTCAAATGTATCCAAGAATCCTATTACATTTATATCTATTAGTGTAACATTATTAACTCAATGATTAATAACAAATAGAAAATTAAATGTATGTGTTGTTCAAAATAGTATTAGGCAAATGAAAATATGATTAAGCCAGTTTCATGTTATACCAATAAGGGAAGACTGAGACCTTATTATGTTAAAAAGAGAAATATTGTGCTCCTAAAGGAGACATTTACATTACCTCTCTCCCAAGGCCCAGGAAAGAAGGAAGAGGTGTTAGAAAAAATTAAAATGGAAACACAGGAACCAGTGGTGGGAGTAAGTGTCTTCTGGACATGATACTAGTGTACTCACTAATTCACTACAGCTATGACAGAGACCATCAATATACCATGAAGCACGGGAAAGGTTTTCATGGGGTTCCACCTTTGCTGCAGGTTCAGAAAGTTAAACTTTGCTAAGGCAAAGGATATTATCTTCTTTACTAGTGTAGCCACTGACAAGTTGCCTATGCTCCAGACACTCCTCCAGGCATGCACTCATGCTCATGCAAACAACCGCAACTAAACTCAGTGATTCACAAAAGAAGACATCAAAATATGGGAAGAGCTTATTGAGAAGAACAGAATCAATGGTAGAGGGAAGGGAATGAGAGAAGTTAGTGGGAGGTAAAAATTTACTTAACACATATAAAATTGTAAAACAAACTTAACACAGTAAAAATTGAAAAAAGAAATGGCTGCATTCTTGCGTTAAATGACTAACACTTATAATCTAGCAAGTATAAAAACTATCATGTAACAGAGTAACAAGCAATAGAGTAATTTTTGTTGTAAAATCTAAGGGTTACATAAAGATAAATGGGAGAAAAACACTAAGTAAATCTAATACTTTTTCCAGGATGTGTTAAAATAGCCAAAGAAACTAAACAAACAAATAGACTTACCGAACATTCAAAGGGTACAGTATATGTGGTAACCTCAAACACTTTACTATCAAATAACAAAAATATAATCAAAATACATTGTATAAAATTCTCAAAGAACTAATAAAATACTTTTAAAAATAGAATATTCTTTCTTCACATGAAGAAAGCAAACATGCATTAATTATGTGAGAACATACATAGATGAAGCACACACAGTAATTGTTGCAACCAGGACATTCCACAGGATTTGACAAAACTGGAAATAAACATTTTGAAAGTTCTTAACATAAAATTTAAATAATTCTGTTAGGGCAATTTAATGTGATTTCAACTATATATTAATTTTTGATAAAAGTTAAACTTGTTAAGGTTCAACTCGTCAAGTTTTATTTTGCAATTCATGTGCATTGAATTCAAAGACTATTTGCCTAACCAGAACTTACAAAGATGTTTAGTTCTTTTATCATACTGGGGTGCAATTTAATATTATTTCAATGCAAATATTTGCATGTTGCATCATGTGAATGATTCAGTGTCTGTAGTCTAAAGTTTCCATTCTTTTTATCTCTTTTATCATTTTAGTGGCATTTTAGTACTTTGTCATGAAGCTCATTTACTAGTTACCTTTCTATTGCCTTGATAAAGTACCATGACCAAAAGCAACTTATAGAGGAAAGAGTCTATTTGAGCTTATTATTCCCTTCCCTGAGCCCTGTTCCAATCATTAAAGTTTCTATCCCCTCCCAAGGTTTGGAACACTCCAGAACTGATATACAGCAATAATCTATAGCTGTGTAAAAAAAATCTTAGAAAATAGTAACTAGAAATACAACGTATTTGCTATCTGAGGTTTCTGAAGATCACGTTTCAGAAGAAGCTTAAATGAGTTATTCCATCCTGACTGTGAAGTATCCCAGCTAGTGACAGACAGGAAGTTGAGAGCTCATATCTCTAAGCATTACCACAAAGCAAAGAGGGCAAGGGAATGGCTATAAGCACCTAAAACCCTCCCCTCCAGTGACATCCTTCAGCCAGCAAGGCAGCACCACCCAAAACTCCTAAAACAGTGCTGCAAACTGGTGATCAAGTGAGTACAAGAACATTTCTCATTTAACTCAACAGTCTCAATGGTTAGACCCGCTCATTTGAGGAGGTATTTTTTTTTTTTTTTGTGATATCTCAATGATCACTAGTGACATTGTTTACAAATGCCTTTCTATGTCCTAGCAAAGATCTTCCTACTTCTAGTTTCCAGTGGTATTTTAAGTCACTTCATTTAAATCTTGTTCTGGGGAGCATAGGAGGATGGGGGGTGTGTGAGGGAATGGGAGGATGGATATGTAAATAAGAGTGCTTCTAAAATAAAAAAATCTTGATCTGAAGCTTTGATATATCTTTAAAAAATCGTCAAGTCTTCAAATGTTATGGTTCATTTTCAAATACTTTCCTTAAATATTTTTCAGCTTCTACCTCTACTTCAACAGTTTGTTTTAAAGTTTTAATGCCTATTCCCAGAACCAAACTAAGAATTAGTTAACTTGTTCATTATATTTTTACAAGCATATAACAAATTTCTGACATAATCAACTTATAAAACTAAAAGGTTAATTTTGCTGGTAATTTTAGAGTTTTTAGGCAATGAGCAATTGTGTACCTATGTACCTTCAGGTTCATGGAAGGACAGATATATGTGATCAAACAGAACAGTTCACCTCATAGTGAAGGAACACAAAAGAGAAAAATTAATGATACAGGATTTCATAAAATTCCTTTGAGGTTTCACCTCTAGTGACCTATTCCCCTCCCTGAACCCTGTTCCAATCATTAAAGTTTCTATCCCCTCCCAAAGTTTCGAACACTCCAGAACTGATATACAGCAATAATCTATAGCTGTGTAAAAAAAATCTTAGAAAATAGTAACTAGAAACACAACGTGTTTGCTATCTGAGGTTTCTGAAGATCACATTTCAGAAGAAGCTTAAATGAGTTATTTTGACCCTGTTGACATTTGGTCTCAGCTGAGTAGTTGAGTAAGGGTGTAGTCCACTGAAAAATTTGCTAGGCATGGAAGATCTCTTTCAGGCTTACTCATGGGGAAATTAACAAGAGACATATGTAGGTATTTCTACATGTCTGATTACTTGGTTAGTTAGCCCCATGGAATAACAGATGCATTTTCAGAGAATTAACTAAAATGATACATATTTGGATATGAAATGCTTCCTGAAAGTCTACATATTAAAGACATTTGCCTCGTGATTATGATGCTGTTGGAAGGTAGAGCTTTCATTAGCTGGGCCATAGTGGGGACTTTGATTATTGAGTGTGTGCTTCCTTGAATAAGAATATGGGATAAGATTATCTGTTCCTCTCTTTACTGTGTTCCCAGACATAAGATTATGGACTCCTCCACCATGTGCACCAGTCATGGTGTAGCCTAATATTAAAGCAATGGGGCTAAAAGTGTGAGTCATAATAAACCCTTCTTGTTAAATTGATTATTTCAGGTGATACTTTTTAAAACAATGTATCCAGGGAGTAACAACTTGCTTTCTGCATGGCCCAGCCTCTGTATGGAGGCTATACAGCATTGTTCTAAAGTCCCTGGATTTCCTGGGGAGTATATTTGGAACAACAGAGACTGAAGTTGAGAACTAAGGCAGCCTACAGCAGAAGCCAAGCTGCCTACTTGGCCTATTGATAAGCTTGGTTGTTATCCAAAGAAATATCAGAGTGGCCCTTTTGGTGACATAATTTGAAATCTAAAGGGCTTTAACTAGGGTCCAAATCTCAGAAAGGTTTATTTGGAATATTATGGACAAAGAAGAGAAGCCCTCTTTCTTTCTAGATGGCTGATTGGCTATGTATAGAATCTGTGTAAAAATGCACCAAGACTCATTCCAGCCCCCGGTTAGACAGCCCTAGGGAAAATAATTACTTCTGCTTTGGGACTGATGTGGAATTATTTGGAAGAACCTCAGCCTGTGACCTCTGTTATCAAAACTGTCAGATTCTCTGAAAACTTCTGTGCTGCCACATTAAGTCACTTCCATTTCAGAACCAGGCAGCCTCAGTTTGTGGAAATCTGGTCTAGGACTTCAGGTGAGATCAATTGTCTCTTCATAGAAATGTTGTTGAGATGCCATGGGCTTAGAATCTCGCAATTTTTAGCTTGGTGAGGTTTCCTTGATATCTCTGAAGTTTGAAAGAGGAGGCTGATACTTGCTGATTCTGCAATCTAATATCCCATGGAAAGACCTGGAATAAACTTTCAAGGAACTAGTGAATCATGAGATCCATCCTACTCTGTCAAAGGATTAACATTCCTGCAGATAGTTGTTCAATCACAATAGCACAGCTGCTTGTTCCCCCAGGCAAAGAGTGAATTCCATGCTATCAGCTCTAATAATTTGTAGAGAGTGATACATAACTTGACACTTGAGAGGCTCCAAAGTTCAGGTTAATACACAACAGCGCTATTCATTTTTGCTCAAATACATAGAGAGAAAAGGGTCTAGCAAGATTAGGGAAGAGGTAGGTTCCTGATTGAAGAGGTCTAAGTCCAGTTAGACCAGTGACAAGAGTTCGATTTAACAGTTCTTCCTCTGCCTTTCTAGGTCTCACAAAGGAGGTTAGCCAAAACTTCAGCTTTAATACCCGAATTCTGCAGTAGCCTTTGTATCATGATGCACCCAGCTGTTTTTTGTTGGGGGGTGGGGGGGGGATTCCCCATAACAGAAAGTAAGCTCCTCAAGATTATGGGAAAGGCTTCTTTCACCTGCAACTATTAATTGGATCTCTTGTTAGGGTATTTGGTTATTTTAACAAGTAACTTTACACCCACAGGAGGCCAACTTTGGAAGAATTAGACAAGTAGTTCATCTGAAGAAGGTTTGTCTAGTCTGTGTCTTAATAAGTCATCTACATACAGAGAAGACTGCTCTCTGGAGAATTTAGTAGATTGTAGATCTTTAACTGCCTATAACTTGTCCAAAAGTGTGAGAGTGATTTCAAAATTCCACAGGCAAGTCATTCCAGGTGAGTTGTCAAGTGACTTGGCTAGAGGTTACTATCATTCAAAGGCAAGTAGGAACTGTAAATCCTGGTATACAGGCATGAAGAAGAATACAAATCCTTAAAATCGAATGTGGTGAACCAGGTGTGACTAGATGTGCAAATATTATGAATTATGGTATAGATTGGAACAACTGCTTAATTTGTGATCCTTAGGTTCTGGGCCATTCTGTAGGACCCATCTAACTCATTTTAAAGGACAGTGTTGTTGCAAGAGAGTTAGTTATGGTTTGTAACAGTGAGAAACGCACCAATGAGAGGCTGCAAAATCTTTGCCTTGAGAAAAAGATGTCAGAGCCCTTTGGAGAAATTGTGGTAGATGTGTTTGTTAGTGAATGGTAAGTAGCTATCCCATACTTTAGGAGAAACTTGTTGATGAGGAAAATATTTATTGCAGGACAGAACTTTGAGGCCACAGGCAACTGTGGTCCATTATGAGACAGGAGACTCCGTGTTAGGAATGTCACAAGTATCTTGTGGAATCTCAAAGAGTCTTAAACGGACTTAAAATTTAGAATTACATCAGCATCTAAGAGGAAATTGGGAAAATTTAGGACCAGAAAAGAAAGGAGGAGAAGATATTTGGCTACTACAGAGTTGAAAAGGAGTACTAACCAGGTTGGTTTGACATTGCCATCAATATCAGAGGGGAGAATCAGAGAACAAGCAGTCAAACTGGAGAAGTTGATCAGGAGTCAAAAATTATCCCCAGTGTCCACAACATAGTTAACTTCACCACATTGTCACATCTAGAATTATCTGAGCTCATCCATAATGTCAGAGAATGAGTGAGTTTATACAGCATTATGGCCACAACAGTCTATAAGGGGATGGGGACCACCTTCCTTGTTGGGGTCCTTATTGTATAGAAATAAAGTCAAGGGAATTTGTCCCTTTACGGGTTTTACCGGAGCTTGGGGTCACTGGATGAGGCTGACCTCCTGTCATAAAGGGACATTCTGCCTTAGTATGCCTCCACTCTGTAAATTAAGCATGGCCCAAAGCGATGCCTGTGGTCTGGTGGTCTTGGGTACTCTTTGTTGAAGTTTCTTGCTCTCCACCTACATGATAACAGGCCTCCTTTTGTGTAAGGCTTGGTTAATTCCCTTAAACTGCTCTGAGTGGCCACTAGATGGAGCCCTAGGATTTCCTGAGATTGGCTGGGAGGCCTCAAACTACTAGTAGTTACAGGTGCTGCTTGTCTGTTTCTTCCTCCAGCTTGTAGTTTCTGTCTCACAAGGTCTCCTCCCGGTTATTAAAAGCTGTGAATGTAATCTTTAATAGAATAGAGAAGTAAATCTGTGGTTCCTTGTGCAGTTTCTGTTATGTGTACTCTTTCCTGCCAGCTAGATTTCTAATGTCTTAAAGAGGCTTTTCATATAAAATATACATCAAGGATGGTTTGGCAATCTGGATTCGTCAGCATAGTTCCAGCTCATTTAGAGTATAAAATTTGAAAGACTTTATACACTTTCTGCATATTTTCCTTAAACTATAGTTAATGGGTTTGATAAATCCTCTTTTTAGTTCCAGAAGTTTATCATATAGTATTAGGTGAGTTGCCATGCCATACCTGATATCCTACGTAGGCTTAGAAGAGAAAAGAAAAAGGATAGAGGAAGTCCTTAAAATGAAATAGAGTAGATGGGCATGGTGGCACATTCCTTTAATCCCAGCACTTCAGAGACAGAAGCAGGTGGATCTCTATGATTTCAAGGCCAGCCTGGTCTACAGAGTGAGTTCCAATACAGCCAAAAATACACAGAGAAACTCTGTCTCAAAAAATAAATTAAATTAAAAATATATATGGTAACAAAAAAGCCATGTAAAGATGGAAAATACACAGAGAGTCTAGATACTGTATGTTATTGTGCTGTCTTAGAATTGCTTGACTACTGAGAAAGGAGCAACAGCTACTAAAAGACATTTAGTTAAAAATGCTGCTGGATTAATCCACCCTATTTTGAAAACTCCTTGACTTCAAAATTGAAGTCTAAGGACATTTAACTTTGGAAGAGACATTTTGCTTTTGTTTCCACAGACAATGAAGGGCTGTGGATTTCTTCCAGACTAATATGGTTTGATGAAGCAAGACTCCCTGAAGCAGTGGCCCAGGTGATCCAATATGCAAAACAGCTGAGACCATGAAGCCTCAGAGACCACTACAGCCAGGATTTGGATAGGGTTCTGGGTTTTCTTAGCCCCCCCCCTGGATTGACAGTGTCCCCATAAGGCAGGAAGCAGTTTGGAGAGAACTACAACCAAATTCCAAAATATAGTTTATAAATGTGTGTGTTTTCATTTAAATGGGGTTGGTTACAAATGGTTAATGATCATAGTCAATATCTTTCTAAAGAAAAAAGTGGAAATGTTATAGAAATATTTTGCATTGGTATGGATTTTGGTTTTATTGATACAAATTTAAGGTTAGTTTTGTTATATGTATATTGCTACTCTTGTTTACATATTGTGTTTATAAAGCTTATTAAAATGTAATGTATAATTAAAATACAAATTAATGGATAGTCACCTATAATAGTCAAAACTTATAGTCATGTTAGTTAGGTTTTCTACATATACAGAGATAAATTTCAAATGAATAGGTTTTCTTCAAAACCTTTCAAAGATCTACATAAGATGGCATTTAGAATGTTTTTTTTTTTTTTTTAGAAGTTTTCATGAGAAGGAGACACAACTTCTCCTGGAAACACACAATTACATCAGAGAAGAAGATGGCCATGAAAGAAAGTCATTATGGAGTTTGCCTTCAACATGTCAGGGATAGCCATTTGGATAAGAAACTGCTCTTGCCTGGACTGTTTGACACCATGCTGTCCAAACTGGAAAAACAGGTTAAGAAGAAAAGTGACTGCTGAACTTTCCAAGGGACAGGATGGTCCTTCAAATGTGCCTGCTTCATCAAAAAGTGTGGTAGACATTCTGGGCCTATAGGATGAAGAGGGATGCACCAATGCTACACAGGAACTTTAGGTGACTGTCCAGGCAGAGATATGTCTTTGTCAACTCTAGAGTTTATGTATTATCCTTCTGGGGTTTTTGATGGAGTTGAAGACAGATAGCTATGGTTATGGTTTTCCTTAGTTATGATAAAGGATAAGTTGCTTATAAAACTTTAGACTTACAATGATAGGATAGATGATAAAATATTTTCTTTAAATTTTGACAAATATAAATGAATTAAATATTGTTAACTCTAGTTCTTGCTGTATAACTGTTTTATTATATATAATTTTACTACATTAAAGTTAAAACTTTTTTATATAGACAGAAAAGAGGAGATGGTGGAGGATGTCCTTCTGCATGCTGTGAATATGTGTTTCCTTTAATGGTTAATGAATAAAGCTGATTTGGCCAATGGACAGGAAGGATTTAGCCAGGCAGGAAATCCAAATGGTAGGCAGAGTCGAGGAAATGCTATTTAGCTGCCCAGGAAGCAAGATGCCCCAGGCATCACCGGTAAGCCAGGACCACGTGGGGATATTCAGATTAATTGAAATTGCTAAATGATTAAGAGAGAGCTAGCCAATAAGAGGCCTGAGTCATTGGCCAAACAATTTATAACTAATATAAGCCTCTGTGTGTTCATTTGGGACTAAATGTCTGCTGGATTAGGTGAGACAGAAACTTCCATCTACATTTAGCCCTACATTCAAGGGGTCTGGATCAGTCCCATGCTAACCTCTCAGCCATGAGACTGAGGTCCATGAGCTCCCCTTGTTCTGGTCAGCTGTTTCCCTGGATTTCACCAGCCTGGTTTTGACCCCTTTGCTCATCACTCCTCCCTCTCTGCAACTGAGTTCCAGGAGTTCAGTTCAGTGTTTAGTTGTGGGTGTCTGCCTCTGCTTCCATCAGCGACTGGATGAAGGCTCTAGGATGGCATATAAGGTAGTCATAAATCTCATTATTGAAGAAGGACATTTAATGTAGCCTCTTCACTATTGCTTAGATTGCCAGTTGGTGTCATCCTTGTAGATCTCTGGACATCTCACTATTATGGTATCTCTCATCCTGCTCTTCTCTATTCCCCACCCCAACTCAACCTTCCTCCTCCCCCATGTCCTCCTCTCCTTCCCTCTCCCCAATCTTTCTCCCAGCTCCCTCTCCCTTCTCCCCATGCTCCCAATTTGCTCAGCAGATCCTGTCCCATTCCCCTTCTCTGGGGTACCATGCATGTCTCTCTGAGGGTCCACCCTGTCTTCCAGACTTTCTGGTGGTGGGATTCTAGGCTGGCAATACCCTGTTCCATGTCTAAAATCCATATATGAGTGAATACATACCATGTTTTTCTTACTGTGACTGGGTTAATTCACTCAGGATGGTTTCTTCTAGTGTCATCCATTTGCTTGCAAATTTCAAGATGCCACTGTTTTTTTTTTTTTTTCTGTTGAATAGTTGTGTAAATGTATCACATTTTCTCTATCCATTCTTCAGTTGAAGGGCATCTAGGTTGCTTCCAGGTTCTGGCTATTACAAATAATGCTGCTATGAACATAGTGGAACAGATGTCATTGTATGAATGTGCTTCTTTTGGGTACATGCCTACAAGTGGAATTGCAGTGTCTTGTGGTAGACTGATTCCCATTTTCCTGAGGAACCTCCATACAGATTTCCAGAGTACTAGTTTGCACTCCCACCAGCAGTGGAGAAGTGTTCCCCCTTTTCCACATCTTCTCCAGCATAAACTGTCATTGGTGTTTTTGATTTTAGCCATTCTGACAGGAGTAAAATGGTATCTCAGAATTGTTTTGATTTGCATTTCCCCGATGGCTAAGGATGTTGAGCACTTTCTTAAGTGTCTATCAGCCATTTTAGACTCCTCTATTGAGAATTATCTATTTGGTTCTGTACCTCACTTTTTAATTGGATTATTTGGTGTTTTTGAGTTCATTTTAAATTTTGGAGATCAGCCCTCTGTCAGATATGGGGTTGGTGAATATATTTTCCCATTCTATGGGCTTCCATTTTGTCTTGTTGACTGTGTTTAAGGCAATTCTTTTGATGGGAACGGCCTCCTAATGAGTTTCCATTATATCTACATCTGTTTTATTCACTGTGGTCATGATGTGCATTAAATGAGGTTACATTGGAAAGGTGGGAGATAAGTAGTAACAGACTCCTAACTCTTTGTCTTCTGAGTCATCATCAGCTGATAAAATGAAGAACAAAATATGCAAGACTCTGATTTGTATTGAGCCCTGGAGGTCCTAATAACCTCCATAGCTGAAATTATCTAGCACATGGATTTAGAAAAGAGATTTACTTCAGTGAGAACATGGGAAATGGGGTAAGTACTGTTATTCTAAAAGAGAACAGTGCTCCTCATTTTCCAAAGGGAAGGATCTCAAGGGGTTTTGCAGCTGTGAATACAAGATTTCCGAGAAAGGAAGTGCTTTTTGTCTCTAGACACTAAATTTTCCAGTCTTCTTTGACTGGAAAATTTTATAGAGCAGAGATATGCTCTGTAGTTCCACTGAAAATAAGATTTGGATCACTTTTGTAACTCTGTTCACATACTAATTTTGCTAGAAAAAAAGAAACAGTCATAGGCAAAGGAAGGGAAAATATGTATTTGAGGATGGAGAAATGACTCAGTGGGTAAATTGACAAGAACAAGGATCCAAGTTTGTATCCTTGGAGCTCAAATAAACTAGGCATGGCAGTGAATATATAAAATTCCAGTGCTTCCAGCCAGACAGGCAGGCCCCTCAGATTCCTGACCAGGTAAGTCCAGCTAAATCAATAACTACAGGCTTGATGAGAGAACCCATCACAGAAAAACAAGTTGGAAAAGTGAAAGAAAACCTCCTGACTTCATCCTCTGGGGTTCACACACACTTTTATGGATAAATATGTCTACATATACACATGTACACACCACAGGCGTTCATGTGCACACACACAAACATACACATAATAATTTTAAAAAATACCACAATTTCACCTTCTTAAAATTTGAAGCACTACACGAAAAGTCTAGTTAGATGAGGAAAAAAGACGATGACTTAGCAATTAGCACTGAGCGCTTTTTTTGAGGTCTATCAAGGGATATCTATTTTTTCCTTTTTTCTTTTTCATTTATTCTGTGGGTCTTTTACATCATGTATTTTGATCCTACTCATTTCTCCATCTTCCATCTGCCCCTGCACCCCCACAAGAAATAAAACAAAATTAAAGAGAAAAAGGGAAAAATTAAAAATCTCATTAAGGAAGCTTCAGTGTGACACAGTGTGACACTCAATAAACACCTTTGTCCATACATATTTTAAGTATTCATGGCAAAGAGTCATTGGTGTGGCTTGAGGCCTCTGTTTTTCTAATACACTATTGATGCTGGGCCTTCCCAGCATCTTTGGTCTCTTCATGGATATCCTATTGCTGCCCTGTGTTGAAGAGATCCTGCAGCTATGGGTCTGTGGATCAGATCCCTCACGTGCTCCAGCAGATGATCATAGATGAGGTGGATGTTGTGGCAGGCCAAGTCATAAACCCTGGTTCCTTGGCCTGGGCAGCTGTAGATTGGTCTGCCAGCCAGTTCTCCCGGTCTTCACCACTGGGTGAGCTCTCCAGCATTGCCCTGGCTAATTGACCTCTGGCAGCAATGAGTGTGGGGGTGGGGAGGTTCTCCTGCTCTCATACCCTCAGAGTCGGCTCTCCCACACCTGTGTTATTTGGGTCAGACCTATTGTGTTGCCCAGGTGAGGTACAGCGGCTATTCTTCCAAGCACAATAGCTGGTATCTAGGAGTAGGGACAGCTCTCTTGCTTTTATGACCCCAGGGCTAGATCCTCCACCTGCCCCATGCATTGATGGGCAGGAGTTGGCGCGCGGGGGATGTCTTTTGCCCATGCTACCACATGTCTGATGAGTAATCGGGACACCTCTCCTTTGCTCATATCATCAGGGCTAGGTCACCTCACCTCCAACCACCCGACAGCTCTGCTGTTTGCCTGTCTGCTAGGTGAGGGTCAGGGCTCATTTTCTGGGTGCTGTAGCTTGTAAGGGAGAAGGCCAGTTATCTTACCTGTTGCTGGTGGTACAGGGTGAGGAGCAAGGGACGGGGGACATCTCTCAACCTCCCACACAATCACATGACAGACAAGTAATTCTGAAAGGTCTCCAGCGATTGCATCAGGGCTGGATCAGCCACACATCTTCCAACAATGTTGCCTGTATTGGGTTACCCAGGTGAGGTACAGGGCCCATTCTTCCAGGTGTTGTAGCTGTGAGAGGCAGGGACAGCTCTCCTGATCTTGTGACCTCAGGGTCATTTCTCATACCTGCCTCGGGCATTGATAGGTGCAGGAGGGCAGGTGGGCAACTTTTCCCTGTTTATGATTTCAGAGGACACGTGGCTGTATTGGGTTACCCACGGAACGTGCAGGGCCTGCTGTCTCGAGTGTTGCAGCTGGTGAGGGGCAGGGACAGTCATTGATGGGTAGGAGAGGTTCTTTCTCTCTCCAACGATGCCACAAGACAGATGGGAAATGGGGACAGGTCTTCCATGCTCTCAAATTCAGGGCTGGCTCAGCCATACCCTGCAAACAGATTTAGCTCTATTGTGCTACCCTGACAAGGGGAAAGGCCTACTCTCCCTAGTGTTGCAGCTGGTGGAGGCAGGGACAGCTCTCCCACTCTTAATTCCTCAGGATCAACTCTGCAACCTGCCTTAGCCATTGATTGTCCGGGGTGGGTTAAGGGCAACTCTCCTCAGCCCTTGCCACAGGCAAATGAGTTGTGGGGCTAGGTCTCCATGTTCACATTCTCAGGGTTGACTCACCTGTGCTCTTATCAACAGGCTCATCTCTGCTGTGCTGCCCAGACAAAGTGCAAGGCTCACTTTCCCATTGGTTGCAGCTGGTCAAGGGGTCAGCCCCCTCACCATCTCAGTCTACTCCTGTCCTCTCTTCTCTCTTCAGATATGCCTCCGTTCACAGGACCTGAACCATTCTCTCTCCCATACCACACCAGACCATACCCCTGCTCACTGTAATAGTGCCCATCTCTCTGGTGTTGTAAGGTACCAGGTGGGCCGGTGTTTTCTCCTTGGAGCCTGGGACTGACATGACAGCCGCAGGCTTGCATGTGAGTCCCACTCAGGTTGCCATGATGCTGGGTTGGGACATGCTTCCTCCTTACAATGAGATCATTATAGTGTCCAGCCGCCTGCCACCATAGGATGGTGCATTTGACTGAGTTCTGCCCGCCTGGCCACATTAGGTGGGGTGGAGGTTTTGCTGGAATCTGGTAGCCCGCCAGGATTAGAATGCCTGGCCCTTGCTTGCTTGAGTTCTGCCCAACCCAGCTGCATGGTGTGGGGGAAGGGCATTTTCAGGGTGTCTACTTTTATAACTTCATTTTATCTTTGTTTTTTATTCCTTATAATCTGCTATGGTGTTACATTTTTCCTGGTTAAAAGAAAGAAATGGGCCTGCAAATTGAGTAGGAAAATGAACCTTGAGACAGCCATCTATTTCAGGGATGCCAAGAAACAGATTGTTAAGGAAATTGTGACAATGATCCACCTGACTTCTGCCTGACTTAATTCTTGAATGAGCACCACTTTACCTTGTAATAAAGTACACTTGTCTTCCCCCCACCCCTGTATTATGTCTGTATGCTTCATCTGAATTCTTTTTATGGAGAACAGGAAGACTGTATGCTTTGACTGAATTCTTTCCATGGAGACTGTGGTGACAATGGAGGGACAGAAGGAGATTGCAAAGTGTGAAAGTAGCTCCATGCCACCTCCCCCTTTTATGAAAACTCAAAGCTTTTCATATATTATTAAACTTAATAAATGAAGACCAGACATAAATATGGTCATCATTTCGGTTTTTATTTATTTATTTATTTTTGGTTTTTTGAGACAGGGTTTCTCTGTGTAGCTTGGGAGCCTGTCCTGGCACTCTCTCTGTAGACTGGGCTGGCATAGAACTCACAGAGATCCACCTGCCTCTGCCTCCCGAGTGCTGGGATTAAAGGTATGCACCACCAATGCCCGGTGCATCATTTAGGTTTTTGTCCATGTGTTCTCTTGTTACAAAGATAACTCATGACAGTTTCTCAAGAATGCCACATTTACCCTTACAAAACCTCTATATCCTTTCACTGACAGGCTGAAAATTTAGCCCTTGTCCAGGGATAATTCCTGTTTGTCTTTCAGTTCACACATTAAAGCTAAGACTAAACCAGATGCTCTAGTTATGTGACTACATAATTCTCTACACCTTTCCATCACAGCACTCCTCCTACAATTTACAACTCAATATCCAATTACTCTGTATACTACATATAACAATAAGTTTCATGTGGCCTGAAATCATCCCTATTTTTTTATTTTACTTTAGAAGTTTTTGATCCATTTAATTGCCCAGATATCAACAAGCATGTTTATTGATAAGCATTTTGCAAGGAGAAAAATGTCCCAGTTCAGTACTTTTCACAACTACTACTATATCATGATATGCATGAAATTAAATGACCTTGCTTCTAATGCTCGGTGTGGGAAGTCCAAAAAATGATCATTCCCTGTTTACTCTCTGGTGAGTCTACCAGGCTTGAATGTAATCAAATGATTTTGTCCCAGATTCCCTCTTCCTAGAACAACTGGTTTATCATTCTTTATGTCAACATAGAGCTGGTGTATATGCTTGTACAGGTGACATTCTAAGAACTAAACCATTTCATCTATTTACTTTCCAAAATGGACTTAAGATTTATTTTATTTTAAGTCAGTCTGTATGAGGGTGTGTGTGAGAGCATCGATGCTCTGGGCAAGGAAGTATGAATGCCCTTGAATATCAGAGGCATTGGATACTACAAGATTAGAGTTGTGGAAACAAACTCAGGTCCTCAGTATAGTGGTATGTATTCTTAACTGTTGAGCTTTCTCTCCAGGACCATAGGAAAAAAGAGAACTTATTGTAAAAAAAGAGTGCTAAGCCATTATTGTACATGGAATGCATGCAAAAGTCATAAATGTCATTAAATCTGTGTCCTACCTCACATATTGAAAGGGGGGACAGAACAGTGTGATGCTGATTTGCTATGGTATTCAACCTGGTTCTCAGGCAGAAAGCTTCTAATGAATGTCATTATCATGCCCATTAAAACAACAACAAAACCCCTGCGCCTTATAATGGCCAAACATTATCCACAGCAAGATGAAAAGCTCTTTCAGCTAGCAGTCCCAACCACCTGACACCAGAATGCTTCAAATTACCAACAGGTGCAAGGAGCAAGATGATATGGATATCAGTGTTGCTAAGGAGAATGAAAATAATTTGGTATTATTGGTGAAAGATATTTAACTGAATCTGGTATTTAAGAAAGATTATATCTTTTAGAGTTTCAATAAAAACAAAATTATGAGAATGAGTGTAATATTTAGAAGCATGTTAAAGGCTGTTTTAAACTACAATAAATATGAAATGAAGTAGTTTCATATTATGTGCTTTCAGAATGAAGTCTGGTAGTAAAGAATGCTTATAAGGATACCAATTGGTATACATATTTGGTATATATTATACATTGTATTAAACCTTTATAGAGGTATGAAGTTAGAGATCTCTAAGGTAGACAAATATTTAATTTACACATGAACTTCTTTCAAAAATATTTACAAAATCAAATAAAGGCAATATAATCAAGAGCAATAAGGCATTTTCCCTCAAAAACTAAAAGTTTGGCCACAGAAATATATGCTAATGTGACTGTCTGAAAGTATTTGATGAACACTTTGTGTCTGAGTGTATAAAGTGTTTCAGGCCTTGAATGTATGTGGTGGTTTGGACGAAAATGTCCCCTTTAGACTCATAGTGAGTGGTGTTAGTAGCAGCCTTGTAGGAGCAGTTGTGGCCTCATGGGAGAAAGTGTGTCACTGTGGGGCTTTGAGGTTTCAGAAACTCAAACCAGACCCAGTGTCACTCTATCTTTCTGCTGCCTGCCCCTTGGATTTAGAACTCTCAGCTACCTTTCAAGGACATGTCTGCCTGCATGCCACCATGCTTCCTGCCATGATGATAATGTACTAAACCTCTTAACTGTGAGCCATCCCTAATTAAATATTTTCCTTTATTAGAGTTGTCATGGTCATGGTGTCTCTTCACAGCAATAGAAACCTTAAAAGAATATCTATCTATCTATCTATCTATCTATCTATCTATCTATATGTATGAATATATGTATGTATATATATAACTAAATAGAGACAAATCAAGTAAGCATTCTACACCTAAGATTTTATCATTGCCAACATTCCTTAGGCCACTAATATTATAAAAAAGATTATTTTTAAGTAGATAGTTTTTTATCAGATTTTTTTACACCAATAGTCACTTATTACTAATTTTCACTGGTAACTGGACAAGTGTCTAAAATGAACACAAATTATTTTGATACATATTATGGTAATTTTAGATGATTGACTCTGAAGAATAAATACATATAGGCCAATTAAGAGAGTTGAACCTTATAGAAAGAAATGTCATACATGTTTTATATTAGAGTATAAGTGGGGCTAAAATAATCAAAAGTCCAGCTGTATTTCAGGTTGTAAGACCCAAGAGAAATGCTCAAGGAGTCTGAATCAGCTATCAGTGTCTAGAAGTTCTCCAAAAAGAGAGAGAGCCAGGGAATAAAAGTCAAACTTTGAACATGTGATCCAATGTCTGATGCATAAGTATGACTCATTAAAAATTATTCTGGCTTACAAAATTGAGAACCTATTGACCAAAGTTAGGAAATTTTGTGTTTGAATTAGCTTTTACTGCATAAGAATACCATCTCCTTTCAGAACAAAAATGCAAAAGAATTCAGATCCCACAATTGAACATTCATAAATTCTAGGAAACAACCCCATGTTATTTAGCATATGAAAAGTCATATAAATAGAGTCATTATAAGCAAAAGAAAAGCAAAGAACTAAAGTGACCCCAATGTTGACATTATTAGAGAAGAAGTTGAATACTTGGCACTGAAGGGCTCCAGACAAATATGAAATGATTTAATAATAAATAAATAATAAATAAATATAAATAAATAAATAATAAAATAATTCATCAAAGTAATGAAAATCTCACAAATGAGAAAAAATTAAACAGAAACTCTTGTCTCTGCAATAGAATTAATAGTTGGGCCTGAGTGGAAGAGAAAAATAGACACAGTGAGTTTTCAGCAGGCTTGAAGATTGTCATAAAATCATCCATCTGACAAAGAAGGAATGTATAACAAATAGAAATATTAGATGGTCTAAGGTCTCTCAATATTTTCTCTTCTGTGGGGATTCCTGCAGGTGTCATGGTTGGTAGTGAAATGACCCAAAAAGAGGTGAGAATGAAAACTTAGTTCAGCCTAACTTAGGCTGAATCAAACTTCTAGAGAGTCTGATGCCAAGTGGTTTACTGTGAACATATTTATACACACTTCAATCTGAAAAAAAGATAAAAGGCAACAATCACTCCAATTCCAGGAATACAATAAAGTTTCAGGCATGACTGTATCAGAACTCCTTTGCAGAGTACATGTGACCATGAAGTTGGTTAGCCTACAGGACTAGGATCTGGTGTGATCTCTGACTGACATAGCATAGAGGTTAGTAGAGCATGTGCATGTGACATCTCTGCTAAGGATGGGTTCTCTAAACTGGGAATGAAAGACAAAGCTCTAATGATGGAGAGTCTCATATAAGCCTTCTGGGGGATTTGGGTGAGGTCTGGCTGTACAGATAGCAAAGGTCACCAGGTTGTTAACAGCATCCACTCCCATCTTTCTGGGTGGAATTCAGGTATACATCTCCCCCATTGAGGAGACACCTGTGCATGATTGATTAAATTCCCTAATGCTTATCTCTGAGTACAAGGACCCTGTATCCTCTACTTTCTTCCCATAAGTTTTTGGTCATTTAACTGATTCATTTATCTAGATAAATGAAGTAGAAAAAAATAATGTAAAATAACTGATAAAATAAAATTATTTTACAAGTAATTATTGCATATTTTTCAATACTTAGATAAACATTGGCTTGTAGGTTCAATATGGTCAGTGAAGGAGAATAGTGAGACAGACAAAATAAAGATCCACAAGGAGAACAGAGTATACTGGAATCCTTTCAGGAACTGAGAATAAAGAATGCCACAGGATCTGTCAAGGTCATTGTGGTTCCCATGTTTAATAGCTGGATATGGCTATTGATCAGTTTCTTCCTCAGCAGGGAGTCCTTGGGATTTATTCCTCAGCAGGGAGTCCTTGGGACTAAACTATGGTCTCCTACAAGACCAGAAAGAGCTCTTAACCAATGAGCCATTTCTATAGCCCCAGATATAGCTGAATATATACTTTTAATTAGAATGTCCAATAATATTCTGTGGTGTCTTTTTCAAAAATCCATAGTATTATCTATTTCTCCTTTCTTCCTATACTTCTGAATTATTCTTACTCTCCTCTCCAGATAAGTTCTCCCTTGTTTCTCTTCTTTCTTCCTGTATACCCATTGTCCCTTGTACCTTCTTGGTTTCTGAAGGTACTATAGGCTATATGTTCAGATTTAAGGACTTGGTGCTAAGCTCTATAAATAAGAAAGAACAGTCTATGTTTACTTTCTACAATGAGTTACCCTGCTTACTGTATTATTTTCCAGTTTCATACTTATACCTGACAACGTTATTATTTTATTTTTCTTCATGAGTTAACTTTCATTGTGTATGAGTTCATTATAAATAAGGACACCTTTTTCATCACATCCTTGTCAGTATTTGTTGAGAATTGTTTTCTTGATCTTTACTGTCTGACTGGGGGAAGACTAAAGCTCAAATTAGTTTTAATTTGTAATTCCTTCATAGTCAAGGTTGGCAAACACTTTAAATATTTAACATTTTATATTGTCAGGAGTAGTGGGATGTTACACACCATGTGATTTAGTTCAATATAGCCTACATGACAAATGGCATGGAAAGGACCATGACTTAGGAACTGTTAGGCCACAGTTCAGTAGAACTTCTTAACTGTCACAAACATGGATGCGCGCGTGCACGCGTGCGCGCGCGCACACACACACACACACACACACACACACACACACACACACACACACAAACAAACACATGTGGGGAGGTAGTAGTGTAGTTGTAGTAGTAGTTGCTGGTCATGGCCTAATTTCTTTAGGCAGTGAGATTTGGCCAAATTCTGTGACCAACATTTTAAAGGGGCAGACTCATGATCTAACAAAAACTTTTTCAACATCACAGGTCATCAGAGAAATAGAAATTAAAATTTTCTTAGAATTCCATCTCATATCAGTCATCACTGCTACCATTAAATAAAGAGAAGAAATCCTGATGAGGTTGGAGTTTGAGGGACAGGTTAATGGATCTAAAGAAAACATTAGCCTGTGTAAGGGACAGATAAATTAGTGCAGATGTGAGGGACATTCCTCAAAAAGATTAAAGTAATTTTACTCTGTGACCTAAGACTATTACTCCTGCACATATACCAAAAGGACTCTAAATAATCATGCCATAGAGCTCTATGTCAGCAGGCTAGGGAATCGGTCTATGTGTCTGTCAATGGATGAACCAATAAAGAAAATATGGGATATTTTATTTAGGAACAAGGAAGTATGAAATCATGCTATTTTTAGTGGAACAGATGCAACTGGAAATCATCATGTTAAGAAAAACAAGCTATATACAGAGAGAAAAATAGCGTATGCCTTCTCATTTATGGATCATAGATGTCATAAATTCATAAAATCACATACACACATATCAAGGGAGAAAGTGAGATGTAAGTGAGGAAGGAAACTATCAGGATATAGGAGGGGAGAGAGAGCATAGGGCACTGGGGGTGAAAATGGTCATAGTACATGATATTCTTCAGTCAAATGTCTTTATAAAGTCCATCACTGTGTACAATGAATACATTCAAATATAAAATAATTATGTACGTTCTTCTTTCTATATTTCCTTGCTGGTCTAGTCCTTACTATGAAGACCATGTCAATCTCAAACTTGTGGCAAACTGCTATCTCTGCCTCCTGCTTGCAGTCATACACTATCATGCCCTTCTTTGTGCCTGTCAGTTTCTAAAAACAAAACTTGCTCCTCTTAACAAGATTGCTCTGACATTTTTTATGAACAGGTAAAAATAACTTGTGAAAATATAATGAAATAAATTTGTATTTGAAATGCCATGTTAAATTATATCATGCACAATTTTATTAATGTGCTTCTCCTTACTGCAGTGACCATGTTGCAATGGTAATTATAATTCCTTATAGAAAAATAGCACAAACATAAAAAAAGAGAATAAAGGAAGGGGTGAAACAACAGGAAGAAAGGATAATAATGGAGTTTTTTAGATTTTTATGACAAAATAGAAACTGTAAATAGAGAGAGATCACGTACTCCACATTATTTAACTCAGAAGAAACTTCTGGAAACAGTCTCTAATTTTAGTCAGTTGTTTGCAATTTTCCATATGAACAGTATTAGTTGATTAGAGAAAATGTATACAAATATGGAAGCATCTCTGAGTTTGTAAACTGTTAGTTTCCGTGGTCTTTGTCTTCAAATTCATCTTTGAGCATTTCATACACGTTATCAGGATGTGATCATCCTACCACGCTGTTAAGATAAATTATTCCTATCAGCTTCAATGACCTGCTGTCTACAATCCATTTTTTTTTTTTTGGTATCTAACTCTAATACCAATTTGTGATGTACTCAACACGTTTCACATTGGTCAAGGTCACCAAATTAATGAGGTTTAGAGATGAGTCCAGGGATAGACAATTTGATTTTTTCAGTAGGTAAATAAAGTACTTCTGACTTTTGACAAGTGGCCCCAGTCCAAATAAAATTCTAAAGGTATTAAATTGCTGAAAGAGCACTAACAACTGAAAACCCAATTTTCAATTATTATTATCATCATTCCTCAAGTAAGCACATGCTTGCTGTACTTATATGCATTCACATTGCAATGTTCATAACAGGAAGGGATGTATACAGTAAGACATTATGTCAATCATCTGAGATCCATATGCAGGATAAAGTCTCACAGATCCTTTTAACAACAAAGGAAAAATTAAAAATATTCCAAGATTTATAATAAGCAAATATATTCCTTTGAATGGCCTTCTTTGGTAATAAAATTAATCTGCAATGAAAGAAAAGCATACCATATAATCAGAAATGTAATGATAAAAATTATCACAGGACAATTTTTAACTCCTCTCCATGGTAGCTTTTTGCTACATAAGTCTTTACTTGTCTGTGCCAATCCTAGATAAACCACAGTAACACCATGCATTTGTATTATTTACTGAACTCAATGGTTTAGATGTGAGCACCTATTATGACAGATTTTGAAGATACCCCATGGAAGGCTTCACCCTCCCTGGAGAGCAGAAAGGGGTCTGGATAGGATGTCGGTGGGGGACAGGGGAGGAGGGAAGGGAGAGGGAACTGAGATTGACATGTGAAGGAAGCTTGGTTCTAATTTAAAGAAAAAAGAAAAAAGTGAGCATCTATGAATAAGCCATAATCTTTTGTTATATAAGGAAATTACTAACTTTAAAAGATCATTTCTCTATAATAGGACATCTGTTAAGAGTCAGAGATGGAGGGATGTGACCCAATATGAAGAAAGTGAGTCATCAGTAGCCCTTCACATATAAGACATCACATCACTGTAATAACATGGAGAATCAGCCAATCCAGGAGGACATGTGGTATAGGAATAAGTGTTTTCTACTTTGAACCTTAAATGTTACTCAGCTCAGGCACTGAACATGTGTTCTCCTGTGTGGTGCTATTTGAGAAGCAATGGAACCTTTAGGATGGTCATTGAAGGTGTGACTCTGAGGGGTATTTTGGGACTCTAGTCACTTTTACCCTCTAGGCTTTGCTTCCCAGCCATTCAGTGAATGGTTTTGCTTTGCCACACACTTTGGGCATGAAGTGTTATTTCTCTTTGCTCCCTCAAACAATGGGATGAATGGATCATGGACAATAATCTTCAAGACAAAGCCAAAATAAGTATTTTCTATCTGCAAATAGATTATATTGGGCATTTGTTACAGTAACAGAAAACAGTATAACAGAGGGAAAGAAGAGGCCTTTCTGATTAAGGGGAAGCAGATCTATGAACAAATGTCATTTGTAAGAAGTCTAGCTGTTGTTTTACTGTGCTTTTAAACTGACACATGATTTGAGATGAGTCTTAGCAAGAACAGTTCCTTGGGGTGTCATTTTGCTCTACACTGATGGAAATTGGAGATGGGTAAGAGTCAGGTTTGCAAGTGATGACCCTAGCAGCTCTTTCATCGCTTGACATTTGTTACCAGTGTGTGTGGCAGCAATTCCTTTGAGTGTGACTACACCAGTGATCCAGTCACACAAATGTAAGTCTACAGGGGAGAACAGGCTGGCCCTTGAGACAGGAACTCCCAGGTGTGAGACAGGCTTCCAGAATCTAGAGAAGCAACTGAGAGACTGCAGCCAGAGAGAATCCAGCAATCAGGCCAGTCAGTTTCCATATATCATGCCAGTTGTCTGGTAACCAAATGATCATAGTGAATGTAATGTACATGATAAGCTTACAGAGCTAAAGGAAACCCAGAAGTGTTGACTCCCATTTACTCCTATTCATCACATTTAGGTCTTCTAGGAAAATAATTTTTATGCCACCAGGATCATGTGGCAGTGGCTAAAACTTTCAATAAATATGTCCTATTAATGAAAAGTCAGACTGTATTTTTAAAATTTTATTTATTTTTCTTTTCTCATATATTACATCCTGATGTCAGTTTCCCCTTCCCTCCTCTCCTCTCAGTCCTTCTCCCACCTTCCCCCTCCTTCAGATACACTTCTCTGTTCTTCAGAAAAGAGCAGGCCTCCCAAGGATATCAATAAAGCATTGCATATCAACTCGCAATAAGGCTAGGTATACCTCCTCATATCAAGGCTGGACAGTGATACCCAGTAGGAAGAAAAGGGTCCCCCAAGCAGGCAAAAGAGTCAGAGAAAACCTCACTCCCACTGGTAATAGTTCCACAACAATACCAAGCTGCACAACTCTAATATGTATGCAGAGTATCTAGGTCAGACCCATACTGGCTCCCCGACTGTCCCTTCACTCTCAGTGAGCTCCTATGATGCTTGCTTAGTTGATTCTGTGAGCCATGTTCTTCTGGTATCCTGTAATCCCTCCTGCAGTCTTTTTCAGGTTTCCCCAGCTCCTCCTAATGTTTGGCTGTGGGCTTTTGTGTCTGCTCCTATCAGTGGCTGGATGGAGCTGCTCTGACAACAGTTATGCTAGGCTCTGTAATTATCTACAAGCACAGCAGAATATTTTAGGAATCATTCCATTGACCCCCCCTTCTCTGTTTATGCTTGTTTTTATTCCAGGTCTCTGGGCTAACAGGACGCTGGGTCCTGAACATCCAAACAGTATCAGGCATGGGCTCTCTCTTTGGATGAGTCATTAGTTGGCCACTTCCACAGGATTTGTGCCATCTAAAACTTCCACCTACTTACCCGCCATGCACATCTTGCATGCAGGACAAATTGTAGATCAACTGGGTGTCCCAATTCCCCTGGAAGCCTTGCCTGGTTACAGAAGATGGCTGGTTTAGGTTCCATAACCCCATTGCTAGGAGACTTTGCTAGAGTCACCCTTGTAGAGTCCAGTGAGTTTCCATTGCAGTAGATTTTTTTTTTTTTTTTTTTTGGTTTTCGAGACAGGGTTTCTTTGTGTAGCTTTGGAGCCTATCCTGGCACTCGCTCTGGAGACCAGGCTGGCCTTGAACTCAGAGATCTGCCTGCCTCTGCCTCCCGAGTGCTGGGATTAAAGGAGTGCGCCACCAACGCCCAGCTGCAGTAGATTTCTTACTTTCTGTGAAATTCCCCCAAGTCAAGTCATCTATCTCAGTACTCTCTCCCTCCATGCCCCCACCTGATCCCTCCTGTTTCCTCCACCACTAGCACCAAGTCTTCTGTGAAACTCATTCCATTTTCCTTTTCCAGGAAGGTCTAAGTATCCCCCGCTTGAGCTCTCCTTGTTACTTAGCCTTTCTGGCAGGCTGTATTTATTGAATAATTTTAAAAATTAGACTACACAAAACTTCAGACTGGATTAAGATGCAAAATGAAGAATCATCTTAATATCAAAGTGCAATGCCTAGGGTGAAACATAGAAATCCTACAAGTAGTTTTTTTTTTTTTTTAATGAAAGCTATATAAAATGAAAAGAAAAAGATGAAGATGAATTCTTACTTTTAGTTTCTATGATATTTTGAGGATTGTTTATTTATTTCATACTTCCTCTTTTTCTTAAAAAAGTAACATGAACTACATCTAGAGCATTTTTACTTTATATACTATTATCTAGTATTTTCATATTTTTCTCTAAGCATCCTTTAATTTTAAAAAGATAATGATAAAAACATATAAAAGCAATCTTTTATATAACAGCCAGATAAAAAGCATTAAAAATGAAAAGTATAAAATTAAGAAATAATATAATGATACAGCAATACATGGGATTTATGAACTTATGGAAACTCATAAGCAAATTGTATTGAGAATGATTTTTAAAGGATGTACTAACTGATTATTGTGAAAAATTACAATACTATGGATGAAATGGAAAAATTGCTTCAGGGTAGGTACTATTGTAATGAAGATAAAGTAGCTAATACGAGCTTTAAAGTAAGGATAATTATAGTTAATAATTTTAAATTCTCATTTGTAAAACACTTCACCAAAATAAATGAAGGTTTCCCCAGCTTACACTAGAGATGGGCACAAGAAGTACAGAAATATTTAACAAAACAGATTACAGGGAAATGCAATTGTCAAGATTGGTTAGATAGTGTTCATTGTAATTGATACTATAAATATATGAGTGATAAATCCTGCAACAGTGAGTTTGATTTTTTTAGCATTATTTACATTTAATTTACGCATTTACATGTTTAATTCCTTAATCCTTAAATGAACTCTGTTAAATGACAACTTCTTATACTTGGTGAGTATTGAAGCAAAGTTTTAATCTGAATCAATTATAAAATTTGAAGGAAACTGGTAAATCTGTAAAATGAACTACTATTTATGGTGATTAAAATATCACAGTTTTATAGTGTTCAAGCTGCACCATACTTACTGAAACTTTCCTTCTGCCTGGCTTCATGACTTCAAAACTACTCTCATTGGTTTTGTGTAGGCTTCTCCCCCTACCAGATAAATATGATGTGGATATATGGAATTTATGCTATATACTATATATGTGGTACTATACTATACTACACACACACACACACACACACACACACACACACACACACACACGACATATGTTTAATGTGCACAAGCATATGCATTATATTTTCTAATGATCATTGAATATAACAAAATGTAATAAATAATTGTTAAATTTAAAATAGATTTTAAACACTGAAAACATCAGCAATTCATTTTTGGCTGGGCATATTTTATAATCCTGACCTTTTAGATGACAGATTGAGGGACTGATGTCAGTCAGAAAGACGATAGATGGATGGGCAGACATTTAGAAATAGTAATAAGCAGGCATGGGCTGTCCTTTAAAATTCTATTTCATGTGAAGACAGGTGTATGGCAAGACTTTATCACCCTTATTTCATAAATTAAGACACTGACTTTCACAAAGTAAGGAGAAATGGTGAGTCCCACAACCAGTAAATAAGGGAGTTAGTGTTTGAATATTAGTCTAATCAAAATAGTTTTTCTTCTTCTATCTTATATCATATATGGAGGGATTATGTTCAGAATTGTCAAAACTACGTTCAGGTTTGGTAGAAAGGACTTAAGTCCAGTTTGCTAATATTAACATTGAGAGAAACAACACTTCATTAAAGATAAGTGGATGCCAGTGGTAAAGTCACAAAGGTAGGCTGCTGTGTGAGATCGTAGGAGCCCAAGCATCCAGATCACACAAGTTTTGGCTCCGTATTGTTGTTTAATGAGCCAATACAATCACTGCATGAAATATGTTCCCTAATATTTTTTCTTATAGCTTCCTCAATTGAAAAGCACAGCCCACACCAAAGTGCCAATTATTTTTTATGGGTCTGTTCCACAAGCATCCAACTCTTGGACTAGGCACATGACACAAAACAAACAGGAACTATAAACATCAGACTCACATTAGAATTCTTCATTCTTCATCTTCTTTCAATTGCGGTCTATTTTCCAAGAATTTGGGCAATTCATATGCATACCAGGCAGTATTTTGAGGGCTCTTTTGGCATTTAAGTTGTATTCCTACCGATCGACCCTTCTTTCATATAATTTAATTTCTCTGACTGCTAAGAATTCTTTGCTGGACACAGAATGAAACATCGGACTTAACGATATTCTCAAATTCACTTTATTTCTTCTTGTGAGAGAGGAACTCAACTCATCCATGTCTGAACTATGGACAATTCTATTTGTGTTTTTCCTTTATAGTCTTGGCCAATCAAGTATGCACTGGAGCAATGAGACTGGCAATGTTCCGACCATCTCAGACATCTAACTGATTATCTTAAGATGTCCTTGTATCTATCCTTATTCATAAAATATTTGCTAACTTGTGTCTTTTCTTTCTTTATTTCACTGTCCTCTTATTTTGTATTTAGATTAGAAGCAAGATGTATGTTAAAATTTGTATATTGTTTATTCTTCTTTTGCTTTCTCCTTCTTGATATCAATAGTGAGAAGTACCTTCTCTTTCAGATGTCACTTTCCTAAATATAGGTTCAGCTTAATAATTGTAATGATCATAATTGTTAAATGCTTGGACATGTGTGCTTTATGCTTCTGTGCAAACAGTGCTATTTCATCATTTCACTATTAATATTTTGTTATGTTCCTCAGGGAGTCATTTCCTTCCTCTTTTAATTAGAGAACCAAAGATAGCTAAGTTGGTAATGAATTATAATTAACTTTGTGCCTATTCTTATCTGTTTACAGTTTTGTGCTAATATAGCCATTCAGCATGAAAGTCTCTTTTTTCAACAACAAAGAACAGGGTAATAAATGTTTGTGATTTGAAAGAAGAAGCTTGTGGAAGGAGGCATGGATGTTGGGGACCCAAGAAAGCAGGAATTATGGCCCAGAACAGTTAGAGAAAGCTGTTTCACTCGCTGCACAGGCTTTGTGGGACCATCTGGAACTACAGAAGTGCAGGTCACATTGTAGCAGTCTGCTGGAGCACCTGAGGTAGCCACTTTGGAGTTGCCTAGGATGCAGAGGCTCAGGTTGGTGGGAAATTTCATCAAAAGCACCTAGGGCTTGAGTTTGGAGCAGTTTCCATTCTTTAGTTGGTTGGAAATCTTCTGGAACAGATATAGATTAGTGACAGAAGGTAAAGTTAAGGAGTTAGGGGAAAATTTTTTATCTTGGGTGTACATTAGAAATTTCCAGGCCCATGGTTCTGGTAGTTGGGGTAGAGGAGTCCCAAGACCAGGGAAAGGAGGAAAGATCCTATCCTCAGAAAGAGGCAGTAGGCAGGAAAACTTAGGTCATTGGTTGAAGTACTTATCTGGAGTCCATTTGACCTGTAAGAGGTAGATCCAAGTAGACTCCCCAAAGTTTACAATATTTTACATTTATAAAAATAAATAAAAGTTTTAGATATATCAGTATTACCACTGTTTGTAATCAGTACTAAGATCCACATTGTAGAAAAGACAGTAGACTCACACCTTTGAGTCATAGTAAAAGCATATTGACCAAAAATTGTTCTGGGTTAAAGCATCTATGATGGCTATTCCTGGTTGTCAACTTGAGTATATGCGAAATGAGCCACAGTCCAGAAATGGAGGACACACCTGTGATCTGGATTTTGAGGCAGGAAGATGCAGGCTTTTGATTTCAGTTGTGAGGCACACCTTTAATCCATGCCACACCTTCTGTTGGAAGCCTATATAGGGACAATGGAAAAAGGAGGGGATTGTTTGATCTTTGCCTGCTTGCCAACACATTCATTCCTTCACTGGCATTGGAGTCTACTTCTTCAAGATTCCAGAATATACTGAAGACCAGCTGAGACATCCAGCTAGATAGACTAAGCAACTACTAGATTCTTGGACTTCACATTTACAGCCAGCTGTTGTTGGGCTGCAGCCTGCAAGTCATTCCAATAAACAAACAAACAAACAAACAGATAAATGTGTGTGTGTGTGTGTGTGTGTGTGTGTGTGTGTGTGTGTGTGTGTTCATGCTATAAATTCTGTGACTCTAGAGAACACTGACTAATACAGATTTTGGTATCAGAAGTTGTTCTAGAGAAACAGAAGTATAAAAATAAATATTTTGCTGGGCTTTGGTGGTGTACACCTTTAATCCCAGCATTCAGGAGGCAGAGGCAGGCAGATCTCTGTGAGTTCGAGGCCAGCCTAGTCTCCAGAGCGGGTGCCAGGATAGGCTCCAAAGCTACACAGAGAAACCGTGTCTTGAAAAAAAAACCAAAAGAAAAAAAATAAATATTTTAAGTATCTGGAATAGGCTTTTTAATTTGCTAGAACCTTCAAATTCAGAAGCACCTTCACCTACTGAAGTCTCTCTTTCTTTCCTGGGAGCTTGGAAAGTACTGAAAGCCCATGCTATAAACTATATTACAAACTTAAAGAGATAAATGCATTTGATTATCTTGATTCATCAATAGTGAGTAGCAATGGAATCAGTGAAACTTTTGACAGTTTGGGGGAAAATAAGAAAAAATTTCTGATGGTTGGTTGATTTTAATATCTCTGGATAATATGATAAAGGATAGTAATAAGCTCCATGATAAAACTAGCCGACTTCAGAATATGGTGAAGGAAAACAATGAACTTATTGATAAAACTGACAGGTTCTAGATGCAAATAAAGTCTGAAGATTTCTAAATGTGCCCTGGCAGAGATTCTTCTCTCCAGCAGTCACAAAGCTCAAGTTGCAGAAATAGAATGTAAGCCCACATAATAAGGTTGGCTGAATTACAGCAAAGATTCAAATCTCAGCATAAGAACAGTTAAAGTAAGGATATTAATGGGAAAGAGTGGAATCCCGTAATTTGCAATGGTGATATATAGGGATGGAACTTCTTAAAGCTGAGGACTTTAACCCCAGATTTTTAAGGGTTTAGCTCACCTGAGGAAGTAGTACTATCAGCCCAATCTCTTGAAATACTACTGTTTTCACCTTTTCATGAACAAATTAATCATTTAGTGTCTGCTAAACCACCAGTGACTTTTTTCTGAAAGAAATTTAGCCAAGACAATATTCATGTCCTTCAAGACCCACCCATAGTTGGCTCTAAACCTATAACCAGATTCAAGGCAAAGGGTCCCAGACGGAAGGTAGCAAGTGTGTTACATGAGGAAGTATGTTGCACTACTAAGGAACTTAGTGATTTTGCTAATTTTGTTCAGGAAAAAGTCTGGGGAATATGTATGGGAATGAATTTTAAGGGTGGGGGATAATGGTGGAAGGAACTTAAAATTAGATCACACTTGAGTTTACTGGTATGGACACACTGAATGGAGATTCTAGGTTTAATATGGAAGCTTACACACTTAAAATAGGTGTCAAATGTTTGTTTGAATTGTTAGTTGAAACATTTGTCAGAAGATGGCCTACAAAAAGGAGTTGGAGATGCTTGTTTCCCTTAGCTTAATGGTGATGAAGGGATTTTAAGGCTTAGGGAAATTGCAATGCTAGAATGGAGATGTACTGTGTAAAACCCAATCCTCCACAATGAGAAGGTCTGGAAGACATGTCCTTCATGAATCCTGTAAGATGCAAAAGGGTGAGAGGAGCACAAGCTCATATGAAGAGTGGTGTTATCTCTCTTTATGCCAAGTCTTCAACCCTGAGATTTGTGCCAGATCTCAGGGTTGAAGATTCTGCTGCTCAGTTAAATGCAATGGGTTTAATTGTGCCCCATTGTAGCAATGGGCAGGTTACAGCATGGAGGCAAGATGATCACAGATGCCATAATGGGCAGTGTAGGCAAAACAATGTCCTTACTGGCCTAACCAATAATGGTCAGCACAGGGAAGGTGAATATTATATTCATGACTCTTATAGACCTTTGGTACTGCCTAATCGATCATGGTATTTCTAAGTATAAAATGGGTAAGAAGCCTATGGCATTTCAATTTGATCTATATAAGCAGAAAAATTCTCAAACAAATGGAAGATAGGATGCATTGGATTGTGGCAAAAGACAATCTGGCCAGTGAATCAATTTCCAGACTTGAGCCAGTTTGCAGACCCAGACCCTTTTGAATGAAGGATGGCCAGGTTCCCCTGAGGAAGGATCATGATAAAACACCTAAAACTTTTACAGTTATCCTTTTTCCAGTTCTTCCCCAAAGTGACGAATGGCACTATACAAGGGTAACTGCACACTCGAGAAAAGGAAATAATCAGATTTTCTTGAAGTCTGTTGAATACTGGTCTGAACTGACTCTGATTCCAGAATATCCAAAGAAATATTGTGGCTCTCCCATTAAAGTAGGAGATTATGGAGGCTGGGTGATTAATGGAGTTTTGGTTGATGTCTGATTCACAGTGGGTCTAGTAGGTCCCCAAACTCATCCAGTGGTTATTTTTTTTCAGGTTCAAAATGTGCAATTGGGATAGATAGAAGTTGGCAGAATTCTCACATTGGTTCCCTGACCTGGGAAGTTAGGGCTATTACAGCTGAAATGCCTTTAGAGATGCCTCTGCCCAAGAAAATAGTGAATGAAAACAAGTATTGCATTTCTAGAGGAATTGCAGAAATCTGTGTCACCATCAAGGACTTGAAAGATGCAGATTATATGGAAAGAGGGAAGAAGGAAACAATGTAAAAGTTTATACATTGAAGAATTAAGTTCCAGAAAATAAGGGCAGGATTATAAGAGTTAAACAAGAAAGACAGGAAGATAGATAGAAGAAAGGAAGGAAGGAAGGCAGAAAGAAAGAAAGAAAGAAAGAAAGAAAGAAAGAAAGAAAGAAAGAAAGAAAGGAAGAAGGAGCTAGTTTTAATTTTCCACAAATAAATCCGATCAGAGTATGTGTGTGAGGGATATTTTAGATTTGATTACTTGATATGGGAAGATTTGTAAAAGACAAAGTCAACCTGTAAGCCCCACCTACCCAAGGACAAGGTAACTTCCTGGAAAGCTGGGAATTGTAGTTCTTAGAAAATAACAGAGCCACATGGGAAATATGGCAGCCATGTGGTTTGTCCTTAAAAAGACACTGCAATATGTGACTTATCACCATTTGGAATCCAAGAGAGTGGACCTGACTAGAGTTCATTCATCCTGGTCAGTATTTAGTAAAGTTTTCCTCAAATTTGGCTCAATATTTTTTTGAGCTCAAAAACCATTGGCTCAATGGTTTTTCTCTCATGAATCTCAGGATGAACAGACTGACCATAACATGGGTAGAATCATCCCACAGTCTGAGGTCTGGGACTGCATATAAAAGAGGTAGCTAGGTAAACTTCAGAATTCATTGCTCTGCTTTTTCTCACCGTGGATGCACTGTGACCTCTCACCATTGCCTCCAGGCTTTTCCTGCCATGGTGGACTGTCAAGGACAAGCCAAAGCAAACTCTCCCTTCCTGAGGCTGTTTTTGTCAAGGAATTTTCTCAAAGCAGTGAGGGGGGAATAACTAATACAGGCATTACAATAATTATGATATATAAACAAGGAAATTGCTTTATAACTTAGCCTATTTAAACTATATTCAAGCACTTAAATCACTTAAAGCCCAACTGAAAAAAAGTCTCAATAAATGTTTCCTATCAACCTTATCATCAATATTATTTTTGCTCAGATGAAAAGTGCTTGCTTTTTATAAGTCTCTGAGAGAATTGCTGTTTTAGAACATAACACATTTAGTAAACATTGTATTTTTATTCTTCTTTCATATATTATGTCCAAGCCATAGCTTCCTCTCTCTCCACTCTTCCCAATACCCCTCATCTCTCTCCTGTCTCCCAGATCCACCGCTCCTCAGTTTCCCTTCAGAAAAGTGGGGCCTTGTTGGGTTATCAACTGAATATGGTATAACAAGATGCAAAGAAGACTGTACATAAAATCCTTATACCAAGGCTAAATAAGATAACCCAGTAGGAGTAAAATTGTCCCAATAACAGGCAAAAGAGACAGCGGCACCCCCACTCACACTGTTAGGAGTTCCACAAAAATACCAATGTAATAACCATAATTTATATGCAGAGGACCTAGCTCATACTTCTGCATGCTCTGCATGCTCTGCATGCTCTGTTTCAGTCTCAGTGTGCCCCTGTGAGCCCTGCTTAATTTATTCCATGGGCCTTGTTCTCTCGGTGTCCTGGGCCCATCTGGCTCTTACAAGCCTTTCTCTCCCTCTTCTGCAGGGTTCCCTGAGCTCCACCTGTAAGACCCCTAGAAGCTCTGGCCTCCAGGATCTCAGCCCAGGACCTCGGTCACCCCAATCACCAGGCAGATTCAAAAGCTTAATGCAAACAGCATGAGGCTTTATTGTTGTTTAACGAGCTAACCCCATGTTAGCTCAGGTCTTTCATCCACCTGCCATGGGGATGGCTAGAAAAGACAGCTTGAAGCAGCTGCATAGATACCTTATAGGGCAGCGAAAGGGGAGTGTCTAGGGGTACACACAGCCTCAGGATTTGTATGCCTCCAGGCTTGGAGGGCTTGCCCTGTGTTTATTGGTCAACTGGTTGTTATGGCCCATAGGCCCACCCAGGGTGCTTGCTATGCTCTTCGAATCATTGCTGTGCACTTGTCCTTAAAGCACACCCAGAGCCGTAAAGCATAGCACCACCAGTTAACTTCTGATTGCCATGAGTCAGGCATCTGGCCTCTTAGTGACCAAGGCAAGGTCAGACAAGCACGTTTTTGGCTGTTATGGCTGCCGAAATGGGGAGCTGGTCCCTTCACACCTAATGCTTGGCTTCGGGTCTCTGCATCTGCTCCTTTCAGTTGCTGGAGGAAGCCTCTTTGATTACAATTGGGTTAGGTACTGATCTATGAGTATAGCAGAATATCAAGACTAGTGGATGGGGTAGAGGTTGGGGGTGGAGGTGGGCAGTATCTCTGAACCATCCAGCTTTGCCACAAACATGGTATATTTTTAATGGTGTTTGAAGACTGAATCCAGAGTCTAATGCATGCCAGGCAAGTGTTCTAGCACTGATAAAATCCTCTAAAACTTGTTCTTTTAAAATGTCTTAGGATAAGGGGAGTGCATGTGGGGCTAGTACAATCTCTGTTTTTTTTTTTCTTTCTGTTCAGTATGGCTAATGATAAAACCTTACATTAATGAGTTTTATGAATTCTGTAACCCATGTTAATAAATAAGTTCATAAAATTTCAACATTTCCTTATTTTCCTAAAGATAACCTTTTCTCCTTTGCCAGCATGTCTTTTAGGATACCAAATTCTATTTAATAGTTATATTCATGGTTTCTGATAAACTGTGGCTGTTTCTTAAATATTTTTTCTGATGTCCTTGGCCACTAACAAAAATGTTTCGTATAGTGTTTCTCATTTGAGAGTTAATTTTTTTTCTTGTGAACCTAACCTTATTATGGATTATGGGAAAGGAGACTGTGTCAACAAATTGGAAACTTCATTGTGAAGTTATAAAAACTTCAAGAATAGAAAGCTGGCTCAAGAGAAAGTTGGCCTGTGTTGCAGCAATAGAGCTGGGGGTCAGTGGCTGGGGGTTGGAGGTTGGGACTAATGATAAAAAGGGAAGATATAAGAAATTGTCTATATCATTTTAAAGACAAAAAGACCCTTGAAAGTGACAAGTTTCTGTATTAATGAGGTTGTTCTTTTTTTGTCTCAGATATTTTTATTTGAATTAGAAACAAGATTGTTTTACATGACAATCCCAGTTCCCTTCTCCCTCCCGTTCTTCCTTCCACCCCCCCCCCCAACTAAAACCCTACCTATCACATATCCTTTCTGCTCCCTCTGGATGGTGAGGCCTTCCATAGGATGTCATCAGAGTATGTCGTATCCTTTGGGATAGGGCCCAGGCCCAACCCTGTGTGTCTTGGCTCAGGGATTATTCCTCTATGTGGAATGGGCTCCTAAAGTCCACACCTATGCTAGGGATAAGTACTGAACTACTAAAGGAGGTCCCGTAGATTTCCTCACTGAAAGCCATGTTTCTGGGGTCTGGATTAATTCAATGCTGGTATCCCAGCTATCAGTCTTGGGAGCAAAAGTTCCCTGATGTTCAGGTCTGCTGTTTCTGTTGGTTTCACCAGCCTGGTCTGGACCCCTTTGCTCTTCAATGTGGTTGTTCTTTATCTCTTTTGTGTTAAAGCTATACTGAGACCATGACTAAGACAGCAAGGCTCCTGGGATGAAAACTGGCTGGTCAGCTCAATCCCCATACACTCTCCAGCTAGTAAAGACTTATGAACTTCAACCAGTGACCTTTAGTGTTATTCCAATGCTAGGGTTCCCTTATACTCTTTATACATCATTTGTTAGTTTCTTTTCTGAATTTTTTAACAAGGAAAACTGCAACTTTGACTATCTTGTATTCAACTCCACTGGAGTTCATCTATTTAAAATATATCTGTTTGACTTTGAAAACATACCTAAGATGACTACCAATCTGTCTTTCTTTATTATCTGGAATACTTTTCAAGAACTAAAACTTTATGTTACATTCTTAAATGAGCTGCATAGGTACAGTACTTTAAACAAGAATGAAACAGATACACAGCATAACAAAATAACATTAAATATATATATTTATTTTTCTGTGTAACAGCCCTAGTTGTTCTGGAACTACTTCTGTAGACCAGGCTGGCCTCAAACTAAAAAGGTCCACCTGCTTCTGGCTCCTGAGGAGTGCTAAGATTAAAGGTGTGTGCCACCATTGCTTGACCTAGAAAACAGCTTAAACAAGAATAAAAACATGCCAGGCATTGGTGGCACACACCTTTAATTCCAGCACTCAGGAAGCAGAGACAGGCGGATCTCTGTGAGTTCGAGGCCAGCCTGGTCTCCAGAGCAAGTGCCAGGATAGGTTCCAAAGCTACACAGAGAAACCCTGTCTTGAAAAACCAAAAAAATAAAAATAAAATAAAAGTAGATTCAATAATCTATCCTTTTATCATCATTTCCATATCTTCCCTTTTTTCTGAATCTAATCTGATTTGCTTAGTGCCTTTCCTGACCATGATAAGTAACAGCTTGCAAACCCCGCTTAATAATCATAAACACACATAACCCACTGAATGATGAAAAACCACCCACTCTGCCTCTTGGGAATGGGGAGTCATGTTTTCTAGACTGCTTCCTGTTTTCTGGGGGTGATGACATCTTTAAGGGACCCTAAGAAAATGGGATCATGCTCAAGACCTAGGAAAGCTAGCTATATTATTATTATTTATTTTTTTAGTCTTTTATGTGATGGCAAATATAGAGCTTATCTGAAGTCCTGCCTGGAGTGGTCTGTGAGGCTGGACCATCTCAGCTAGCAGCTTTGAAGTTGTTATGGATGCAGAATTTTGAGTAAACTTCAACAGAGGCATTTTTAGAAACTTGATCACCTGGGCTACTTGTCTTCATTGCTGTCTGTTTTTTTTTTTTTTTTCTGAAAACACGAACTTTTAAAACTAACATAATTATCTTCATTAACAAAAGTATGGAATGTGCAGTATGCACAAGTCAGCTAAAGATATTTTTTTTTGTTTTATGTTTGAACAGGTAAAAGGCATCTGTCAACTTTATAAGTCCATTTAGACTGTAAAAGTAAACTGTAATATAAACCTCTATTCATCCATATGAAAGGATGCCATGTAATTTTAAGTCATGAGGACTCTGTTGCCAACAAGACCTACCATGTCTCATCCAGTCTCAGAGATGTTCCCATGCAGAGGTATCAGTGAAAGACCCGCTCGGCATGCTTCTGCAAGTCCCCTGGTAGCGTCTGGAGCCTCAGTGGGCTCATCTGTTTTCTGGCTAGGGTAGATGCCTTAGCGTCTGGAGCCTCAGTGGGCTCATCTGTTTTCTGAAGTTTTACTTTCGACCTTGCGTCGAAACCGCGCTGCGAAAGCCTGTTCTGTGTTGTTCGGTCTTTGTTTTGTAGTTGATGTGCATAAACGCAAATGGATTACTCTTTGTTCCTCAGAATGGCCAGCCTTTGACGTGGGCTGGCCGCGGGATGGTACCTTTAACCCCCAAACTATATTTCAGGTAAAAGAGAAGACTATGGATCCTGGACCACATGGGCATCCCGACCAAATGGCATACATAGTCACTTGGGAGGCCTTGGTTCAGGACCCCCCCTTGGGTACGTCCTTTCTTACACCCCAAGGGTCCCTCTCTCCTTTCCCCCTCTAACCGCTCCAGCCAACCCACTCCCTCGGCCCCTGCACTTCCCAATCCCTTGACACCCACTCCTCCCCCTCCCCATTCCAGCCTTTACCCTACAGCAGTAAAAGACACTAAGGCTGAAGAAAAGAAGACACCTGAGGTACTCCCCCCGGGAGAATTGACTGAGGAGCCCCCGCCATATCTGGCACCGCCGCCCCCGCCGCCTCGGCAGAGGCGGCCCTGGCTCCCCCACCTGACCCTTCACCAATGGCTCACCGACTAAGAGGTCGTAGGGAACATGGCTACAAGGCCACCATCTGCTACCCATCTTTCTGTGCTCCACACACATGGTATGCAGGGGGGCCGCAGGAGTCTTTTTCCCACCCCTGGATTGGCCAAGGGTCTGGGGTTACCAGCAGCACCCCTACCCCAGGTCTCTCTGCCTTGAGCACATGGAGCTTGAGCGTATAAACTTATCTGGCCTGATCCGGACATCTAAACGGCCTTAAAGTTATTAAGAACTGTAAAAAGACTTTAATAAAATTTTTATGTTGACTGAGAAATGAGAAAAAAATATAAGAAACTTAAATAATAAAGAGGGAAAGGAAAAAAAGAAAACTTGTCTAAAAATGTCTAAGAGAGTCAGAGAAATGAACTAAAAGGTTATAGAGAGTTAAAGCAAGTCATAGCAGAGAAGATTGTTACAGAAAGTTATAGAGGGTTAAAGCAAGTCGTAAAAGGTCAGAGGAAAGTTGTTAAAAGTCAGAAAAAAAGGTTGTTATAAGTCAGAGAAAAATGTAAACTGTGCTATGGTTTCTCATGTCTACAAATAATAAATTTTTAAAAATGATAATATAAGCTAAAATTTTAACCATATTAAGCTAATTCTGTTTTAAAAAGTCCTGTTTATTTCTCAAGTAAATTATATATACTTGTTTTAAAATGTTCTGTTTCCCGGTAGCCAGCACATGGGAAAATGGTCACATGACTTGACTGGTCGCCATTTTGCTAAAGTTAAAAAAGAATACTTAAACCACCATCTTGACTAAAGGTGACCGCATGGAAATTAGAGGTACCATCTTAGAAACAAGTTTTTCAATTAAGATTTAAAATGTTAATGCTTCTATATATTACAGAAAGACCTTAAGGGAATTTAAATTTCTTTTTAAAACCAGTTTTTTAATGTTTGTTTTTATTAATGTTTGTACTTAAAGAGCTTCAATTTAGAATTATTTTTGAGCAAAGCCTGACAATGTAAAGTTTTTGTTTTATGAAAGATGCTGATCTATTATAAGATATTACAGTTTATGTTTTAGAAGTAAGTTTAGGATGTTGGTAATACACACCTTTAAGCTCAGGGTGTAGGTAGCACACGCCTTAAGTTTAGAACATTGGTGACACACGCCTTTAATCCCACCACTCGGGAGTAAGAGGCAGATGGATCTTTATGAGTTCAAGGCCTGCCTGGTCCGGCAGATCGAATTCCAGGACAGGCTCCAAAGTCACAGAAAAACCCTGCCTCAGAAAGAAGTTAAGCTACTGTTTAAGGAATATAAGGTAGCTCTATGCAGTTTTAAGTTCAGCTGTGCTGTTTCAAACATCTTACTAAGTTAAAACCAGTTACAGTCAGACTAAAAATTATTTACAGAAATAAGACCTTACCTAGCCACCTGTATACTTAATGTGTGCTTAAGGCAAGTAATTAAAACAGACAAACAGACCTCTAATGCTTCAGAGATCTTCAGAATATGGCATTTAAATTGTTATCTTTAAAGTTTATAATGTCAGACAGACTGCCAGATCCTGACAGTGACCCAAAGTCTCCAAAGAAGATTACGAGGCACCTCAGTTCCCGCACCTGGACCAGTGAGCGAGATGCTCAGATGTGAAACCTGCCGCCTGCCAGAACCTGGCCGAGACTGTGGACAAAGCTGCTGGACACTGGAAAATTGATTGTACCCCTTTGCCTAGACAAAACAAGGTCAGTCTTTTCCATGTCCCTCTTCCACAGAGAGAAAAAAAAAAAAAACCTCTCACAATATAGGCCTGGCGAAGATTGCTGTTCTTTGAGACAGCTGCCTCCAACGGTAATGGAGAAACTTGGGTATGGCTAACTGTATATAGACTGGCTTCTGTCACCTTTTTAGTAGATTCGGACAAAACATACCCTTCTCAGATCTCTGAAATATTACTGGTTGTCAGCTTGACAGCATCAGTCAGTCAGATCCACTATAGACTAGTCAGTATGTTAACTGATAAAATAATGACTATATACTGTTCAGGCATGAGCTCAAAATTTTTAAGTTTATTTTGGTTGTCATCTAAGTACAAACTTAAAGGGCTTTTCATCAGGCCAAAGGCACCTCTGTCCAATCCATACCTGGCTCTCTGGACAGAGGAGAAATGTACATGCTTATAGCCCAAATCTGTAGTTTTTGCTAGGACTCAAAGTTATAAATATGTTCTTGCTGTTTGAACAGATATCCAGATATCTGCTTTTTCTTCAGTAAATAAGTTTTAACCTCTGTTCCTAGTTTAAATATGTCTTAAACAGGTTTCTGCTTCTGACAGACATCTGAGTATCAGTTGCTGACTACAGGCTGTTCTAAGTAGACTGCGAGCCCTGGACTTGCTATGGATGTGAACCAGTCTGCTGATGTGGACACCCCCTATCTCTGCAACAGTGTCTGCTAACCAGAAGCCCCTGATGGATTCCCCATTGCCTAAATTCCTTTTTGCTTTTGACTAGCATTTCAACCTTCTGGGGTCCCTAACTTCGTCCCAAAGTCAGCAGGAAGCAGTTTGGAAAAGAATTTCGCCGTCCATTTTCCCTGGTTGAAATGCTAAGTCAAAGGGAACTCCCTTGCATGGGGATGCCAGTACCTATCACTCCCTGATGGGGACACTAGAGACTGGGTCCTCCTACTCCCACTAGCACTCTACCGCGCTCGCAATACCCCTGGGCCATATGGGCTCACACCTTTTGAAATCCTGCATGGGATACCTACTCCTATCATTAACTTCCTTGATCAAGATGTCTCAGATTTTGCTAACTCCCCTTCTCTCCAAGCTCATTTACAGGCCCTCCAAATAGTACAACGGGAGGTCTGGAAACCCCTTGCTCAAGCTTATAAAGACCAGAGGGACCATCCTACCATTCCCCATTCCTACCAGATCGGGGACACCGTCTGGGTCCGGCGTCACCAGACCTCAGCGCCTACCAGTTGTGGAGCTGCCATGCAGCACAAGCTCACAATATCTGAGGTCTCAGGAAAGGGGCTATGCATAGGCAGGGTTCCTCCCTCATATCAAGAATTATGTAACCAAGTAGAGCCATTATCTCAGGGCAGCCGATACCTTGTTGCCCCTTATGGAACTTATTGGGCTTGCAGTACTGGTTTGACTCCCTGTGTCTCTACTACTGTCCTCAATACTACCATTGACTTTTGTATATTGATAGAACTTTGGCCCAAAGTCACATACCACCAACCTGAGTATGTTTACAGCATACTAGGAAAATCAACCCGATATAAGAGGGAGCCAATATCCTTTACCGTGGCCCTATTATTAGGAGGGATAACAGTGGGGGGCATAGCAGCCGGCATAGGGACCTGTACAGTTGCCTTACAGGGAATTAATCATTTTAAGCTTCTACAACAAGCCATGAACACAGATATCCAGGTCCTAGAAGAGTCAGTCAGTACACTCGAGAAATCCTTAACATCACTCTCTGAGGTAGTCCTGCAGAACAGACGAGGGTTAGATTTATTATTTCTACAAGAAGGGGGACTATGTGCTGCCCTCAAGGAAGAATGCTGCTTTTATGCAGACCACACAGGAATAGTTAGAGACAGCATGGCCAAACTTAGAGAAAGACTTAAGCAGAGGCAACAGCTATTTGAGTCTCAACAGGGATGGTTCAAAGGATGGTTCACTAAGTCCCCCTGGTTCACTACCCTTATATTCACTCTCATGGGACCCCTGGTTATTCTATTTTTAATCCTTATATTTGGTCCCTACATTCTAATAGACCCAGAATATCCAGAGACCTCTGAATGAAAGATTCCATTCAGTTACAAGAGAAATGGGGGAATGAAAGACCCGCTCGGCATGCTTCTGCAAGTCCCCTGCCCGCTGCCTCTTTGTCTTCCCCGCCTGTGCCGGTGCTGGGTGTTCTCTCTGGAGCAGGCAGGATGGGCTGGGGAGGATGGGGGATGGGGATCGGGTGGGGGCGGGAGGAGAGTTGGCCGAGGAGGAAACGGGGCGCTCCCGCCGCCCTGCTTCCCCTCATCCCGCTGTCCCTGCTGCAGCTGCGATTGCAGATGTTGGGGGGCACCCCTTGAAAGACCCCGCCCCTTAGCTTTCTCTCTCTCTCTCTCTCTCTCTCTCTCTCTCTCTCTCTCTCTCTCTCGCTTTCACACACTCAGTGACACTCCCGCATGCGCGCGCACCCACACGCCTGCCTGGCACCGCGCCCCGGGGCTGGGGCCGAGCGAGGAGCCCACGAGGCGGCGAGAGGGTGCCCCCCCCAGCTCCCCCGCCTGATGGGGAACGCTCCGTCCCAAGGTCAGCCATCTGGACGCGGAGGGAGATGAGATAGAGCCAAGGCCGCTTCGCCTGATTACCAGACCTTGAGAAAATGCTCTGTACCTCATTAAATTGTCCAATAGAATCCCTGTAACTATGCTTTTCGCTTCTGCACTGTGCTTTTTGCTATATAAGGACCCCTCTCCCTTGGCTCGGCGCGCGTTTGGCCTCACAGAAGCTAAGTCGCCCCGGGTATCTGTGTATCCAATAAAGCCTCTTGCGGTTTGCATCCAAGTCCGTGGTCTCGCTGATTCCTGGGTACGGGTCTCCTTCTGCGAAAGTACCTCTTCTGGGGTCTTTCAATCAGCACACATGTTGTTTGTCCTGTGGTCTTTCCTGGCATCCTCTCTCATGTCTGCAACCAAGACCCACGGGAGGTCCCCCACAATCAACTCTTATCTTTATTAATTTTGAAGGAATTCATACCTTTTTGTTTCCAATGGAAACAAAAGCACAACCTCTCCCTCAATGCAGTGCATTTCTTGACTTCCATTTTGAAGCCAAGACATCTCTAAAGTATATAAAATGGATTAATTCAGCAGTCTCTTGTGTAATCCAATGTCTCTCAGCAGATGCCATTCTCTGTTCATTAGCATTTAAAAAATTTAAAATTAACAAGGCACCATGTAAGGTCCAAACTCCGTGTTAAAATATTTCCAATTCTTATGTCTCTTTTCTACTACTTTACTCTCTCTCTCTTTTTTCAGTTTCAGAACATCTATTTATTTTCTCTTGTACTTGGTCTTGACAATTTCATACATACACACAATGTATCTTGATCATTCCCACTTCTCACCCTTTATGCATGGTATCTGTCCATTCTTTCTCTCTGCCTCTCTCTCTCTACTTCTGCTGGAGAGCTGACTGATCTATAGGGTTTGATCTTACAGAGAGTCCATAAGCCATCATGTCTTTTGTGAAGGACAGTAATTTGTTTCCTTTATCTCTTCCTGGAAGAAAAGATTCTTCCCCTGCAGATTGCAGGTGTCATTCCTCAGTGTTTCCTTATATTGAGAAACTAGTCAAGCCCCAGACTCAATATATATACAATCAGCCAAAATGAATAGACAACACAGACAGATATAAAAGGGATGCAAAGAAAAGCTGTGATAAAGGATCTGTGCTTTCTAAATAGATAAAAAGCACACCCAAGAAGCTCTGTGTATGTAATACCTACATCCAATAGATTCAAAGTGTTATTGCATATTGATTGATATTTGAGTGGCAGAATTACTGATCCTTCCCATTCTCTGGGGTCCATGCATTTTTCTCTTAGAATATTTCTTGTTTCCTAGTTTCTTTGGTGAAGAGGATTATAGGCTGGTAATCCTTTGCTTTATGTCTAAAATTCATATATGAGTTAGTACATACCATGTTTTTCTTTTTGTGACTGTGTTACCTCGCTCAGGATGGTTTCTTTTAGTTCCATCCATTTGCCTGCGAATTTCAAGATTCCATTGTTTTTTTCTGCTGAGTAGTACTGCATTGTATAAATGTACCACATTTTCTCTATCCATTCTTCAGTTGAGGGGCATCTAGGTTGCTTCCAGGTTCTGGCTATTACAAACAATGCTGCTATGAACATGGTTGAACATATGTCCTTGTTGTATGGATGTGCATTATCTGGGTATATGCCCAAGAGAGGAATTGCTGGATCTTGTGGTAGACTGACTCCCATTTTTCTGAGCAACCACCATACTGATTTCCTAAGTGGTCTTACAAGTTTGCACTCCCACCAGCAATGGAGAATTGTTCCTCTTTCTCCACATTCTCTCCAGCATAGATTGTCATTGGTGTTTTTGATCTTAGCTATTCCAGCCAGTGTATGATGGTTGCATTTTTATGGAGTTTCTCTGTGTGATAATGTGTGTGTCTCCTTATCTATGTGTGCTTCTTATAGTTTTCTCTGGATATTTTTCTACTGTTTGCTTTGTACCATTATGTATTTTTTAATTTTTGTCTTACTATTATTAATGTTTTAGAAGACTATTTTTATTTTAATGATAGAGGAAAAGAAACTGTATATGAAATTTAAGTGGATGACAAAGTGGGGGTGATTCTGGTAGAAGCTGGGGGTAATTAAAATGAAAAAATACGTTCCAATCAAAATTATGGGAAATAAGGAAATAGAAATTCCTAAAATATAGTAAAATCTATAGTACAGTACATCAAAATATGTGGGATAGACTGAAGGCACTTTTTAAGGGAAAGTTCATAGCTCTAACAATAGTTATCAAAATAAATGTAATGATGCAGTTACATATCTCCTGTAACTAATTAGCAAGCATTAAGTTCCAGATGGACTCAGAAGAATCAGTGCCAATGCTAATCAGACTATGTCACATAATCTTAAAATACTTCAGTATATATTATTACTTAATTACTATTTAACTTATTATTTAATATATTATGTATATAATTCTTATTCGGCGAGAATTACCCTCATAAAAAAACATGAAGGCACAGAAAAGAAAGGTGTAGGTTAATCTCCTTGATGAAATAGATGAAAACTGTTTAGGTAAAATTTTTGTATACCATGAACAAGTACACATCACATGAAATAGATCATTCACCATGATCAAGTTAATTTTATTTCTTGTATACAAGGGGATTCAATATATATAAATCAAGAATTGCAATGTATCTCATAAATGGAGTCAATAGTAGAAATCGTATTGTCATCTCAAACATGCAATTTATTAAGACTTTTTTTTTTTACCTCACACAATACAAGATCCATTCATGGTATAAACCCTCACTAACTAAAAATTGAAGGAATACATAAAACACAATAAATGTTATACATGACAAATACACAAAGGGAGGAAATACTCAAACATTTATGTTAAAGGTAAGAAGACAAGATGTCTTCACTCTATATTTTTATTGAATATAATGCTACTTTCCATGACCCTTTCATGCCTTCAAAACTAATAACATGTGGTAATCTCTTACACATTATGAAGTTTAGCCACCAGTTTGAGATTCAGCCTTGGCTCCCTATGGGCACTAAAGAAATGCTTACCATAAGATTTTGCCTCAGCAATTCTGGTCTCTTGTTCCTCATGGCTGACTTTTCAGTACCAGCAGCCAGCATTAGCTGTCCCAGTAAGGAAAAGCTTTTGCATCCATAGTTCTGGTTTATTGATAATCTTGGCTAAATCTTCAGATCTTGATGACTAGAACCTACAGATTCTTAATTCAGATACATCACATAAACAGTCCCTATGGAGTTTTTGAGTGGCTCCCAATCTATCCTTTGAAATGTCACAATACAGGGCTTCATTGTCAAATTGCTCTTAGCATTATTGGTAAATTCTCCCAATATCACATTAATTCTAAAGTCACTCAGTGACTTTTCTGGACTCAAATATAAAAAAAAACCTTCACCTTTCTCTTACAAAATGTTCCAAGGTACAAAAGTCAAAAGGTACAAAAACCCATCAAAGCAATATCCCATGCTCCTGGTGCCTATTTCTATCCTATTTTTATTTCCATTCATGTGATAAAGACCATGAGAAAGGAACAAGATCACGTGAGAAAACTGGGAGCATGGGGGGAGGGAGGTAGGAGAGAGAGGACCAATGGGAGAAGGAGAAAGGGGAAGAGAACATGAGGAATCTGGAAGGTTGATTTGGGGGAAGGACAGAGAAGGAGGGCAAGGAAATAGATACTTTGAAAGAGGCAGCCCTTATGGGCTTAATGAGAAACCTGGCACTAGGAAAATGCCCAGGAATCCACAAGGATGACACCTCCTAAGAATCTAAGCAATAGTGCAGGGGCTTCCTTAAATGCCCTTCCCCTATAATGAGACTGATGACTACTTTAAATGCAATAATAGAGCCTTTACCCAGTAGCTGAAGCAGAAGCAGATATTCACAGCTAAGCACTGAGCTGTACTCGTAGAATCCATTTGTAGAGAGGGAGGAGTGATGACCAAAGGGGTCAAGACCATGATGGGGAATGAAGGGACCAGCTCCCCATTTCGGCAGCCATACAGCTGAACACACGCTTGTCTGACCTTGTCTTAGTCACTAAGGTCAGATGCCTGCCCCTTTCAGCAGCTATAACAGCCGAACACGTGCTTGCCATGATCTTGCCTTGGTCACTAAGAGGTCAGATGCTTGCCTCATGGCAAGGAACCAATCAGAAGATAGATGGAGGCGCTATGCTTTATGGCTCTGCGTGTGCTTTACGGACAAGTGCACAGCAATGAAGTGAAGAGCATAGCAACCACCCTGGTAGGGCCTATGGGCCATAACAACCAGTTGACCAATCAACACAGGGCAAGCCCTTCAAGCCTGGAGCCACACCAATCCTGAGCCTGTACATACCCCTAGACACTCCCCTTATGCTGCCCTACAAGATCTCTATGCAGCCGCTTCCAGCTGTCTTTTCTAGCCATCCACCATGGCGGGTGGATGAAAGACCTGAGCTAACGTGGGGTTAGCTAGTTAAACAACTATAATAAAGCCTCGTGCAGTTTGTATCAAGCTTTCAAATCTGCCTGGTGATTGGGGTGACCGTGGTCCTGGGCTGAGATCCTGGAGACCTGAACTTCTGGGGGTCTTACAGAAACCCACAGAAACAGCTGACATGAACAAGTGGGAAACTTGCATAAGACCAAACAAGGCTCCTTGAATGTGGTTGTCAGTTTTGGAGGACTTGGGAAGTCTATGGTGCCTCTGTCAGTGGAACCGGTATTTATCTGTAGTGCATGAATGGGTTGTGGGAGCCCATTCACTATGGATGGATACTCTCTCAGCCTAGATACACAGGAGAGGGCCTATGTTGTGCCCCAAACGATGTGACAAACTTTGATGATCCCTCATGGAAGGGCTCACACTCTCTGAGAAGGGTCTGGAGGGGTGGGATGAGGAGATGCTGTGGAGAGTGGGAGAACAGGAGGGAGAGGGAAGTGGGATTGGTATGTAAAATAAGATTGTTTTAAATGTAAAATTAATTAGAAAAGTATAATCCAATAAATTTTTCAGTTAAAAAAAGAGACCATGACTAAAAACAACTTAGAAGAAAACATTTTATTTATAATACACCCCCAAATCACAGATCATAGTCTATCATTAAGGAATACTAAGGCAGAAATTCAAGTAGGCCTGGAATCTGGATACAAGAAATGAAGCAGAAATTGTCAAGGGACATTTCTTACTGCCTTCTCTAAATGACTTGCCCACTTTGCTTTGTTATACAATTCATGACCAGCTGTCCAGGGGTGGCACCAACCACAGTGGTCTGGGCCCTCCCACATCAAAGATTAATCAAGAAAATGAACCAGTTCTGCCTACAGGTCATTTTCTCAGTTGAAATTCCCTCTTCTCAAATGACCCTGGCTTGTGTCTATTTGACAAAAACACATAGCAAAACAAAAAACCAAAAAAACTAATTTTCACACTGACTTGAAAGGAAAGATTCTATTTTGAACTTTTAAGTTTTAAAAATTTTGTATATGTGTGTGCACATGCATGTGTGTCTATAGGTGGTTATCTTTTCATTAAAGGTTAATGTTCCTACTGATCTAATGAAATGGATAATGAATATTGAAAGTTAGCAAGGAATGGAGTTATGTTTTAAATTGTCTCTTAAGATATTTCTATTTATGAGTATTTAATTACATAGGTTAGTACCAGATATTTTACATTGTTTTCTGCTCTGCACCGAAGCAAAATCTCCACCCAAGTATTGAATAGCCCATTAAAATACATTAAAAACTTAAATATCTACAAAAACTTTTAATTATAGAGTAGAGTGATATATACATACATTTGTGCTATTGATTTTATTCCTTCACAATTACTATATAAATGCTTGTGCTTTTATAGCAGAATTACTTCATTTTTAATCTTTAATTCTTAGGGCTAAAGTTTTTTGAATAACAATGTATGTATAGTATTCACTAAAAACTTTATATCAGCTAGAGAGTAAAGGAAAACAATAGGTTCATAAAGGATGTCTTAGCTTCAAATTTGCATTACAATAACCCTGGGAGCACAAGGAGTTGAAAAATAAGGTCTTTAATACATCAGATAAAACACCATCTCAAAAAGATCAATATGAGCAAACCACTCATTAGCAGCGGGAAAGTCCTTGGGTAAACAGCTTTAAATAAAACTGTGAAGGGCCTCAAAGAGCAAAGCAAAGAAAGCTCAGCCCCTTCCTGAATAGGTCACCAGGATTCAAATTCCCTGTGGCCCAAAATGAGGAAATGAGTCTCAACTTGCCTTTTGCTACTATTTGAAAATTCTATTGATAATTAAAACATTCCCCATTTTCCAAATCCACTTCATATCCAAGTTAATAGATACTTGATTATAATTTTTATCTTTTTCTTAACATACAATTTGCACACGTTGGACCTCACCCTTTCTAAGTTTTTAATTATGTGGATTTGAATGAGCATCCAAAACTATGTGGTATTGTTCACTCCAGAAAATAAATTTTGTATGTACAGCAGTTGGAGCATGTGGCTCTAAGATTGGTACTGATCTGGAAGCTTTATCTCTACTGGCAAGCAGTCATAGTTTTAGAAGATGCTATGCTTGCTACCTGGAGGAAAAATATAATCATCAATCTTACCCAGATGTGAACTCAATTAGCATAATCATGTCTGGACTGAAAAGACATGCCCACTTGTGGAATAGTAGCAGAGATGTGGGAATAACCAAATACTTTCTGATTGTATTTAAGGCTGATCCACTAGATGAAACTTATACTGGGCAACATTGTCAGCCCTGGAACCTGAAGATAGACAGATCATAGGCCCTAAGGAAGAACTTACTACTCTTCTGCTAAATTAAGATAGCTTTAAGACACTCCACCCTCTGTCCTGTGGCGGGTACACAAGCCTCAGGTGAGTCTGGGCGCTGCTCTGCTCCCCAACCTCTCCCATCAATCCCCGATTGCTTCTGCCTGAACACCACCAGACAAGAGTGGACCTGCCCAGACTGGAAAGCCCACCCTGAGTCTGGACATACCACAACCCTGTCCACCCACTGCCCTCTGTCATCTGGCTGGCCCCTGAGCCTGAGAGAAACCCCACCTACATGCACTGGAAGAAGGGATGGGAAGAAGACAGAGTAAGAACAAACTCAAAAACAGAAAGACCAATATGGCACCACCAGAATCTAGGGACTCCACACTAGCAAGAACTGAACAGCCCAACATAGAGAATGAAGAAGAGATAGACCTTAAAAATTTTCTTATGAAGATGATAGAGACTAATAAAGAGGAAACAAGAAAATCCCTTAAAGAAATAGAAGAAAAAAACAAGCAAAAAAAGTACATGAAATGGAGGAAAAGACAAACCAAAAAATTCAAGAAATGAACAAATCCTTTAAAGAATCTAAAGAAAACCAAGAAAAAAACAACCAAACAAGACAAGGAAACAATTTAAACAGTTCAAGGTTTGAAAGCATAATTAGAAACAATAAAGAAAACACAGAATGAGGGAATGCTGGAAATAGAAAAGCTGGGTAAACAATCAGGAACCACTGATGTAAGCATAACCAATAGAATACAAGGGATGAAAGAGAGAATCCCAGGTGTTGAAGACTTATTAGAGGATATACAGTCATCAACCAAAGAAAATCTCAAGTCCAACAAATCCCTAACACAAAATATCCAGGAAATATGAGACACCATGAAAAGACCAAACCTAAGAATAATATGTATAGAAGAAGGCAAAGAAATTCAGCTCAAAGGTACAGAAAACTTATTCAACAAAATCATTGAAGAAAACTTCCTCAATCTTAAGAAGGATATGCCTATGAAAGTACAAGAAGCTTACAGAACACCAAATAGATTGGATCACAAAAAGAAGTCCCCTCATCACATAATAATCAAAACACCAAACTTACAGAATAAAGAAAAAATATTAAGAGCAGCAAAAGAAAAAGGCCAAGTAACATACAAAGGCAGACCTATCTGAATTAAACCCGACTTCTCAAAGGAAACTTTGAAAGCCAGACGATCATGGATAGATGTTCTACAAACTCTAAGGGTACATGAATGTCAGCCTAGACTACTGTATCCAGAAAAGCTTTCAATCACTATAGATGGAGAAAACAAGATATTCCATGACAAAACCAGATTTAAGCAATACATATCCACAAATCCAGCCCTACAGAAATTAATGGAAGGAAAAGTCCAATGTAATGAAGATAACTACACTAAAAAAGCCATAGACAATAGATAATCCTATTTTACCAAACACCAAAAAATGTGGGGAAATCACACACAATATCACCACCACCACCACCAAATCCAAAACAAACATGAATCAACAATCAATGGTCATTAATATCCCTCAATGTCAATGGTCTTAACTTGCCTATAAAAAGATACAGGCTAACAGAATGGATATGAGGACAGAATCCTTCCTTCTGCTGCATGCAAGAGACACATTTCAACTTCAGAGACAGACGGTACCTCAGAATAAAGGGTTGGGAAAAGATTTTCCAATCAAATGGACCCAAGAAACAAGTTGGTGTTGCAATCCTAGTATCTAACAAATTAGACTTCAAACTAAAATCAATCAAAAGAGATGAAGAAGGGCATGTCATACTTATCACAGGAAAAGTCCATCAAGATGAAGTCTTAATCCTGAACATCTATGCTCCAAATACAAAGGCACCCACATTTGTAAAAGAAACATTACTAAAGCTCAAATCACACATAAAACCTCACACACTTATAGTAGGAGACTTCAACACACTGCTCTCAACACTAGACAGGACCACCAGACAGAAAATTAACAAAGAAACAAAAGAACTAACAGATGTTAATACCCAATTGGGTTTATAGATATCTATAGAACATTCCACCAGAACACAAAAGAATATACCTTCTTCTCAGCACCACAATGGAACCTTCTCTAAAATTGACCACATACTTGGCAACGAAGCAAACCTACACAGATACAAAATAATTGGAATAACCCCCTGTATTTTATCAGACCACCATACTTAAAAGTTAGAATTCAACAACATCACAAATGGCAAAAACCCTACAAACTCATGGAAATTAAATAATGTGCAATTGAACCATTCCTTGGTCAAGGAAGAAATAAAAAAAGAAATTAAAGACTTCCTAGAATTCAATGAGAATGAAGACACAACATATCCAAACCTATGGGACACTTTGAAAGCAGTGCTAAGAGGAAGTTCATAGCTCTAGATTCCCACATGAAGAAACTTCAGAATAGTCACACTAGAGAATTAACAGATCAACTGAAAGCTCTAGAACAAAAGGAAGCAAACACTCCCCGGAGGAGTAGACGCCAGGAAATAATCAAAGTGAGGGCTGAAATCAATAAAGTAGAAACTAGTAAGACACTACAAAGACTCAATGAAACAAAGAGTTGGTTCTTTGAGAAAATCAACAAGATAGACAAACCTATATCCAAGCTAACCAAAAGGCAGAGAGAGGGCATGCTAATTAACAAAATCAGAAATAAAAAGGGAGACATAACAATGGACACTGATGAAATCATGAGAATCCTCAGGTTATAATTTGAAAATCTGTACTCCACAAAATTCGAAAATCTAAAGGAAATGGACAATTTTCTGCATAGATATATCACTTCCCAAAATTAAATAAAGAGCAGATAAGCAAGTTAAACAGACGTATACCCCTAATGAAATAGAAGCAGTCATCAAAAATCTACCAAAAAAAAAAAAAAAAAGCCCAGGCCCAGCAGAATTCTACCAGAAATTCAAAGACGAGATAATACCAGTACTCCTCAAATTGTTCTACACAATAGAAGCAGATGCAACATTGCCAAGCTCTTCCTATGAGGTTACAATTACCTTGGTACCCAAGCTACACAAAGACGAAAGGAAAAAAGAGAATTACAGACCAATATCCCTCATGAACATCGACACAAAGATATTCATCAAAATACTGACAAATGGAATCCAAAAACACATCAGAGAAATCATCCACCATGATCAACTTGGCTTTATCCCAGGAATGCAGGTATGGTTGAACATAAGAAAATTCATCAATGTAATCCACCATATAAACCAACTGAAGAAGAAAAACCACATGATCATCTACATAGATGCTGAAAAAGCCTTTGACAAAATCCAACATCCCTTCATAATAAAGGTCTTGGAGAGATCAGGAATAATAGGAACATAACTAAACATGGTAATAAGCAATATACAGTAAACCAACAGCCAACATCAAATTAAATGGAGAGCATCTCAACTCTATTCCTCTAAAATCAGGAACAAGACAAGGCTGCCCTACTCTCTCCATATCTCTTCAATATTGTCCTTGAAGTCCTAACTATAGCAATAAGACAACAAAAAGATATCAAGGGGATACAAATTGGAATGGAAGAAGTCAAACTTTCACTATTTGCAGATGATATGATAGTTTACATAAGTGACCCAAAAAAACTCTACCAGGGAACTACTATAGCTGATAAACACATTCAGCATTGTGGCAGGATACAAGAGTAATTAAAAAAATCAGTAGCCCTACTATATACAGAAGATAAATGTGCTGAGAAAGAAATCAGAGAAACATCACCATTTACAATAGCAACTAACAAAATATCTTGGGGTAACACTAACCAAAAAATGAGAAAGACCTATATAGTAAGAACATTGAGTCTTTAAAGAAAGAAATTAAAGAATATACCAGAAAATGGAAAGGTCTTCCATGCTCTTGGATAGGTAGGATCAAACATAGTAAAAGTGGCAATCTTGCCAAAAGCAATCTACAGATTCAATGCAATTCCCATCAAAATCCAAACACATGTCTTCACAGACCTTGAAAGAACAGTACTCAACTTCATATGGAAAACAAACAAAAACAAAAACAAACAAACAAACAAAGGATAGCCAAAACAACCCTGTACAATAGAGAAACTTCCGGAGGCATCGCCATCCCTGACTTCAAGCTCTATTATAGAGCCATATAATAGCTTGGTATTGGCACAAAAATAGACAGGTTGACCAATGGAATTGAATTGAAAACCCTGATATTAACCCACACACCTATGATCATCTGATTTTTGACAAAGAAACTAAATTTATACAATGGAAAAAAGAAAGCATCTTTAACAAATGGTGCTGACATAACTGGATTCAGACATGTAGAAGATTGCAGATTGATCTATATCTATCGCCATGCACTAAACTTAAATCCAAATGGATCAAAGACCTCAACATAAATTCAGCCACACTGAACATCCTAGAAGATAAGGTAGGTAGCACCCTTGAACAAATTGGAACAGGACACCACTTTCTGAACATAACTCCAGTAGCTCAAATATTGAGATAGACAATTAATAAATGGGACCTCCTGAACTTGAGAATCTTCTGTAAAGCAAAGGACACAGTCAGTAACACAAAACCCCAGCCCACAGAATGGGAAAAGATATTCACCAACCCCACATCTGACAGAGGCTGATCACCAAAATATACAATGAACTCCAGAAGCTAGCTACCAAAACACCAAGCAATGGAATTAAAAGATGGAGTGCAGAACTAAATAGAGAATTCTCAATAGAGGAATTCAAAATGGCTGAAAGACACTTGAGAAAGTGCTCAACATCCTTAGCCATCAGGGAAATGCAACTCCAAACCACTCTGAGATATCATCTTACTCCTGTCAGAATGGCTAAAATCAATAACACCAATGATAATCTATGCTGGAGAAGGGATGTGGAGAAAGAGGAACTCACCTCCATTGCTGGTGGGAGTGCAAACTTGTACAACCACTTTGGAAATCAGTATGGCTATTTCTCAGGAAAATGAGAATCAGTCTACCTCAAGACCCAGCAATCCCTCTCTTGTTCATATACCCAAATAATGCACTCTCATACAATAAGGACTGTTCCACTATGTTCATAGCAGCATTATTTCTAATAGCCAGAATCTAGACAACCTAGATGTCCCTCAACTGAAGAATGGATAGAGAAAATATGGTATATTTACACAATGGAGTACCACTGAGTGGAAAAGAACAATGGAACCTTGAAATTCACAGGCAAATGGATGGAACTAGAACAAACCATACTTAGTGAGGTAACCCAATCACAAAAATTAAACATGTTATGTACTCACTCATTTTTGATTTTTAGACATAGATCAAAGGATCACTAGCCTACATTCCACACTGCCAGAGGAGCTAGGCAATAAGGAAGACCCCAAGAGAAGATTTCATAGTCCCTTGAAGAAGGGGATGGGGACAAAAACCCCTGACCAAATTGGAGCTGGGGGCAGGGAGAAAAAAGGAGAGTCTTCATCCAGGTGCTGTTTGAAGCAGAAACAGACACCCATAGCTAAGCACTGAACCATACTAATGGAATTCAGTTGTGGAGAGTGAGGAAGGTTGAGCAAATGAGCCAAGAAAGGGACGGAGAGACCTGCAGAAACAGTGGACCTGACCACTAATCATAAAGCCAGGGAATCAGCATTGGACCAAACTAAACCCTCTGAATGTGGGTACCAGCTAGGAGCCCAAGACAGTTTATGGCTCCTCTGACAGAGGAGCCAGTCTTTATCCCTAGAGCACAAATGAACTTTGGGAGCTCATTCCCTATGGAGGGATACTATTGCAGCCCAGATACAGCAAGGAGGGTCTAGACCCTCCCCCAAACAATATGACAGACTTTGTAGGTCCTTGGTAGAGAGCCTCACTATCCCTGGAGAGGAGTCGGGTGTGGGTTGGGGTGGGTTGGATTGGGAACATGTGAGGAGGGTAGGGTGAGGGAATGGGGGTGGATATGTAAATATGAGTAATTAAAAATAATAAAAAGTGAAAAAAAATCTGTAAAAATGATAGCTTTAAAATGACACCTAATGACATACCTATGGTTATAATATCCATAGATTAATGCAGACCTTAGTTCTCATTTGGGAAGTTGTGGTAGATGATGGTTAACACAGAAAACTACAACTAGTAAAGGAGCCAAAAATAAGAGACTGCAGAATACTCAGTCCTGAAAGGGACATCTGTATTTACTTCCTTTCTCATAAGGCAAGGGAGCTTTCCATGAGAGGGGTCAGAAAAATTGTAAGAGCCAGAGGCAGAGGATGAGTAAACAGCACTCTCCAGACACAATAGGGAGGTGCTCCCACAAACTCAGAAATTGTGAAAGCATGTTTGACTCCATTGAAGCTCTAAGCAGACCAAATCTCAGCATGGAGAGGGGAAGTAGACTTAAAATCTCACTTCAGTAAAGGACCTATTAACTTTGATAGCTTCTGGCAAAGGGGAGTAAGTTTTCTTCTAGAGTGTTGACCTGTCAGGTTGGCAGTACTCCATGGGAAGACTACACATGCAAGAATGTATAGGCATTTCCAGAATTTGTGCATGTAATTCTGAAGCATATTTTCCCTCAAACTGTAGAATCCTGTATGAATTTATTATTTGTCAGTATATTTAACTGAGTGAGTCTCTTGCAAAAAAAAACAGGAATGTATGACTAGTACAAATTGAACTTGAATAATGAATCAAAAATCATGTGTACAAATTTGGTTGGATGGGGAAAAGGATGTATCTTGGAGGAGTTTGGAGAGAGGGCAAATACAATCAAAACACCTTGTAAGAAATTCTCAGCACGGACTTGACCCCTTTGTTCCTCACTACTCCTTCTCTGAAACTGGATTCCAGGGGTTTGCCTCAGTGCTTAGCTGTGAATCTCTGCTTCTGTTTCCATCGGCTATTGGATGAAGGCTCTAGGATGGCATTTAAGGTGGACATCATTCTTTTTATAGGGGAAGGGCATTTAAGGTTGCCTCTAAACTATTGCTTAGATTCCTAGTTGGGGTCATCATTATGGATCTCTGTACAATTCCCTAGTGCCAGATTTCTCTTTAAACCTATAGTGGCTCCCTCTATTAATGTGTCTCTTTTCTTGCTCTCCTCCTGATCCCTCATGTTCTCCTCCCCCATCCTCTTCTTCCCTCCCTTTTCCCCCACGCTCCTAATTTGTTCAGGGCTCTTGTCTCTTTCCTCTTCACTGGGGGACCATGTATATTTCTCTTAAGGTCCTCCTTGTTTCCTAGCTTCTCTGGAGGTGTGGATTGTAGGCTGGTAATCCTTTGCTCTGTGTATAATATCCATATATGAGTGAGTACATACCATGTTTGTCTTTCTGTGAATGGATTACATGACTTAGGATGGTTTCTTCTAGTTCCATCCATTTGCCTGCAAATTTCAAGATTCCATTGTTTTTTTCCGCTGAGTAGTACTCCATTGTGTAATTTTCTGTATCCATTCTTCAGCTGAGGGGCATCTAGGTTGCTTCCAGATTTTGCCTGTTAGAGACAGCTGACCTGAGCAAGGGGGGACTCATGCACCCAGTTGGGGAACCAACATAGGATCAAATCAGGTCCCCTGGACATGGTGTCAGATAGGAGCACTAGACAGTCTATGGAGCCTCTGGCAATGGAACAGGATGTCTCCCTAGTGCATGAATGGACTTTGGGCGCCCATTTACCATGGAGGAATTTTGTCTTAGGCTAGATACACAGGTGAGGGCCTAGGCCCTGCCCCAAATGACTTGACAGATTTTTATGTTTCCCAGTGGAAGGCCTCACTCTTACCGGGGAGCAGATGGGGGATTGGATGGTGGGGGCATGGGAGGATGGGAGGGAGAGGGACCTGGGATTGATATGTAAAATAAGTTTGTTTTTAATTTAAATAAAATTTATAGAAAAGAACTTCTCAAAGAGCTAATTTTTGGAAAAGAGCTAGCCTCTCTGCTTTCCTTTTCTCAGCCATTAAACAACTACTAATATATTTTTGTAACCACATAGATTTCCATAATTTAGGGCTCATATAATTGCATACCCTATGATATTTTACTATTTCTTTCATTTAGGCTAACATTTTCAAAGTTTTTTCTTGTAGCTTGATATAAATTTTTTGATACTTTTTTTTTGAGACAGGATTTCTTTATGTAGCTATGGCTATCCTGGAAATAGCTCTGTAGACCAGGCTGACCTTGAGCTCACAGAGATCTATCTGTCTCTGCCTCCCAAGGGCTGGTATCTCAAGTGCACTACCACCACCTGGATAATGTTGATGCATTTTATTGTCTGGTAATATTTTATCCTATGTATATATGTATTTATGTATTATGTCTTATCAGTCCATCAGCTATCAACTTTAGTACTACTTCTATTCCACTCTAAAAAGTTTCATTTAAACAATTAAATACAAATGTTGGCCTGATGATGTGTTCTTAATTCTCTTGGTTATATATTTAAGAAGTATGAGTGGGACAAAGCTATGCACGAGTAACTGCCAACATATTTTTAAAAGTAATTGGGGATTTTGATTTCTTCATATTAACATAATCTCAGTCTATCTTAAAAATCTAACCCATTTTAGTATTGTAAAGTATGTTTCTGAGGGTCTCATGTTCATTTTACTGGTAACTATATCAGATGGTTTTTTGTGTATATTATTTGCATGCTTTTTTTTAGAAAGTTCTTTTTAAGTATCTTGCCCATTTTTTGATTGGTTTGTAGCTGTTAAAGAATCTCATAAGATTTCTGGACTTTTTGCAGTTTTACTTATTATAATTATAATGTCTATTGTTCTCTAAAGGCAAATCACTTTGTTGCTTAATTTGATGGAATTTGGTTGACTTCCCTGTTTGTTATTTGTACATTCTGCAATATGTCTAAAACATCCAAAATAAATGCCTCAGCCAACTCATGAAGATTTGTTTCTATTTTCTTCTAAAATATGATAGTTTTAACTTCCACATTTAGGTGCATTATGTGCATTGAAATCATTTATTCACATTTTAGAAAATATGAATCCAGCTTCATTTGCTTACCGATTGATCTGTAGTTGTCTAGCACTATTTACTAAATAGCCTTTCCATTCTGAACAGCCTTGCTACCTAGTTGAAAAATCAATTGACATTAATTGTAAGAATTTAGTCCTTGACTCTCAGTCCTGTTCTATTGATCTGTATTCTAAATTCTATTAAGAACCCAACTGTCTGATTTCAGCTTTATAGTAACTTTCAATATCAGGATCCCTGAATTCACTCATTTTGTCTACTTTAACCTTGATTTTCATTCTAATTTACCTGGACTTTGAGATTGGCTGGTTTTGTTTCACAGTTGATGACTATGATGGTTATGTCCATGGATTTAAGAAATACAGTAATTTAAGCAGCATTATGCTTTTATCTTCAAGCATTGGATGCCATTTCATCTAGCTAAAGTCATCACTGACATTGTCTAGTATTCTGTAATCTGTAGAACAAAATTGTTTGGGTGATTAATTGTAAAACTGTGTTGAGATATATCAGCATATTATCATATTATTGCTATCTACACATGGGGAAAGTTTCTCTTTTCCATCTTTTAATTTGCGTGCCTCTTTCCTATTTTTATTGCTTTCTTATTTGGGCCTAATTGCCCTTCTTTATACCTCCAGATTTCATGGAGTTGGACTTCCAATACAATATTTCATAGAGGCGATATTTTTGAATTTTTGAAGTTTCCCCAGCTTATGCTGGCAGAAAGATGTTTATTCCTTAATGTTAAACATGGTTGTTTTGTGCTGCTACATACATCAAGTATTTGGCCTGTGGGTCAGCTTCCAGGATTATCCTATCTCTGCCTCTCATCCTCCCACATAACACTGGAATTATAGATGCATCCCAGCACACTGGGCTTCATGTGAGCTCTGGGGATTTATACTCAGATCCTCACACTTGAATGGCAAGCACTGTACACAGTGCACTGTGTCTTCAGCTGGTCTTTTTAAATTTTAAGTTTTTGACATGTATTTAAGTTTTATTTTTATGCACACGAGTGTTTGGCTTGTATCTATATGTGTGCAGCATCAACAGAAGCTGTAATAAGTCAACAGATCATATGGAACTAGAGTTACAGATGTTTATTAGCTGCTATGTAGGAGCTGGGAATCAAACGAGGGTTGTCTAGAAGAGCAGTCAATGCTCTTAACCACTCTGTCCCTCTCTTTAATTTTAATAGAACTTTTTTATAAGGTTGTGGAAGATCTCTTTAATTCCTACTTTATTTAATGCTTTTACGCTGAAGGCATGCTATATTTAGTCAAGTGACTTTTTGTTTTGTTTTTAAATTTATTTGTTTAATTTAGAAACAATCTTATTTTACATATCAATCCCAGTCCCCTCTCTCTTCCATCTTCCCATATCTCCCACAGACCCCGTATCCCACCCCCATTTACTCCCCAGGGAGGGTGAGGCCTTCCATGGGGGAATCATCAAAGTCTGTCACATCATTTGGGGGAGGACCTAGGCCCTCCTCCATGTATCTGGGCTGAGAGAGTATCCTTCCATGGGGAATGGGCTCCTAAAGTCCATTCACAAATGGATAAATACTGGTTCCACTGTCAGAGGTCCTGTAGATTGCACGGGCCTCCACATTCAGCAGGCTTAGTTCTGCCCAATGGTGGTTCCCCAGCTTTAGGACTGAGGTCCGTGTGCTCTCACTTGGTCAGGTCAGCCATTTCTGTGGATTTCTCCAGCACAGTCTTGACCCCTTTGCTCATCTCTCCTCCCTCTCTATAACTGGCTTCCAGGAGTTTGGTTCAGTGCTTAGCTGTGGGTGTCTGCTTCTGCTTCCATCAGCTATTGCATGAAGGCTCTAGGATGATATTTAAGGTAGTCATCAGTCTCATTATAGGGAAAGGGTCTTTAAGGTAGCCTCTAAACTATTGCTTAGATTCTTGTGTCTTCCTTAATTCTGGACATTTCCCTAGTGACAGATTTCTCCTTAAACATATAATGGCTCCCTCTATTAAGGTATCTCTTTTCTTGCTCTCCTCTATTTTTCCCTGACTTGGTCTTCCAATAGCTGAAAACAACATAAAATATCTTGGTGTAACTCTAACCAAACATGTGAAAGAACTGTATAACAATAACTTTGAGTCTTTAAAGAAAGAACTTAAAGAAGATACCAGAAAATGGAAATTGTTCCATGCTCTTGAATAGGTAGGATCAACGTAGTTAAAAATGGTAATCTTACCAAAAGTAATCTACATATTCAATGTAATCCCCATCAAATCCCAGCACAATTCTTCACAGACCTTGAAAAAAAATACTCAACTTTATATGGACTTTAAAGACTTTAAAGACCCAGAATAGCCAAAACAATCATGTACAATAAAGGAACTTCCAGAGGTATCACCATCCCTGACTTCAAGCTCTATTATAGAGCTAAAATCCTGAAAACAGCTCCATTTTGGCACAAAAACAGACAGGTAGCCCAATGCAATTGAATTGAAAACCCTGATATTAACCCCACACACCTACAAACAACTGATTTTTGACAAAGAAGCTAAAATTATACAATGGAAAAAAGAAAGCATCTTCAACAAATGGTGCTGGCAAAACTGGATGCTGGCTTATAGAAGATTGCAGATAGATCCATATCTGTTGACGGGCACAAAACTTAAGTCCAAATGGATCAAAGACCTCAACATAAATCTAGCCACACTGAACCTCTTAAAAGAGAAAGTGGGAGGTACCCTTGAACAAATTGGTACAGGAGACCATTTCCTGAATATAACACCAGCAGCACAGACACAGAGATCGACAATGAATAAATGGGACCTCCTGAAACTGAGAAGCTTCTCTTTTGCCTTACAGAAAGCTATCGAGAATGTTATTGAAGAAAGAGGTTATGTTCCAGCCCCATAAAGCAGCAGATCTTGACGGTTTTGACCATGTAGTTGTAGCTTTAGTTTTAAGGATAGAATAAAGGCATTATGGGATCTCCTTCTATAATTAAGGGAAGCTTCTGCAGCTAGGCATATGTGAGAGTGTCTCTGTATAGGCCTGTAAAGACCATTGCATGAAGCTGTGAAGTTGAATCCTGGATTGCCTTTGAGACCCTAAAAATTTAGAGATGCCAGAGCTGTGGGATACCTGCCAAGGAGAGCTGCTAACAGGGAGTGGAGCCAGCCAAAGGAAAAAATGTGTTGCAGCCAACAAAGCTGAAAGGAGGTGCTGGAGAACTAAGGAGCATTTTGACATCAAACATGGAGATGCAGAGTTTAAAGTTTGTCCAGCTGATTTTTGGTCTTGTTTTGGTCCAGTGTTTTCTCACTATGCTCCCTTTTGGAATGGAATGTATAACTTGTGTCATTGTATGTTGGAGGTATATGACCTGCATTTTATATTGCATTTAAGTTAGGAGATTGCATGAATATCAGAAAAGACATTGAACTTTGTACTTTTAAATAGTGTTAGTACTGTGATAGACTACGTGGAATTTTGAAGGACTAAAGAAAACTTGCATTAAAATATTGCTATAAGTCTATTTGTTCCAAGGAAAGGAATGTGGTGGTTTGAATGAAAATGGCTCCCATAGGCCCATAGGGAGTGGCACTATTAGGAGCTGTGGTCTTGGAGGAGGTGTGGCTTTGTTGGAGGAAGTTCACAGATAGAGGTTAGGCTTTGCAGTCTCAGAAGCTTAAACTGGGACCAGTGGCTCATAGTCCTGCTACCTGATGATCCAAATATAGAATTCTCAGCTGCCTCTCTAGTACCATGTCTGCCTGCATGTTTCCATGCTTACTGTCATAATGATAATAGACTAAACTACAGAACTGTAAGCCAGTCCCCAGTTAAATTTTGTCTTTATAAGAGTTGCTTTGGTCATGATGTTTCTTTACAGCATTAAAACACTAAGTTGATCACTGAATGTCAGCCTAATCAAATATGTACTCAAAATATACTGTGAAAGTGGGATCTCAGGTGAATGCATATATAGCTTGATGATTATGATGGTTTAAGTATTCAGCTGTGAAAAGGAAAAGTAAGAAACAACAGCAATCTGAGATTTAGAGAAATTCAACACATAACAACATAAGCATCTTTGGAAACTCTGACATTGTTACCATAGTGCCAGATGTCAATGCGGGAGCAAATGCTGCTGGGATGTTTTTATAAAGAGAAGGGTAGAACTATGTTTTTAAAAAAGCCTTATTAAATTATTAACTAGATTATTAAATTAAAAACTAAAGGAAAATGAACACTGCTATATTTTAATAAATATAAAAACAAAATTAAAACACCAATTCAGAAAATCAATTCACAGCAAACTCTCTTCACCTAAGGTAGATAATATGATGCTAAATTTATAAATCTTATTCCTCTCACATTCCTATTCTGCCTTTCACATTATTTTGGAGAACATACTTAAAATTGATAAAATTACATATATAAAATGCCCAAAGCAAGAGAAAAATCAACTGCCAGGCTACAAAAGTGAACTCATAACCATGGCCAATCTAACAGCATGAAGACTTCTATTGCACAGTGTTATCCATGAAGCAACAAGGATAGAGTTCTGCATTCAAGATGAATTGTTTTTACACCAACCAAGTGATGTGTATGTTGTAACTACATACAGTGTGTCACAGTGTCACATAATTTACTTCAAAAAAGAATGTATTATTGTTTGCATTGACATAGAAACTTAATCACTTCTTAACAAGGCTTGGAAACAGTAGTTAGAGTATCCATTTGACACAGTAAACCAATGCTGCTTAAGCAAGGTCTGTAATTCCATTCTCTCCTCCCACCTTTCCCTGACAAAAGTCACAGCATTCTACAAGATTTGAGAAAAAAATCAAACATGGAAGTGATCAAAGCTGTGGTATATTTGGCTCCTCATGACCAAATGAATAAAGATACTTGCTGTTCTACACTGTGTGGTACAACTGAAATGGGAGAAATCACAAATTTCCTGGGATAAAATGAACAACAGTTCAAATCAAGTAAAAAAAAAAAAACCTGATATTACTGTTACGATTTGTAAGTGACTTTTATTAAAGCATATTAAGTGTAGTTTGTGTTTCCAGTGAAGTATAGTCATGACAGGAATGCTTCATTCTGAAGAAAGGCAAGAATTTCCAGCCATGACGAAATAATTTCATTGGGAGGAACACACTGATAAAACCCAAGCATACTTCAACATTATTAAAACCTGCATAGTGAGCCTTAAAGTTATCCAATGGGCCAAATGCATCAGCTTGAGCTTAATTTTAAATATCAGAAGAAGAAGGACAAATTAAAATACTTTATGATAATGGGGCAATAAGAAGGGCTGCAAATGAAAGAGAAAGCTGACAGAAAAATATAATTAGAACTAAGCATAAATAATATTGCTAGGATTATATTTTTAGGTAGATACTAAATATGCTTACAATGAAGACATTAGACTAAAATGGATGCCACACTGACTTTTGCATAATTGTTAAGATGACAAAAATATTTATTGACAAACTGAACCATAGCATTATGAAGTTCATTATGAAACCAGTTCTTCATCTTTCAAAGCTGCTAAGGGCAGATATCTTTCATGAATACAAGTATAAAAGTGGTTTTACCATGTAGTAACAAATCAGATTTAGACATACACAAAACTGTGGAATGATGGTGTAAAGTTGGATTTATTCATTTGATTGGCAAAGCAAACTTGCATAATCAATTAAAATATTTCAACACAGTAACGGAATATGAATCAAATTATACAATCCACTTAGTAAGTGCACAAAAATCTTGTAAAGAAATTCCACACTAGTCTACATCTACTAAAGTTTTAAGCAAAGCAGGAATAGAAGATAACTACATTAACTTTCCAGAAGACACCTACAAAATTTCTACATCTAAAAGTGTGTTAATGGTGCAATTGCTTTTGACATCAGAGCACATGCTTATCCCCCTATGTTTTCCAATGGCTTATCAGTAGTAACTCAATGAAGAAAATTTAATCATAATAACCAGAAAGTACAAGGAGACAGTGGTGCTGTGGAAAATTCTAAACTTGTGCACCAATTTGTTACAATTTAAAAAGTAAATTTAATTTATTTCATTGACATATATTCTCATGTATCCCAGGAGTTGGCTTTGAGCTTCAATACATAGCTGAGGATTAACTTAAACTTTTCATCATTCTGCCTCCATTTTTCAAGCTTTTGAATGACTGGTGTGCAGCATCATACCTGGTTTATGAGGTGCTAGGGATCAAAGGCAGGATTGTGTATATTTGAGGCAATCACTCTACCAACCATGTTATATCTGCAACATTAGATGATGATTTATCAAGTTGTTAGTACACTGTTAGTAAAAGAATTCACTTATAACTTTACATATTTTAAGTAAGCATTTGAAAAAAGAAAATATAATAAAAGCAACATTTATACATCATTGGGAAACATCTCTACTTTGCAAAAATTTATTGATTCATGTATAATTTTATATTTAAAACTTAAAGGGAAGAAAGAAAATAAAATATCCATCAGAAAATGACAAATATCCAAGATTATTTGTTCACAGTTGTAGAACAGCTTTGGGAAGCTATAACTCTCATTCATTTTTGTGAGAGAGAGCGAGAAGTCAAAGAGTTTGATTGGTCATGTGAAGTAGTACATTCAAACACCCTCTCTGTCAGTCAGTGATTCAATTTTCTAGTAGATATGTTAAGTTTCTAAGCCTCAAGGCATCAGTGTTTCACTGGCTTTGAACATGCTGCTTCTCTATAGGTAATGAGTTAAATCAATCCGTGGGTACATCGGTAAACAGGCATAGTTGTTGATACTTTGAGAAGATGTGAAGATAAAGACACAGAAGATACACCTTATGAGCCATGTTATTGCAAATCCAGAATTTCCTGAAATCCACAGGAGTAAGTTAGGAGGAGACCAACCTAGAGAGCAGAGCCATGCTGGCAGCACTCTGGTTCCAGACTTGTCGAACTACAACCATGGGATGATAGAATCCTATATTCTTAAGCCAGCTAGGTTGTCCTATGCCCATGGCACTAGTAAACAAATGTACCTCTCAACCAAGAAAAATACTGTGTATTAACAAACCTACTTGGGATGGATGTAATTTCATTTTCTTCATGAGAGTGAACAAAAAGAGAACAGTAAAGAACAGTAGTAAACAAAACTGGTGGAAAACAAGCTTCTGTGGGAGCCACAACCAAATGCAACTTATGAAGAAATAATTAGTCATAGACTTTGATCATGGTGTGATCTTAGCATTACAGTGAAAAGAGGAAGCCAGGCAAATAAATAGTCACTCACTAATTTTTTTATGATCTTATTGCTATGAGAACCAGTAGCAGCTCAACTGAATTCGGTAACTTGCTAAAATTGTTTCTTTCCTTTGAACCATCCTCAGCCTCCATAAGATCTCTCAGCTTTATAGTCTAATGTTTGCTCTATGTCCATATTCACCCTACTCCAATCACTCTGGCCTCTTCTACTTCTGGAACTTACTGCTCAGACTTGCTTTAGGTTTCACAATTTGTTATTTTTCACAGCCTAGATTCCTTGAGTGGATAAGTGAAGGCTTTCTCACAACTTGTATGTATCTGCCTAAATGCTCTGCTTTTGAGAGTTCTTTGTAATTCTGCATAAATAATAATCCTCACCCTTCTCCATTCTCATTTTCTGCTTTATTTTTGGTCGAATAATTTAACAGCACTTATAATGTAGATGTGTTTGTGGGGTGTGCATATTCACTTGGCATTTTGTATTCAGCATTTGCAAGTTCATAAGTAATGAGTTTTATCTAGAAATCACAGGGAAGAAAATTAAAATAGGAAGTATTATGTGCTTTGTCTGTTTTGAACAAAAATAACACTTTCAAATTTGGTGTACAAATTAGCTCATTAAAATACAAACAAAAATGTACAAAACAAAACCTAGAGCACTAAGTGAATTTAATATAGTAGACTTTTGCAAATGTGACCCTGGATTAAAATTTTATTTGAGGTTCCAAAATAAAATGAAAAAATGAGAAAACTTTCTTTCAAATCACACACATGAACAAACAAGAGCAAACTAAATTGACTTGCTAGTTTCTATTATCTTAAAACATTCACTGATAATTTTATAAAGAATAATATTCATGGATTTAAAGGAGTAAAATAATGTATATTCATATAACTTAATGAATAAGTTCACATCTCATTCCCCTGAACTTGCATGTATTATATAGTTTTATGGATTAATATTTTGAATAAAACAATCCATACCCATTAATATCTTACATTTTAGAGTGTTGCATAACTATAGAAGTTAAATTAAATAAAATACTTATTACTATAACACATAAAGAATAGAACAAGGCATGATTTTTTACCTAAAACAGTTATCTTGTTTGGTATGTTGCTACTTATAGAACACCTGTGCAGCCACTTTAGATACTGTCTCCATGTTAACCTGAGAATGTCATTGCAAGAACAGTGCAGAATGTTATTCAAGCATCCAGGAAACTTGAAAAAGATCCAAAGCATAAAGCCAACCCTATTCTAAAAAGACTGATAAAAGTGGCCACCTGCTTACCCCCAAAGTACCCCTCCTTCCTCCTTATCAAATGAAAGGTACAGCATCAGTAGGAGAAGTGCTCTCATTATTTGCATAGTGTGAGCCCTTTTCTAGTTTTCCCAAGCACCCCTGCCTGTGCTGTGGAACTGATTTCCCACATCAGACTTCCGTTTTCCTTCTGTTCTCTAACAACTACCAGTACACTAAAATTAGATTCAATAGTGTTTGAAAGAAAAACTGTGACAATTAAACATGAAATGTTGCATCTTTAAAGTTACAATACACATCTCAGGGTGATGTCTTATTCAGATTTCGATTGAATCAGTTGCTGAAAGGATAGTCTGGATGCTTCTCAGTTAGGTATCAGAAATTGTGTGTGTGTGTGGCCAATGCTAAATATACAGAAGGCCCCAGATGTTGGTGGTGCATGCCTTTAATCCCAGCAATCGGGAGGCAGAGACAGGCTGATCTCTGTGAGTTCGAGGCCAGCCTGTTCTCCAGAGCGAGTGCCAGGACAGGCTCCAAAGCTATACAGAGAAACCCTGTCTCGAAAAACCAACCATATATATATGGCCAGTAGTCTAAGATGGCTTCCATACTTTGATTTCCATCATTTATGCAGATGACAAAAGGACTGAGAAAGAAATCAAGGAAACAACACCTTTCACAATAGCCTCAAGCAATATAAAATATCTTGGGAGTAACTCTAAACTCTAAAATCTCATTTTTTAAAAAAAAAATCCAATTGAGTTTTTTTTTTAATTGATTGTTTTTTTGAGGAGACAGGGTTTCTCTGTGGCTCTGGATGTTGTCCTGGAACTAGCTCTTGGAGACCAGGCTTGTCTTGAACTCACATAGATCTGCCTGCCTCTGTCTCCCAAGTGATGGGATTAAGGCATACACCACTACTGCCTGGCAGTTAATTGATTCTTTGTGGATTTCACATCATATATCTTCATTCCACTCATCCCCCTGTCTATTCCTATCTGTTTTCTATCCTTGTAATTTTCCTTGTAGGATAAAACAAAATAAAATTTAAAAGAAAAGAAAAAATTCATCATGGAAACTACCCTGTGACACAGTGAGTCACACGGTATATATACTCTTTACTTAATATATCATTACTTACAAGTGTTCACTCCAATGAGTCACTGGTCTGGTTCAAGGCCTCATGTTTTTGCTGCATCATCAATACTGGGCCCTGACTAGGGATCATATTGGACATTCTGTTCTTTTGTGTCATGGAGATCCTGAAATGTTGCGTCTGTTAGACAAGTCCATTCATGTCCTCCAGCAGATTCTAGATCGGGTGGATGCTGGGATGGGCCAACTCATAGCCCTGGCTCTGGGTCTGGGTGGTTGCTAGATTGGTCAGCCTTCTCGTTCAACTCTCCTTCATTTTCACCACCAGGGAAAACTCTCCAGCACTGCTCCATCTAGTTCACCTTATGCAGTAAGCAGCAAGGGGCAGGGCAGATTCTCCTGCTCTTATGTCCTCAGGATGGTTCTCCCTCACCTATACTCCCAGGACCAGCCAGCTCTACTGTGTTGCCCGGGAGGGGCCATCTGCCAAATGCTACATCTGGTTAGAGGTGTGGACAGCTCTCTCACTCAGATGACCTTGGCCAGCTCTAAGGCTTCGAGTGGCGGCAGGGGTGCATCCCTCCCTCATCCACACCACCATATGGCAGATGAGGGGTGAGGCCGGAAGGTCAGCTTCCTGCCTGTAAATGGGGATCAGCTCTATAGTGTTGCCCAGACAAGGTGCAGGGCCCACTCTCCTGAGTGCAGCATATGTTAAGGAGCAGACCTGTTGTTCTCTTGCCTGCTGTGGGTGGCAAGGGGTGAAGGGGAGGGCATCTTTTTCTCACACTCACCACTACATTGCAGTGAGGGGTGCAGGGCTAGCTCTCACACTCTTATGGATTCAGGGCAGGCCACCCATGCCCCTCCAGCAGAGTCAGCACCACTATGCTAACCAAGAAAGGTTGAAAAATTATGCAGACTCTAAGACACTGTGGATGTCAATCCAGACTACCATACCTAGCAAAACGTTCAATCAGGATAGATGGAGAAAACAAGATATCCCATGACAATACCTATCCACAAATCCAGCCCTACAGAAAGCACTAGAAGAGAAATTTCAACCTAAGGAGGTTAAAGGTACCCAGGAAAACCTAGGAAATAAGTAATCCTAAACCAGCAAATCAAAAAAAAATACAACAACAAAACAAACCAAACAAACAAGGAATCACACACACACCACCACCAGTACCACCACCAAAAAAAATAACAGAAATCAAAAAATCACTGGTCATTGATATCCATTAATGTCAATGGACTCAACTTCCATGAAAAAGACACAGGCTAACAGAATCAATGTGAAAACAGGACCCATTCTGCTGCATACAAGAAACCCACCTAGCTTCAAATAGAGACATTTCCTCAGAGTAAAGGGTTGGGGAAAGACTTTTAAATGGACATAAGAAGCAACAAAACAAACTTTAAACTAAAGGTAATCAAAAGAGATGAAGGACATTACATATTCATAATAGAAAAAAATCCATCAAGAAGAAGTACCAATCCTGAACATATATGCCCCAAATACAAGGGCACCCACATTCATAAAGAAACATTACTAAAACATAAATCACACATAAAACCCCACACACTAATAATGGGAGACTTCAACACCTACTCTCACCATGATAAAGGTATTAGAGAGATCAAGATTCAAGGAATATATCTAAAAATATTAAAAGCAATATACAGCAAGCAGACAGCCAACATCAAATTAAATGGAGAGAAACTCAAAGTGATTCCCCTGAAATCAGGAACAAGACAAGACTGTCCACTGTCTACATATCTATCTCATTTAGTACTTGAAGTTCTAGTTATAGCAATAAGACAACTAAAGGAGATCAAGGGGATACCAAATGGAAAGGAAGAAGTCAAACTACCACTATTCACAGGTGACATGATAGCATAAATAACACAAAAAACTCTTCCATGGAATTCCTACAGCTGATAAACACCTTCAGCAATGAGGCAGGATACAAGGTAAACTCAAAACCATCATTAACCTTCTTATATAAAAATGATAATTAGGCTGAGAAAGAAATCAGAGAAACATCACTCTTTACAAATATATAATATTTTTGAGTAACTCTAACAAAACACATGAAAGACCTGTGTGAAAAGAACTTTATGTCCCTAAAGAAGGAAATTGAAGAGGATATCAGAAAATGGAAAGATCTCCCATGCTCTTGGATAGGTAGGATCAACATCATAACAATGACAATCTTATCAAAGGCAATCTACAGATTCAATGCAATCCCCATCAAAATTCCAACACAACTCTTCACAGACCTTGAAAGAACAATAGTCAACTTCATATGGAAAAACAAAACAAAACAAAAAAAGTAGAATAGCTACAACAATCATATACAATAAAGGAACTGCTGGAGACATCACCATCCCTGACTTCAAACTCTACTATATAGCAATAGTAATAAAAACAGTCTTGCATTAGCATAAAAACAGACAGATGAAGCAATGGAATTGAATAGTGAAAGACCCGCTCGAAATGCCCCTGAGCCCCCTGCCCTGAAGCTGCCGGGGCCTCCCAAGCCTTCACCCCGGCAGGGCTCGTGCCCCCGGCCCGCCCCGCCTGGCACCGCGCCTCGGGGCTGGGGCCGAGCAACGAGCACCAGGTGGGCAGGCCCGAGAACGAGCACCAGGTGGGCCGGCACGAGGGCGAGCACCAGGTGGGCCGGCACGAGAACAAACACCAAGTGAGCCGGCCTGGAGCCCGGCCCCTGAGCCCCCGCCCGATGAGAAACACTCCGTCCCAAGGTCTCCGCCCCCAAGGTCAGCCATCTGGACGTGGAGGGAGGGGGAATTGAGTCTGTTGTACCAGACACCAGACCTTGAGAATATGCTGATCTGGAATGGCTCTGTGTCTCATTTGAACCATCCAATGGAAATGATTCTGTATTTCGCCTCATTTGAAAGACTCTATGTTTCACCTCATTTGAATAACTCTGTACTTTGCCTCATTTGAATAACCCTGTATAGCACCTCATATACATTGACCAATGGGAATAGCTCTGTACAATGCCTCATTAGAATTATCCAATAGAATCCCTGCTCCTAGCTTGCGCCTTTTTCCCTATATAAGGACCCCTTTCCCTTGGCTCGGCGCTCAGCCACACAGAAGCTAAGTCGCCCCGGGTACCCGCGTCTCCAATAAAGCCTCTTGCTTTTGCATCCAAGTTCGTGGCCTCGCTGATTCCTGGGTGCGGGTCTCCTTCTACGAAAGTACCTCTTCGGGGGTCTTTCAATAGAAGACCCTAACATTAATCCATACACCTATGAACACCTGCTTTGTGACAAAGAAGACAAAATGGTACAATGGAAGAAGGAAAACATCTTTAACAAAGGGTACTAGTGTAACTAGATGTCAACATGTATAAAGTTTTAAATAGATCCATGTATATCACCATGCACAAAACTCTAATTCAAGTGAATCAAGGACCTTAACTTAAGTCTAGCTACACTGAACCTGATAGAAGACAAAGTGGGAAGTTAACTTGAGCACATTGGCACAGGAGACAACTTCCTATATACAACACAAGTTGCCCAGACTCTGAGAGCAACAATCAACAAATGGGACCTCCTGAAACTGAAAAGCTTCTGGAAGGCAAAGGACAATGTCGGTGGTAAGACAAAACAACAGTCTACAGAAAGGGAAAAGATCTTCACCAACCCCACATCTGACAGAGAACTGACCTGCAAAATATGTAAAGAATTGGAAGGCCCCATCATCCAGGGGGAGCAGAAAAGATATGTGACATATAAGGCTTTAGTTGGGGGGGAGGATAGGGGAGGACGGGTGGGAGAAGGGAACTGGGATTATCATGAAAAACAATTCTGTTCTAATTCAAATAAAAAAGTTGGAAAAAAGAATACAAGAAACTAGACAGCAAAATACAAAATATCCCAATTGAAAAATGGGGTACACAGATAATTCTCACCAGAAGAAACTCAAATGGCAAAAGACATTTAAGGAAGTGCTCAACATCTTTAATCATCAGGGAAATGCAAATTAAAATGACTCTGAGATACCATCTTAGAGCTGACAGAATAGCTAAGATAAAAAATACTGAGGACAGCTGATATGGGAGAGGATGTGGAGTCAGGGGAACACTCCTCTACTTCTGGTGGGAGTACAAACTTGTACAGCCATTTTGGAAATCAGTATGGCAGTTTCTAAGAAAATTAGGAATCAATCTATCTCAAGAGCCAGTGATACCACTCTTGGGAATTTACCCAAGGGATGCTCAATCATACCTCAAGGACACTTTATCAACAATGTTCATAGCATCATTATTCATAATAGCCAAAAGCTGTATGCACCTCTACCAAAGAATGGATAAGGAAAATGTGTACATTTACAAAATGGAGTGCTACTCATCTGTAATAAAATGATGACCTCATGAAATTTGCAAGCAAATGGATGGAACTGGAACTAGAAAGAAAAAAAAAACATTTGAAGTGAGGTAACCCAGACTCAGAAAGGCAAACGTGGTATTTATTCACTCATATTTGGATATTAGTTGTAAAGCAAAGGATAACAAGACTACATTCCAAAGATCCAGAGAAGCCAGGTAATAGGGAGGACCCTAAGAGGGACATATGGATAGGATATTAAATGGGATCTGTGGGGTAAACCTGGGGTAGTGGGAGGTAAGGGGGATAGGAGGGGGAATGAGATCATGAGGGAATGGGATGGTTGGAGGGATGCAATGGAAGAGCAATGAAAGCGATATCTTAACAGAGAGAGCTACTACGGGCTTAGGAAGAAACTTGGTGCTGGGGTAGCTCCCAAGAATCCACAAGAAGGACCCCAGCTAAGACACCTAGCAGTGGGGGAGTGGATACCTGAACTGACCTACCCCTGTAATCAGATGGGTGAATACCCCAACTTTCATCATATAGTCCTTATCCAGTAATTGATGGAACCAGACACACAGATCCACAACCAAGAACCAGTCCGAGCCCCAGGAAACCAGTCAAAGAGAGGGAGGAGGAAATAAATGAGCAAGGGAAGTCAAGATCATGATGGAGAAATCTACAGAGATAGCTAAACCAAGCTTGTGGAAACTTATGGACTCTAGAACTATAACTGTGAAGACTCCAGGGGACTGATCTTGGCCCTCCATATGTAGGAAATAGTTGTGATGCTTGGACTATCAGAGGGGTCCCCTGGCAGTAGGACCATGATACAAACCTGGTACATGAACTAGTTTGTTGGAGCCCACTTCCTATGGTGGTGTGCCATGCTCAACCTTAATGCATGGGAGAGGGGCCTGTCCCTGACACAACTGATTGTGTCAGACTATGTTGACTCCTCATAAGGAGCCCTTACTCATGAGGAGGTGTGGACTGAGGGTGGGCAGGAAGGGAGGCAAGGGTGGCTGGGGGGGGGGAGAGGAGGTGTGAGAGGAAGAACTGTGGTTGGAATGTAAAGTGAAATTAAAAAATAATTTTTGTTTCCTTACTGTGCTTCTATGTCCAGTTGATAAAATGCCAATTGTCCAGTCTCTGACAATTGTCCAGTTCATGTCATGTTCTTTATTCAAAACATACCCTCATGCACAAACAAGCAAACACAAAAAAAAACTATAAATTTTCTAACATTGTGTATTTATGTGTCTGTGAGAGAGACAAGACAGAGAGACTGAGAGGACACTCAAATTGGAGAATTACATTTTGCATTTCCCCATTATCTTAGAAGCCAAAATGTGTATTTTAATTCATATCTATGAGCACAACAAGTTTAATTTGTTATGATGTGAAATTAATCTTTCTTTTAAAATGTTTTATTAGGTTACACTTTTATCTAAAATAATTGTGTCCATATGATATATTCATAGTGTGCATCATTTTTTCCAGTCAGTCACCCATCACCAGCTGTTTTCCCTCCCATCCCCATTAACTCCTCCCTTCTCTCAGATAGCCCCTTCTACTTTCATGACCCCCTTTATATCCATGTACTTTATGCCTAGAGACATAAGGTTCTTGTTTTTATTTTTATAAGTAATAAATAACATATGAGAGGAAATTAATCATATTTCAAATAATATATTTATATATGTGTGGGGGGGTGTGGGGGGTGTGTCTGAATAAGGATTATGGGATTAGGATCAGGTTTTCCTGAAGTCATGTGTCACTATGAGAAGGGGGAATTCTCTGTCTTATAGGAAAGGAGAAGTATAACTTTAAAGTTATGAAGGTAAAGAAAAGGAACATAAAAATTTTAGGGTATTAGAAGTTGAGAAATATTTAATGAAAGGAATGAATTTCAATGGAAAGAACTAAGTGTCAATGAAGAAAACAATGAAATACTAAGAAAGTGTGACTTTTTCTGTGTGTGTATACTATGAGTGGCATATATGTATTCCCATGAGGGTAGAGTGCAAATATGTGTCTATGTGTAGAGGGCAGAGGTTGAAATTAGATACCTTGATTAATCAATCTCTGCCTTATTTTGTTTCATGTTTTTGTTACATTTGTTTATTTACTTTTTTGTGTTTAAGCATGTGAGTTTGTGAAGGGGACATATACAATCCGTGGCATACATGTAGAAGTCAGAGGCCAAGTTTGGAAGTTGCTTCTCTACTTCCACTCTATGCTTACTGGGGAGCAAGCTTGGGTTATGAGACTTGATGATAAGTCCTCTAGTCCATTAACTTACTAACCCAAATGTGGAGACATGGTTTCTCCAAGGTCATTAAGCCCATCCATTTGGCTAGTATTGCTGGAGAATGAATTCTTGGACTCAACTATTTCTGCTCCAAATCCCAACCAGCACCAGGGATATTGATGCAGGCCCTGGGTACTATGGATCTGAACTCAGGTGCCAGAACATTGGGCACTTTGTCAATTATGCCATTCCTCTTGCTTAAACAAGTGACTTTTATTGCCAAATAATTCAAAGCAGAAGTTTGTTATGGTCTTGTAGTCGAGGTTGATTAGATACCATGCTATAGATGGGAAACATTACAAATGCTAGAATTACCTATTCATTCAGGCAATATTTTGTAACCATAAAGAATCTAAGCCACAAATCTTGATCTCATTGTAAATAAATGGGCATTCACGACTTTTCTATTATTGTATTTTTCCTAAATATGAACATAAGAACTCATTGGCCTTGTATTTACTTGCTTCTAGGAACTGTCTTCACTAAAATAAAGGTTGTATTATGTGTATTATCCTCTTCTACTGATAAGGTTAAAATGTTTTGCTTCCTTTTAGTGTATGAACTAAAATATTATTAATAAGCATCTATGTATCCCTCAAGAACTATCTCCTACTATAAAGAAATCTATACCCTACTGGGACCACATTATTCAAGTCAAAGTATCACTTTTGTAATAAAACTAAGTACCAATAATGATGCCCTAGTTTACTTCTTTCTTGATGTGATAAGCCCCACAGCCAAGGGTAACTTGTGTAAGGAACTGGTTTATTTGGCTCATAAGTTACAGTCCATCATTCAGCAAAGCCAACGAAGGAACTCTGAGGCAGAAACTTATGCAGAGACCATCAGGAATAATGCTTACTGGCTTCCTTTTCATGGTTTACTCAACTGTGTGAGAAACTGCAGCCAGCCTACCCAAGCCACAGATGCCCAGGCCAGCCTACATGAGCATTCGAGGCACTTCCTCCCTGAGCCAAACCTGCCTCTATGCTCAGAGACTGCTGATGAAGAGACACCAGACACAGATACACCAATGAGGAAAGGACAATGCAGCAGAGTCAGCCACCTGAGCCAATAGGACCTTGGGAAGGAGTATAAAAGCAGGTCTAACTTTCTTTTTTTTATTTATTGTTTTTATTAATTCAAATTAGAAACAAGCTTGTTTCACATGTCAATCCTCCCTCTCCCTCCCCTCACCCTCACCCATTCTACCCCACCCTGACCTAACCCCACCCCATCCATCCTCCACTCCCCAGGCAGGGTAGGGCCCTCAACGGGGCCTCCACAAAGTCTACCACATCATCCTGGGCTGGGCCTAGGCCCTTCCCCATGTGTCCAGGGCAAGAGTGCATCCCTTCATGTGGGATGGGCTCTCAAAGTCCCTTCTTACGCCTGGGAAAAATACTAATCCACTACCAGGGGTCTCCTAGAGTGCAGAGGCCTCCTCATTGACATTCAAGTTCAGGGGTCTGGATCAGTCCCTTGTTCAGGCCAGCTGTTTCTGTGGGATTCTCCAACCTGTTACTGACCCTTTGATCTTCATTCCTCCCTCTCTGCAACTAAGTTCCAGAGTTCATTTCAGCGTGTATCTGTGGGTGTCTGCCTCTGCTTCCATCAGCCACTGGATGAGGGGTCTAGGATGGCATAAAAAGTAGTCATCAATCTCATTTTAGGGGAAGGGCGTTTAGGTTATCCTCTCCACCATTGCCTGGATTGTCAGTTTGTGTCATCCTTGTAGATCTCTGGAAGTCTCCCTAGTGTCAGATCTCTCCTCGGACATATAATGGCTCCCTCTAATATGGTATCTCTCATCCTGCTCTCCTCTATTCTTCCCTCAACTCAATATTTCTGCTCCTCCATTTCCTCCTCTCCTCTCCTCTTCTCCTGCTCTCATTCTGGCAGCTCCCCCTCCCCTCTCCTCATGCTCCGAATTAGCTCAGGAGGTCTAACTTTCTTAATAAAGGAGTCTGCAGCATGCTTTTCTATTCACTGACTCCCAGTGCCCGAGTTGTTGGTAATGCACCTTCTCACCCCCTCCCCCAAGGGGTGTCCAAGCAGGGTAACCTGCAACATCTGGTGCCTAGATGTGTGGCTCCTGGATTCCGTGCTGACATCAGCCTTAACTCCTCTTGAATCAGGGTTTATTCTTTTTTCCATTGCTGTGGCTGATTTGGGGGCCTTGATTTTGCCATTTGCTTTTGGTGGTGCATCAGTTGATGGATCCTATGTAGGTGCAATGTGACTTTCACCCTTTCATATTCCTCTTCAAGCTTGCAGCACATTTCAGTGCCCCCTCTTCAGTGACTTGTTTGGTTACTTGGCCACTGAATGCGTTATGCCATTGTCCTTGTGAAGGTGAGTGTGGGAACCAACCATCTTTTCTCTCTTTTCCTTTGTGTGGGTCTAGTACCACTGGTGTATTAGGCAGGAACAGCTACTACACTTAGGTCCCACATACATGCTGTGTTTGTTTAAGTCTGTCTTTTTCTGATTCAGACTTTGTTCTTGTCTACATCTCCTGGCATTAAGAGAATGGGTAATTTACCATCCCAGTGAAGGAGCCTCAGTTGAGGAAATTAAAATTCAATATTGGTTACCAGGTGTCTTAAGGTGAAGACTGATGATCTGGATGATTTGGGGGTTGAGCTCATGGTGTTGGCCACTTGCATTTCTGCAGAAAACATGTGGGAGCCTGATCTCTGGATGCCTGGGCTCTTTCTTTCCCCAAACTGTAGCTCAGGAATGACCCCCTTTTTTCTCATGCTTTGATTTGGGTATTGTCTTATTACTAATCATTCTCTTTAAGTGTTTCCTACAGTGTATTTCCACACTCCAGGTTCTCATTGCACTTCAACAACCAGAAGGTGGCTCTCCTTGGGAGAGTTCTCTTAGGACTGGCTCACAGAAATTCCTGAGGCATCAGTTTAAAAGGTATTCCTTCCACCAGGGCCAGCTTCCCACAGATGTCATTCTTCAAGGGCTGGTAGTCCTTGACTTTCTTAATAAATGAGTCTTCAGCATGCTCTGCTACTCACTGACTCCTAGTGCCTGAGTCATTGGTGCCGCATCTTCTCTCCCTCTACCCCCAGGGGTGTCCAAGCAACACTCAGCTATTTTTCTTATAGAGCCCAGGCCACCTGCTCTGGGAAGGTACAGTGTGTTGAGCTCTGTATCAATAAACAATTAAGAAACTGCTCCCATGGAAATGCCCACAGTCAGGAGAGTGTCTGCAGGTGTAGACAGCTGAAACAAAGGGATGAGGTGAGGGAGGAAGACCAGGTCTATTCTGCAGATCCCTGGGATATGGAGGAAGAGAGGGAAGGCCAAACCCCATAAGACAAATATGGTAGATATACTCATTATTTTATGATGTTAGCTTTTAAGTATTCAAAATGCATGCTAAAATCCATATAATTATAAAAGTTGCATACAGAGTGAGGGATTTGGGGGTTCCCTAAGAAGGTAAAATAGAATACATAGTTGTGGATGGACAGAGACGAAGGGTACTGGAATTGGGGGATCAAGTAGGTAGGGATAAGGAAGAGGGACTAAGGGAGGGAAGCTAGAATTAAGGGGAACTTGAAGGGTATTATGGAAACCTAATAAATAAACCTTATAAACCTATTATGGAAACATAATAATAAATATGTGTGTGTGAGTGTGTGTGATCTGCATGAAATCACCAATAAATGAGAGCAATGGAGCCCCAAATGTATATCACTCATTACCAAATGTAGGTTCCAGACCCAGGAATGGCTTATGTGTCATGGAGATGTTGGCTAAGGGGACCAATGGAAAAACCCAAATAAACCAAGCTATTGCCAAGACTCTTGGCCGCTCCTTACAAACTGATGGTAAGGAACAATTTCTGAAGACAACATCCATTCTACATGACTCACTGGACACTGAGAAGTTGAGCTTGTGCCTACCTACAGCCTTAACCCTACAGACTAGTACTCATGGTACTAGAAGGTACTCTGCATGCTACTAAAAGAGAAAGGTGAACAACAACTCAGCTACAAACCCTTCTATATACAAGGGTGACCTGCCTAAAAAATACGATGGTGGCACAAAAGTTGTGGGGGTAACAAACTACTATCTGATTGGAATTAAGGCCCACTCTGAGACAGGACCCATCCCAGATACTGTCTAGGAGACCAAGAACCTGAAAGACCCCTGCCCCTTAGCCCTTTCTTTCTCAAGTTTGTCTCCTCCTCCTCCTGTCGGCGGCTTCCCCGATCCCCACCCCCCGCCGGCCTCCACTTCCCCCACTGCCCCTTAGCCCGCCCAGCACGAGGGCGAGCACCAGGTGGGCCGGCATGAGGGCGAGCACCAGGTGGGCCGGCACGAGAACAAACACCAAGTGAGCCGGCCTGGAGCCCTGCCCCTGAGCCCCCGCCCGATGAGAAACACTCCGTCCCAAGGTCTCCGCCCCCAAGGTCAGCCATCAGGAAGCAGAGGGGGGAATTGAGTCTGTTGTACCAGACACCAGACACCAGACCTTGAGAATATGCTGATCTGGAATGGCTCTGTGTCTTATTTGAACCATCCAATAGAAATGATTCTGTATTTCGCCTCATTTGAAAGACTCTGTGTTTCACCTCATTTGAATAACTCTGTACTTCGCCTCATTTGAATAACCCTGTATAGCGCCTCATTTACATTGACCAATGGGAATAGCTCTGTACAATGCCTCATTAGAATTATCCAATAGAATCCCTGCTCCTAGCTTTCGCCTTTTTCCCTATATAAGGACCCCTTTCCCTTGGCTCGGCGCGCTTGGCCTCACAGAAGCTAAGTCTCCCGGGTACCTGTATCTCCAATAAAGCCTCTTGCGGTTTTGCATCCAAGTTCGTGGTCTCGCTGATTCCTGGGTGCGGGTCTCCTTCTACGAAAGTACCTCTTCGGGGGTCTTTCAAACCTAAGATTAGATAGGCCAGGCAACTAGGGTAACACTTTTCTGCTTAAGGAACATAGCAATAAAATGAATCCTAATGACATTCTGCTATACTCATAGAGTATCTTGCTCAGCCATCAACAGAGAAGCTGCCTCCTGTAGGATAAGTGAACAAATACAGAGACCCACAATTGGACAATGTGCAGAGAGTGAGGAAAACTTGGAACACTCAGTCCAAAATGGGTTGTCTCTGTAAAATCCCTCCCCTCGGGGCTCAGGGAACTCCAGAATAAGAGACAGAAGATTAGAGCCAGTGGGAGTAGAAGACACCAAGAAAACAAGGCTTTCTAGACAGAACAGTACTGACACACATTAACTCAGAAACTGGGCACCATGCACAGGGCCTGAATGGATCTAAGCCAGTGGTGGTCACAGTGCCGACATGGGAAGCAGTTATAAGGCCTAATCCCTAACTCATAAGGTTTATCCACTTGATAATTGCTCAGAAAACAAAAATTACCTTTTTCAATGGAGTCTCACTGGGTACACACATCCTTAAAGGCAGTGTGCCCATCAGTAGATGGCTAACACAAAAGAAACTCAATGATATTTTCTGAAGTGTCTTTGTCTCACAATGTGTGGATTTGGGTGTATAGAGAAGCGGGAGGAGCTGGGAGAACCTGAAGGAGGAGAAACCATAATAAGAATATATTGTATGAATCTTTAATGTCTGACAAAATAGACTTCAAACAAAAACTAATTAGAAGAGATAGGGAAGAGCACTACATATTCATTAAATGAAAATTCATGAAGAGGATATCGTAATTACAAACATCTATGTACCAAATACAAAGTCACCTAAGTTAATAAGAGAAACACTACTAAAGTTTGAATAACATATTGACGCTTACACAGACAAAAACAGCCAGAGAAATGCTGGAGTTAAATAACATGATAAACCAAATGGACATAGCAGATTTTTAAAGAAAATTTCACCCAAACACAAAAGAATATACCTTCTCATCAGCTCATGGAATTTTCTTCATATTTGGACAAAAAGCAGTTCTCAAAAGATGCAAGAAAATTCACCAATACTTTTGAGAATATTCTCAGAAATAGAATTACTAGGTCACATGACAACTCCGTTTTATATTTTTAGGAATCCTTATAGTGTTTACTATAACTACTGTAATATTTTATATTCTGAACAATATGTATCAGTCAATACTTCAAACTTTTGGAAAAATTGATTTATTCTTTTCCTAATGTCTATTACAGTACCTATCCAAAAAAGACATTAAGTATTTCCGTAATGAGTTATAAACAAATTAAATGATAAAATTCCTTTCTCATAGTTTACTTCAGGATCTTCTTCAATCTCTGTAACTGCTTACTTTAATTGTATGGTGATATTAGCTAAATGTATTTGTGTGTAAGACAGTAGATATGTGAAACAATTTGGAATCAAATTTCTATTTACTCATAAGCTATTCATTTTCAAATTTAGAAAATGGACTTGAAACATGATTAAAATTGACTTATCAAGAGCCCATCCTACATGGAGGGATACTCCCTGAGCCTAGACACAAGGGGGTGGGCCTACGCCCTATCTCAAAGGATATGACAGACTCTGAAGACTCCCCCAAGAAGGCCTCACCCTCCTTGGGGAGCTGAAAGGGTATGGGATAGGTAGGGTATTAGTTGGGGATGGGGGTGGGGCAGGGACCTGGAATTGACTTGTAAAATAATCTTCTTTCTAATTAAAATAAAAAAAAATAAAAAAGAAAGCTTTTCATCCAAGTAATTTAAGACAATGAGAATTTGTAGCAAATTTAATGGATATATGTAGGAAAAATACTTTTAATTTATATAATAGATGAACTTAATACCTAGAGAAACCTAATTTCAAGTTTATTTAGGATTGTAAATATTCATATGCAAATGAAGCAAGAGATCAGGAGCCCTTAGCTGACACCAAGATAGGTTAAAAAGACAAGAAGTCTGTGAACTTAAACAGAAATAATTTTATGGCATCATCTACAATCATTTTGGGAGACCCCATTACTTACTCAGAGCCATGTTATAAAAATAGTGTTCCAGGAGATGGCCCTCTTTGAAATAAAGTACATGTGAATAACCAGGCAAAACATCGAACGCCCGTGTGCTGCAGAGCTAGCAGCTAGAGTCTAGCGTATTGATTAACGTTTCTTCACAAACCCTCTATACAGTATTTTTTTGATATTTTAATCTTCAAATAATATATCTAGCAAGTAGGTTATATTAATCTTCAGGACCCAATTTAAAATATACATTTCTCTTTGTTTATAACTTTTAATTTCCTATATTTTGTTGGCTAACAGAACGCTCTTATTTATTCAGTGTAAAATGTCCTCACAGAACTATTTTCAATAATTTAAGCAGCATTTGATAAAATCTGTGATGCTATAAAATTCTTTGGGCTAACGTTTTATGAAATAATTTCATAATACAGTGTTTTTATCCGTAATTGCTATGCACCATTGAGGATAATTTAAGTATGATTATGTTTATGTATGACACCTATACTGCATTTGTTCTACATTTTTCTTTCTGCAAATGGTTGCCTACTTTAATTTTTGTTTGATGTAAAATAAGTAGAATGTGCATAATATTTAAATTCTGTAGCGCAGAAATATTTATCCTTTTTCGACATGTTCTCCCTATAGACAGCTCGTATATTTCTCAAATGCCATTGCCTAGGATGTGTGCCTTCTTAAAGAGAAATTATTTAATTTTTTCAATTTTATTTCTCTCTCTACTTCTTCCTTCTCCTGGAAGCTTCTTCTTATTCTTTATTTCTCTTCCTTCTTTTCTCCTATTTCTCCCTCTGTTTTTCCTTCCCAGTCATCTCATCATCACCTATGTTTCCCTTCTCATTAGATCCCCCATCTCCCTGTCAATCTTCCATAGTCCCTCCCATTCCCCTTCTGTTTCTCTTAATCCAGGCCATTCAATGATTTTGGGTGGCAAAGTGAGATGGAGGGAAGTTAATCAAAGAGTAGAGTGTTACAATTAGAAAGAAGCAAGGACTCCTTTTGTGCCAAAGGACATAGCTTGGTGATAGATAACAGGAAGGTACTGCATGTTTTGAAGGGTTTGAAGAGTTTGAAGAAGGTATTTGAAAATTTCAGCATAAAGAAATGGTATTTGAGAATATACACATGCAAATTCTGATTTAACCATTACATTGCTATACACATATATTAGAATATAATATGTGACTTTCACTAATATGTAGGTTTTATGTAGTCATTGAAGTAAATTTAATTAAAAATAAAGATTATAACTATTCTTGGAATTGTTTTGTTTTTTTCTTCTATTCTTATTTAAATTAGAAACAAGCTTGTTTTACATGTTAATCCCAGTTCCCTCCCCCTCCCCTCCTCCCCAACCCTCCACTAACCCCCTATCCCATCCCCTTTCTGCTCCCTAGGGAGAGTGAAGCAGACATTCCATGGGGGAATCTTCAAAGTCTATCATATCATTTAGAGCAGGGCCTAGGCCCTCCCCCATGTGTCTAGGCTGAGAGAGTATCCCTCTATGTGAATGGGGTCCCAAAGTCCATTCTCATACTAGGAATAAATAGTGATCCACTACCAGAGGCCATATGCATTGCTGAGGCCTCCTCACTGACACCCACATTCAGCATATCTGGATCAGTCCTACACTGGTTGCCCAACTATCAGTCTGGGGTCCATGAGCTCCCCCTTGTTCAGTTCAGCTGTTTCTGTGGGTTTCTCAAGCCTGGTATTGACCCATTTGCTCATCACTCCTCCCTCTCTGTAACTGGATTCCAGGAGTTCAGTTTATTGTTTAGCTGTGGGTGTCTGCTTCTGCTTCCATCAGCTACTGGATGAAAGCTCTAGGATGGCATATAAGGTAGTGATCAATCTCATTATCAGGGAAGGGCATTCATTTAAGGTAGCCTCTCCACTATTGCTTAGATTGTTATTTGTGTCATCCTTGTAGATCTCTGGGCATTTCCCTAGTGCCAGATTTCCTTTTAAGCCTTTAATGGCTCCCTCTATTATGGTATCTCTTATCGTGCTCTCTTCTATTCTTCTGACTCAACCTTCCTGCTCCCTCATGTCCTCCTCTTCTCCCCTCCTCTTCTCCCCTTCTCATTCTCCTAGCTCCCTCTCCCCTACCTGCATGCTTCCAATTTTCTCGGGAGATCTTATCCCTTTCCCTTTCTCCTGGGGAATGTATATCTCTCTTAGGGTCCTCCTTGTTTCCTAGCTTCTCTGGCAGTGTGTATTGTAGACTGGTAATCCTTTGCTCTATGTCTAAAATCCATACATGAGTGAATACATACCATCTTTGTCTTTTTGTGACTGGGTTACCTTGCTCAGGATGGTTTCATATTTATATTTGACTTCTTTGTTCAATATAAAGACAAGGTTTTGAGTTGTAGAAATTTGAAGTTTAAAATTCTTTGTTCCAAAACCTTATTATTAACTGTATCTCTCTATCATCTCAGGCAGTTGTTCTTGGCTTGTCTTCTTAATTACACATTGCACCTTATTTGTGCCCATGCCTACTAGTCTCAAATTACTATTGTATCTTATACATAATTTATCTCTTAAGGAAAAACTTAAAACTTTTTATTTTTTAAATTCTATCATTTCCACCATTAACATAATTCTAAATGATTTTTAGAATTTTAGTTTAAAATGTGCCTTCTATTTTGGAGCATGAAACTTGAAAGATAATTTTCTTTCCTATATTTTGAACATTCTTTTTAAATATTATGGATGGAGTTCATGTACTGTTTCGTTTATTTTACTAAAAAGTCTAAACAATTTATGGTTTAACTTCCTAATTATGACTGTTTGTGCAGGTGATTTTACTTTATACAATAATATTAAATGTCACTAATTTTAAGGAATCTTTGCATATTAAAGCCTCCCATTTTTAATCTTAGCTCTGCCACAGATGTCTTTAGTGCTATTTTCTTTGCACTAATGGGAAGTCATACATACAACTTTGGAACAGACAAGAGGTTCTAGGCTTCCCCAACACTTCTGATTTTTTTCTATCCTTCTCTCACTTAATACAGTAATTTCATCATGAGTTTAAACAACAGTTTTATTCTTTGTTTTGTTTCTTTTTCCTTAGCTCATAAGCCCACTTCCATTCTTGGGAACACCTTTACATTCATTAATAACCTGTTGATTTTTATTCCATGCCTAACTTAAAATGCATGCCATTTTCTCCATTGCTCTTTCTATTAGCTTCCAGAATTTTCACCTAACCTGCATTGTACTGTTCTCTTAAATGCTAATCAAACTGTCATTAATGGTAATAAGATTGTAATTCAAGAAATAACAATAGTAACAACAAATACATGGGCATTATAAAAAAACCTGAAGACTCTTTTTCTATTTCTTTGAGGGATATCATGGAGATTTTGATTGAAAAATGAGGACATCAGTCAACATGTCAACATGAATGTGAACATTTCACAAGGTCTCACCCCTAGATGAAGAGCTTTAACCAAGCAATGGTTTGAAAGAGGAAGAATTAGTTTCTTCCAATATTGATATCCCTAATAGGTTCCATCCCTAAACACATGTACATAAAACCAACACTAAGTGGACTCAGTGAGTTTTGTGTGTGTGTGTGTGTGTGTGTGTGTGTGTGTGTGTGTGTGTGTGTGTGTAAGAGAATTCATGAACTGAAGCAAAAATATGGGGGAGCATGAGAAGAGTTGAGAGGAGGAGTGGGTGGAGTAAAAATCATGTAAATACATACTCATATGTGAAATTCTCAAAAAATGGAAAACATGCCATACATAGTAGTCAATGCAGTGATATGTGATCTTTCAAAGAGTTTTTTTTCTGCGAAACCTAACTGATAGCTTATTGAAATTTGATTCTAAGTTATTTGATTAGTTCTTCTGGATGGATGTTGATATTTTTTGAGCTACCTATTATTTGCATATACTTATTGGAGTCACATTGTTTGCTATATTTCTTATGGTGTGTCCTATGTTATCTAATTTTTTACATAATACTTTTAGTGATTATTTGGGAATTTTACAAAATGAACCTTGATCACATTCACTTCCCAGTCCTCCCATGTCAGCCCCCCACCTCACTTTGTGATCTTCATCCCCACCCAAATAAGAAGAAACAAACCCATGTTTAATTTGTGTTGCTTATATGCTCACCAGAGCATGGTCAAACTCACAGTGGCCAGGTCCTAAAAGAACACTGAGTCCTTTCCAACACAAACACCTGCCAGAAGGCATCAGCTATGGAGAACTACACTTCAGCATCTTTATCACAAGTTTTGACAATTATCTTTAATGACTTTCTTTCTAGGCTGTTACTTTTTGGTGGGGTGGGGTAGAGGTGGGATGGAGGTAGGTGTTGTTGCAGAAGCCTTCTCTGTCCCTCTTTCCCAGGTGAAGGTCTACAGTCATCAATACCATGAAAAAAGCCATTCCTTGCCCTTTACCTTCAGTGGGAGTACAGACCATGAGTATCTGCATGGCCTCTGTTGGCAACAAAGGACACAGATATCAAAAAAGTTCCCAGCTACATTAGTACCTGGTGGCAGTAAGGACCATGGACATCAATATGGACCCAAGTGGCTGCACAGGACATTCATGTCAGCATAGCCCTGGGCTACAATAGGACTACAGACCCAGACATAGCCATGGACTGAATCATGAACCTTGGATATCAACATGACCTAAGGTTGTAGTGAGGGTCACTCACACCTACATGGCCCTGGCTGCAGCACAGCTCATATGTATGAACATGGCTTCAGGCAGCAGCACAGGCAACGGATATCTGTATGACCTTCAGTGGCAACATGGGTCATGGACATCAACACAGTCCTGGGCTGGAATAAGCCCATGGATGGCCACATGAACCTCAGGCTTCAACATGGTCTGAGGCAGTGAACCACAGATACCAACATGGCCTCCGGGAGCAGTGTGGACTATAGAGGTTTTTCTTGGAGGTCCAATCTTCATCTAGGACACACAGTCATTGTTCAGAACCAGGGCAATCATGCTGCTGGGAAGAATTTTTGCAAGTATGGGGTTGAGTCTGCACAAGTTCCAGGCTGGTGCACACCACACTGTCAGCTCTACTCAGTAAGGACATGTTCCCCCATGCACCACAATCTTCTCTCACACCTGACCCTGCTATAGTGCCTCTAGTTCTGTTTCTTTCCACCTGTCACTCACAACTTCCTTCCTTTGTCTTTCCCTCCCTTCCACTGAATATTCATTCTAGTGGATTGGAAGCTGCAGTGTTTCACATAGCACGCACGTGCACACACACACACACACACACACACACACACACACACACACACACACACACACACTCCATATTGCTCAAATAGCTTTACATGCACATATTCATTCCAATAAGTTTTTGACCTTGTTCAAGATTTCTGATTTCTGAAGTACCATATATTATGGACTGATGCTGAGACTGGTCTCAGATACCCTGCTGTCACCCAGAGTCAGGGTGATCTTGTGGCTGGCTTGGCAGGGCATCTGGAAGAGGTTCCATGAAAGTAGTCTCACATTTGATTAAAAGAGTAGTTCATAGTTTCTCTAGACCAAATGGAGAATGTTTCCAGGTGTAAATGTGCAACAGCATTAAGAGATTCTGATACATAAAGACAGCCTTGAGATAATCAACAGATCATTTTAGTCCTGACTACAACAACTCCTGAAGAGTATTTGGAGCAGATTCAGTAAAGCAAATAGTATATGGAGAAATGGATGGAAGATATGAAAGTACAGATTATCATTGGAAATGGGTTCTTAAATGAAATTCTATCTGTCTTGTTATACTATCTTCCTTAAATCTAATGAAGCCATTCTTTTCTAGACTGTATTGATTCATAAATCATTAAACAATAGTATTTTTAAGCCCCAATTTCTTATTTTTTTCTTCCATATGAAATGTCTTTTTCTTCTCTGTGAAGTAATCATTGCTTTCTTTAAAGAGAATTGATCATATTCTTACTCCTTCTTGTGGCTTGGTTAAGTGTGCCTACAGGCCTCATGTTGAAGTCTTAGGCCCTGTGTGTAGTGTTCTTAGGAAACAATGGAATGTATTAAAGGTGAAGCCTAGCAGGAAGTAATCAGGTCACTGAAAGTGTGCCCTTTACAGGGACATTTGAGCCCCAAACTGTTTCCTAGCCCCTCCATTCTCTAATATCTTTCTTTGCCATAAGCTTCTCCCATGATGTGTTATCTTGCCAAAGCCCAAAGCAGTGAAATATGTGGACCATGGACTGAACCTCTGAAATCATTCTTCTTTTAAATTTATTGTCTCAGGAATTTCTTGAATAATACTCCTTTTGCCTGCCCGAACAAAAACACTTTGAAATGTGGAGGTTGTGGAGATTTAGTATTGTGGCAAGTGGTATGATGTTTTAGTCAGTTTTGTGTTAATTCTGGTGTATTGAACCTGATTAACTTTCAGTATTGGAAAATTTAACTTTTGTCCTCCACTGTAAATCAATAGTCTAAATAACTAGCTACAGAAGAAATAGATAGCTGTGCTTAGGAAACATTGTCTCATTTAAAGCTGTTTTCCTTCTCTATACTTTGTCATAGAATTCTGAATGAAATTTCTTAGATATTGCCATGGCTAGCCTTTATCATCGACTTCCCTGAATTAGATTCACCATGGAAACACATCTCTGTGTGTCTATAAAGGAGTTTTAGGAGAGGTTTATGGAAAAGAGAGGGCCCATCCTGAATTTGGCAGGCACAAGTCCACAGGATACTGTCCTGTACTGAATGAAGTGTGTGTGTGTGTGTGTGTGTGTGTGTGTGTGTGTGTGTGTGTGTGTGTGTGTGTGTTGGGGGAGGGGATCACAAGACTATTATTTATTTTTTTCTTTTTCCTTTTCCATTTTTTTTTAAAACTTGTTACTATGAATGACTGAGTGTGGGCACATGCATCCCACAGAGGACAACTTGGGAGACTAGGTTCTCTCTTCCACTGTGAGTTCCAAGGAATGAACTGAGGCCTGTTGAGGCAGGTCCTTCTACGGCTGAGCTATCTCAGTGATCTCTTTCTTCCTCCTTACTAAGGATGTAATGTGAGCAGCTGCCTCACACTTCTGTTACCATGGATTCTCTATCCTGATGGTCTGTATCACCTCAGACTGAGGCAAAATAAACATATTGCTTCAAGATGCGTTTTTCAAGTATTTTGTCATGAAATGAGAAAAGTCACTGGAATGGATATTTAGTCAATCTTTAGAATTTGTGCTTGAATGGGTTTGGGAATATAGTAGAAGAATGTGAAGTAAATGTGAACAAACTCGGTGTTTTAAGAAGCGACACAGAAGGCTGGGGGTTGGGGGACTGCTTACTTAGGGGAGTTTCTTGTACAAGCATAAGGACCTGCCTGAAGCATTCCACACCTGTGTGGAAACTCATGCACAGTGGTGTTCAGTCTTAACATCCACAGAAGCAGTGAGCTCCAGGTTTAGTGAGAGACCTTCACTCCAAACTTAAGGTAGAAAATGAGGACAGCGTACAACCTCAACCTCAGGATCTTTGGCCATGCACATGCATGCAGGTGTGGGCATTTATGTAGACACATGCACACACACAGCAGAAATGGAGAATAATTGCTGAAATTTATGCAACTGAGCAAATGACATTGCTCAGAGGAACAAATACTCTGGGGTCATTCTTAGATGCATGGTAGGACGTGCCGTATGTCCAACTAGCTGCTGTAAATCACCTGAACAGTATTGAGGCAGAGGACAGGCCACATGACTTACAAGCTTGGCAATTGGTTATTTGATGTCTAGAACTCAGCTCCATGGAAAGTAGCAATCAATACTTTAGGATAAGTTTTACAATAGAACTCTAGTCTCCAGTAGAAGCAACCTCACAGCTCCCTAGACTAGGCTTTCCAAATTTTGTTATATATGACATTTCACCCCTAAAGCCAATATCGTATTTGAATTTGTTCTCAGGATGGAGACTAGGCTTATGAGGGGAGTAAAAGTAGCAGATAAAAAAAAAGAAATCAAACACCATATGAAAGCCCAGTCTATTACTTTGCAATTGAGAAGGCTTGTGGTGGCACTGTTTTCCTTTGGTTGTTGTTCAAATCAATGTCAGCAAATGAGAAAGCTATATTGTAAGGAGAATGGAGTTTGAAAAGTCACAGAAGCATCTTCATCTATCCTTCAGCACATTATTTCTTATGCCAAGGGCCAGCATCAAGAGTTCACACGTCCAGAGAGAATGTAATGTACCAGCAAGGCAAGAAGTGAGTCAGGCAAGGCAGTTGGGAGAAACTTGCAGCCTTACTGACCAGCAGTCACAGTGTTCATTTTTACAGAATTCAGTAAGCAAGAATAGATTCATGTTGTTCCAAAACATATATCATAGCATTTTTGTTTTTGGACATGTGTTTCCCTTCCTCTTGCATATCCTTTAGGTATCATTATAAACTGTGACAGAACAGAGCTCTTTTTTTGCAATCAGTTTCCCTCAAGTTTAATCATCATTAATAAACAGTTGTCTTTTATAACCATTTATACTCATCAACCCCCTAACCCAATTTTTAAGAATCCAGAGGCATATGACAGCCTGTTCTCAGGCTACTAGCTTTTGTGGTTTCAAGGACACTAGACAAATACCAAATCATCAAGCCAGCCTGGGGAAGGTTGCCATTTCCCAAGCAGTGTATTATTAACTCTTAATGGTCTCAGTGTCCAAGAAAAATCCTCAGAACGAAGTTACTGTAATTATTAATCAAATTGCGGCATAATACAATGTATACATTTTATATCTTTATAGTATTTGTTTGTCTAATCCTGGAATTCATTTGTTCTTTGGTCTTACGATATCACAGTGTCTCTAGATGAGCTAACTTTTCTAAGAAAGCAAGATCCTGACACCTTATTCTTTTACCATCTTTCTACATCATTCTTTCCATCAATATAAGTCTCTGTGTAGGGCAGAGGTAACGTCAGCTAATCTAACGTTGTTGCTGTATATGCCATATAATTGCTGAGTGTGTAGTGGGAAAAGGCTTGTGATTTCATCTGTGGCTAACTACTCTAGCCTATCAAATTTTGTTTTCATTATCTTGCTCATGAGTAAGTACAGGGGAGATATTTTAAGAATATCTCAGAGCCCTATCAAGAGACCACTGGCTTCTTTATGTGTGTCACAACCTCCAGTGCATAAGGAAGACCTTCACATAGATAAGAATATCTCCCTAAAAGCAGGAGGGTTAGTGGGTTCAGGACTTTCCTGGGGAAGCTTGGAAGCAGTACTACTGGGAGAAGACTTAAATGATTCATAGGAAAATTTTCATCAATCCAATGTCCCCAAATTTTACAAATATTAAAAACCCCCAAAATATGCAACATGTGGAGACCAAAACCAAAAGTGGAATAGCAGCCGTTGTCCTGTGGCTCAGCTTTGCTGGATCTTTGCCAAGTAGCTGTGCTGGCTTTACAAATTTTGCTGTTTTCATCAGGTATGTCTCTGCATCTCCTAGACAGTCCTTGAGACATTTTGGCTTAAAGATTCTGCTATATGCTCTAGAAGGATATTCTGTATATGGAAAACTGGTAAGAACATGGAAAAATCACAGTATTTGCCCAGTTTGTCAACTAATTACTTTTTTATTTTATGATTCCTAGCTTGGGGCATAATATATAACTAATTTTTACCTATAATATTTTCTTTGTATTTCTAATACTTCCCATTTACACTTACATGAATTTATAGTAGGATGTCATTTTTCAATTTATTAATATATTACTTACTACATAGTATTCTACATAATGCTATAAAACTTGCAAGGTAGGCTCTGGGTCCTTTGCTACTTGCTTCTCTCTAATTTTAAGCAATAGTCACCGTGATAGACAAAGCAATGTAAGGGCTCAAATGGAAATCAAAACAACAACAACAACAGAAGACTGATAAGAAAAAAAGTCTAAACAAAGCAAAGTGAGACAAAAGTTTAGCAAAGAACCATCCATCGTGTTCTCTCTTTACATTGGTCAATCACCACTGAAGTTGTGGTTAATTAAAACCAATGAAAGTCATTGGGAAAACTAATTTTTTCTTTTCCTGCAGCTATAAATTGCAGATAGAATTTGGGGGGAACAGGAGTGGAAAACCCTTTCAACTTCGGCTTCTCAATGCTGGGACCGCATCTGGCTTCAACTTGTGCAGCATGAACACACCTTTTGGCAATTGTTTAGAAATATGTAATGTATGAATGTAAATCCACTCTTGCAATAGTAAATTTGGCCGCTAGATGGGAGAAGAGCTCCAAACATGGGAAGTCTACAACTGGAACTTGTGTCCGAACATCAAGTTCTTATTCGCTGTTTTCATAGTTTCAATTATACTTGTGGAATGGAAATTTAGTACTGCATTTTTACACGATAAAGACTCTTATGGTTTAAACAAATTCTGAATTATTTCTAGAAATTGTGCTTATTAAAGTCAACAAGAAAGAAAATGAAACATTTGCAAAATTGATTTTCAAAACAAATAAAGGCAGCAATTCATCTGATTACTTCTAATTTCATAAATACGCCCAACAGTGTTGTTATTGTGTTGCATAAACATGATTGTAGGAGTAAGTTTATGGAAACAGATGAGGCTGAATTGTACAATATTTATTGAATTAGCTGCTTTGTTTTTGTATTTCTGAATTTACTATTATCTCAGCTTTTAAAAGTGTAACTATTAGAATTTACAAAGAAACATGAGATCTTAATTATAGCTTCTAATTTATAGATAACATTAAGCATGTTACATAATTACTATTCATGTATATTTGCATACATGTACATCTAGCAAAATAAAACTATGCTTTTCTTCCTCCACCTTTAGTTTCTTTACTTAAAAAACAGCTGGTATTACAAGAAATGGCTAAACGATGTGTGTCTATGCCCATGTCCATATGCAGAATTCTGTTAATAAGGCAATCTCAAAATTAAAAGCTATACAGACAGAAAGATAATTTAAATTGTTATTTTTATTGTACTTGCTATGAAATATTTCCCTAATTAATCATGTCAAATGACATATTCCATTTAACAGAGCAATGTATTTTGAAACTATATGTTGGTGCTTGAGAATTATGGTCATATTGATAGAAATCAACTGCCATTACACACTTGTTTCCATTGTTACCACAAGGTTTGCAAAAAGCAAGAACTGTTTACCATGCTCAAACAAGATCCCTGGAGCCCTGGGGAAGCTCAGAATTACTTCATTTGGAAGCTAGGTGGAGTATCATAAGATCAATGCATGCAATTAATGCTTATCATCAGGAAAACACAAGTATGTGTATTTCCTCCTGTTAATCCAGAGTGCAAGCCTTTGACTGCAGTCCTCCCTAGTCTTTTGAATGGCTCCCATAGGGTTTAATTCTGGGTTTTCTCTATCCCCAAATTATTGATGAGCATGAAAAATGTGTTACTTAAAGCTAAATCTAAATATCTCATTAAAGGTTTCCAATAAGGCAACTCTCCTTGTCATATGCAATTTCCCTATCTGTTTAATAATACCTGAGTGAAAATTGAGGACAGTTGAGTTTCTGCACTCATAATTTTATTTAAACTTTACATTTGCTTTTGTTATTGTGAAATTTGAAAAGGCTTCTTTACACACCCGGAATTAAAGTTGATACTTGCACTGATCTACACAACATTTTTTTTTTTCTACACAGGGTTTCCTCTATGTAGCTTTAGAGCCTGTGTTGGAACTAGTTCTTGTAGACCAGGCTGGTCTCGAACACACAGAGATCCAACTGCCTCTGCCTCCCAAGTGCTGTATTAAAGGCATGCACTACCACCGCCCAACAATCTACACAAGTTTTAACATAGTATTTCTAAAAGTGACCTTTAGTCCTTGATGAAAGTTATTGCAATGGTGATAAATTCATGATTACAAACAAAAAGAGAGTAATGTAAGTCTCTGTGTGTTAGTGAAAATATTAGTTAGAAAATAATTTTAAAGCCAACTAAAGAGGTAATGAATACAGTTGGTTGCTGCTAAGCCTAAGCATCTGGGTTAGATCCCCAGTACCAACTGCAGCAAGGTGTCCTCTGACTTCTCTTCTGACCACTACAGAGACCAGTCATACATGTGACAAGCAGACAGACCTGAAGGCAAAATATTCATAAAATAAAAATGAAAATAGGTGCAGTTGCAAAAAGCAAATATTTAAGAAATAAAACAATTTCATCACTACACAGTTTGCAATCTATTACCCAAAACCAATGAAAATTGTATACTGTGGTAGATAGGACAGACAATTTTGTTAAAAATGTGACTTCCACTTGTAATATATTTTGGCAGTCTCTGTGATAGCATGATAACGGGAGTAGTAGCTGCAAACTATGTTTAAAAATAATAGATATATGTGCGTGGTGAACTACTAGCTTCCAATGTGCAACTTCAGCACTGAGGCTTAATCAACATGAAACTTATTGTTATTACATTCATCTAGTTCTTTATTTAGGGGTACAATCAATGGCACTGGTGGAGATGAAAAAGAAGGCACTATATGGAAGCTGGTTCTCTCTGACTGGTATGGGATTGAACTCAGGTCCTCAGGCTTGGCAGCATACACCTTTGCCTGCTTAGTTTTCTCCTCATCCCTGAATGTCCTATTCTTATATCTAAAATTCTATGTCTGTATTTTAAATAAAACACTCTTGAAAGTCTGTTTATAACAACCTATTTTACATAAAATATGCAAAATACCTTTATGGTTTCAATTTGGGGTTGGCTAAAGACATTTACTACACACACACACACACACACACACACACACACACACTGAACTAAATCCATCTTCTCTTCAGTCACATGACTGTGTGTTTAAGAATCCTATTGGCACCACAAACATAACTAGTGAACTATTTCTATGATATTCACTATCATAATAGTGAATCAGAATATAATAACACTTAAATAAAAAACCTTAAACTTTTTTTGAAAGAATAAGTAAAAAGCAAGGAGAAAAAGAAGTAACAATAGAAAAATCAGAAGAAAGTATAAATTTTCAAATGCCAGTTATGAGATCATTTGTATGTTGTATTTAAAAGTGGGATTGTAAAATCATTTGTATGTTGTATTTAACAAATAGGATTGCTGTTTAAAAAAGACAGGCCACAACACAAAGACATAATTTTAAAATTCTTTCTTAACAAAATTAACGGGTAGGTATAGCATCTACTTTTTGAAAACATGCACTCTTACGCTGTTAGGAGACAGCACCACTGTAAGCATGTGGGGATTCTGAAACATTCATGCTATGCCGGAATCTCACAATTCTCTTAATTCTCTAAAGATGTTTTGATTATTTATGGCTATCCTCATATTCTCTTTGCTTTGTTCTAGTCTCATCCCCTGGACTAAGAGAGATCACAGGGTAAGGAGAGCTACTCTTCCACTTGTCACAGCAAGCATTCTCTTCATTGATAGCAGATGACATGAAAGGCTTGGCTTAGTCTGCCTTCTCAGGCTGTGATCAATTCCATGACCAAAAGCACCTTCAGTGGAAAGGGTTTATTTCAGCTGATAGTTGTAGTCCATCAGAGACTCAGGGTAAAACCACAAGGCTGGTACCTGGAGACTACAGTCAATTGCAGAGGCATTACAGGGACCTGGCTTGCTCTTCAGGCTTGCTCATCATGCTTTCTTGTTCGCCCATGACTACCTGCCCAGGGGTGGCATTATCCTAGGTGACTAGACCCTCTCATATCAATCATTCCTAAGAAATGCATCACAGGCTTGTCCAACAACAATGGAGATGGAAACATTTTCACAATTGCAGTTCCATATTACCAGGTGACCCTAGCTTATGTCAAGTTAGACCAAAATACCTAGGCATCATGTGACTCAAAAATAAAACATAAACAATTAATAAATCATTGCTTTCATTTGAGTATTGAGAATTTTGGTATATTATGTTCATTAAATAATTATAATTTGAAAATGGTTTGTTAATAATAGGACATGCCAGGAGTCTAAAGTTTGGCGAACCTATATGCCATTATACATTGAGTTTTCTTATGACCACATGTGAGAATACATCATATTAATATGCTTGCACAATAAATGACGATTCAGAAGACCTCATTCTATATTATCTTCCTTATCCCTGGGTAGATGAAACATCTTCCCCCTTTCATATCCTACTTGCTTCAATTTTCCCCTCCCCTCTTCTCATTTTCCAGCCTGTTTATGCTGAGGTCTACTTTTATAAACATAGTAGACAGATGCAAGTTTAGCCTACTCAGCGGAAACTTCATGAAGTTTTGTATTTTAAAGAACTATGGATGTCAAAGAGAAATTTCTCAAGTATTTTTTTTTTGTCCACAGATGAACAAAACAACAGATCTATAACAACACTCAACTCACAAATACAGAAAGTCATGAAAGTTTCAGAATAATTTGGAAGTCACCACATTTCATAAGGACATAAAAGAAACCTGGGGCGCTCTAGAGGAGGATGCATTGCAGTGTGTAATGCTTTGCTCTGTGTTTGCATCTCTGTGCGTGCTTGCCAGTGTTGTTCTATGTCCCATTGCTGGTTTTCTTTTTTTCTTTCTCTGCTTTGCTCTTTTCCATTCTCTTTAGAGACAATGAGAAGAAAAATGAGCTTTCCCCTTTATGTTTGGAAGGTTCCCAGATTTACTCTCTTTAGTGTTTGAATAATTTTATGATTGCTGCCTTTGGATTCATAAAAAAGTCTCATTACTGGAGTAAATTGAAAATTGATGCCGATTAAGTAATTGACTTAAGTTTTCTTGTACTTTTACAGGAATATATAAGCTATTCTATGCATTTGTGCAATAAACTCTCAAATATTCTCTGACAGGATAGCATAAACGGACATCAAAGTAAAGCCTGGGTTATTTCCCTTTCCAAAAGTAGCCTAAGGGCAGGCTATTCAGCTGGCTCTATTGTAACTATAGTTGACAATACCCACCTGCTCCCATGTATTACCTTTTATTTCCTGCATGGTGTCTGAAATTGTTATTAGAAGTACAGTGGGAACCGAGACAACAAGTGTGTGTGTGTGTGTGTGTGTGTGTGTGTGTGTGTGTGTGTGTATACACATAATGAGCACTCCAAAGTAACATTTGTCATTTATATATTAACATAGAATTGGTAGCTGCTAGAGGAGAATAAAGCATGGCAGATTGCTCTGAATGGAAAAATTATTGTCTTTGTGTGTTAAAGATGTTTTCCCAGGAAACTCATTTTGATCATCTAATTAATGTTGCTGAGAACACAGGAGTGGGCCCAGTGTTAAGTTAGCTTAGATTCCTGGAAAACGATGACACACTTGTGCAATCTGATGGAAAACAGCACATTTCATAGCATGGATTTTTAAAATGATACACAGCTTTATGAAAAGCTTTAAGCAATTAAAAAATCTCTGGCTTAGTTTTATACACTCTGTTCTTTTTGTGCAATTAGCATTATGTGTAGGTGAATGATTCGGGAGTTTTTGTTTACAAGTTGGACTTTGCTGTCAATTTGACATGACAGGTCTCTTTCCGTTGACGAAGTCCTCTTTGGAGCGTCGCTGGGACAAGAAAGATGGTCTCCACAGAGAACTTCTAAAAACCATGGCATCGCTTCCAGCCTGTCTCATTTTTATAGAGCAGGTGATGTATCGGGCAATAGATATTGCACAAGTTTCTAGGTTTGGCGATGGGAGTTGAAGCCGAGAGCTTTAAAACAAAACATAATTAAAATGATTTTTAAAATCCTCGGATCTCCAACTCCACAAAGCTTATCATAAACTAAATAGGGAACAGTCACATGACTTTAAAAAAATCTGTTTCAGAGTGATGATGAGCATTACAAGCTTTCAAATATTCTTCCTGCGCTCAGATATTTTTAATTTTTTTTCCAAACAAGTTTCTGCTGCAAGGACTCCCTGCAACAGTCCTGAGAACGGAGGAGCAGAACTCTGAATCAGGCGCCTTTCGGCAACCAAATGAGAAAGCAAAGTTTGGTCTGGAAGATCAAAAGGGTCTACTGTACCCGGCAAGGCTGGATGGCTTCCTGGTGCTCAGTCCCTATCCCTCACAGTCCCTGATTTAGGCTGACTAGTCTCCCTAGCCTGCTCTGCGGTTTCAGAGTCCCGGGAGCCACGGTCCCAAAGAAGGCGGAGGCGCAGACCCTGCCACAGCCTCTAGTTTCAACTGGGCTCGCCGAACGGAGCGTGAAGTCCAACAATGCCAGTTCCAATGCTGATTTTAAGCCTGGATCTGGTCCTCTGGATAGCGGTGACTGAACCCAGCAGAAGCCCAGTCAAGGGGCGGCCCCTCACCTCCTGGGGAGTTGATATGCAAAACAGTTACGTCAGATGTGGGGGCGGGGCGCACCGGGGTTGACAGGCAGCCTGGCTCTTGCCAAGGGAGGAGGCGCGAGAATCATCCTGGTTCAGTGACTGAGACAAACTGGACGTGAGCAGAGCTGGTGCTGTCCACAGTGTGTCGGTGCTGAACCTGGGGTGTGAGCAGATCGCCAGCTGGGGCACCTGGAGGCAACGCCCACTGGAACCCTCTGTGCCTGGTGGGACCCGCTTCACCAGCAGGACCCAATTTAACTTGACAAAGGAGTGCGACTCGGACGTGGGAGAGACTCCTATGTTTGCAACCTGGGCGCCCACTCAGGCGTGACTTTGGAGATTTCTGTAGTTTTTGCTGGAAGTATTTTGATTTTTTTTCCAACCTAAGACGATCTTTTCATCATTATTTTCTTCTTCTTTTTTTATTTTTAAAACTGTGACTCATATTTCCGCACCGTTCAGGAATCTTTTGGGGGAACTTGTTTTACTTAAAATAAGGTAAGAATAAAATATTGTTATAAATGATTGCAAGTGGGTGAGAAATGCAGACAGCCATGAAAAAAATTAAAAATAAGTTATGTTGATTTCTATAATTTAAGACAGTACTTTGGCAATAATTATAAAAAATTAATAATTTATACAATACAAGATGTTCTTCTAATTATACTGGACAGTGATTATTAAAGTATTAAGGAAGTTGAGAGCTGTTTGTTTTTGCGAAGTTAATGTTATGATACATCTCTCTTTATCAATATGAGTATTTTAGATGAATACTTCTAGTGTGGCTTGGATTAGTAAACGTTCAGTATCAAACCCCCAGATATGTGTTAAGATGCCATAAAATTCTCTTTAAAATGTATGTAATTAAAGAGCACATTTGAATGACATACTATCTGGTTAATAAATAATATTTCCCATGTCCAAAAAATGGACTGCAAAGTGCTGAGCTTGTTAACATGTTTTGGAGGGGAGACAGAAGGGGTAGCAATATTTCTGCCATGCTGACTTCATTTACATATGTTGTGCTGTGGATGCAAATAAAACTAGTGAAACTCAGATCTGTAAGAATTTCATATACAAGGTCGTGTGAATTTCCAAGTTGGGGACTGTTTATTCGGCTACTGAATAGTAGATGTCATCTCTCCCCACCCCCCTCAGTTCAGAGGTGAATGTAAATGAGATTTACTGATTTAATAATATAGTATTAGCTTACATTATAAAGTCTTGACTGCTTTGGTGATTGAACGGAGCAGGTAAGTTTGGTGTTGAGAGGTCGTCTTGCTGTTTCATCAATTTTTAACCTCTTGCATGCTTAACAGAGAGCATTTCTCTACTTAGATTTTCATTTGAAGCTATGTTCCTTTTGTCATTTGGCAGTGTGATCGGAGTGTGTTTTGAAAGGAGAACTCAGTGTGGATAAACACTGAACAAGACTATTCATAGTGAGCAACTACTAAATGGTGGAAGTTACTTGGTGTGCCCATAGCTCTTGCTATTGTTCATGCATGTATTATATAGGTGTGAGGTTTGTCCTAGAAAGGGTACTGTGATCTTCCATTTATGCCATTCAGTGAAATTAGACGAAGGAGAAATAATTCCTGGAAAAAGGCAGAGCTTGCTTCTTTACATTTCAGAGAGAGTTCAGGTTGCAAGTAGATGTCTTGTTTTAATTGCAATAGGTGAGCTGTATTGCTCCTTCATGCTCAACTGTCTGAACTCACTAAGGGTATGCTGTGCAGAATAACAGGGTGTAGTGAGTTAAGTTCACTTATTTGGATTTTACAATGTCTGAGACATTTGCACCGTAGTTACATTAGAGATATTGGAATGAAGTTTTGGTACATATGATTACAACTCATTCATCTGAATAGAGATTTTTCATTTTATTTACATCAAAGCTTCTAAGGGAGGGATTGCTATCAGAAATGTATGTTGTTGCAGATTCTCCTAAAGAAAAAGTTTCTCCCTTAACAAATGTTTTTTGTAGGATTCATGTTAGTTATGTGATCCTGTATTTAAATATGCATAAGAAAAATTTGAATACATATACACAATAGATAACAAATAAGGCACATGAAGTAGGATGTTTTGATAAACATGACTTTGTTTTATATAATTGTTCATTATTATTCATCATAATATTTTCTTTTAAAAATTAATTATAGTGAAATACATACCCAGACTTTGGAATTTCAAGTAGAATGGCAGTTAATTTAAAATTTATTAATCTTGAGACTGTCATGCATACTTTAATTCTAAAACTTGCTTGAAAAGCAGTCATACATTCATTTCAATGTTTTTGAGATACCATTGGTTTTTCTCTGCAGAAAGTTTTCTGTCCTTATTCAGATGTAGATAGTCATCAATATCTAGTGTTCTTACAGATGAAGTTATTGTCACAATGAGATATTTGAATGTAAGCTAAATGTGTTAATAATAATTGCAGGTTTCTAGGGCACTGAGAAGTTAATTGAGAAGGACAAATTAATGTCTCCCTTAGTTTTATACACATTCTTCTTTGTATCTTAGTTATGAGGTAAGATAATTGGGTTCCCATAGTGAGTCCAAAGTTTGCCTCTGGAAAATCTCATTTCAATGGACAGTAAGATATACACACTGTAAACTAATAAAATTATCAGATTTAAAGACACTGAGAAGATAGTTAAATTTGGTAATTCATTAGTTGCTCTTTCAGAAAAAACCAATCATACAATGAATTTTAATTTATTCATGAAAATAAAACAGCAATATTTAAAACCAAAACACTAGATACATTATTAAAATAATAACTTATGTCATTATGGAAACTATGCAAATGCATCACTGCTTGCTTTAAAGTGAAGGCCTTTGGCAACTGTGTAAATTATTGTGATAACTTAATTACACATCATATCACTTGTCTAAGTTGTTTTCAATATTTTAAAGCACACTGAGGCAAAAATTAAAAAGGAAATTGCTACATGGATTTACTTTCAATTTTTATACAGATACAACAAACTTCTGTGTATATTTTTGATAGTGAACATAAGAATTCATAAGGATTATCAATGAGACCACAAAGTATTAAATCATATGTACTGTTAGCCCTTCATATTTGGTCAAATTACTGTACTAATGCAAGCACATATAACAATATAAAGCTCAAAAGTGCATTGTGAAGTAATAGGCAAGCAAAGGCACTTTCTATAGTTTAATAGCCAGGTGGCCAATTATCCCTTCCAAACAATCTTAATCACCCTCTGACTAAGGGGTGATCAATGTCCTTTGAGTATAGTTTCCTTAAGGTGAGCTGTATGGTCCCTTGTGGACACAGGCTAGTAATAAACAACCAAGTAATTGATCCCTTTGTGTTTCAAATCATCTTGCATTTACCAATTAATGTTATTATAAGGGTTTGGAGTAGTGTTTTGATAATCTCAGAGTTCCTGTGAGTCTTTTGAAAGAGAAAGAATTAAACAATGTCATTGGGGTTGGTTTAATGAGAGTCACTGTGTGTTTGTGTTTGTGTGTGTGTGTGTGTGTGTGTGTGTGTGTGTGTGTGTGTGTGTGTTTACAACTTTGCTGGATTACAATAAACATGCTAAGAAGATAATGTGAAAGATGTTAATTCAAGAAATGCTGCTTATTACAAAAGTAATGAAAATAATGGGCCTTAATAGAATGTATGCCTTTGCCTGGCAAATTTTCTTCTAATTTCTATCAGTTTTTATTTAGAGTGGGTTACCTGAGGACATATTGGCTTTTGGAGGGGGATTGTTCCCTTACTTTGACTTGGATGAAAATGTTCTTCAGAGGCTCTTAGAGTAAATTGCAACTGAAAATTAAATATAGTAGAAAGAAGAAAACAAAGCTGTATGCACAATGAAGAAGTTATACAGATGTCTGAAAATTATACTTCTGATAAATAATTTTAAAATTACTGTATGTAAGATAGTTATAAAAATAGATGGATTTCTTTATCTTCTGATTATAAGTAATATATTTCTAAAGGAAAATAGCCTGTACATTGTAAAATATGAACTATTTTTACTTCTTGTATGTGATTTTTTCTTATTTATTATTCTGGGGAAAAAACCGATCTTAACTCTTCACTTTCTTTAAAACCAACAAATTAATATTACTTCAAATTAGCTGCTGGTTTCCAACTCCATAAATCTATATGTAAAGATGTTGCTTGGTGGGACATTTGCATGTCAATAAAGAGAATATTATTCTAACTCACAACTGGCTCACAGAATTGGCAATGATTTTAAAACATAATGCAAAAGACTTAGAAGCACTTTGTCACTGAGTTTTAATTCAATGTGCTCATTATAATTGACAGTTAATGCAAACATACTTCACAGATGTATGTTCCTCACTAAGTAGTGCCAAGGTAGAAATTAAAACATAAGCACAAACCACTTTCTTTATAGATGCTAAAATGAAAACACTTTACCTTTGCTTTCAGAGCTGGATCATTTCCAGCACATTCAATATTGTTTTAAAAACCATAAAGACCTTTTAAAATCTGTAAATCCTATAATTTCTTTATTTACACAAAAGACCCATGCCTGTTCCTTTTGATCTTGTATTCTAATTTCCTGTGATATCTGTAGTCTTATGCCACAAGCCAGTTTCAGTTAGGGCCCAAGCTATCTCACTGGGAAATAAGGACAGCCCTCCATGTTTCTAAGGAAATGTCACAGAGATGCTAATGGTAGCTTCATTGGCTGCATCAACATGCCTGCCCGTTGATATTTAAAACGGATTTTGAGGCATGATTTACTTATTCAGATCTGAAAAGAACACACACACACACACACACACACACACACACACACACACACACACACACACACACAAGAAACCATCCTTTTTAGAGGGGTGTGGTTCAAGACAGGCTGAAGACCAGGCTGGTCTGGAACTCACAGAGATCCACCTGCCTCTGCCTCCCCAGTCCTGGGATTAAAGTCATGCGCCACCGCCACCACCACCCAACTGATACATACTGTTTTTCTTTTTTATTTTTCTTAGACAATTTTTACTCATCACTCAACATTTTATTTAATCTTGTAAAGGTTGGTACTATTGTTGCTTTACATATAAAACCCAGACAGTCATATAAAACATTTCCAAGATCGTTTTGATAAAATGTTAGAGAATTACTTCATGTAAAAGAAATACCTATAGGAGAGACAAAGTTTTCTCCACATCATCTGGTAATGAGCTATAAACTTCATGTGTATGGATTTCTACCTACATGAAATATATTTGCTCCTGTTTATGACTATTATTATGTACAGATATGCTAAATTTTGGGAAGATGAGAACTTTTCCCTGTGCTAGGATTTTCCAAACAAACCAGGCTTCCCAGACCACTATACATGTCTAGCTGTCAGCTGTGTTCCCTTGTTCAGCTGGCACGTTTGTTCCTGCTTTACACTTTTTACTGCATACAGTGAATGACTCTCATTGCTTCCTTAAGATGTCTTTTCAAATGCTAAATTGTATTGGAATTATTAGAAACACTATTGTTGATTATACACAATTTTCAGTGCATGACCCAAAGGTCTAGCAGAAATTTTCCTCCATACTTAAAGTTATTAAGACTATGCTTCGTGATGGTGGTGCATGCCTTTAATCTCATCACTTGAGGCAGAGGCAGAGGCAGAGGCAGAGGCAGAGGCAGAGGCAGAGGCAGAGGCAGAGGCAGAGGCAGAGGCAGAGGCAGAGGCAGAGGCAGAGGCAGAGGCAGAGGCAGAGGCAGAGGCAGAGGCAGAGGCAGAGGCAGAGGCAGAGGCAGAGGCAGAGGCAGAGGCAGAGGCAGAGGCAGAGGCAGAGGCAGAGGCAGAGGCAGAGGCAGAGGCAGAGGCAGAGGCAGAGGCAGAGGCAGAGGCAGAGGCAGAGGCAGGCAGTTCTCTGAATTCAAGGCCAGCCTTGTTTACACAGAGAGTTCCAGGACAGGCTCTGATTCTACACAGAAAAATCCTGTGTGGAAAAACAAAACAAAAGAAAAGAAAACAAAAATAAAAGAATGCTGCATTGTCAGATCTCATAGACTATGTATTAGAAATGGCAAATGTTTTCCATTTTACATATAGCGGAACAGAACAATTCATTTCTTAAGAATCCACTATTTTTTCCTAACTAGGTAAACAATTCAAGTACAAATGTAACAGGAAGTTCAGCCCACTTAAGCAATCTGTGTTTGCAGACTGCTACTCATATTCAAACCTTGAGGTCAGTAATTTGCCAAAATTTTTATAGTCTGCAAGGTCAAATAAAATAAATAACATAAACTTCCCAGCCTTGAAGTCCAATTCCAAAAAGGGAGGTCTTAGGTGGGTGCTATACTGCTTCACATCATACTATGTTGCTTTTAGTTCTGTAGGAGGTAAAGGTACATACTGACCACTAGCTGGGGCTCTTTGTTTCCCAAAGGTCAGAAGGCTGAGGTGGACATGGTACCCTATTGGTATAACTCTAGCCCAGCTCCCAGGTGAGCCCCAGACTTGCATCATGTTCCCAAGTGCATCGCCATTATACAAGTTCATGCTTGTCTTATCACATGGATCCCAAAGGACATTTTAAGAAAAGTTTGCTTGGTTGTTTGTGTGGAGATGTGGAGAAAGTAATAGCGCAAATGTCACAAATTCAACATATCACCAACCTTAACATATACTTTCTTTCTAATTCCATAGCCTTTTAGTTAACTACACATTTTTTCCATACACTGTTTTTGAAACAGTTCCATCCAAACTTTAATGTAGTTTTACTTAGTTTCCATTCTGTATTCTTTGCTTTTGTCCTTTTGTCACTTTGCTCTGACCCAGACTGCTCACTCATGCAGTAATACTTTGATATTCTGTAGTGATCTCATTTTCTGCTGTAACAATAATATCTATAACAGCTAAATTATTTGATGACACATATTATACAACACACATTGTCAATGATTTTTAAACATGGTTTCATTTCATGTACTTAAAACCATCAGGTGTAGATAGAGATCAAACCTTAAAGAATTTCATTGACTATGGAGTTGAGACTGGTGCTAATTTTTTCTCACTGGAAGAAGCTGGATGAATGGATGACAGTGATTGAACTCTGCTAGCATATTCTCTAGACTTCTTCAAGGTTTTCTTTGCTTAGAATTGTATTTTAAATGGGGTATTGCTCTGGAGTCATCCATGTATCGCTAATTTTTATGATGTCAAGCAAAAATTCTCTGCCTGTTTTTCATTTCTGTTCCTGCTAATTGATTCTAAATATTGCGTCAGTCTGACCTTCAATTGTTTCATGCATTCACTTAGTCTATGTGAACAAAGGGAAGCAACAAAAGAACGAGTCCTTTCTTCAAAATAAGCAATTATTTTGAAGCACTGTTGTAGTTTTAAGAATTCCAGCTTTTCAACCAGTAACTCCTTTGTATTAAGTCATCATTTTGTACCTCTAAGAATACTGTGCTCATTTGAACAAAATTGTAGAGACATCCAGCACACCCCATTTAAAAAAAACAAAAAACAAAAACAAACAAAAAACAAACAACAACAACAAAAAGTAAAAGCAAAATCCCAGAAAACAGCACAGTTCTGTTACTCTTGTGGTACTTGGCGCCATTTTTTTTTTTTAATTAGCTTCTCAATCATCATCAGGGAGGAAAGCATTATGAGCAACATCATTAAAAACAGGTCTGATAAAGCATGGTCACTACTATGTATCATAAAGCAGGTCCACATATGAGTGAGTACATATCATGTTTGTCTTTTTGTGATTGGGTTGCCTCACTCAGAATGGTTTCTTAGAGTTCCATCGATTATCCTGCAAATTTCAAGATTCCATTGATTTTTTCTGCTGAGTAGTACTCCATTGTGTAAATGTACCACAAATTCTCTATCCATTCTTCGGTTGAGGGGCATCTAGGCTGCTTCCAGTTTCTGGCTATTACAAATAATGCTGCTGTGAACATGGTTGAACATATGTCCTTGTTATATGAATGTGCTTCTTTTGGGTATATGCCTAGGAGTGGAATTGCTGGGTCTTGGGGTAGACTCATTCCCATTTTCTTGAGGAGTCGCCATACTGATTTCCACAGTGGCTGTACAAGTTGGCACTCCCACCAGCAGTGGAGGAATGCTGCTCTTTCTCCGCATCCTCTAGCATAAACTGTCATTGGTATTTTTGATTTTAGCCATTCTGACAGGAGTAAGATGGTATCTCAGAATTGTTTTGATTTGCATTTCCCTGATGACTAAGGATGTTGAACACTTTCACATGTGTCTTTCAGCCACTTTAGGTTCCTCTATTGAGAATTGTCTATTTTGATCAAATGACTGCAGAACCTGGAAAAGTTGTTGCTGCTATTGATGCATAACATACTGCCATTATATATATATATATATATATATATATATATATATATATATATTTGAAACTCAAATATGTGATGAATCCAAGGTGTTTCAGTGAGTGCTCACCTGTGCATGCAAATTTGATTTCATCTTTAGTAAGTAGTAAAGTTATATGCTTGCCAAATAATAATAATAATAAGTGACACACTGGAAGACAAATGTCACACAATTTCTATTTTATGTGTAATCTAGAAATGATGAACTTATGGAAGCAGAGAGCAGAATTGTGGCTATTAGGCTTCAATGTGGGTCTTTTAACAATGGGTAAATGGTTTAAGGATATAAAACTGCAGTTGGACAAGAGGCATGGACTCTGTGATGTCATGAGGTCTACTGAGAACATGACAAATATGGTTGATAACAATATGCTATACTCTAAAAGTTGTGAGATAGTATACTTTAAGTGTTATCAAAGCAAAAATGATGAATATGTGTGATATAACATGTTAATTGGTTTAATTTAGCCATGCCATTATGAACATACTGTATTATGTATCATAATTGTGCATGACTTTATTTATGAGCTAAATAAATGAATGGAAAAAAATAAAATAAAATAAAATAAAATAAAATAAAATAAAAGAAGTTCAATCCTGGACATGTCTGCCTGCATGCCACCATGTCCCACCACGATGATAATGGGCTAAACTTCTGAACTGTAAGCCAGCTCCAATTAAATGTTTCCCTTTATAAGAAAAAAAAGAATACTGTGCTCATATGTGCTTCTCCCAATCTTTATGGTTCTATTGCAATGGATGTATCATTGCCATCACAAAATATATGCTTTTGAATAAGCTTATCTTTTTGTCTTTTACTCTTTGATAAAAGTAAAAAACATAAGGATATTTAATTTAATCTTTCTATATCTTGGGCTTATGAATACCAAGTTTTCGTAAAGGTTACTGGGTTCTCAGTTTATAATTTTCCAATTATTCAGCTATGGCTGGGTTCTTATTTGAGGCTAATTCTTTATCAATATTATCCAATTGTTCTCATGATTCATTTATTTGTAGTTCAAAACTCACAGCAGTCTGTTTTGGAAGGCTCATAAAAATACTGAAAGGACTCATTTCATTAGTTCAGAACTAATTCATTAGGTCAGGTCCACCTAATATAGCAATCCTCTGGTAAACAAAGTCACCTAACTTGAGATTTTGTAACTTTGTGATCCCCTTCTCTTTGTATTTATCCACCAAGATGCTATCAGTCATTGTTCATTTTACTGTGTTATTTAAAAGAATGTCATGGATCCAAACTATTTAAAAATAAGTTCTCTGCATATAAGTGTATGGGCCTAAAGATTTGAAATAAAATCCAACCTAATGTTTTTGACTAGTCTTCTTCCTGAATTGTGGAATGCCATTCAGTGTTGTGATACACAAGTTTCTCTTTTTCAGTCTAAAATTTGTGACACAAGTTGTGCAGAGGAGAGTCCAAAATTGACTTTGTATTTTAGATATGCTTTATGCTATTATTCCAAACTATTTCTTTCATAAGAGGGAGCCTAGGGTTTTTTAAAATATGTAAAACCCTGGCAAATTAAAATTGTTGTATAGTTATGGTCCCGAGAGATGTCTACATCAGTAAATTGCTTGGCATGCAAACATGAAGACCGGAGTTCATATCCCCAGTACCTAAGAAATGTTGAGTGTGGCATTGCATATCTACAACAGCAGTACTGAGGAGAAACCTAGATCCACGGGGCATGTTGGTCTGCCATGCTAGCTGAATTGATGAGCTCATGCTCATCAAAGACCTTGGATCAAAGATTAATGTGGAGAGAAATTAAAGAATGTACCTGATATAAACCTCTGGCTTCTGCATAAATGCCTATTCATGCACACACACGTATTTGTTACACACACAGATATATAAATACTCATATATATCATACATACAAAAGAATTACATATTTATAGTTTTTGCTCAATGGTGTTTATGCTATTTATAATTGTCTTCACTGGTGAGTTTTGCTCATGGAAACTGTAATAAATTTGCCAAGTGTTTGTTTTTTGTGTGTAAGACTATGGAAAAATTGTGTTGATGGATAGTGTGTTAATGTTTTTAAGATTTGACCTCTCATTTTCTTATTCTGGTCTTCAGTTGCTAACTGCAAATATCACAAAGCATGTTTCATTAATACATTATTCTTTGCACATAAATCAGGAATATATATATATATATATATATATATATATATATATATCGAGGTGAAATGATATATTAACATATAAAGATGATCAGGGTTAAATGACACATATATTGTTAAGTAGGAAAAGTAAAATAAATGTATTTTATATAAACTCTGCAAGTCATTTTAAAAAATGATCAGACATATACAGATATTATTTTTAAGTGTTTGAAGATATGCAGGCTAAAGAAGCCTGAGAATACTAATTAAGCTACTGTGCTTAATCAAGGTTCTGAGGGGAAGCTCAGAAGACTCACATGACAAAAAACTGCTCATGGGGAGCAGTGGGAACAAGCATTTATTGAGAGCAAAGACTATACATATTATGTTCCATTCTGAGAAAGAATTCATCTCCACCTTATTCATGTCCCCAGACTTTGTGTCAGGCTGAATTTAAAATAATAGACTAGTTATTATGGCAGAGGAAATGTCATGGTATTCATGCCTTAGCTTTTGTTTTTCTGGCTGCTTTTATTTAGCTCCACAGAGGAAATCAGGAACAGACACCAGAGAAGAAAGATTTGATGCATTTGTGATTTGTTTGGAAAGTCTCTATAAAGTTGGGGAAGTTGAAGGAAGGCACTGTTTCTAAAGAAAAGGAAAGAAACCAGGTATTTTGCACTGGGCCAATAGGTAAGATGCCTTGAGCGTATCTTAGAAGTTGGCTAGATTTCTAAGGATAAGATCAAGGATGTAAAAGAAAGAAGTCATTTGCAACATTCTTAAAGGCATTTCCTGGGTTCTCTGCACATAAATATCTCTGAGAGATTGTTTCTCCAGGATCTGTTTGCATTTCTCAGGTCTCCAGGCACTCAGAAGACAAAATCACTATCTGAAAGTGGAAACAGTCCATGCAAGCTTCAAGTAGCAAAGCCACAGGTGTGGAGCTGCCCAGGCCTTTTGGAGCTTACATCATGATACCATGTGCCCTGGATGTTGGACATGGAGATACATAGTGTAGTGTTTTTCTTGGCTTAATGTTTTGTTTTGTTCAGTTATTTCTGGTTATCTTCTTAAGTCTCTCTTTTGTACAAGGGGTGTTTACTTTATGCCTTTGTAACATGAATATGCACAGAGCTTTCATTTTCTCAGATGAGCATTCAGACTTCTATGCTGGAACAATACTGAAGTTCTTAATACTCTAGGGACTCATTGCAACTAATGTATTTATTTTGCAATATGAACTGGTCATTATTAGCCTTTGTTAGGAGTGGTGGGGGCAAGGACAAAATTTTAAAATTTAAATTCTATTTAAATTTAAATGAAATGCTACACACAGGCTCAGGTATTGGCAGCATGTTTCTTCTTTGGTGGTGTTATTTTGAAGGGGTTGTAAATGTTCTAAGACAGAGTTTAGCTACAGCCTGTGGGGTCACTGGGGCTATTCACGGGGCAGTATCTTTTCCTGACTTCCTCTCACTTGTATATACTCCTCTCTGGCCCAGTAGAGTGAGCAGCTTCAGCTGTCTGCTGCCCACAGCCATGACATTTTGATCATGTTCTGATCATGTTCTAACTCACCATGAACTAGGAATAAACAGCACAAAGGTCTGTGGACTTCGCCAGAAACATTGAACCCAAACAAATTCTTCTCCCCATGCCTGGGGCATTTCCCAGATGTTCTGTCCCTGTCACAGTGAATTTCTGTGGCTTTAAATGAACATCTGAAGATAAATTTGAGTTCTTCTGAATTATGTGGTGCACTTGTTCAGAATTTGACATTTTAAGAGAAAGGTTACATATTCTGATACCTATGTTTATTCAGACCCAGAATTTATTTCAAATAATCTAGTGTTCCAGATTATCTGGAATTATGAGGGAAATAAGTTACCTAGAATGTTTGGGGATTGTGCACATGATTTTGAACCAGTGTTTATGTTGAAGTTACTATGCAATCCTATTCCTGGAGAATATTACACCAGGCAACCTCATAAAGACAAAAACACAAGGAAATAATATTAAATTAAAAAACCATAACTTTGCAAAATAAATGTCATTATTAAATGCACATTTATTTTCTCTTCCTTGGCAACGCACCAAACTTTAGTGCTTCTGTAAAAAAAAAATTAGCTAGAAAGAACTTCCCAAAATTGTGCCAAAGTTTTGCTTGAGCTATTTCCTCTGGTGAGAGCTCTCATAATGCTATAATTCCCTGAGCTTAAAACCTTTAATAAAAAACAGAAAACAAATTCTGGAAACTTTTTTTACTTAAGTATATGCCTTTACATTTCTCAAAAACAGTTGGAAATAAACCCTTTCTGAAACCATTAATTTTCTTTTGACAAGTGCCCTGTTTCTTTGTTTCCTGAGGCTGGAAGAAGGTGAAAGGCACATTGTCTGTACACGAATAGCACAACGTAGCTGATGAAATCTGGAGACAACTGTGTGCCAGCTGTAAGAACTGCTCTCCAGGCTAGCACTCTCCTGGCCATTCTGTTAATTATATATGTTTTGCAGAACATCTCGTTTAAGTACTGCCTCTAAATCAGTGGAGACAGCTGAGGAAGGCAATAAGGGTATTTTGTTACGAGCTTTCTAGTACCACTGTGTTTTTATTCAAAAATAGTCTTCAGGTATAGAAAAAAAGTTGCTTTCAAATGCAAAATAACCCTTATGGATTTAGGAAATCCACCACCACTTAAACATCTGTTTTAGCTATAGCATTTCTCTTGGAATGGCTGTACCCTGTTTGTTGTCACCTGTACATGGGCTCTATGTACTTAAACTACGACAAACCCAGTGTAGGACAGCAGCTTTTTACTGTTGCAGTAGATAGCTCTCTCCACTGGGCCGTTGATTTAAAAATGTTTAAGAGAACTTGAAGAAACATCAACAGATGAAATTAAATACTGGGATTGTCAGAAGAATATTTCAGGCTCAGTTCTCAAATTTTGTTGCTTAGCTCAACTAGGCTGGAGATAAACACTAATTAATGTTTATCACACAACTTCCTAACTTTAAAAATATGGCACAAAGCCATATAAATCTTCTGAAACTTTAAAATGTGCTTGAGGCATTCATAACAAGGAACCTCAAGGTAGCAAATATCTCAGGTTATGCTTTATTGGGGGTTTCCTGCATGTGTTTCAAAAGTCTTTCTTAAAATAAAAAAAAAAAACATTTTCAATTTAAAGACTTTTCATTTTAATATTTATTTCTATCAGAAAGTATTAAATATATTCTCAGAGTTCAATTGAAAACCTACAATGCTGCACAATTACCTAGTGTATAGCATGCTTCAATGAAGAAAAAACAGAGCCTATACATATGTATTAAGTGCTTCGTTTGTTTGTTGGAGAAAGGGTACAGACTGACCTCATGCTTACAGTAAAGTCAGGCTGTCCTGCACCTTATAATCCTCTTTCCTCAGCCTCCTGGTTGCTGAGTTTACAAGAGAATATCATAATACCTCTGCTTATTTTTAGTAATTTATTTACATAGTTTAGTTTTGAACTCCTTATTTATCATTTTATTAGATTTCATTTTGGTGTGTTACTTTTTAAATTAATTGACTTTTTCTATATGACTTCAACCTGGTCACCTTTAAATACTGAGAAAAGCTGTGTTGCACTATTTCTGTGATAACTTCACAGATGTAAGCTTGGGGTTATGGTATTATCACAGTTTCTTGTTGTGATTTTATTGATAGGGAAAATGAGCTTCTGGAGTTTTACCTATATCTGCTCTTTAGTGAAAATGATGTTTTGTTATTCTTCTTAGAATTTGAACCATTTCCCTTTGTTTCTTGACCACTTCTTGGTCAGTTCAAGAGAAATAGAGCTGGCTTGTGTAGAATCTGTGAAATGATTACAGAGTGTGTCAGCTGATCACACTGAGGTATTTGAGAGACATAGGCTACCTCATAGAGATCTGTAAAAGCTTAGGAAGCACAGGTAGAGACCAGAATACCTGGAAAATTAGGGCTCATAACAGCAGATAGGAAACATACAGGATCACAGATGGCTCATTATATTTCACCTTTAAACTTCCCACTTAAGATGAATTTTCTTTTTTAGTATATACCAGTTTCACTAAAAATCATCTTGCTCTGTCTGTTTATAAAGCACTTGGATTTCTCAAGGGTACAGATATTTCTTCAAAGTAACATATATAAAATGAGTCTAAATAAAATATATTTTTCTGACATCATTCTATCAAATATTGTTTAATTACAAAGTACCTAAGTGTTACCTAAAAATAAAGGTCTTTGTTATTTATTTGTGTTTTTTTGGTTTTTATTTTTTATTATTTGAATTACAAACAAGATTGAATTACATGACAATCCCAGTTTCCTTCTCCCTTCCTTCCTCCTTATTTGTGTTCTTATTGAACAATTATCTCCAATGTGTTTTTGTTATGATCATGTGTGTACCTTCCATTCATGTGAGGTCCATATCCAGTTCATGATCAGGGTGATTATTATTTGTCTCATTTTTAATTAATTAATTTTAATTATATTTTTATTTTTTGAGATTATAATGTAAATACATCAGTTTCTCCCTCCTTTTTTGCCACCAAATCCTTCTACGTTCTCATCCCCTACTTTCTTTCAAATTCATGGCCTCCTTTTTTAAAATTGCTGTTCTCTCTCTCTCTCTCTCTCTCTCTCTCTCTCTCTCTCTCTCTCTCTCTCTCTCTCTGTGTGTGTGTGTGTGTGTTCCTAAATATATAATTACAACCAGCTAGGTCTGTAGACTGTTTGTCTGTAAATAGTTTCAGAGCTGATCCTTCAGTATTGGACAACAAATTGGTGTGCTCTTCCCTGGCTAAAACTAGCTCTTCCAACCTCCCAATTCCTTAGTTGCCTGTAATTGTATAGTGTTGAGGTCTGTTGGGCTTTCCAGTTCTACATGTGCATGTCTACTGGTATCATCCTCATTGAGGTCATGTTTAGGCAAGCCACATCTTCATTTCTCCTCAAGGAAACTTCTCTTTGCAACAGAATGGCCATTGCACCCTGCCCCCCACAAATATGGAGTTGTGGAGCCCATTCTCCTTTACAACACAACTATTGCTATCTAAGTCTTGGGGATTCTTGAAGAGGAGGGAGTGATGGAAAGATTGTGAGAACCAGAGGCCCAGGAAGTTTGTGGTGAGATGTTGTCTCCAAGAAAAGTCAGAAAAGATCCACCTATATCCACCTGTTTTTAAATAAACCTTTGTTTAGACTCACCTATTTATTTTATGTGGACACCTGTGTTCCTGGTGCCTGTGGAAGTCAGTGGACAGTGTTTGTGACCTGGGATGCACTCTTCACTCATCTCTCCCATCTCACATTCCTATTTCTTTTCTTTTTTTCTATATATTAAGTTTTAGTTTTTTCCAGCTTTTTTATTTGAATTAGAAACAGGATTGTTTTACATGACAATCCCACTTCCCTTCTCTCACCCATCCTCTCCTACCACCCCCCAACTAAAACCCCATTTGTCACATATCTTTTCTGCTCCCCCTGGATGGTGAGACCTTCCATAGGGTGTCATCAGTGTCTATTGTATCCTTTGGGATAGGGCCTAGGCCCACCCCCATGTGCCTTGGCTCAGGGAGTATCCCTCTATATGCAATGGGCTCCCAAAGTCCACACCTACATTCCTATTTCTTAAACATGCTTTATTTCTTTAATTGGGAAGCTTCAAATTTCTTCTTTAAAGGAAACATACTAAATTATTTTGAACCCCACTCAGCCTATGGTACTGTGTTGTGCAAGTCTTATTACCAAATGAATAAAATATTGGAACTTATATTTTTGGCATATTGCAAATATTTTATCTCAATGACAATAGTTAAAGACAACATGATACTTAAATTGCCTTATATGTTAATACCAGAAGGTAGCATTTCTACAAATTTAAAAGTTCATTTTGTTTATGTAGACATATATGAGTATATATCTACTATACTGTGTAGATGATACAAATATGAAGGAAAACTGGCTAAACCTACATAGACTTCAACTCTCATGATTTCTAGTTATCATATAACCTGTTAATGAGATTGCTATTCATTTCACTTCAGGAGGGAGTAGTGTTAGTAATGTATGCATCTCACTTTAATTTTTTCACACTTTCAGATTTATGGGTAATTCTAATCAGATACATTCAGCCGTTTCACTTTGGAAGAGATGTTTTCATAATTACATTTGTTTGTTTGTTTGTTTTTTGAGACAGGGCTTGCCTGTGTAACTGCTCTGGCTGGCCTGCAACTTGCTCTATAGAGCAAGCTGACCTCATGCCCAGCTCAGAATTACTTTTGTGTGGTTACTTTGTACAAGGGTGGGTAACGAATGGTGCATGCTACAAATGAGAGGTTCTGCTTCTGACTTTATACTATTTTTCCTCAAATAAGCTAGGAAAAGTAACCTTAAAGGCTGTTTTGTTTGTTTACAGTCTTCTTCTATGCACATTTTTTTTAGGTGGCCTACAAATGTGTTTTTTCCCCAAGTTTGTACCATGCAATCATTACAGCACTTTAAATTCATTTCAGATGAAATAAGCTTCATTCCTTTTTAAAATGGTTTGACAGATCATTTCTTTGTGAAATGCAAGTTAATAATGCCTGACTCAGGTATAGTCATAAATCACTTAAACTTGGAGAAGTTTCATATGTTGTTGTTTTGAGTGGAACTGTAAAACACTTCTACATGTTAAAATGAACACAAATATAGTTTGTGGAATTGCCAACCATATAAATAACCATTCTTTTTTGTCAATAGGCACTAACTTAACTATGCTTAGCCTGAAATGTGTAATATTCTAGCTTTATAATATGTTATAATGTACAGATAGCCTCTGAAACTATCAAATCAGTTGGAATTCACATAATTATTGTGAAACTAAACATGTTTTTATATTGCTGTGTATTGATTTATAAAGCTTTCAGAATATGCTGGAATCCCGGAATTGTGTGCATTTAGGCTATGTTGACTGAACCGAAAGCAGGACAGAGAAGAGCTTCAGTGCACCAAAAATAATCATGCTAAAATTTAAAATGTGAATCTTATTTGGTTATATTTAAATGTTTTCTGTAATTGTAGTGAGCTAGTTTGTAAGTATTTATAAGTTTTTACTTATAAAGTTTATTTTAAAATTGCTTAGAAATTTACTAGGTTCAAGGTAACTCATCAAACTTCATCTCATATAACAAAGTTATGCTAATTGACTAGGTAAACCAACTGGAAACAAGCTATTCATTAGCTTAAGTAGTCCATACTTCACACATTAATTTTATACATATAGATCAATGAAAAATAGTTGGAGGAAGACAGAAATACAGTTGAAATATTTTATTAAACTATACAGGACTATTGCAAGACAGGATAAAGAGATAACTCTAACTTAGATGGTAATAAAAATGTGTTTCTAATTTGGACTTATCACTGTGTCTCCTATTTTCTTAGGCATTGGTAGTAATGTATAATTCTGCACTGTGAAGAAATAATACAGCCCTTATTATTGGACCTGCTAAGAAAAAATCAATCATTAGATAAAAAAATCTGAAAATAAAAGTAGATTTAAGAAATTATTCAATGAAATATATCACAATAATACATCCATAATCTCTCAACTCTTTTTGCTTCTTTGTGTTGATTCCTTATTATCACAGACACTCACCAGTTGTTCTTTTTCTTTGAAAATAGAATTTTTTATACAAAATATTGTGATTGCAGTTTCCTTTTCCCTACTCCTCTCATATCCTCCCCACCTCTCCAGACACCTAAGGCAACATTTATTTTTTCTCTCTTTCATTAGAAAACAAACAGGCACCTAAAAATAATAAAATAAGTTAAAAACAAACAAACATGAACAAACAGGTAAGAAGAAATTCATTAAGACAAACAAAAAACATAGGAAATACATACATAGAGACACACATAGCGACACACACAGTGACATAAACAGAAATCTCTGAAAAACACAAAATTTGAAAATATAAGAAATAAAAAATTGCAGGATAAGAAAGAAAGACAAAAAATGGAAGACAGAGAATTATGAGATTAAAAAACAAATAAAACAAAAAAAATTCCTCAATCTACTGGGGAGTGGTTTGTATACCTAGTGAGTCTCCTTTGGAAAAAGCTAATTTTTTATTTTCATTTGGGAGTAGTTATCAATTTGAGACAGCTTCTGAGATAGGAATGTGGGCTTATGTCTACTTCTACATTCAACATCTCAGATCTAGGCTGCATCAGGTCCAGACATGTATGGGCTTTGTGCATGCTGCCACAGACTCTGTGAGTTCATATGTGAGTTGCCCTCCTGCACTTAGAAGGCTTTATTTTGTGTCTTTGGTGTCCCCATCACATCTGGCTCTTACAGTCTTTCCTCCCCTTCTTCTGCAGTGTTCTCTGAGCTGTGAAGGGAGCGAGTGGATGGAGAGATACTGTTAAGAAGCAAATAATCCAAGGTCTCTCCACCTCTGTGTATTTTCCAGCTCTGGGTATCAGCATTTTTTTTTTTTTTTGAGCTGCAGGAAAAGGATGAGTGAGAGAGACACTAATCTCTGAGTATAGCAGAATGTTATTAAGAGTCATTTTCTTGATACATTTCCCTAGCAAAACAGCAGTATTTGATTTGCTCCCAGGTCCCTGGGCTATCTAGTCTCAGGTTCTTGGCTCTTTGTTGGAAATGGATTCCAACTCCTGGAGTGGGTCTTAAATCCTATCAGATATTGGTTGCTTAGTCTATAAGTTTTGTGTCACTCTTGCACTACTAGCACATCTTATAGGCAGGTCACTATAGTAGATCAAAGGATTAGTGTCTGGGTTAGTATTTACCCTTCCCCTATAGTAGTTTACATAGTACTTTCCAGGACCATGAACACTATTCAGTAGGAATGAAAGCTCAAGGAAGGCACCATTTCAACTTCTCTATGTTCAGTGTTTGGGGTGGGAGATGAGTGATGTCTTAAGCAAAAGGGCCTTATATTTTGGAGAGCATCCAATAACCTTAGTAGGGAACTAGTTTTTTTTTTTTTTTTTTTTTTTGCGGGGATTACCAATAGGGCCTTTTGTCCAATAACTCAGTTAGATGTAACTCATTCTTGGAACACAAGGCTTTATTTGGTAATGAGAGATGTCCAGTTAATGCTCCATATCCCTGATTACTTAGCAGTTCCATTTAAATCACCTTCATATACCTATGTATTTTGGAATATTCTATTCTATTAGATTTCCACACAACCTCTCAAATGGCCTGATGGGGGAAGTGCTTCTGTGTGTTCATCTTACTGGATGATAAATAAAATACTGTTTGGCCAATGAGGCAGCAACTTAGGCAGGACTAGGAGTCAAAGAGGATTCAGGGAAATGTAATAGAGAAGTGGTGTTCCAGGCAGGAAGTGACATAGCAAGGAGACTCATATTTAAGAAAGGAGAAACGGGAACGTCCCCTTTTTTCTTCACCTCCTCCAGTGGCACCATGTGAGCCACCAACAAGAGAGGGTGCCAGCAGAAGGCATCCTCTATAAGATAAGTCTTACAAAATACATAGACTTATTATAGTTAAGACTGAGCTAACAGATGAGAATCCTAGTCATTGGCCAAGCAGCATTTTTACCTAATACAAGTTTCTGTGTATTAATTTGGGTTCTAACTCGGGTGGGCATCTGGCGTAAAGCACACACATGGCAGTAGGGCTCGGAGGCTTTTGGCAGAAAGATTTATCGTAACAATGGCCTTTTGTTTTAACTGTTCTTCTCTGTGCTTCCTCCCTAACAACCTTCTTCCACACCCCTCCTTTCAATTCTTCTATTCCAGTCTTCATCCCTTCCACATAACTACCTATTCTATTTTCTTAAGTCAATCCAAGCTTCCACTGTTGTCCCTTACAGTAAAAATCTCTGTGTTTATATGGATTTTAGTTTCCTTATCAAAGGTTTAACAGCTGGCCTCCATATATAATGTGAAAACATACATTTGTAGTTTTTTGGTCTGGATATTTCACTCAAGATTAATTTTTCTCTATTTGTCTGTGACTCTCAGAATTATTTTTAACAGTTGTGTAAATTTTCTTACTATAAATTACAGACTTCTTTGTTCATTCATCTGTTAATGGACATTTGGGTCTAATTTCTGGCTATTATGAATAGAGGAGAAATGAACATAGTTGATCAACTGTTTCCAAATTCTTTGTTTGCTTATGTACCCAAGAATTAGTTGAGGTAGTTGTTTCTATTCCCAGCTTCCTGAGGGAATGACCCACTGATGTCTATAGTGGCTGTAGAAGTTTACATTCCCACCAGCAGTGGATGGAATTTTCCCTTTCCACAAATGCTTATCAGGATGAGCTATATTTGTTTTATTGATACTGACCATTATGATGTAAGATGAAATCTCAAAGTAATTTTGATTTGCATTTCTTTGATAATAAAGACTGTCCAACATTTCTTTCATGCTTCTCAGCATTTGTCTTTCTTACTTTGAGAACAATCTGTTTAGACCTGACTTTATTTATTTATTTTTTTTAAATTGGGTTACTTGGTTTTTGATGTTGAGTTTTGATTTATGTAGTTTAGGTATTAATTCTGAATCAGATGTGTATTTGGTAAAATTCTTTTCCCCATCTATAGTTTTCCATGTTGTCCAAATTATGGTGTCATTTTCCATACATAAGCTTTTCTATTTAATAAGGTTCCATTTATTAATTGTTGATCATAGTGCTTGAACTATCAATATTCTGTTCAGGAAATCTTTTCCTGTGCCAATGATTAAAAGTCTATTACTCATATTTTTTCTATCAGATTAGGTGAATCTGGACATATGTTGAGGTCCTTGATCCATTTGGAGTTAGTTTTGTGTTGGATGATACGTATGGATCTATGTATATTTTTTATGTGTAGCCATCCAGTTTGACCAGCACCGTTATCTGATGAGGCTGTTTCTTTTTCCATTGTATACTTCTAGCTTCTTTATAAAAAAAATCAGATGTCCACATATGTGTGGATTTATGTCTTGGTCTTCAGTTAAATACCATTGATCAGTGTGTCTCTTTTCATGCCAATACCATGCTGCTTTTTATTAATATAGTTCTATAGTACAGTTCAAAGTCAGAGATGGTGACATCGCCTACATTTCATTTAATTTTAAGGATTGTTTTAACTATTGTGTGTGTGTGTGTGTGTGTGTGTGTGTGTGTGTGTGTTTCCATAGGACCCATAGGAAGCTGAAAATTGTCCTTTCAAGTACTGTGAAGAACTGTTGTTGAATTTGGATGGGGATTGCATTGAATTTGTAGATTGCTTTTTGTAGCATGGCTATTTATTTTTACTATATTAATCCTATTATTCCATATACATAGGAGATCTTCCCATCTTTTGATATTTTCTCAGTTTCTTTTTTAATGTCTTAAAATTTTTATTGTAACATATTTTCATTTGTTTGGGTAGAGTAAGCTCAATTTATTAGGTTTTTTTTATGTTGATGCTAATTTGAAAGGTATTATTTTCTGATTTCTTTCTCTGTCTGTTTGTCCTTTGTACATAAGAATGCTACTAATTTTTGTGAATTAATTGTACATCCTTCTAATTTGTTGGAAGTGTTGATCAGCTGTAGGAGTTTCATGGTGGAATTTTTAAGGTCAATCATGTATACTATTGTACAATTGAGAAACAGATACTTTGATTTTTTTCCATTTCAATTTGTATTCTCCTGGTCTCCTTCACTTTTCTTGTTACTCTAGTTAATATTTCAAGTGCTACATTTAGTAGGTATGGACAGAGTGGACACTTTTGTCTGATTCCTTATTTTACTGGAAATGCTTTTCATTTCTCTCTATTTAGGCTGATGTTTGCTGTGGGCTTGCTGCAAATTGCCTTTACTTTATTGAGGTATGTCTCTTGAATCTCTAGTCTCTTCAGGACTTTTATAAGAAAGGCTTGTTGGGTTTGACAAAGTCCTTTCCTGGATTGATGAGATGAGATTGTGGATTTAATTCATCACTCTGGTTATATTGTGGATTATATTTATCAAATTATATATGTTTAGTCATCCCTGAACTTCTAGGATAAAACATACTTGATCATTGTGGATGATCTTTTTCCTGTGTTCTTGTACTCAGTTTTCAAGTATTTTATTGAGAAATTTGCATCCATATTCATAAAGCAAAGTATATATGTGTATAATTTTCTGTCCTTGTTGGATCTTTATGTGTATTAGTTATCTGGCCTAATATAATGAATTGCAAAGCATTCCTTCTATTTCTATTTTGTGGAATAATTTTGAAATTCTTTGGTAAAATACTGCACTGAAACAATCTGGGGTCCCAGGTAGAACTTGTTTCTAGTATTGGGAGCCACATGCAGGAACATGGGTTAGCTAGAATGAGGGAGACTGAGAGGGTTCATATGAGGAAAAGAATCTGAGTTTAACAGGGAGATTTTGGGAGTCCCCAAGGAATGGAGAATGGGAAGGAAAAAAGCCCCCTGTATGTGATCTGCCACAGAGCTAGAGATGAGACCTGGAATTGGATTTGGAGGACAGGAAGGACAGTAAAGATTGCCTTTCTGATTCCCTATACTGAATAGATAATGGGTTCCCAGAGATTGCCTGCCTTGGTGGTTGGTGGGTGAAATGAAGGAATAAGGTGAGAGAGTCATTCCTTCTTCTTCTTATGGATTTTCCCATTTGTTCTTTTAATTTTTATTATGTCTTCACAAATTAAGTTTGTATATATTTATGGGATAAAAAGTGTTTCTGTGAGTTTGAACATACGGTGTTTAAAGATTAAACTAAATTAGCATATTCATCACATCTAATTTTTCTTACAAGAACTCTAGAAATTTATTGGTGACTCAGCATGCTATACAACTTACATAAAAATACCAAATTTACTTCTCTTAACTTAAGCTTTGTACTAAATTATTTTTCTTTCAAAAGAATGATGAACAATGATTTATAATCCCATCATGAAGAATGTACCTTTGTGTCGTCCTCCAGAGCCAACAAGGATGTCTAACATTTTAAGTTGAATTTGATTCATCCTAATCTCATGCTCTTTTACTGAAAATATTGTGTGACATAGCTACTCTGGCATGTTTGATTGTGATAAATATAATATAGCTCAAATAGTAGCTTAGAAATAAATTTCCATTTGGAATAGCTTTGAATGAGGAAAGATCAAATTAAATCCTCTTAGTCCATTAAAATGCAAATATAAAAGGCAATCCAATTGAGTTACATCGATAATAGAACTTATAACACAAATGGAAATTCTTCCCAAATAATTAAGTTATAACCATATAAATCACTGATGTGTGCATTTGAGTTTTGACCCTTTTCTGCATGCCTTAAAGTTCATTAATTTTGGAGCACATTAGAATACACTTTGTTTATCTCCCACAGACCAGTGGTTAGGCAATTCCTTCTTACTGACCCCACAGAGACTTTGCTTGCAATTACCTAACAACAACTGAAACTTTAAAATCTGCTGCTTTTGTTTCAGATACAATTATAGAATTGTATAAATTGTGACAGTACCCTAGGAACACCAATATTTTAAGTTTTCCTATGAAGAAATTTGGATGACAAAAAGTAAGATACCATGAGAAAAGTAGTGTTACTCAGTTTTGACAAAACACAAAAAGCTTTAGATGATGGGGGGGTCTGTGGGGAGGGATGGGAGGATGGGAGGAAGAACTTGGATTGATATGTAAAATAAGATTGGTTCTATTTTAAATAAAATTTATAAAAAAAGAAAAAAGTTCTTCAACTTAGAAACACTGTATATGCAGAGCTTACATTGGATAGTGTGTTTTTGTGTGCATTTTTTTTTGAAACATAGTTTCTTTGTGCAGCTTTGGAGCCTGGAACTCACTCTGTATAACAGGAGGGCTTCAAACTTACAGAGATGAGCCTACTGAGTGCTGGTAGTAAAAGTGTGTTCCACCACCTCTACCTCCCTGCTGACATTTTTTTTTGAGGCTTTTAAAAAGGGTTTTGCTTTCTTGATTTCTTTCTCAGTCCATCTGACACTTGTGTACAGAAAGGCTACTGATTTTTTTCAAGTCAATTTTGTGTTCTGTGACTTTGCTAAAAGTGTTTATCATCTGTAGGAGTGTCTTGGTGAAATTTTTAGGGTCATTTATGTATATACGATTTTATTTTATGCAAATAAAGATACTCTGATTTCTTCTTTTCTTATTTTTATCCCCTTGAGCCCCTTCAGTTGTCTTATCTTAATCGAGACTTCAAGTACTATATTAAAAGTGAATGGACAAAGTGGATAGTCCTGGGTTTTCTCTGTACAGCAGGATTGTAGATATTGGGAGTTGATACATAGGAATGGGTATGCGCTAAAAGGTGTGGTGTGTTTGAAGTGGTTCACCTGGGGGAAGAAAACAGTGTGTTCTCCAGCAATAGGAGCAGAGAATGAGGAAAGGCTACAGCAAGTAGAGTACTACAGAGCAGGGGGCAGGACTGACTGACTGGATTTGGAGGAGGGGAGGGAGAGTGACAATTTGAAGCTAGCCTACATGCCTTACTGCCTTACTTGTTGCTCTGGCCGATCTGATTGGGGGTTTCCAGGGATTGCCTAAGAGAGTTGTAGACTGGAAAATGGATGAGTATGGAGGAAAGTTGAAGAAAGATATCTGTGTTATCCACTGGAAAGGGGCATCAGGAAGGGGAAGCTGCATGAAATGGTTCACTATAGAAATGGGAGGAGGGGATTATGGGGTTGGATTTGGAGGAGGGGGGAGGTGAACAGCTGCATTTAACCTACATGCTTCCCTGGTCTATATGTAGAAGCATATTATTCTCAGGGAATGCCCGTTGGGAATGGGTCCTGAGATAAGGGAATGATTGACACAGTCTTTGTATTTATTTATTTATTTATTTATTTATTTCCTCATTTATTTATTTTTCATTTTTTATTTAAATTAGAAACAAGATTGTTTTACATGCCAATTCCAGTTCCCTCTCCCTCACTTCCTCCCCTGCCTCCCACTAACACCTTACCTATCCTATACCCTTTCTGCTCCCCAGGGAGGGTGAGGCCTTCCATGGGGTTCTTTAGAGTCTGTCATATCCTTTAGAATAGGACTTAGGCCCTTCTCCTTGTGTTCCCTCTATGTGGAATGGGCACCCAAAGTCCATTTCAATGCTAGGGATAAGTACTGATCTACTATAAGAGGCCCCATAGTTTCTGAGGCCTTCTCACTGACACCCACATTCATGGGTTCTGGATCAGTCCCATGCTGGTTTCCCAGCTATCATTCTGGGGACCAAGAGCTCCCCCTTGTTCAGGTCAGCTGTTTCTGTGGGTTTCACCAGCCAGGTCTGGACACCTTTGCTCATCACTCCTCCTTCTCTGGAACTGGATTCCTGTTCAGTTCAGTGTTTAGTTGTGGGTGTCTGCTTCTACTTCCTCAGCTGCTGGATGAAGGCTCTAGGATGGCAAATAAGTTAGTCATCAATCTCATTATCAGGGGAGGACATTTAAGGTAACCTCTCCTCTGTTGCTTAGATTGTTAGTTTGTGTCAGCCTTGTAGATCACTGGACATTTCCCTAGTGCCTGATTTCTCTTTAAACCCATAATGGCTCCCTCTATTATGGTATCTCTTATCTTGCTCTCCTCTATTCTTCCCTCTACTCAACCTTCCTGCTTCCTCATGTTCTCCTCACCCAATCTGTTCTCCCCATTCTCCTAGGCCCCATGCTTCCAAGTTGCTCAGGAGATCTTGTCCCTTTCCCTTTCTCTGGGGGACCATGGTATGTCTCCCTTAGAGTCCTCCTTGTTTCCTAGCTTATCTGGTGGTGTGGATTATAGTGTGGTAAACCTTTACTCTATGTCTAAAATCCATATATGAGTGAGTACATACCATGTTTGTCTTTTTGTGACAGGGTTACCTCACTCAGAATGGTTTCTTCTAGTTCCATCCATTTTCTTGTGAATTTCAATTTCCATTGTTTTTTCTTCTGAGTAGTACTCTATTGTGTTAATCTACCACATTTTCTGTATCCATTCTTCAGTGGAGGGGCATCTAGGTTGCTTCCAGGTTCTGGCTACTACAAATAATGCTGATATGAGCACAGTGGAACATAAGTCCTTGTTGTATGAATTTGTTTCTTTTGGGCATATGCTGAAGAGTGGAATTGCTGGATCTTTTGGTAGAATGATTCCCATCTTCCTAAGGAACTGCCATACTGATTTCCAAAGTTACTGTATGAGTTGGCACTCCCACCAACAGTGGAGGAGTGTTCCCCTTTCTCCACATTCTCTCCAGCCTAAACTGTCATTGGTGGTTTTGATTTTAGCCATTCTGACATGAGTAAGATGGTATCTTAGAATTGTCTTGATTTGCATTTCCCTGATGGCTAAGGATGTTGAACACTTATGTGTCTTTCGGCCATTTAATTAATTAATTAATTAATTAATTAATTGTTTATTTCTTTTTTGTTTTTTGAGACAGGGTTTCTCTGTGTAGCTTTGGAGTCTATCCTGGCACTCACTCTAGAGACCAGGCTGGCCTTGAACTCACAGAGATCTGCCTGCCTCTGCCTCCTGAGTGCTGGGACTTAAGGCATTCACCACCAACACCCGGCTCTTTCAGCCATTTTAGATTCCTCTATTGAGAATTGTCTATTTAATTATGTACCACACTTTTTAATTGGATGGTTTGTTATTTTGGGGACTAGCTTCTTGAGTTCGATGTAAATTTTGGAAATCAACCCTCTGTGGGATGTGGGGTTGGTGAATATCTTTTCCCATTCTCTGGGCTGCTGTTTTGTGTTGATGACTGTGTCCTTTGCCTTACAGAAGCTTCTCAGTTTCAGGAGGATTATTAATTTTCGATCTCAGTGTCTCTGCTACTCTTGTCTCCACTCAGGGCTGAGAGGAGCGCTTGTGCCTCTGCCTTGGGCCCAACTTCCTCCTGTCCACTCTGGGAACTCCAGTTTTTGCATTATACTCTTCTAATATTCTAGCCCTCACTATTTGATATATGTTAAAGCAACATGTTAGCTACTATAAGTGTACAATTTTATTTAGTTCTAAAAGAGTTTCAAAGGAATTACTGATCATACTAGATAAAAGCTGAAGCAAAGAAAGATTAAATAACAGGACTAAAATCTAGCTAGTAAATGGCAGAATCCAAACACTTTTCACAAATGCATTCACACATACTGAAGAGGTGATGCTTACACTTTCATGTTTTACATTTTAACAAGCACTAGATGATATCAACTCTTAGGAGAACATCATACCATCTCATAGGTCTCCATGGCATTGTTTCCTTGTCCTATGTACAATAAGCCTCCTGAACTTATTGTGGCTCAGATGGTGATATTTCACATATTCTTACTATAATGGTCATTGTTCTACTTTCCCTGCAGATATCTTTGATGTTTCAAATACTTCAATGTCCTGTGGCCATTCTACCTTCTATGGTCATATTTTCTTCTAAGCTTCTCTTTGTGTTTAGGTTTTCTGGATGTTTATTGTATCTAATTATTGGTTCTTTAAAGATATCAGCTGCTTATTGTTCCACATAGAGGGATACTCTCTCAGCCTAGATATGTGCAGGAGGACCTATGCCCTACTTCAAATGATATGACAGACTTTTAAGGTCCCCAGTGGAAGGCCTCACCCTCCCTGGAGAGCAGAAATGGGATATGATAGAGGATAAGTGGGGTCCAGGGGAGAAAGGGAGGGAGAGAGTAATGGGGTTTTAGAGTAAAGAAAAGCTTGTTTCTAATTTAAATAAAAAAAAATACCAGCTGCTTATTGTATAGTGATCAATTCCCAGTATTTATGTATTCATTAAGGTAGCCCTTGATAACTTGTGCTTGCTCCAGTAAATCATGTCCCATCCATGCTCTGGCAAGAAAATCTAATTAAACTCAGTAAGTCACAGATAAAGTGAAGGTATGGGGATAGGAAGGGATTTATTAGGAAGAGGATTTCAGGGAGAAAGGAATGATGACAATGCAGGATGTGTGATAAAAACCCCTGAACTTTGTTCTGTAAACCTAAAAAACTATCAAACAGTTAAACCGGGCAAGTATGGTTTCTCGATGGAGCTTTGGGTTTAAGTGAGTTTTACAAAAGGATAAGATTGACTCTGGCCTTTTAATGCATCATATGCTTGTCTGACTTCTTCCCTTTCCCCACATCTTGCCCCACATTTTCATACTTAGTAACTCCATCTTCAATTTTCATATAATATGTGTCCTACCCCCCTCTGCTTATATCTCCTTTCCCTCTTCTCATGGGCTTCTCTTCATTTTTATTTTGTTCCTATAGCCACTGACTTCCAAATAAACCCCTTACAAAAAAATTAGAATCTAGGAGCCACATATGAGAAAATTTACTTTTTCTTTTGTGAATTGTACCATTTCACTTAATATATTTTCTAGTTTTGTCTTTCTTTTAAGCAGATTCCATAGTTTCATTTTTCTTTATGCCTGAACAAAATTTCTTTGGATCTATGTGACACATTCATTATCAATTTATCAATGGATAAGCAGCTAGACAGATTCTATGCACTTGTTGTCGTAGAGTTGCAATAAAGATGAGTAAGAAGTAAGAGGTACATAAAGGCCTTTGGGAATATGACCAGAATAGCTATAGCTGGGTCTATGGTAGTTCTATGTTAATTCTTTGAGAAGCTTCTGAATTGACTTTCATAGTAACTATACTAGTTTGTAATCACACCCAAAGGGAGTAAGGTCTCCCTTCTAACCATATCTTCCGTGCTATTTATTGTCATTTGTTTTTGTGAAGATAGTCAATATAATTCATGTGAAATGCAACTGCAAAACAGTTTTAATTTGCAGTTTCATAATGACTAATGGTTTTGAAGATTTTAAAAAAGTTGTTCTCCTTGTATGTTTGTTCTTCCTGTGAGAATTCTCCTTGCAGAAGCTTAGCCCATTTTTTTCTGGGTTGTTTGTTTTGTGCTACTTAATTATCATTTTATTTTTTATTTATATTTCTTTATATATTCTAGATAGTAATTCCTGTGAGATACATAGTTATCAAGATTTTGTTGCCTTCTGTATGCTGTTTCATTTTCTGTTCAGAAAGTTTTTTATTTCATGAGACTACCACTGTTTTTTTTTTTTTTTTGTGGGAGGAACAGACAGTTTCCCCTGAGATGATTGCGTGTCCAGGGTGAAGTACAGGGTTGCTGTATGTATATTTGGGAGAAATTCAGGTTTTCACATGGAAGAGGGCATTAGAGAGAGCTTTCTAGAAAAAGCCATGTGTGTGATTCTACCAAAACTGAAACAGGATATCTTTCTTTCTCCCTCCTTCACAGTGGTGTGTGTGTGTGTGTGTGTGTGTGTGTGTGTGTGTGTGTGTGTGTGTGTGTGTGTGTGTGTGTGTGTGTGTGTGTGTGTGTGTGTGTGTGTGTGTGTGTGTGTGTGTGTACAAACCCAAGGCATAACACATCTTTAGAATTTGTTAAATGAAGGCTGATGATGTTAAAGTTTATGATTAGGTTTATGCATTTTTTTAAAAATAAATTTTATTTATATTGGAAACAATCTTATTTTACATATCAATCCCAGTTCCCTCTCCCTCCCATCCTCCCATGACTCCCACCAACACCTCCATCCCATCCCCCATCACTCCATAGAGGGTGAGGCCTTCCATGAGGAAACATTAAAAATCTGTCAAGTCATTTGGGGCAGGGCCTAGGCCCTCCCTGGTGCATCTAGGCTAGAAGAGTATCGCTCCATGGGGAATGGGCTTCCAAAGTCTTTTCCTGCACTAGCGATATATCCTGGTTCCACTGCCAGAGGCCCCATAGAAAGCCCAGTTCTACTAGCTGACACCCATGTTCAGGGGGCCTGGTTTGGTCCTATTTTGGTTCCCCAGCTGTTAGACTGGGATTCATAAGTTCCCACTTGCTCAGGTCAGCTGTTTCTGTGGCTTTTCCCAGCATGGTCTTGATCCCTTTGTTCCCCACTCCTCCTTCTCTGATATTGGATTCCAGGAGTTCTGCTCAGTGCTCAGCTGTGGATCTTTGCTTCTGCTTCCATCAGCTACTGGATGAAGGCTCTAAGATAGCATTTAATGTAGTCATTATTATCATTATAGGGGAAGGACATTTAAGGTAGCCTCTCCACTATTGCTTAGATTCAGAGTTGGGGTCATCCTTGTGGATCTCTGTACAATTCTCTAGTGCCTGATTTCTCTTTAAACCTATAATGGCTCCCTCTACTGTGTCTCTTTCCTTGTTCTTCTCTATTAATCTCCTAACTCAATCTTCCTGATCCCTTATGTTTTCCCTATTTCTCCTCTACTCCTTCTCCTACCTCTATCCCCCCACCCTGCTCCCAATTTGTTCAGGAGGTCTTGTCCCTTTCCTATTCACCAGGGGGAACATGTATGTCTCTCTTGTTTTCTAGCTTGTCTAGAGGCGTGGATTGTAGTCTGGTAATCCTTTACTCTATGTCTAATATCGATATATGAGTGAGTATATACCATGTTTGTCTTTCTGTGACTGATTTAAACTCACTTAGGATGGTTTCTTCTAGTTCCATCCATTTGCCTGTGAATTTCAAAATTCCATTTTTTTTTTCCCACTGAGTAGTACTACATTGTGTAAATGTACCGCATTTCCTTTATCCATTCTTCTGTTGAGGGGCATCTAGGTTGCTTCCAGGTTCTGGCTATTACAAATAGTGCTGCTATGAACATAGTGGAACAGATATCCTTGTTGTATGAATGTGCTTCTTTTGGGTATATGCCTAAGAGTGGAATCCTGAATCTTGAGGTAGACTGATTCCTATTTTCCAGAGAAACTTCCATAATGATTTCCAAAGTGGCTATACAAGTTTGCATTCTCATCGGCAATGGAAGACTGTTCTCCTTTCTCCACATCCTCTCCATATAAACTGTCATTGGTGTTTTTGATTTTAGCCATTCTGATGGGTGTAAGATGGTGTCTGAGAGTTGCTTTGATTTGCATTTCCCTGATGGCTCAGGATGTTGAGCAATTTCTTAAGTGTCTTTCAGCAATTTCAGATTCCTCTATTGATAATTCTCCATTTAATTCTGTATTCCACTTTTTATTGAGTTATTTAGTGTTTTGGGGACTAGGTTCTTGAGTTCTTTGTATATTTTGGAAATCAGCCCTTTGTCAAATGTGCAGTTGATGAATATCTTTTCCTATTCTGTGGGCTGTCGTTTTGTCTTGTTGACTCTGTCTTTTGCCTTAGAGAAGCTTCTCAGTTTCAGGAGGTACCTTTTATGAACTGCCAATCTCAGTGCTACTGGCATTATGTTCAGGAATTGTTCTCCTGTGCCAATTAATTAAAGAACACCTCTCACTTTCTCTTCTAAGAGTATCAGTGTGACTGGATTTATGTTGAGGTCTTTGATCCATTTGGACTTAAGTTTTGTGCATGGTGATAGATATGGATCTATCTGCAATTTTCTACATGTAAGCATCCAGTTATGCTAGCACCATTTGTTGAAGATGCTTTCTTTTTCCATTGTATAGTTTTAGCTTCTTTGTCAAAAATCAGACATTCATAGGTGTTTGGGTTGATATCAGGGTCTTCAGTTAGATTCCATTTTTCTACCTGTCTGTTTTTGTGCCAACACCAAGCTGTTTTCATTACTGTAACTCGATAGTAGAGCTTGAAGTCAGGGATGTTGATGCCTCCAGAATTTCCTTTATTGTCCAGGGTAGCTTTGGCTATCATTTGTTTTTGTTTTTTTTTTTCCATATAGAGTATTGTTCTTTCAAGGTCTGTGTATTGTGGTGGGATTTTGATGGAGAACACCCCCTCTTACTTTTCAATTACTGGACTTGTTTTCTTAGGAACTGGAGTCTTTACCTTGATCTATATCTTGGAGATTATTCTCTACTCTTTCTTCTGTCAGTTTCAGAGTTCAAGTCTTGTTAAGGTCTCGATTCATTTGGAGATGATTTTATGCAATTTGAAAGATAAAGGTCTAGGTTCATTCAACACCCTGGAACTCTCCACTTTCCATCACCATTTGTTAAAGCAGTGATATTTTCTTCGGTGATTTCTTTCTTCATATGTAACTCAAAGTCGTTTTATTAATTTCATGTAATATCTCATTTAGAGCAAGCTTCATGGCAGAAACCTGCAATTGTAGCAGAAGATTGAGGCAGAGAATCACCTCTTCAAGGCCTACTTGGGCTATACAGTTCAAAGAAACCCCAATTTAAGATACTTTACTTTTAAAGGAAAAGTAGCTGGAGATAGAATTTAATTTTAGAACAATTACATAATATATGCAAGGACTTTGATTCAAAGCTGAAAAACAACAAGCTACAATTTAAAAAATCCCTCTTCGGAATTTTAGTTGAAGTAACATTGATTCTATAATAAATTATGTTGGAGTCGAAAACACGATCAGTATCTCTTTTACTTTTAATTATTCCATTATCATAAAAGATATTGGTGTGATTTTATTGATCTGCTGACAAAAATTTAAGTATTTTACCCTAAAATATACAATATGTTTCTAATGTTGAGTTTTTTCTCATCCTAATTTATTTTAATAAAAATAAAAAAATGGATTTTGTGTATATAAAAATCAGTTTATTAAAAACAAGGAGTTTAATCTGTGCCTTTGAAATACTCAGTTCATGACACTAACTAGGACTACAAAACATTCTAATACAAAATAGAATAGCAGATGTCTTTCAAAATGCTTATTTTACATAAAAGATATATCAATAAAAATGACCATTCTTCATTTTTTTCATGAGTTTTAGAACTAGATGTACTTTCTTTGGTCAGGTACTCCTTGTTTTACTACTTTGCTAACTGTACATGCATGACCTCCAGTATCAGAGTCACTCTCCTTTAATTGCCAATGGGTTATATTACAATGAATGCTCACTGAGGTTATGAATCCAGCTAAGTGCCTAATTAAAGTTATATAACTCTGAAGACCTCTTTTATATTACCAACCTCTCTCAGAAAACTGCTTTCAACTCAGATTAGAGGTAGCTTTTATTTTCTTCATCTATCATTCCATTGAAAAAATTGTAAGACTCACACTTAGATTTATGTGCTTTGTCAGTATATGTGGATGAGTGATCTATTCAACTTTCTTTTCACTTCTACCCTCATAATGTTGCTCCATGGCTTTCAAAGCATCAGCAAAATTCTTGCCTTCTATGTGAAAACTGGTACATAGTACCAGTGATGCCTCATTATACTGATACCAAGTGAAATAGTTTTATCAGTTCTCCCATACCAAATATTTATATATTCCTTATAGCAGTACTCTTTGGGCTTCCTAGTTTTGGAAAATACAGTACCTGCTTGTTATCAAGTAACCCTACTATACAGAATTACACCAGAGTTTCATCCTGCAACTCTTGTAATTTAGGGTTCTCTGATCAGTGCCCACCCTTCCCTGACTGCCTATGCTAACCACCATATATCCCACACTTCTGTGAGATCAGTTCTTTCAGATTCTGAATTTATTAGATCATGTGGTTACCCTTTTCCTGAGCTGATTGCATTCCCCAAATGACCTAGGCTTAAAGGACATTTTGTATCATGAATACCACTCCTTGATTATAGTCACATGTTTACTACAATTTATTTCTTTAAAAAATATTTATTACATGTTAGTTATTGTGTACTATAGTTTTGAATATTGGAATTTGTTTTTTGTAATGGAAATAATTTTTGATAAGTTTGCCATTCAGTACCAAATAAATATAAATCTAGAATTTTTTGGAACACACAAGTAATTTTTGTGATAATTTCTGTGAAAATGTTTGATATATTTGAAGCATATCTCTTTTCTTGTTTAGAACAGTGTATTTCTTAGCTTTAGTTAGTGCTTAATATATGTGGCTGTTTCCATTTCTATTTCATATTTCTAATTCAATTATGTCTTTTGTTTGACTGATTGGTTTATATTTTTGTTAATTTCCCAGAAATTTTCTGCAATGTATTTTGATAATATTCCCTTCCAGTCCTCACTTTGACCCATTTTCACCTATCTTGTCACCCGCTTTATCTTCCCTTTTCATTTTTGTTATAGTAAGCAATCCACTCTAATGGTATCCATACACTTCTAGGTGTGGACCATTTACCATATCAATGTTGGGGCCTAAAGAATGCTGATTCTCTGTTTTCAAGGTGTCATCACCTCTCTACATCTCCTTTGGGGTAGAGCTCACAAACCCCTTCCTGTTCCATGATAGAATGTTGTTTAGTTTAAAGATTTGGTCTTCTGTGGGAGGTGCTATAATTGCAAGTCAAAACAAACTTTTTCACAATGATGCTTTATCTCAGCTACAAAAATTAACTAATGCAAACATGTAGGGAAATCATAAGCCTGGTTTGTTTTTAACATGGGCATTTTTAGGAGAAATATATTTTTAATTTATCTTCAGCATCTCCTAATAAAGTTATTATAAATAAAATGTGAAAACAACATATTGAATATCTAGGACATTAATATCTATTACCCATGAATTTAATCATGTATGCTGTTACTATGACAAATATACACCAGTAGTATGAAGAAGCTTTAGAATAATACTTAATTAACAAGTATAAACATTCAGACTTAAAACAATCAAGAATGTAAGTTTTAACATGGGCATTTTTTAAAATAGAAACTTTTTTTAAATATACCCAAGATACTCTGAATACAATGGCATCTTTTTGGTTTTGGTTTGTCTGGACATTTCTTTACTGGAGAAAAACATTTGATTTTCTTAATTTTTATTTGTTAATATTAGTCTCTTTCCTTCTCTTATGAATTTAAAATTTTATCCAGAATTCTAAAATATTTTTGAAAAAAACATAGTTGGGGGAAAGAAATATATGATTTTGCTTTACATGAGTGTCTGCATGTATACAAGTTGAGCTTTCTTATGTTGAATTATGTACTTTTCCAGCTTATCTAAACATTGGTCCAATCTGTCACTGTTGAGTGCTGTCTGTGCTTGTTATTACTCTCACTAATCTACCCTTCTTTGTTGCCCAGATCTGCTCTGTTTCTAATCTGTATGTTTGTTTCCCTGGTACATTTTCAACAATTGTAAAAAATCATGTCTTTTTTTCTCAGTCTTTCAGACATAGTTTCAATTTGTTCCCTTTTCTTTGGTAAATAGAATCTCACAAGTCTTCATAGACAAGCTTGTTTTAACATGATTACTGCACATCCCACAGAGATAATTTATAGGGGACATAGAGAGGGAAAGAGTGAATTTTTGGACTTAACTTGTATTCCTGAGATGTCATAACAGTGTGGAAACTGATGCACAGTGATGAAACCTACATCTTGGAATCACAGTGTATTGTATTTTGCTTTATGGAAGATAACCATGAATATACAAATGGAGGATATAAGAGTACATTAATGCTCTGGTGAACAATGAATAAGGGAGACCTAAAACAAAAAGTTCCTGGCCATAGAAACTCCAAAATTATGAAAGTGATTTTGAAGCCCCCTCTGTTAGTCTTGAAAGTCTAATTTACTGATACAAATAGAAATTCAGATTGAAACTGAATTGATACAAATTATTTAATGCATATGCCTGCACCATGTGTTGGGTACTAGGTACTAAATCACTAGAGTGCTACAATGATAAATAAATAAGTTTAATTTCTGACATCATGATGGTAGAAATGTTCAACAGTACTTACATATTTAAAAAGTCAAGACACATGGGAATGCATTTAGTTATTTATTAAATTTAACAGCAATAAATATATAAAGGACCCATAGAAATAGAATTCTGTGGAGTAGGAAGGAGGATTAGTCAAAATATTCAACATCATTACCCCCAGGCAGTTGGACTACAACTGATCTGCAATTATACCATTCCTCAACTATGAATTTTACTCATACATATTTGAATAAATGTCTACATTGATTGCTAGACTTCTTAAAAGAAAAAATGTAAATTACAATATGTGTTGTTCAATTGGGTTTTATTGTATGAGATGGAGGAATACTGTTTATAGATTAGTAGTGTGATAAGTGTAAGAAATCAAACAAAATTATTCAAACATCGAAAATTAACAGAAACTGAACCAACCCACTTTGAGGCCTTCGTTGCTCCAATTGTTGCTATAATGTTCTAGTTAAGAAGGTAATTGCCCAAATCCTCTCGATCTGACAATACACATCCATGAAGCTAAGTGCTCAAAGAAGTTTTCAAAGAGTGGGGAGTCAGGCACTAATTTGTGTAGTTCTTACGCTGGCAGATGCTAATGTTGTCAAATGTAGAATAGCTTCAATTCCCAGCAGCTTAGCGGCGGCATGATTATGTACATGAATCCTCTAGGAAATTGAGGAAACTGTAATAACAAGCCTAGTTAACAACAGAAGAAAAGCACTGCCTGGCTCACTCTACAAGTTTCCTGTGTTAACACTGATTATAAACATTAGAAGCAATGGTGATGGTAAACATGGCCATTCTATGAAAGTGTGCTGTGAACAATTATGGGAAAATGACTTCATCAGCCATGATTCTGTTCTATTAAAATAACTCCTTAGGGTACTACATAGGCTAATACCTTTATTCTCCAATTCTAGGGCCTTTAAGTGGGACCATTGGATCCCAGTCTGCAAGAGCTAAATGAGAAAAGGTTAAATTCATTTCTTCCAATGGCATCACATTATTAAAAGCACTCCAGAAAACCATAAGCTATTAAGATTCTTTTCAAGGTGTCTTTTACCTTGAAATTAATTAATTTAATTACTAATTATTAATTAAATTAATACTTCAAAACATATTTCATGTCCTTTAGTCAAAAAATATTCCATAATTGCAAGCCATCAAACAGTTTCAGATTGATAACCTCTAAGATGTGAGACTCTGGGAACAGTGAACTCACATACTTCAAAAGTTGATTACTTTGTGGTACTGAGTACATCTCTGTCTATGTCTCACTTTCTAAAAGTTACATAAAACCGTGTATTCTGAAATGCCACAAATAATTCTCATTTGTCAGAATTTTCCAATACAACCACCTGGATACAGGGGAGAAATAAACTCTATAACAAAGACGTGTAACATGATAATGAACAGACCCAGAGAGAGATATTGGAGTTCAACCTGAAGATCAGGGATGCAAAGCAGTCAAGCTACCAGAGAGCTCTAAAAGGGCTGGAATGTTCTTGTTCTCAACATGGATGAAGAATGAATGCCTGATACAGAGTCCTGAAACCGAGTGTTTGCTCCTGTCTTACCTCTCATGAGTCCTGGGATTAAAGGTGTGAGCTATAATTCTTGTTTAGACAGATTCAATCTTGTGTAGATCTGGGAAGCCTTGGACTCACAGAGATCCATCTACCTCTTAATCCCGAGTACTAGGATTAAAGGTGTATACTACTACTTGCTACATTCCTACATAAAGATGTGTCCCTGCTTTCTGTGGCTTGTGGCTCAGTTTGCTTTTTGAATCCTTGGGCAAACTTTAATACAACATAAATAATATATGACTAAAAGAATTGGGACTATTGGGAAGTGTATATTAGTGATAAGAATTCTAGGTCTTAAGAAATATGACAACCTTCCATTCTTGGTCCTTAGTTAACCTTAATGTACCAAAGACATTTTACTGATCTACCCAATACAGCTCAATATCAGACCTCATCACAGATTCCTGGTTTTCAGGATTAGTCATTTTTTTTCTAGTGCCAACACCAAATCTACTTTCTACTGAAGGTGGGATAAAACTCAAAGACACTCAGAGAACCTCTGGCTTGCTCTGCCTTTCCTTGAAAGAGCAAAATGGTGAAGCTTTCCATCTATACTTGGCATTACTTTTGTCCTTTACCATTTGAAAGCATCTTTCATAGAAGCAGAAGAAATTACGCATGATTTTATAGCACCAGTTGCCAAATATAGGAATTTTTATTATTTGAAAGGAGCCTAACAATGCTAAGAATAAGTCTCCTATCAATGTTTTACCACATGACTGTTAACATTGAACTGGTCTGAAATAAGGGCATTTAAAAGCATATGTTATCAGCAGCACTTATAAATATATTTTATTTTATATTTTAAATGATGCATATAGTGTCTACTGCCTCTAAAAAATAAAATAAATATTAGGGTGAGAGGAAAAGAGAAGGAAGCATAAGGAACTGAGAAAAAGTCCCCAGGGAACAATGGATATTTTCTATGTGCCTTTCCTATAAGGTATGCTATTGAACACCACCAAAAGACTGTAAGACATTAATTTCTATGGTAACCTTGAAATTTACTGTATGACCTAAAGAAGATCTGGCCCCCTCAGCTACACTTGTTCAACTGTATTCTGAAGAACAGATACTCCATCCTTTAAAAAGGTCAATTATAGACTCACAATGCAATAAAAAACTCAACTGCATTTGAAAATGGTCCAGCATGATACACTTCTATATAGAAGTTAGAATCCCATGACCACAAATTCTCTGTTCTACTTGTTTAGTTTTTCTTGTTTTTTGTTTGCTTGTTTGATTAAGTTTTGAAGTGTGTTCTTTTGTTTGTTTTTGAGATGTGGTTCACCCTCATGTATCTCACCAACATGTACCTCATGACTGCTTGGAACTCATTATTCATACCAGACTGGGCTCAAACTTGCAGCAATCCTCCTATTAAAACCTCTTAAATGTACGAGTTACAGTCATAATGCAGTACAATTTAGAAGTACTTTTATTTATCTATTAATTTTGAGACAGGATTTCTCTTTGTGGCCCTGGCTATCCTGGAACTCACTGTATAGACGAGGATGACCTCAAACTCACAAAGATCCACCTGCTTCAGCCTTCTGAGTGCTGGGATTAAAGGCATGTGCCATGTACTTCTAAAAAATTCGGACTATAATATCTGTAATAACTTGGTGATTAGCAAGAGTTTATAAGTTTACAATCTTGGGAGCAAATCTTCATGCCTATGAGATGGAGAAAACTCCTCAAAGAGTCAATGGAAAATGTGAACAGAAATTTACATGCTGTGATTTCCTGGGTACATCTTCCCATGTACGCCATGAAGATTCCCAATCTCACCTTTAGCAAAACTGACCTATTGCCTTAAGAACATATAGAACGTCTATTTTCAATGCCACCAAGAGTTTCCTGTGAGATTACACAGACTGTATTTTAAAGATTCTAAAGGGTTTGACATTTTTTTTCAGTGATGGAGGTTTTGGATACATACATATATACATGCATACATATATAAATACAATTTACATACATCACCATATTTTTGTTTTTGACCATTAGCCTTATCAATATGAACTCTCTTTATCAGTAATTCTGTCTGCTTAGGTAGAAAACAAAAACAGTATTCAGACCCCACAACTATCCTCCAGACTTCATGCCCAATTTTTAACTGTTATAATTTGAAGTAAATCAATTTCTTCAACGTTACAAAGATACTACAGAGTAGGGGTTTAAGTGGGATTTGCTTCAAATCTGTTAATAACTTTTTCTAACCACTGTTAAAAATACACATTTGTTATTTCATTTATGGTCCCTGGAATCAAACTTTATTTCTGGAGTATAGGTAATTTTAACAAGCATTGTCCATTGTTAATTAGTTTGTTCACCAAAGCCTTAATTTTGACTTAGTATACATGTCTGAGCACAGAGAAAGAATAATACAGTTTGGAGCAACTGGGAATGGAAACCTGTCACAGAACATTCCAGTGTGGGCACGAACACCAGCAGTCCCTTGGTTTACACTGGGTACCTTTTTCTTTCTTTTGAATTTCTGGCCTAGGTTTTTTTCTCAGTAAGAAGCCCATGACTTCTTTAAGGTATTGTCAATGGAACAATTATGCACAGTTGTGACATTTAATTATTGTAATACTGTGAATCGATTTCAATTGTTTGGCCATGTTTTTCAAGAGAACCAAAGTGTGCTTTTGGAATGTGACAGCACTTTGAAAAGATGCTACCAGATAGTCCAATTTTGAGAACCCCTGGAACTTATTCTGACATGCCCCAGTTATTCCTGCGCTCTTAAATTCACTTAAAAATATTTGACAGATGCTATTATTTTATTTAGGTATTTGTTGTATATGTATGTGTATATGTCGGGAGGTGCACAAGATCAGAGAACTTGTAGGACTCAGTTCTGTTCTTCTGTCACATGGGGTCTGGGTATTTAACTCAGGTTGTCAAGCAATGTGGTAAGCACCTCTTCCTATAAAGCCATCTCTTAGGTACCAATGTTGAATAGTTTTGACATTGTAATTGTTACTACCTGTATTTTTCAGTGTTTATGATTAGAAATAAACAATTTATTAGATATCCCCAGAGATTTATTATTTTGACACAAGTAACAGGACATCCCCTTATTTCTCCAATGAGGAATCCTGTGCTATAATAGTTCAAATGGTTTCAATGATATCTGAGATCCTCACTCTACTCAAGGAACAACTGTATTGAAATATGCTTATATTGCTTATATTAATTTTAATGCATTCGCTTGGATTATGTTATGGTTTGAACAGTAGACAATTGTATATAAATCCACTATATGGACACATTTGTCAAGAACATAATTCAAATTGTACTCTGATTCAATATTATATTTATATGAACTATAGAACTTTGAGTTAGAATTTATGGGTATAAAATAGCATATATAGAAGGGATTTATTTCAATGGTATTTATGTAATTAATGATTAGTGTGCTTTAAGGATGTTATTTCTGGGATTAAAATGAATGTACTGGCCACCCAGGGCTACCTGAGAGTGAATCAGTCTAAAAGAAAAAAGAGCTCATAACTTAATCCCAGCACTAGCGAGGTATATAAGATAGGACAGGACATTCAGTATTCAGTTTCAGGGCAATTAGTCACCAACCACATTGAAGATAGGAAGGCATTTATTCCCCAGCCAGGATCACACCTCCACTCCCAGGTCTGAGGTAGAGGTAAGAGCCAGTGGCTGGCTGCTTTGCTTCTCTGATCTTCAGCTTTAACATCTCCCAAGTATAAAATAAAATAAATGTACTAACAAAGAGTATCACAAGACATGCAAATTAGTAGCACACATAACTAGTGCATAATCATTGGCTAGTTTAAATATTTTAGTCTGAATTTATATTCCAGAAATTATGATACTGCAAATATTTAGAAATTCACAGTGAATTTATCATTACAAAAATCTCTAATTTTGGTTATTACAAGTAATGTCTTCACCTCTTTGGTTATCACATTTAACTTGGCTAACCAACTGCATATTTCACAATCTTATGGGTTTTCCTTGCCAAGAATTAAATTTATTTATCTATATGAGTCACTTAGTATGTAGTCTAACATAATCATTCATTTATTTAAAAAATTATTATATTACTTTAGCTCTGTAAATCTTGCTATATTGAGGAAATACTTTTTAATAGGTCTTGTTGATGCATAGAGTGCATATAAACCTAAAAGGCAAGAATGTTAAAAACTCTATTCACTAGACCTTTTCTCTTATTTAATAGTAACTTCCAGTTATTTGGGGGAAAAGGGTGCTGTCAGGGTAAGCTTCTGTTTGCAAAGGCCATGGGTATTTAGTGCACACACAATCTTTGTCAGTTACACAGAGTACTCAACTGTGTGGAGTAATACTCTCAGACACATAGTTCTATCAATGATGCAACTTGTGGTGAATTTATCAATAGTCTTTTCTAAAAACAAAACTATGCAGGCAGATAAAACTAATGAAAAAAGCATAAAACGTTCAACTATCAAATACTGATTTGTTTCCTCATGTAGTCTTTGCTAAGTGCTTCACAAGAGAAGAACACAATCATCACGTGGGACTTTCAGCTCCTTACTGAAAATGGTGTCATTTAAGAAGGGACAATTGTTCAATCCTGGGTAGGCTGAGGCTTTTTTGGAATACCTGCATTCTGTATGTGCCCTTACTTTTTATGTCTTCCTTATAGTTCCTTCCTTACGGTTCTAACATGCTGGTTTCTTAAAAACAGGGCACATTTTCAATATTGTGGTTCATGTGTGTAACAGTATTAGCTGATTTTATTTGACTAGCACCTCCTCTAGCCTTCATAATGTACATTTCTGAGTCTTATGTACAATATCATAGAATCTGAAATTTACCTTTTATTACATAGTTTTAGTTAGAATTTGCATTATATATTTATAAAATGGATAATTTGGTTCATATGGATTGTCAAGACAAATATGAGAGTATTTTTGCTATTTTATTCTCTTAAAATACAAATCAGTTGAGGGGTTTTCTTATTAAAGCATACTCATGATGATTTTGAAAGATTTCAGAGCTATATGGTTTGAACATGGTTTGTGCCCTCTGAAAGTCATGTTGGAGTTTTGTTCCCATTTCGAGTTGTTAAAGGTTAGAAACATAATTCAACTATGTTTGCTATAGAGGTGGAATGGGGAGCTTTGAGGAGTGATTAAGTTTGATAAGGTCATGAGAGTAGAGCCCTATTGCATACTGACATGATTAAAAGAAGACAGAGACCTAGGATGAAAACATGTCCCCCTTTCCCCTTACAATATGATGTTGAGCTACTGAAGGGCTTAGGCAGCAAAGAGGCCATCCTGAGATGTAACCCTCTGATGTGTCCCAGAATAATGGAGTAAAATTACTTTCTTTCCCCTGTAACTAACCTAGTCTTTGCTATTGTATTATTAGCAGCATAAATTGTTCTAATACACAACAATGCTTATTTCTTTTTCTGGGGGCAGACTGAAAGTAGTATTCATTTGATAATTTTGGTTAGTGGTTGGTTGATATTTTTATACCTTAGGAACTTGCTGTGAAAGTATAAATCAAAGGTTTTTGTTTTCCATGTTATTTTGTAAATAGTAGCTTACAGAGACTTATTCCAAACATGGAAAGATTGCTAAATCTTGAAGCACAAATGATATCCAGTAAATTACCACCGTGCATAAGGTCAAACTTCAAGTAAGATGTTCCCCTTAACAAACATGTGTGTTAAGTAAGCCTAAAAGTATGTAATCTTGAAGAATGAAAGACTATAGTAAAACTAAATTTGAGACAGTATTGTGCCAAATGTGACTATCCTTTTGTATAAGTTTAATTGTGCATGCCACTTTTTAAAATGTTGTAATTTGTTAATACTGCATAAGCAATAATGGAACATATTGTTAGGAAGATCAGGATTCAGAAAATGCCAGCAAATCTGTCTACCTTCTTATTCCGTAAATTCTCTACAGCTCTTATTGCACCATGTGTATTGTTTAGTTAGACTATCTCAGTATATTAGAGCTTCTAAAATGGGTAATTAGAGATGGCAGAAATATTGGTGTGAGTATAAAGGCCAATCAAGTTTCTGTGTTATCTTACTTCCTGGTTCACAGAAGGTATACTCATACTATGTCTTGGTGAAGAGGGAAGGCAGGTTTCTTTTGTCTTATAAGGGCATCAATCTCATTCTGCAGACTGCCATTTTGTAACCTAACTACCTCCCCTAGGAGCCTGCTCCTAATGGCATCTCTACACTTCTCATTTCATCATAGATATTTGTGAATAGTATAAACTTTTGTCACAAAGAAGAATCTTCAATTAAATTTTTTTTAAAAATCTGAGAATTAGGAAACCACACACACACACACACACACACACACACACACACACACACACACACACACATATATATATATATTTTTTTCTACATGTGCTAGGCAAATAACCACATTTAGGTACCAATACAAATTATTCAGTACTATGATGTCCTTCAAAGATAAAATTTTAATGTTGCATATTTAACAAATTAGAATAATTTAACATGAAGATAAAGTTATTATGATAATTACTTATGTGGTAGATTTTTAAATGGTAAAACTGTAGAAATTTTTTGAATAGAAATTTCTTTTATAATAACCTTCTCAGTCCATAATTGGATTTATTTATAATATTGTAGATACAATGAATTGATGTACAAATGTCACCAATTTTCTTCACCAAAGCATGCTTGTTCAATTTAGAAATAGAACTTGCCAGGATTTAGGTTGGCATATTCTTTATCTTCTAGATTTTCTTTTTATATACAAATCTTAGAAGTGGACCCTAACTATGTATATAAACACATATATGAATGTGTGTGTATTTATTCAAATTAGTGTTTGTGTTCATAAGTACATATATAAAAACGTACCATTAATTTTTAGCATGAAAGAGTTGTCAAAAATGCTATTGATTTATCTAAGAACATTTAAAGAAGCAAACCATTCCAAGATATAAGTATGCATTTTAAATGTTTCTGTGAGACTGAATTTCTTTGAGATTTTCACACCTTGGCTTTTCATTTGCTTGAAAGATTTTATATTTTGTCAATCAAATTACAGTATGATCTGGTAGAGTACAAGTATAACTTTAAAGAACAAATTCTAATAATTTTGTTTACCTTTGAGGCTATAGCAAAATATAAAAGATAAAGATAATAGTAGATAAATCTTAGAAAAGGAATGGCAGGGGCATAATTTCTGAGGAAGCAAGAAAGAGCTCCTGACAAAAGCTGAGGATTTACAGGGAGGTAGGTGTAGCAACGGGCAAAGTGACAGTCACTGAGATAATGAGAATGAAACTTTTTATGCCTTTCTTGGAAGATGTTATAATGAAACTGTTCAAACCCAAGCCCTGAGACTTTGTTCATTTTAGCTAAGGAGAAAGGTAGCTACTCAAATAGATGGCATATTTGTGAAACAAGATTGATAAAGGAAAGAAAGATTATTTAAACAGGCAGGCTGAACACAAACTCCTCACCTGGAGCCAATATGCTCAGTGTGGCCACATCCTAGAAACTCCAGGTGGAGAGGAAGGCAAATATAGAAATGCACCTGTCTGTCAGGCACACATGCACATGGATATTCCACAATTTTCCAGACAAATAAATGAATAAATTTCATAGCACCGAAAGAGAATTCAAGAAAAGTAAGGAAATACAAAAAATAGATATATCCCAAATTGTTTTGTAAAGGAGTACGGTTTGAAAATAATAAAAATTTACCCAAGAATGTCAGAATATATAAACCAAAAATAATTGGTACCCTCAAAAGACAAACAAATTGAAGTCTTTACAAGAATAGGTATAGACATTTAAGCAAATTTAAAAGATAATACATTATATTATATACAACAAAGAAAAATAATGAAATAAGAAAAAAACTGCTTGAGAAATCCATTAAAAGTAAAATTCTTGAAGCCAGTTCTTGTGCACATGCCTTTAATCTTTACAAAGGGGCAGAGGCTGAAGGATCAGAAGATCAAGGTCATCTTTTGATATGTAGTGAATTCACAGATCTCACCCCAAGGGGGAAGGTAAGAGCTTATTCTGAAACCAAATATGAATGACCATGTCCTCAAAACAGATTTAGGTTACCCCAAATTCTAATATAGTAACAGTTTGACATTTTTTTTCTAGTAACAGAACAAAGAAAGTCATAAATCATAGCACTTTTCAGACACATTGCTGGGAACGTTATTAGTCAGCTTTGCATTACTACAATACCTGTGGCCACTAGCTTAATAGAAATAAAAACTTATATAATAAATAAATACATTTATTTAATAAAAACCCTCCCTGTTGGTGGAGCACGGTAATAGTGATAATGTGTGTACTAGGATTGCCAGTTAAAGAGGACCCCTAGTTCCTATTGAGGAAAATCTCCATGGCCTAAGCACCTTCAATAGGTCTCACATGTTAAAAGTACAGAACACATTCTGATACTATGCCTATTGAGCCAATCCCATGTTGCAAAAAATGACAGCTTTCATCTCAATGGGGTAAGTGATAGTTTATTCTGAAAAAAAAAAAAAAAACCAGAACTGGGCAAGCGGTGGCTATTTGGGAAATGAAAGATAGCCCAAGATGGATACTATTAGGTTTTGGACCTGGAACATTCTAAGTTCTCCAAAATTATTAAAGTTCTACTCACTTTTTTTCAGCCTTGCAGGGGTTTTGGTATAAGGTGTGACTTCTTCCCAGGAATGTTTGCTTAAACCTCTAATATGGAATCTTGTGTAGGGGGCATTTGTCCTAATCATGTGCCACATAGAAACAAGTTATTGGGCTGGGATTTGGTGGCACATGCCTTTAATCCCAGCCCTTGGGAGGCAGAGGCAGGTGGATCTCTGTGAGTTCGAGACCAGCCTGGTCTACAAGAGCTAGTTCCAGGACAGCCTCCAAAAACCACAAAAAAAACCCTGTCTCGAAAAACCAAAAAAAAAAAAAAAAAAGAAACAAGTTATTGGATATTGAATGAACATACATGAATTATTTTCTGCATGTCTGAGTGTCTGTGTGTGTATGTGGCATTTATATGGATACCCATGGAGGACAGAAGGAGGCAAATCTGGTTTTGCACTTACAGGCAGTTGTGGGTGACCCGATGTGGGTACAGGAAATCAAACTCATGTCTCCTGAGTTATTATCCGTTTTATTTTATTTTATGTGCTTGAGTGTTTTCATTTGTATGTATGTCTGAGGGAGGGTGTCAAATCCACTGGAATTGAAGTTACAGAGATTTGTGAACTGTTATGTGGGTGCTGAGAATTGAACCTGGGTCCTGTGGAATAGCAGCCAGTATTCTCAAGCACACAGCCATCTTTCCAGCCCCCCATTTTAGTTTTTTTCCTTTAAAATTTGACATAATTTTCCATGTGATTTATATCAAGTAGAAAAAGTGGTATGAAATAAAGTAAATTTGTTTGTTGAAGACAAATCACCTACTGCTGAGATGGTTATTCATGACTTGCTCTTCACCACTGGCTGCAGCTGGTCACAGGAATACTTGGCATTATGACAATAGCTTTAGAGTTTGGTATCGACTTTTGTCCTTTAGATTTGACATTTTCAGTTACTCTTGCCTGCTCTATTCAGAGATTTAAGAGTTCACTCAAATTGTCTGCCAACTAGCCTGGTTCACCTCAAGGGGCCTGGTTTCTTCTCCATTTTCCATATTCCTCTGTAAGGCACCTCACTGAGGAACAAAATAATCACACTCTTTCTTTGCCTTGGACACCTGGCAGACCAGTGTCTTTAGGAAATCTTCTGGGTAATCCTTTGGGTGGTAATGACCTTCACTAACCATCGACTCCCTTCTTATATTCTCCACATTTTCTCAAGAATAAACTCAAATGCCTCTGAAACTCAGTTAATGCCCATGATTAGGCCATTTCCCCCATGACATTTAGTTTTAAGTAGAGAGAAAATGAAGTAGTTCCCTGTGTAGCACTTTATTGTAAAACTCCTGACTTTTTATAATAAACACTGTCATAGATTTAAGGGACACAGGTTGTAGGAGGCTTTTTTTCAAATCTGACATTGACAGAACTGCAGAAATTCTTTAATAGCAAATAAAACGTGTAACATAGTGCCTTTGGGATTTCAAGCAAAGTCAGTCCTAAGAGCTGTATTCCTCCTTAATTTACATCGTAAGTGATAATCATGATCAAGAATCATAGATCCACAAGAGAAAGAATGTAATGATTTCTTTCATTTCTTCAATCAGAGCAAGATTTTCAAGGTCATATAACATATTATTTTAAAACTCTTAAAACATCATTTTTCATACTATATCAAGTACATCTGCATGCAGCTCAGATACAAAGTAGGGTAATAACTCTTTCACACAGAGTACATGTGAGATGTTCAATGAGGTATAACCACAGTGTGCTGGAGAAAATATATAGCAGAGATCATTTGAATGGGTAGTTCTAATTTGCATGATAATGTCTGCTTTGGATTTATTCTGCAAAGAAACAAGGTCTTTCTCACTACTTCCACTTCATTTCTCATAATTTTCTATTAATAATAAAACATGAGAGGAAAATATTGACAAATGTTCTGACTGTGCTGTGTTTGCATCTGTTTCACATGAGATCCTATTCTCTATTTTTTTTTAATTGAGATGAATAGAGGAAAAGTGCCCAAGAGGACTACACGAAGAGGCTTAGCATGGACACGGGAACCATGAGGATACAATGTAACTGAAGCTAACAATAGTTCAGATACAAGCATGTGGGTTAGTGGGTGAAATAGCAGCTCAGTGAGGTTAGCAAGACAAGTGCTAGATGAGCTGCTTAAGATCAGATCTCTTGACTATTGCCCTACTGTTCTTTCCACTGTCAACAGTTTGCTGTTAAGCAGTGTGGATATTGGTCCAGAATGGGAACATACTTGCCAGTTTGTCTACAGTAAGAAGAAATGTCTCAATGTCAAACTGTTGTAAAACTAAATTAGAATCCAGAAATTTAAATACATAAGATAAATTTCTTACAAAATCTGAATAGTTTCTTCTTTCCACTGTTGCATGTAAATCAGTCAATATCCAAGGATAAGGTGTACTGGCAGCACCCTGATATGTTGGTAACTTTTCCTGGACATATTTTGACGTGTGCTTTATTTGGTCATTTTATATCATATAACAGAACTTAAATCAAGTATTTCAAGTTTAAACCACTTTTGAAAAATAACCATCTTTGTTTATTGTGAGGAAAAAAATTACAGTTGATTTAATGAGGTATACAACAACTTGAATGAAGCTTATTTTTAAGATTGTCAATAGTAAATCATTAAAAAAACTAGACATACACAGTTAATTTCAGTACTGTTGACCAAATTCAGGCCTGCTCTGTTACTAGAATTAATTTCATTTGAGGTTAAATACATATTTTAATGATCCAGTTATGGTTGAAATCAAAGAAAAGCCTGAGGACCTCTTCTGAGAAATAGTTAATGAGCCACTGTCAGGTGTTTTGTATAAAACAATTTAAGTTGACTTATTACTACATATAATATGAAGCTGCAGTATGTACCAAATTATACAGATTCAAGAATTTATTTATTAATTTAGTTAAGTTCAAATTTTTATTTTGTTTTATAGTCATCTATGAGGCCTTAAAATTTGAATTTGAACATGTGTAACTTAGTAAGATTCTATGTGATAACACATGTATGTATTACACATATTTATAGGTATAAGCATTTATATAATCTCACTATAACTATGTATTATCTATCTATCTATCTATCTATCTATCTATCTATCTATCTGTCTGTCTATCTATCGATCATCTATCTGTCTGTCTATCATCTACCTATATCTTCTTCTTATTCTCATTGTCCATCTATCAATGGAACAAAAACAATTACAAAATTTAAAACTGGTCAGTTTGATTCTGTGAAGTTTTTGCTTTGTTACTTCAATTTGTTAAAACATTGTTTAGAAAACATGCAGTATGCGCAGACATTTAATTTATAAATAAAACTGATATAAGCTTGTGACTTTAGAAGCATATATGACGGCAAAGCTGTACAGATTTTAAGCAATGACCTGAATAGGCATTTTGAGATTTTCTTTGGGTTTTTATAAAGTGAATGGTTTCTAGTTAGTAATATTGGTGCATTTGAATAATGCAATACCAAAATCAGAACATCTGGGCCCACTAGACCCACCATTTATAATGGATACATATACTCACCTTGCCAAATGTCATTTCCCTATATGTGGAAGTGAGAGTTGCTTGCCATTTCTGTTATTTCATCTTGTGTTCTGTTTTAAACTATGCTGTTCTTGATTAAATTTTGATTTTTTCTTAACTCACAATTTCACTTGATTTTAATATTTTGAAGTATTCTAGCTTCATATTTATATCTATCTATCCATCTATCATCTTTCAATCTATTATCTATCAATCTGTGATCTAACATCTATCTATCTATCTATCTACCTATCTGTCATTTATCTATAATCAATTATTTATTTATGTGTTTCCATGATGTGTGTGGGTGCATGTGCCATGGTACACATGTGGAGGTCACAGGACAACTCTGTGGAGTCAGTTCTTTCCTTCTGTCCTTTTGTGTTCCAGGAACCAAACATAGTTTGTCAGTTTTGTGAATTAGTTGTTTCTCCCCTCTGTACCATTTCTCTGGCCCTTCAAAATTTGTTAACTGTTTTGAGAAAACATGTGTTTAAATCAGAGTGCACATTCTTTTGCAAACATATTTTAACATAATTCAGCAAAAATGCTTTTTCTTAGTGCAAAGTTAAATGACTATGCATTTACGATGCAGTCCACTTTAAAACAGCAATGAATATTTTAACCTAAATTTAGATACTTCTTTTCAGTTTCTAATGAAGCTGTTTATTGAAAGGTATAATCAACTAGAATTTGGACAGTTTTGTTATACTTAATGACTAAGGCGTCACGGAAGTAAAAATTCCTGTTTTGAAAAGTGGAATTAAAATAATAGTTATATTTTTTTCTCAAAACTTAAAATTCTTTTCTTTTCTCACATGCTGAAAAAGGATATAGTGAACAGCTTATAATTTTTCTACTCAAACTACAAAGAAAAGCATTTGGACTATCCTATCATGTGAAATAAGATGGAATTCAGAACTAAGAAATGCTTTGTTAATATGGACTCAAAAGCAAACCCCAACCCTATTTGGACATAATCCCAAAGCTATTGTCCTTGTGACATCATAGAATTATGGGTTCCATGTTGTCATTACCTAGATCAACTGCTAGTATAAAAGAAAACCTCTGTTCCAAAGTGTTCTTTAATGATGATTACATTTTTCTTTTGAGTAGGAGCTTTTTTAAGAACCATTATCACATGACTAAAACGTAGAACCATAGAACAGAGCCTGACTGAAACTTGATTGGGTTTAACTTGGGTCATACACCCTTGAAAAATAACTTTCATAACTTGTTCATTTTATCACTTGTAAACTTCTTTATATTTTACATATATAAGAAATAATATCAAATTATGCAAAATTTATTTTTAGAAATAATACTGTGCAGTATCATTGATATATATCTAGTTGGACAGATATAGTCTAATTTCCCCTTGTTCTTGTTGCTTATCACAAGAAAGGAATAGATTCATACCTTTCTAAGTTGCTTTTGCTTTTGATGATTTTGAATAATCTGAACATCTGAAGCAGGTGAGATGCTGGAGACCACATACCTTTTTGATGGGACTCCACTGCCTAAAGGTCGAAACTATTTTACTTCATGAGACTTGATTCTTTGAAGACTGTTCAAGCACTTTTTAGATAGGTACTAAATTGCAGTACTATATAAATTTCAGCATATTAATGTGAAATTAAAATGGGCAGAAAGATGAGAATATTACAATACCAGCTTTCCTAACATATGCAAGGAATGTTTCTCTGGTTCCTTCTAATGCACTTCTGGTTGACACACAGAAATACATTTCAAATGGGTGAAAGAAGAAACCCTGTTTGCCCTAGGTAGGGAGGCCTTCAAAGGAACCTCTAAGAGAAAGTCGTGCTTTGCTCAAGGCAAAGAAAAAATACTTATGAGTTCAGCAACTCAGTTCTTGGTTGGATTCACAGTTGATATAAACAAGTATTTTCAATGAATTGAAGAATATTAATACTTTTAATGGATTTCAAATTAATTATTAATCACCATTCATTTATTTATCCAAATATATTCATTAACATATATCCTGTGTTATCTTCTGCTCTAAATCACAGAAATAAATAAAACCCCCTGACTTGGAGCTCATTTTTCATTTAAATACAGATGAAAAACAAACCAACTAATACATAGAGTATCAAACTGTGACAAGGGTTGTGCTTTCCAGATACTCTATTGTAGTAAAATTCTCACATATCATTTTTCCAAAATACCCATTTCATTCTACTATTTTTTTTTTAACTTTTAGAACCATTTAACCTTCTATTTGATTAAACCTACTTGAAAATTTTTCTGAACTTTCTTCTTCAAACATATTCTTTCCCATCTTATATCTAGATTAGATGGACTATAAATACCAGGAACATTTATTATTATCACTTTTCAGTATGTGCTTGATGCATTCCAGTTTTGTGAATCCTGAAACCTACTTGACTATCCCCATTTTAACTTGGACTGGAAATTACAAGGCACCTTAGGATAAAGATTATAAAAAGAGGTTATAACATGTTCTCTAATAGGTACTTCCACATATCTATGGCTTTGACTCCACTCAGAAGTGATGAGTCATCATGGATGATTAGTCTAATGTCTCTACTTATGTTACTCACTGAGACCCAGTCAATTCCACTTTTGCATAGAATTCTATAAACCAGTATGGTAAAGTGTTTTAGTGATCAAACATTCTTCCCTCCTGTTACAGAACAGAGCAAAGATTTGGCCTAAAATGAACAATTTCTGTACACTGCCAGTACTAGCAATCAATTTTCATTTTTACCTGGATGGGAATGAGAACCTGTCTGGAACAAACAACCACAATGAAATGTCATTTAAGGGAGGTATGGAAAAAGTCAACAGAGGTCAGCAAAGCTGGTGTAACATTGTAAGTGGACAAATAAAGGTACTGAAGGCATCCCAAGACTTTGTTAAGAGGTACTATGATGGAGTGAGATGCAGCTGAAGTAACCAAAGTTGAAGCCTGAAAACCACTTTTCCTGTTGCTCACATTCGATGAGATCGACAATGTTCTATCATTTGTGAGCTTTTTTTTCCCAATCATAAGTATTACACAATAATTCCTTTAACATCTTAAATTCTATATTGCTGTTTCTATTCTTTAGAAGATATTTTTGTTTTACACATAAGGTAGAAATTATTGAGAAATATAAATAAATCCCAATCACACAAATTTGAATTTGGAGGCAATGTAACTGACCACCATTAAAACCATGGTCTGCTGAGTTGTATACTGGAAAGGAAACATTTTCCCCACGAAATTTTTGTATTTTGCCATTTTAAATTATTTGACATTTGTTAGATTTGATAATGGGAGATCAGAGAGAATAACAAGCCAAATCCATTTTTATTTCTTTAGCTTCCCACCAGACAAGATAATGAGTTCCTGCTTTTTCCTGTTTATATCCTCTTCCTACCCAACCATCTCAATTCCTGTTTCTACCTAGCCATCTCACTTCCTGTCTATCTGTGCAGACCTCCAGACATCTCTGGTTAGCTAGTGGCAAGCTCCCTCCTATGATCTTCAGACAAGCGTTATTTCTACAAGCATGATATCACCACAACCGTTCTTTTCAAAAAGTACATCTCCTACCTTCATGTCATCATCTTTTTATGTATAGCCCAGTGAGTTTAATTGGAGTTACTTCCATGAGTATAGGTGGGGATTTATTCAGTGGAAGAAAGACTGTCCCTGTGGCTATACTACTGAAGTAAGTAATGTCTATAATAATAATAGTCTCTTCCATGATGAAATGTTGGTTGGCCAAACCGTGTTTGTCTTATGTAGATAACAATGGCTAGAATGAGGTCAAGAGTGCAATGCCATGTTACTTCTCAAAGACACCTTAGTGTTGTATGTCTTCCCATCTTTCATTCTTATAATCTCCCACCTTGTCTTTTGTTTTGTTCCTTGAGTGCAGTTGCACTGAGATCACTTTTGAAATGCCTGTATCATTCCAAGAAGATGCCATTCCATAACTCTTCTATCATCTAGGTTTTGCATTCTTTCTATCCCCTCTTTCATAATGTTCTTTAAGAAATAGATCAGCTATATCACATCTTCCCATTTGGAACAGAGCAAACAACTACCATTTATTCTCAGAATTTTGGCAAATTATGGGTTTTGAATTAACCTCTATCTGCTGTCATGAGAAACTTCTCCGATAAAGGCAACACCTTTATTCCAAGAAAGTATTCTGCATTGTGGACCTAAAATTATTCTCTTTTCATGCCCATGGATATGGAATTTTTATTTTCCACAGTTTTGAATATTACATTCTTGAGTTTTCTTTTGAAATATCTATGATTTTTCAATGAAAGAACTAATTCTAATCTCTCTTCATGTCTTGCTATTCTGTCTTTTACAAAATCTATTTTGTTGATTAGAATTTAAACTCAGTTCTTTTATTTGGTAAATTATGATTTTTATATACAAATTCAAATTCATTTTATTCAGGTTTTTCAGTGTATCTCTTTATTGATTTTTTTCATGTCCTAAATTGTCTTCATTATTTCAGTTAGCCATTTGTTTTTATGTCTCAGCTTCAATCAGAAGTTTATTCAAGTTCCTTCAGATACTTGTTGGTATCTTCTTTGAACTCTGTGGACTCTTCAAATGTCTCTGTTATTTAAGTTGTGCATTTTGAGATTCATATAATTAGATTTCCTTTCAGAACCTTACTATAAGATTGATTGATAATGTTGAAGAGGGAATACTTTTCACCTTATTTATTTTTATTTTTTGATGGGATTGGCAACTTTGAGCATGGTTGTTCCATCAATTACTTGATACAGAATCTATGATGACAGTTGGGATATCCACCAATCTGATTACAAGGGTAGGCCAGTTCACGATTCCTCTCCCCCTTGTTAGAAGTCTTAGCACGGTTCCTTCTTTTGTATTCTTGGGAGTATCCCTAGCAACAGGTTTCTCCCTAAGACCATAGTAGCTCTCTTTATTGAAATATATCTTTCATTGTTTTTCTGCTGTATCACTCCTCAACTAAGCCATGTCATTCCCTTCTGTTCTCATCCACCCCTCCCTTCACTCTTACCACCCTTCTTTTTCCCAGTTTGCCCCATAGATGTCTTCTAATTTCCTTTTCCAGGATTATCCATGTGTCTCTCTTAGGGTTCTTTTTATTACTTATCTTCTCTGGAGCTGTGGATTTTAGCTAGGTTATCCTTTGCTTTACATCTAATATCCACTTATGAGTGAATATACACCATATTAATCTTTCTGAGTCTGTGTTACCTTACTCAGGATGTTCTTTCTAGTTCTGTCATTTGCCTGAAAATTTCATGAGGTAATCACTGTTTTTTAAAGCACTGAGTAGTACTCCATTGTGTAAATGTTCCATATTTTCCTTATCCATTCTTCAGCTGAGGGGCATCTAGGTTGCTACCAGGTTCTGGCTATTATGAATGATGCTGCCATGAACATTGTTGAGCAAATGTCTGTGTGGTATGATTGAGCATCATTTGGATAAATGCCCAAGGAACTAGACATCAAAATACAAAATAACCCAATTGAAAAATGGGATACTGAGATAAACAGAGAATTCTCACCAAAAGAATCTCAAATGGTGAAGACATTTATGGAAGTGCTCAACATTCTTAATCATCAGGGAAATGCAAATTCAAACGACTCTGAGATATCATCTTATACCTGTCAGAATGACTAAGATAAAAAATACTGAGGACTTGGAGTGTATGTGGCATCAGGGGAACATTTCTCCATTCCTGGTGGGAGTGCAAATTTGTACAGCCATTTTAGAAATCAGTATGGCGGTTTCTAAGAAAATCGGGAATCATTTTTTGGGGGATGTTAAGGTTTGGTCTCAGAGCAGATCAGGATGAGATAGAGGTTTTTTTTTTCACTGGTAGTTCTGTGTACCACTCTTGGGCTGTTTCCTGGGGCAGAGCCAGAGGCAGAGGCAGGTGTGTTCAAGGGGTTTAACCACATGAGGCTGTAGTGGCATCTTGCCTTGCTAATGAACTTGTAGTGGGGGCCACACTCTTTGGGCATGGTTTCAGGTGCAGACATGACCCATTATAAGGTAGAGGAGGGACTGGCTCATGCTTTCTTGGGTTGTGGAGAGTATCAGAAGGGCAGAGACAGCATCTTCTGAAGATTGAAGACCACTTCGGATATTTACTCTTATCTGTTTAAGCACTCTCCTAATAAATATTTATTCATTATTTCTCTTGGTGAACTCATTTAAACCCAACTTTCAGAAGGCTATATGTGTCTTCTTTTTTCAAACATAGGAACTTAATTGTGTAGCCCTTTCTTGCCTAGAAATCCCTATGTTGTCTATACTTACCTCTAATTATGTCAATCCTTCAGCCTCTACTTTCTGAATGCTTGGGATATCAGGCTTCTTTACCATTGCAAGATATAATTTTACTAAATGTAATTAGACTGACCATTTTTAGATACATTTGTGTTTTCTGTCAGTTAATAATAATCTGTTTTTATGCTTATGCATAAATGAAGAGGTTACTGAAAGTCACAGGGCTATGTATCATTGTATCATATGTTCTGGCTCATATTTTACTCACATGCTTTTTAATGATCCCAATGTGCTGTCTAACAAGTGTCAATTAACTGTTAAATTTAACAGGTTGTCAGAAGGTATTAATGTAAAAAAAAGTTCAATCAAGGGACTGATTTCTGCTCATTTACAGTCTCTAGTACTCCTTGTGGGGATGAATTATCTTTGGAAGATATGATAACACCCAAAAGAGCAATGAGATGATCCTAATTGCTTTTTCAGTTCCCATTAAGGAGATACACTAATTATTTCTTCTGGTCATTGTGACAAAAATTTCTAACAAAAGCAACTTAAGGAAAGAGAAGAGTATAATGAATCATGGTTTAAGGTACAATCCATCATGGCATGGAAGTCATGGCAATAGCAACAGCTATTGATAGATCATAAGGAACATGGGACATCTGATCACATTGTGTCTTGTGTTCAAAGCCACTGAAATTTTCAAAGCATAAGCTGAATGCACCCAGATTCTTTGCCAGAACATAACACAAATGGCCTCAATCCATATTTCCAAAAAATGTTCTTGTTCCTTTCTGAAACATGAAAAAATTATTGTCTTCAGTTCTATTAAGATCTGTTTACAGTTGTCTAGAAGCTTTTTGGCCTAAGGCTCTAAACTCTTCTACATTTCTTCCAAACTAGTTCAAATGGTCCATGAATCTATGGTCAGCCCTCTCATAGTAATGACTTCATTTCATTTTTTCTTTTCTTTACTTCCCTTTCCCTCCCTCCCTCCCTCCCTCCCCCTCCCTCCCTCCTTCCCTCCTTTCTTTCTTTCTCTCTCTCTCTCTCTCTCTCTCTCTCTTTCTTTGCTTCCTTCCTTCATCATGATGATAGAGGCCTGGCTAGTGAAGCTGTCACTGAGGTGGCAGGTGCATGAGGTACCTGGTCACATGCAGTCAGGAAGCAGTGAGAGACGAGGATGGTTCTCAATACACTTTATCCTTTTCATTCATTCTGGTACCCTATACCCTGGTGTGATGCTGCCCAGGTTCAGGCAGGGCCATCCCTCTTCACTTAAACATTGCTGGAAACACACTCATAAAACTGCCCAGAGATTTGTACAACCAACCTGACAATGCAGATTGACCAGCACAATGGAACAATCAATTTACTTGGCTGTTTATTGCTGTTATTTCATTCAATCATTTTTTTAGTGATATACCTGTGGCAAATATGCACCATTCCTACATACAAAAGATTAACACAAAAATAAGGTTTGTTTTATGTTCTGATGGTTCAATATTTGTTGATAAGATTAAATGTTTAAGTTAATAAAAATTCTAGTTCTACCAAGAAGGAAGTAATTTCACTTTTAATATTAAATCTTTCCATGATGCTGAGTGAAAAATTCCATCAATGTAAATTTGCTAAGATGAAACATATGTGTTTTTCATTTTTTCATAGCTCCTTTTAAGGATTTTTTGACTTGAAAATCATAGGACTATCAATGAAAATAATAATCATAAATTTTATGAAACCTATAGACTAGATAGGAAAAAGAGGTTGCAAAGTAATATGCTAATTAGTGATGAGGGTTATACATCATTAAATCATGTTTTATTTGGGATAATATCTTAGATCATTCTTTAACCTGTAATGCATTGCTACAAAGTATATGCAGCTATATTATAAGCTGCAAATCTATATAGTAGGATACAGTTTACAGTACTGAATGATGGAAGCTCTTATAACACAATGATAAATATTTATATAGTTAAACACATCTGAATATGGAAAATCTAGCTAAAAACTACACACCAGATTGGAAAGCATACCACTTTTATATTGAACTCACTATGAAATGGCCTTGCAAAAGTAGAAGTTGTCTGGGTGAGTCACCGAGCAAACACAAAGACATTGGGTGTTCCTGAATATGATTGTAAACTTTGTAAACATTGCATACTTTTTCTTTTCTTAGTGTCATTTTGGAGGGATCTTTCTTCAACCATATGGTGACCTGAGTATAGTGTGGTGCTTTAATTTATAGAATTTCCATATAATTAGCTTGTTGAAACCACATGCATGCTGTACAATTGTTAAACATTTTCTAAAATAATGGTAAAAATATGTACATTAAATATGTACCAGAGATATACTCACTGATGAACAGTATCAACTGGGATGCTCAGATCAACTGTGTTATTCTTTGCTCTTATTGACAGAACAATATATTATATATACATATACACAGATATATGTATATATAATCTCAAGAATAGGAAAAATGACAGAATTGGATATAATGGTCTTCTAGGTTCATTATTATCTTATGTGACAACTCTCATGAATGTTGCCTGTGATTGGCTGAAATGTTTTTGCACATGAGTGTTCTTGACTCAAGATGTACATGCTGACATAATGATAAAGGCTTTGAGGGATATTTAAAGAAACATTTTTTTTATTTATTGCCTTTGACACAAAGATTAGAGGATAATATTATTTAATCATAAGTGTGTAGAATTTTACATAATGAATGTAAATGATGTTTGGGCATTATATTAAAATGAATTATAGGTGTGTGTGTGTGTGTGTGTGTGTGTGTGTGTGTGTGTGTGTGTTTGTAGATATACATACAAAGAAGAGAGGAAAGTAATGCCATTGGGGAGACTGGGAGAGGACAGAGGAGTGTGACCTTGACTAGGCTCCTGTAGGCAGTGTCTGTCCTCAAAATGCCTAGTCATTATGGGACAAGACTTTTGCACTCTTCTCCTTCCCCCTCTTGGTTAAGTACATAGACAGAATAAGTATTGTGGAAATTAGCTCTATACCTCAGCTGATCTGTTTTGTTTTATGTTTTGTTTTGTTTTTTTGTTTTTTGCTTAGTTTGGATAAAGGTTTGTCTATCTTGTTGATTTCCTTTTTTCTCCATTTTTTATTTAAATTAGAAACAAGATTGTTTTACATGTCAATCCCAGTTTCCTCTCCCTCTCCTCCTCCCCTGTCCCCCACTAACACACTATATATCCCATACCTTTTCTGCTGCCCAGGAGAATGAAGCCTTCCATATAGCCACTTTGGATGTCAGTATGGAGGTTTCTTGGGAAAATGGGAATCAGTCTACCACAAGATCCAGCAATTCCTCTCTTAGCAGCATTATTTGTAATAGCAAGAGCATGGAAGCAATCTAGATGCCCCTCAACTGAAGAATGGATACAGAAAATGTGGTACATTTACACAATGGATACCTACTCAGCTGATCTGTTTTTATCATCTGTTCTCACATTTAGAATATTCCATCCAGTGTTCCATGAACAAATATTTATCCTGAAAGAATGAATAAACTGTATATCAAACTGAAGAGTTTAAAATTGTCTATAAACCATGTATTTAAAATTGCATTCTGTATGGAAGATTACTCATTAGGGTATGCAACAAAATGAGAGAAAAGAGATAAATGTAAAAGAAAAGATACAGTTTTCTCAGGTTCTCACATGACTTGTAACAGCATTGAAAAGTGAAGTTGCAGTTCAAATTGTCTGACAACAAAGATACACAATCTTTCCTTATCCTCTGAATGCAAGAAGAGTCAATCAGTTTTTTATTAGTTTCTTGAGTACTTACTAGATGCCAGGTCTTTGCTAGGTTTGGGTGATATATTACTGAAAATGTGAAAAGATAAACAAATTAACTGATGAATGTGTGTGTGTGTGTGTGTGTGTGTGTGTGTGAGAGAGAGAGAGAGAGAGAGAGAGAGAGAGAGAGAGAGAGAGAGCAGAAGACAGACACATAATCTATTGGAAATAATTAGTGCTTTTCAAGAATCATAATAGTGACATATAATTATAAGCAAATGCTTTCAAATTAAAGGAAATTGACATTTAAGAATGAATAATAATTTGAGAGCAATATTGTGGGGTGTTGTGTGACTTGTCTTGCAGAGACATGAACAAATGCCTATTCATCCCAAATAGGGTACTAATGATGAACCAAAAACATTCTACCCAAGCTTAGCATGCTTACCTGATTAATTTATTGGGGTTCATTTGAGACCATAGTTGAGGAGTTTCTTCACAGGAGAATGGGTGCAGATGCTTTGTAAAAGAATGTTATGCAGCTTGGCAGTGGTGGTGCACACCTTTATTTTCAGCACTTTGGAGGCAAAGACTGGTGGATCTCTGTACGTTTGAGGCTAGCCTGGTCTACACAGCAAGTTCCAGGACATGCTCCAAAGCTACAGAGAAACCCTGTCTTGTAAAAAATGTGTTATGAGTATTTAATGTTATTTATAACATGGATGGTACTTGTTATGCATGAGAGAGTTAAAAGTTATCTTGATGGAGAGATGGACGGGAATCATGGATTAAGTGGCAGAAACATACAGTGGATTAATTATGTTCATATTTCTTTTTTTAAACTAGATTTATTTATTTATTTTACATTCTGACTGCAGCTTCCCCTCCCTCCTCACCTCGAATTTCATTCGCTCACTTCCTCCCTGCCTCCTCCATCCACTCCTCCTCTGTTTCTGTTCAGAAGGGGCAGCCTCCTATGTTTATCGACGAAGCATGACACATCAAATTGCTGTAAGACTAAGAAACTCTACCTGCAGCAAGGATAGACAAGGCAACTCAATATGAGGAATAGGGTCCCCAAACCAGCCAAAGCATTAGAGACAGACCCTGATCCCACTTCTAGGAGTCCCCATAAGTAGACAAAACTACACAACTGTCAGATATATCAGGGGACCCACATTGTTATCATGCAAGCCACCTTGTCAACTCAGACTCTATGATCCTCCATGACTCCAGGCCAGTTGTCTTTGTGTGTTGTCTTGTGATGTCTTTAACTATTCTAACTTGCAAATTCCTTCTTCCTTCTCTTTGGAGGGGGAAGAGTGCTCCCCTAATGTGCTTGGCCTAATGTTTTGCTCTGTGTCTCTGCATCTGTTTCAATCAGTTATTGAATGTAGGCTCTCTGATGACAATTAGGGTAGTCATGGTTGTCTTTCTGGGTCTGAGTTACTTCACTCAGATTGAATTTTTCTAGTTCCATCCATTTGTTCTCAAATTTCATATCATTTTTTAACAGATGAATAATATTGTGCAAATATCTTATTTTCCTTATCTTTTCTTCAATTGAGGGACATCTTATTGTCTTCAGGTTCTGGCTTTATGCCAATAACTGCTGTGAGCATAATTGATGAAGTGTCCTTGTGGTATGATTTACTGTATCTAGGTTGAGGTCTTTGATGCATTTCAACTTGGGTTTTGAGCAGGGTGATAAATATGGGGTTTGGATTTGTTTGCATTCTTCTACAGGCAAATGTCCTGTTATACCAGCACCATTTGCTGAAGATGTTTACTTTTTCCCATTACATAATTTTGGCTTCTTTGTCAAAAATCAGGCGTTCATAGGTGTGTGGATTTACATGTGAATCTTTGATTCTATTCTATTCATCTGCTAGTCTGTTTTTATGTTGATACCAAGCTGTTTTTATTACTATAGTTCTATAGTAGAGCTTGGTGATATACTACCTCTGGAAGTTATTTTATTGTAGGATTGTTTTAGCTATCTTGAGTTTTTTGTTTTTCCATATGAAGTTGTGTATTGTTCTTTCAAGGTCTGTAAAAAATTGCTCTAGAATTTTGGTGGGTATTACATTCCATTTGTAGATTGCCTTGGTAAGATTGCTATTTTTACTATGTTAACCCTACGGATCAGTGATAATGGGAGATCTTTCCATTTCTGATATCATTTCCAATGTGTTTCTTCAAAGACTTGAAGAATTTGGAGAGTTAGGGAAAATATATATTTTAAGAGTTGTTGATAGATGGTAGAAAACTTGTTGAGAAAATACACGACTGCTTGGGGTTAATTAATTGATTTAAGTTTTCAAGCATTTATTAATAACAATGGTTTACATATAAAAAGAAAACACTTCTCTCTGTTAATAAGGAAAGAAGTGTCCTGAAATGAAGTTTTACTCAAAACATAGGTTTACTGTATGCTTGAAAGGTGTTGATGTTTTTGTGACAACTGAATGCCATTTTGTTTCTTCTTTGCTACATCCAAAATATAGAATAATATAAATATCAAAGGACTTTAATGAAAGTCCTCTGTACATCAGTGATCAAAGATAAGGCATTTTAAATAATACTGAGACAATTATTAGTACCTCAATATGCCTCATCTGCTTAAGTTCTGCTGAACTATATTTAGTTTGTGCCACAGATGAGTATTTTATGAACTTCTAACAAGTCCTTAACAGAGAGCTGAAATTGTATAGGTTGTAGTGATTTATTCTTAAAGGAGATTTAAAGGTTGTAAGTATATTTACAATTGTATTGTGAGCAAATATTTAGAGTAGTAGTCATTGTTTATTTTCCTTTTTTTAGTTGACCTTTTATTGAATATTCCCAGAGACATTTTTTTTATGCAAGCCCTACTCTTTTATCTTTTTTTATGAGACTGATTTTAAAAAGTAACAGTGTTTTGTTAATGACAGAGTGTATTGTTGATTGGGAGGTGTCCAACTGTTAAATATCCACACACCAAAGAGCTCTGATTTAATGTATAAGAATTTCTTAATGGTATTAAATTTTTGATATATTTCTTTATCGTATTGTGTTTTCTCTTATTTTCAAAATTCTACCTCTGACAGGTGAAATAAATAAGGATGTTTAAGTCCTGGTCTGCTGTTTTTATTCTTGGATTCATCTTCCTGGAGTCTGAAGGGAGACCAACAAAAGAATCAGGATATGGCATTAAATCCTATCAACCTCTTACGAGATTACGACACAAGGTATGGTTGAGTTGTTAGTCTATTTAAGTGCCATCTAGTCTCTGTGAACTGAGATTAGACATGAGTTTACTATTTATTTAGGGATATTTGTTTCCAAACATGCTTTCAATAATGTTTATTTTATAAAATAATGAAGCTTTAAAAATGAGAAATATCAGCAACTAAAAAATTACAGTTTGGTGAGTGAAATACTGTCTTGATGATGAATAGATGTAGTATGGTTATAAAACATACTGCAATAGGTAGGAGCTGGGGAGAGAGAGTAATGGTTATGAGTATATATGGTTGCTGCAAAGAACAGGAGTTTGGTTCACAGTTTATCTGGCATCTCACAGCCACTTTTCACTCCAGCTCCAGGGGATCTAGCATCCTCTTCTGTATTCTATGGCAGTTGCACAAAGAGTTAAGTCTGAGTCAGACAGTTAATTTCTATTATCTTCATACATAACTTAAAGTGTCTTAAAGTGAAAACAAAGTATTACTTTCTATAAATCTCTATAAATCTCTCTCTCTCTCTCTCTATATATATATATATATATCAAAATTCAGTTTGAATAGAAAGTACGGACATTTTCATAATCATTTTAGGTTCCTTAACATAAAAAGAGAAATGTTTTGGGGCAAATACTTTTTCATGTTCAACTTCTTCAAGATCAAAATATACAAGTTTATCTTATGATGTCACATATCTAGTAAATATCAATTCTGTGCTGTTTCTTTCCTTTAAAATGTATGTTTTGAGGACAGAAACCATATACATGCCTTTCCTGGTATTGTGTGCACATGAGACATTGTTATAGTAAATATTTGGTAGAGAATTGATGGATAAGGTGATTAATTATATCTTGTTTGTTTTCTGCAAAATACAAGATAACAGAATTGTGCATCAGTGTTAACATGTATGAGAATGTTTTTCAGTTAAATTTACATGTTAAAATATCAACATTCTTATCTATACAACTTAACCTACTTTAAAAGAAAATATATAATTGAATTAAATAAGCTTGAGAAGAACATACATGCTCCAAGCATTTTTACATTTTAATATTTTTATTGTATGTCTATTTATACATCGGTAGAAATGATATTTGATTATTGGTATTAAAAACAGGGCATACATTGTCATGAAAAGACATCACTTTTAAGCAGTTTTGTTCAGCTCTAAGATTAAGCTAGATATAAAAGGTACCTAGTGAGGGTTTTTATATGTGTAAACCTGTATGTGCTCATTTGAGGTGTGTGTGTGTGTGTAAGTGGTTATTTAAAAGAGTGAGAAAAAGTGAAGTGATCAACAGGCAAACTGGGAAGTAAGACAGCAGTTAACATGTTTTCATGGAGTCTACTTCAGTGCCTGCCTCTAGGTTCCAGTCCTGGATTCCCATCCTGAGTCTCCACAATTTGCAATGTACAATTGATCTTGGTCTTGTTGTTTATCATAGTAAAGAACGCAAACTAAAACAACCTATGCATTCAGGACATTTTGAAACAAACAATAAATGGACTAATTTGTCAGATCATATTTAAATGTTACAGATATAAACAAATGCATACATATTTCATCATCTCCAGCTGTATGTATCAAAAATGTGATTAAAATTCATGTCTGTATCTTGAAGTTAAAATGAGTAACAATAAACTTGCCATACTAATTATAAAAATCTTAGTTATACTCTACAAATATATGTCTTAGGGAGAGCTGATTGTGTCTTTTACTAATGTGTTTATCCCACTACATTTATGTAACATCATCTGAGGCAATTCATTAGCACTCAGGAACTATAAAACGCAATCACTAAATCCAAACCCCACAAAGTTGTGATTTTATTTTTTTATGTTTTAAAACTTTGACATGGTGTACTCTTGCACAAGCCACATTCCTACACATTTTCATTTAATCATGGTATAGTCTGGGACACAGGACTGCACTTCCTGCTTTTATCAGTCATATTATTATAATTCAGAGAGGTGAATTGAAGGAGATTTTCTGAGAGCAAGGTAATGCAGCAGCCATCATCAAGTTAGAAGGAAAAGTCAGAAGTTAGGATAGAGGATGGGTGGATGGACCCTAAAATTAAAGACAATGATCATAAATCAGCATGACACTGACCTGGGAGAAATGTCTGATTTTTAGACTGTTGTCCCTGCTCCCCCACAAACAAATAACTGTAATTTCACATTGTTTTCTGAAGTGACTGTGTACACATGGTGGTGGTAACCTAGTTCTAGGGCAGCTTTCCAGCAGAGTCTCACTAGGAGAAATAGAAATAACCTGGGATATGGCTTTGTTATCAAAAATCTGCACCATAGGCAGAGTTAAATAATGATAGACTACCATGTGCATTGTGAAGAATTTCTAAATTTTGAGACACTGGTATCATTTGAGAATTAGTGAAGTTGGAGTACTATACAGGTTTAACTGTGTCACCAGATATTTATCAATACATAGCTGCCACTCCACTTGATTCTCTGTGTTAGATCCTTTAATTTTCTTATTACCTCTATTCTTTATTTCATATTATTAATGTAATTCTATATGTTTGATCCTTCAAATTAATGGACCTTTGCAGGGAAGAAATGGAATCATTGCTATTTTATAGATAAGGGAATATGATTTCATGGATGTTTCGAATCTGTTTATTGTAATGTCACCCTAAATTACATATTAGGATTCAAGATAGAGTCTAAATGATTTGATATAGATTTTAAACATTAGTGTTTTCATAGGCATTTGAATTCTGTGCTATGTGATTATAATTTATTGTCCTTGTGGTCCTTGAAAAAGTGGAATTAAAGTTTTGTATGTTTATTCCTTTTTAATGTGTAAGTGTTTTGGCTGCATGTATGTTTATCACTTGCCTGTGTGTCTGTAGAGGTCAGAAGAGGGCATTGAAACCCCCAGAACTGGAATCACAGATTGTTATAAGTCACTTTGTAGGCACTGGGAATAAAATCTGAGTTTTCCATGAGAGAAACTAGCCACTTTATCTCCTGAAATGTCTCTACAGCCCCCGAATAGATGATCTCTTTGTGGTTAGGTATTTTGCTGTCTTTTCCCTTCTTTACTAGGTAATTCATTCCTCTACCTCTTCATTTTTTCCTTGCTTTTCTTTCCTCACACTGCCCAAGTCTCCTTGCATGGTCAGCATCTGCATTACAATGTCTAGCTGTATGATAATGTTGAGATGCTAGATGCAGCTGAAGACTGCTTCAAATACATTTGAATGTCTTCTGGGCCTCTGGTTGGCCTCCAGTTTCATTACTACTTCTTTAAACTAATCTCCTTAGTAAATTTCTCATTTTCAGTGTCATGATAGTTTACAATTTCCACAACAACCTTGAAACTTTCTAAACAATCCAGCAGGAAGAGGAGGACAGAATCATTGGAGACACATTGGTCCTCTCCTAGAAATGTTAGAAATATTCAACACTTAACAATCCTTTGGTCTTTCCATCTCATGAAAGCATATGACTCTTTAACCTTCTGGTAGTGTGCAGGAAAGAACTCCCAGTTCTGTTCTTTTTTCAACCACTGAATAAAGTCTTATCTCCTTGCTTAATATCCTCTCTGTGACCACATAACCTCTTCTAGCATGTTAAAGAAAGAAACTTGTCATGGAGAAAATAGAGAAACATTGTGAGAAAATAGAGAAACACCTGTCTTGCCTCTTCTCTACCTATAGTGCTAACAACACTGCCCCTGTATTGGCTGATGGAAGACTGTGTTTCCTAACAGTGAGTTAGGAACAGAGGTACATGAAACATAATTATCTGAATACTTTGTAATACCTGAAAAATCTCCCAGAGTTTCCCTTTCCCCTATAGCATGATAAATGTTAACCATTTAAATTTCCAGTTTGTCCAAAAAATGATGAATAATATGTTCTGATAGTTTAGGGTATCATAGAACAAGGAATGGAGGCAAGCTTTTTATTATGTTAAATTGTTAAATTTGGGGTTTGTTTGTTATTTTACTGAGCTCATAGTTTCTTTCCACAGATAAAGACAAACATAGCACTCCTCCCTATCCATTTTTTTTCCTGTTTATTTGGCTCCTTGTTTCATTTTCATTTTTGACTTTTTCTCATCTCCACTTTTTCTTTATTTCTCCCCCACATTACCAATTGCTTAGATATAATATCTCTGAACAAGTTATCTTCTTCTTTGTATATCCTGTAGTACTTATTGTACTGGCATTTCCAGATATTAACAGGCACTTTGCTTGTCTGACTGTAAATCATCCTTGAATCAACATTTGTGTTGCCTCTTCTCTACCTATAGTGCTAACAGCACTGCCCCTCTATTGGCTGATGGAAGACTGTATGAAGACAGTAGTATTTTTTGAGTGTCTCTAATGGGACCACTTAAAGTCTTTTAAGTGTCTGTATCTCTCCTTGACCAGAGTGTCTTGTCCAGTTAACCTGGCAAATTGAAGTTGATCTATATTTTATTTTTCCCCCTGAAGTCAAAGTGCTTCATTGTGAGAATCACAGATAATGAAGTAAAGTGTGTGAAATTTAATCATTCTTGAGAGTGTCACTGTTCACAATGATACTGTGTCATTCAAAGAGCTGATTTGTGAGCTATGATATTTTTCTTTTGCTTTTGTGCTAACACTGATAGATGTGACCCTGATTGAAAGTAGCAGGAGAGAAGTAAAGGGGAAAAAGATAAACACTAAGGAACAGACCTCAGAATCCCACTGCTGAAAAGCATGGACCTCTAAACAAACCAAGACCAGTATTTCCTAACAGACTGGAGGCAAGTCTTAGCAATTACCTTGCAGCTCACAGAGATTACTAAGATGATAATAGAGTTTTTGTGAGGTCAGGAAACAATTTAGACCAAACCTTTATAGAAAATCTGGGGACAGGGCTGAGAGGAGTGAAAAATATACTGTGAAGAATTAGTTAATGAAAGTTAAGGTGTCTATTAGTCAAAATGTATAGGTAAATTTATTCAATGCATGTCAAAATGGGTAAATATTATTTTTTCTGTTTTTGAATTTAAATTAGAAACAAGCTTGTTTTACATGTCAATCCTAGTTCCCTCTCCCTCTCCTCCTCCCCCGCCTCCCACTAACCACCCAAGGAGGGTGAGGCCTTCCATGGGGATCTTCAAAGTCTGTCATATCATTTGGAGCAGGGCCTAGGCCCTCCCCTGTGTGTCTAGGCTGAGAGAGTATCCCTCTATGTGGAATGGGCTCCTTGAAAAGGAGAAAGGGACAAGATCTCCTGAGAAAATTGGGAGCATGGGGGGAAGAGAGTGGGAGCTAGAAGAAAGGGGAGAAGAGGGAGGGAGAGGAGGACATGAGGGAGCAGGAAGGTTGAGTTGGGGGAAGAATAGAGGAGAGCAAGGTAAGAGATACCATAATAGAGGTAGCCATCATAGGTTTAAAGAGAAATCTGGCACTAGGGAAATATCCAGAGATCTACAAGGATGACACCAACTAAGAATCTAAGCGGTAGTGGAGAGGCTAAAAATGCTCTTCCCCAATAACGAGATTGATGACTACCTTTTATGCCATCCTAGAGCCATCATCCAGTAGTTGATAGAAGCAGAAGCAGACATCCACAGCTAAACACTGAACTGAACTCCTGCAATCAAGTTTTAGAGAAGGATGAATGATGAGCAAAGGGGTAAAGACCAGGCTGGTGAAACCCACCGAAACAGCAAACCTGAACAAAGGGGAGCTCAGGGACCCTGGACTGACATCTGGGAACCAGCATAGGACTGATACAGACCCCCTGAATGTTGGTGTCAGTGAGGAGGCCTTGGCAATCTATGGGACCTCTGGTAGTAGATTAGTATTTATCCCTAGCATACGAGTGGACTAAGGGTGAATATTATTAAATCTTACATTTGTTTCAGATAAACACCTTGCATTTGCAAAATAAAGTTTTTATCATTGCTTCCCTGCCCCTTGGAAATCAGTCCCAGTTTCACCTAGTGCCTCCCCTACTCAGTTTTCTGGTTGTGCAAGAATTGTTTTGGGTTATACAACCAAAGAAGAGCAATAATTCAACAATCTTTACAAATAGCATCCCAGTTTCAACTAGTGCCTCCCCTACTCAATCTTCTGGTTGGGCAAGAATTGTGTCTTGAGCTATACACCCAATGTAGAGCAATAATTCAACAATATTTACTGATAGAAACAGTAAGTCTAAGAAATACTATGGGATTTCAATTTTTTTTTTTACACAGAACAAGAAGGTTGTCATGAGTTCTAGGCCAGCCTGGGGTATAAAGTGATTTTCAGGCCACCTTAAGTTGCAGTGTGATAACCTTTCTTAAATTCAAAAACAAAAAAAAAAAAAACATTTTCCCTTAATTTAAGAGACTGTGCCAACACTTGCTGAGCTAAGAGTTTTGCAAAAGTTTTAGTCATGCAAGATGAATACTTCTGGAGAATTGATGTATGATATGCTGGATACAGCCAACAGTAATGCATTTCTATTTATTTTTGAGAGGATAGATCTAAAGAATTCTCACCATACACGTATACACAGAAAAATAATAAATATGTGAGAAACAGTATCTTTACTAGCTTATGTATGTTTGTTGGGATATCTAGTTGTGGTCCTCAAGTGTACAAAAGGTTTGTCAAACATGTCAATAAAAATGAAAAAGAACATAAGAAATAGAAACCCTTTCAGAAATGTGTTGTGCTTGGATTACTGATAGATTTAGACACTTTCTGAATTTGGTTATTCTCATGTTAAAAGACTAAAAGGTATGTTATAATGGTGTAACTGCTGACAAAGTAGAATTCTTTTGAGACAAAGAACATGCTTATGTTCACAGCAATAGGCAGAGTGTCAACATTTGGACTGTATGATGATTAGGTTGCTTGAACTTGGTAAAAGGTAATGTTCTCCTAAGAAACATTTCAAGGCTTTTAACAGATACCCACAGTGATGTTATGTCAGATCCAGAATGGGAAATGAATGATTATTAAGGATAATGTTAAAGGAAACTCGTGCCACTCATCAAGTTCTTCAACACAGTCATGAAGTTTCAATCAGTTAGCATTGTAGTATCTTCAAAATAGCTATGGTTATTTACTGGGAATATCTTCTAATCAAGAACATACCTGAACAGGTAGCCTGGATTAAATAATGGTCAGTCCATGGTTCAGTTGCTAAGTTCCAAGTCATGTTTGGATTGTTTTCCAACATATATTGCAACACACAGCAAGCCAAAAACTAACACTAAGTACATCTATTTAAACTTAAGTACAGTGTGGGCAAAGTAGACTGAAAAACCAGATGAGTGCCTACAGCTTCATTCCTCCTTATACCCAGTGAAAATCCTCTAAATCTTTAAGAAAATAATGCTGTATTAAGTTTTAGAAATGATGTTTATTATTTCTAACCAAAGGTTAGCTGTTCCTCCAGAGAAAATTGTTTGGCATTTAATGGCCAAAATCAATTTGCTTAGCCAAAACAAGCACAAACAGACAAACATGTCTGGAGTATGAAATGCTCAAGCAAAGGCTCTCTGACAGAAGATTGCGTGTTGTTCCTTGGGAATGAACTCTCAAGGCAGTAAATGGTTTGCAGAGTGATGCTCCTCCTACCTCTGTGATCTCACTCAGAATATGTTTCTCAAAGCTTTAAAAATATCTATTGACTTGAAAATGTGTGTTATTCATCTTGGCATTCAACAATTAAAAATAAAAAAGTTGTGATGAATTATCATGCTATTTATTTCCGATTAGTACTAAGCTAAAAATACAGCCAGAGAAAATCAAGTATGTGCACATTAAAATTAAACTTGCTCGTCAGGATTCCACATATTCCATTATATATAAGTTTGGGCACATATAATCTTGTTCCACACAAATATGTAGTTTTCTAAAGACCTGAGTCACAATGCTATTTCTTACACACACACACATTGACTGTGTGTGTGTGTAGGTGTGTATTAGTGTGCACATTTTATTACCTTTTTTCTCCTTTGAGAACACTCATTGACCAAAGATCACCAGTGTATTAAGACATGAGTGTTGTAAAATACAGTATCATTGTTTTCTTTTTTTCTTAATATTATTGTTTTATCATCAGAGCTAATTGTAATGTTTTTGCATGTGGGAAAAATAGTGCAATATCATATTGGTTCTGACTCATCTGAATCTATATTGATTGATCACATTTTAGCAATACATGTGTAGAAAGCAAAAGAGAGATGTGTTTTTAGTTAGCCAATTTCCATGCAGATATTTTAAGTGTGTGTGTGTGTGTGTGTGTGTGTGTGTGTATACATAATATATGAAAGAAGGTTCATGATGTGGAACAAGTAGAGATACACTCATCTGATATTTAAAATTAATATAGTTTCAAGTTGGCATTTGCAGTCATTAATATGCAAATGAACTATATATTATTTCCAGCATCTTTATTTCTTAAAAATTTTCATTGTCAATTCAATTAGGAAAGTTCTATGTTACAAATGAGGAGAAATTTCAACTTAAGAGCTTGATATTCAGTATGATTAAGTGATTAAAAACTTTGTAGCATATAAATAATTAAAAAAAACAGTGTTATTTTTACTTACTGCTATTCTTTAGGGTTGAGCTTTTCTGTTTAGAGAGCTATAATAATATTTAGAAAGCATGTTGTCTACAAACATAAGCATATATACATATTTACACACACAAACAGTGACACACTGCAGATAGCATGTGAGGACTGAGCACTCACACTCTTTGTTGAAAGTGACACAGGGCGCTACTGTAACATGAAACTCCTGCTTCTCACCTTCCTGTTGTGCCCAGTACTCTAGCCTCAAGAAAATACTTTCATGCATTCTTTTACCAATGAAAAGCGCATTTTCTTATTAGTGCAACACATTTATTAAGTGCCTTGTATATGAATAGCATTGAATAGAAGATTCCATATTGAATTCTCTGGAATACACCATAATTCATCATATGACTGTTAGTGAAATTAGCATCTCACATGAATTGACTGAAAACATGATTCAATGAAATTATGATTCAATATGTATTGAAATATATAATAAGGCAAGTGTCTCTTAGGGAGAGCTAGGACAAAGTTTGCTTAAAAGTAAGCTGTCTACAGGAAAATAAATGAGGCAATTAACTGTGTAAACAGGCTTAGATTAAAGGTGTTGAGTTTAAGGATTCAGACTGAGAATGTATTTATCAGCTAGTTGGATTAACCACAGGACCCTCTACACAGATGGAGCTGTGAGCCATTATGATAGAGATGTCTAATAATGTCTATATTTTTAAATGGAAATTTATTTATTTTTTTATAAAATACATCAGAATTTTATCGCTTGGAGAATACAGCATATGAAATCACAAGAACATCAAAATGAAAAGTCACTAGGCTTCAAACACAGAATACATTTCTAGATGCAGTAAAATATTAATTAACCTGAAGTCTACATCAGAAAGAAAAAGGTATGGAAATATACCTAAATTGTTTACTTGAGAAGCATACACTTAAAACAAAGTAAGAGAATGTTCCAGTACAAATTTAAAAAGCCAACAATGACTACCATATATATATATACATATATACACATTTATATTTATATAAATATAAATATATACACATTTATATTTATATAAAAAGACCAATAATGGCAGTATGTTATGCATCAATAGCAGGAACAGCTTTTCCAGGTTCTGCAGTCATTTAAACAAAATTGTAGAGACATCTAGCACTCTCCATTAAAAAAAAAAAGTAAAAAACAAAATCCCAGAAAAACAGCACAGTTCTGTTACTCTTGTGGTACCTGGCACCATTGTTTTTTAAATTAGCTTCTCAATCATTATCTGGAAGGAAACTATTCTGAGCAATATCATTAAAAACAGCTCTGATAAAGTGTGGTCACTACTATGTATCTATCATAAAGCAGGTCCACATATGAGTGAGTCCATATCATGTTTGTCTTTTTGTGATTGGGTTACCTCACTCAGAATGGTTTCTTTGAGTTCCATCCATTTTCCTGCAAATTTCAAGATTCCATTGTTTTTTTCTGCTGAGTAGTACTCCATTGTGTAAATGTACCACATTTTCTGTATCCATTCTTCACCTGAGGGGCATCTAGGCTGCTTCTAGTTTCTGGATATTACAAATAATGGTGCTATGATCATGGTTGAACAGATGTCCTTGTTATATGAATGTGCTTCATTTGGGTATATGTCTAGAAGTGGAATTGCTGGATCTTGTGGTAGACTCATTGTCATTTTCTTGAGGAGTCACCATACTGATTTCCAAAGTGGCTGTACAAGTTGGTACTCCCACCAGCAGTGGAGGAGTGTTCCTCTTTCTCTGCATCTTCTCCAGCATAAACTGTCATTGTTATTTTTGATTTTAGCCATTCTAACAGGAGTAAGATGGTATCTCAGAGCTGTTTTGATTTGCATTTCCCTGATGGCCAAGGATATTGAACACTTTCTTAGATGACTTTCAGCCATTTTAGATTCCTCTACTGAGAATTGTCTATTTAGTTCTGTACCCCATTTTTTAATTGGATTGTTTGGTGTTTTCAAGAATAGCTTCCTGAGTTCTTTTTATATTTTGGAGATCAGCCCTTTGTCAGATGTGGGGTTGGTGAATATCTTTTCCCAGTCTGTGGGCTGTTGTTTTGTCTTGCTGACTATGTCCTTTGCCTTACAGAAGCTTCTCAGTTTCAGGAGGTCCCATTTATTAATTGTTGATTTCAGTGTCTGTGCTACTGGTGTTATGTTAAGGAAGCAGTCTCCTATCCAATTAATTCAAGGGTATTTCCCACTTTATCTTCTAGTGTGTTCAGTGTGGCTGGGTTTTTGTTCAGGGCAAAAGGCTTGGGTCTATCTGTAGTCTTCTACATGTTTGCATCCAGTTATGCCAATACCATTTGCTGAAGATGTTCTCTTTGTTCCAGCGTATATATTTGGATTGTTTGTCAAAATCAGGTGTTCGTAGATGTGTGGGTTAATTTCAGGGTTTTCAACTCTATTCCATGGGTCTACCTGTCTATTTTTGTGCCAATACCAATCTGTTTTCAGGACTATAGCTCTGTAATAGAGCTTAAAGTTATGGATGGGGATGCCTCCAGAAGTTCCTCTATTGTACAGGGTTGTTTTGGCTATCCTGGGTCTTTTGTTTCTCCATATAAAGTTGAGAATTGTTCTTTCAAGGTCAGTGAAGAAATGTGTTGGGATTTTGATGGGGATTGCATTGAATCTGTAGATTGCTTTCGGCAAGATTGCCATTTTTACTATGTTGATCCTGCCTATCCAAGAGCATGGGAGATCTTCCCATTTTCTGTATCTTCTTTAATTTCTTTCTTCAGAGACTCAAAATTCCTATGGTACAGATCTTTCACATTTTTGGTTAGTGTTACTCCAAGGTATTTTATGTTGTTTGTGGCAATTGTAAAGGGTGATACTTCTCTGATTTCTTTCTCCACCAATGTGTCATCCATATATAGTAGGGCTACAGATTTTTTTGAGTTTATCTTGTATCCTGCCACTTTGCTGAAGGTGTTTATCAGCTGTAGGAGTTTCCTGGTTGAGTTTTTTGGGTCATTTATGTAGACTATCATATCAACTGCAAATAGTGAGAGTTTGACTTGTTCCTTTCTGATTTGTATTCCCTTGATCTCCTTTTGTTGTCTTATTTCTCTAGCTAGAACTTCAAGGACAATATTGAAGAGGTATGGAGAGAGTGGACAGCCTTGTCTTGACACTGATTTTAGAGGAATTGGATTGAGTTTCTCTCCATTTAATTTGATGTTGGCTGTTGGCTTGCTGTATATTGCTTTTATTATGTTGAGGTATGTTCCTGTTATCCCTGATTTCTCCAGGACATTTTTCATGAAGGGATGTTGGATTTTGTCAAAGGATTTTTCAGCATCTAGTGAGATGATCATGTGATTTTTTTCCTCAGTCTGTTTATATGGTGTATTACATTGATGCATTTTTGTATGTTGAACCATCCTTGCTTCCCTGGGATGAAGCCTACTTGGTTGGGATGCATGATTTCTCTGATGTGTTCTTGGATTTGATTTGCCAATATTTTATTGAGAATTTTTGAGTCAATGTTCATGAGGGATATTGGTCTGTAGTACTCTTTCTTAGTTGTGTCTTTGTGTGACTCTGGTATCAAGGTTACTGTGGCCTCATAAAAAAGTTTGGTAATGACCCTTCTGCTTGTATTGTGTGGAATACTTTGAGGAGAACTGGTATTAGCTGTACTTTGAATTTCTGGTAGAATGCTGCACTGAAGCCATCTGGCCCTGGGCTTTTTTTGGTTGGGAGACTTCTAATGACTGCTTCAATATCATTAGAGGTTATAGGTCTATTTAAGTTGCTTATCTGTTCTTGATTTAATTTTGGAAAGTGAAATCTGTCCAGAAAATTATCCATTTCCTTTAGATTTTCAAATTTTGAGGAATATAGGTTTTCAAAATATGACCTGATGATTCTCTGGATTTCCTCTGTGTCTGTTGTTATGACCCCCTTTTCATTCCTGATTTTATTAATTTGCATGTTCACTCTTTGTTGTTTGGTAAGTTGGGATAAAGTTTTGTCTATCTTGTTGATTTTCTAGAAGAACCAACTTTTTGTTATGTATGTTGATTCTTTGTATTGTTCTCCTAGTTTCCATTTTATTGATTTCAGTCCTCAATTTGATTATTTCCTGGCATCTGCTCCTCCAGGGTGTATTGGCTTCTTTGTTTTCTAAAGCTTTCAGTTGTGCTGTTAATTCTCTAGTGTGATTATTCTCCTGTTTCTTCATGTGGGCATTTAGCACTATGAACTTTCCTCTTAGCACTGCTTTCAGAGTATCCCATAGGTTTGGATATTTTGTGTCCGCATTCTCATTGAATTATAGGAAATCTTTAATTTCTTTTTTTATTTCTTCCTGGACCCCTGAATTGAGCAATTGGGTGTTACTTAATTTCCATGTGTTTGTAGGTTTTCTCTAATTATTGTTGTTGTTGAATTCTAATTTTAAAGCATGGTGGTCTGATAAAACACAGGGGGTTATTTCAATTTTTTTGTACTTGTTGAGGTTTGCTATGTTGCCAAGTATGTGGTTGATTTTAGAGACGGTTCCATGTGTCGATGAGAAGAAGGTAAATTGTTTTGTATTTGGGTGGAATGTTCTATAGATATCTGTTAAGTCCAATTGTGCCATAACTTCTATTAGTTCTTTTGTTTCTTTGTTAAGTTTCTGTCTGGTGTTCCTGTCCAGTGGTGAGAGTGGGGTGTTGAAATCTCCCACTATAAGTGTGTGCTGTTTTATGTGTGATTTGAGTTTTAGTAAAGTTTCTTTTACAAACGTGGATGCCTTTGTATTTGTGGCATAAATGTTCAGAATAGAGACTTCATCCAGATGGATTTCTCCTGTGATGTGTAGGAAATGACCTTCTTCATCTCTTTTGACTGATTTTAGTTTAAAGTCCAATTTGTTGGATATTAGGATTGCTACCCCTGCTTGTTTCTTATGTCCATTTGATTGGATGATCTTTCCCCAACCTTTAATTCTTAGGTATCGTCTGTCTTTGAGGTTGAGGTGAGTTTCTTGTATGCAGCAGAAGGAGGGATTCTGTCTTCTTATCCATTCTGCTAATCTATGTCTTTTTATAGGGGAGTTAAGACCATTAATGTTGATGGATATTAATGACCATTGATTATTGTTCATTCTTCTTTGTTTTTGATTTGGTGATGGTGGCAAGATTATGTGTGGGATTCTATCCCTTTTTTCTTTTAACCGTTGATAAGTTGGGGTTATCTATTGCCTATGTTTTTCTGGTTGTAGTTAACTTCCCTGGGTTGTGGTTTACCTTCCAGTACTTTCTGCAGGGCTAGCTTGGTGGATACATATTTTTTGAATCTGGTTTTATCATGGAATATCTTTCTCCATCTATAATGATTGAAAGCTTTGCTGGGTATAGTAGTCTGGGCTGGCATCCATGGTCTCTTAGGTAGAATATTGATCCAGGACCTTATGGCTTTCAGAGTTTCAAAGGAAAAGTCAGGTGTGATTCTGATAGGTTTGCCTTTATATGTTACTTGACCTTTTTCCTTTGCTGCTCTTAATATTTTCTCTTTGTTGTGTATGCTTGGTGTTTTGATTATTATGTGTCGAGATGACCTTTTTTTTTGGACCAGTCTATTTGGCATTCTGTAGGCTTCTTGCATTTTCATTGGCATGTCTTTCTTTAGGTTGGGAAAGTTTTCTTCTATGATTTTGTTGAATATGTTTTCTGCACCTTTGAGTTGGATTACTTCATCTTCTTCTATACCTATTATTCTTAGGTTTGGCCTTTCCACAGTATCCCATATTTCTTGGATATTTTGTGTTAGGGATTTGTTGGACTTAAGATTTTCTTTGGTTGATGAATCTATTTCTGCTAGTGTGTCTTCACCTCCTGAGATTCTCTCTTCTATCTCTTGTATTCTTTTGGTTATGCTTACAACTGTAGTTCCTGATCATTTACCCAGCTTTTCTATTTCCAGCATTGCCTCAGATTGTGCTTTCTTTATTGTCTCTATTTCAGTTTTTAGGTCTTGAACTGTTTCTTGTATTTTTTGGTTTGCTTTGTATTCAATTTCTTTAAGGGATTTTCTCATGTCCTCTTTGAGGTCCTCTATCATTTTCCTGAAGATGTTTTTAAGGTCATTCTCTTCTGGTTCATCTGCATCGTGATGCTGAGTTCTTACTGGTGTATGGTTCCTAGTCTCCTGTGGTGTCATTCTGGGTTTTCTGTTGTAGGATGTGCATTTACCTTGTCCTCTTCTCATCCTTTCTTCTGGTGGGTGTAGCAAGTGTTTCTTGTTCTCCTGGTGTGTGTGGGACCACGGTTCCCTTCTGGTAGATGCAAACAGATCCAATACACTGATGACGTTCCTCTTCTCGTGGATGGAGGTGTCACTGTTACCCGGGTGTCGGCAATGTCCGGGCATGTGGGTTCCGGCCAGACCGGCAGTAGGAGGCAGAGCTGTCACCGGGCCTCAGGGTGTCTAACTCCGTATGGTCGCTTGTGTCAGATGACTCTGAGCAACAATGATGAACTGGAACCGGAAACAGTTCCTTGCCTACCTGGGCCGGCAGATGGAGGCCAGGCTGCCTCTGGGTGTTCGGTGTTTGTAACCTGCCACCGTGGAACTGGGTCTGGCAGGCCAAGTGTCTATTTTAATAGGCAGTCGGTGCAAAGTGTGCTCAGAAATCTTGGATGTATTATTTGTTTCTTTTTTCATTTGATCACAAGTTTTCATTAGTAATTGATTTTAATTATATGGGTCTTTGTAGGTTAATAGCAAAAATGATAAGACAGTACATAGACTCCCATGTGTTCACATTTCTGCATAGAGAGCCTTTGTCTGATATTCAGGCTGAAGAGCTGAGAGGTGAATTTCTTACACTCATCCAATGATGTTTGTTTGTTATCCAAAACTCACAGTGTGCAGAAAAATTCATTTGTGGCCTTGCTTTGAAACCATATGAAGCATTGATGAGTATGAGGTATCATAAATAGCATATTTCCATAGCCTAATTTTCTGCATTCTGCCTATTCACCCCTTTTACAAGATAACTTTTCTTTTCATATTTTTGCCTTCTATATAAATGGAACCACACAGCAACTGGGTTATACATATTGGCTTCTATCCTATAGTGCCATGCATTCAAGGTTCCTGAATAAATTTTTATGACTTCATGGTATATTTCTGCTTTAGAACTAAATAATGTCCCATGGCCTGTTTGCACATGTTTTATGTATATATTCACTTGCTGAGGGACACTTTGTTTGCTCCTTGCATAGTTTTTGAAGAAAGCTTCTGTGAATATCAGTCTGTATGTTTACATTTGCCTGTGGGTATAAATTTTCAGCATGATTGCTGGATCATATGTATGCATTTACCTTGAAAGAAATTGTCAAACTATATTTCAAAGTACTATCTACAGTGTAGTATAGTTCTGCTGTTCCCCACCTTTCCCATTGTTTGGGAATTCACTTATTCTACAGTTTTATTTTGTTACTTTGTTTAATGTTTATTTCCATAACAACAAACATTTAAAGTCTTTCCTCAGGCCAGTTTTTCCCATGGGTCTTGTTTGATGATGATATACAACCAGATTTTTGAGTATTTTGTAAGTGCTTTCTTTCTGTGAATGTAAAGAAGTCCTTTGGATAACATTTTTAGGTGCCGTTTATAGAAGTTTCTCAGATAATTTGACTTCTTTCCCTTAACAGTGTCTTTTATTTGGTGAATGCTATACATTTTAATAATGCACTAGCTCATTTTTTATGTTTAGCGTTATCATCTATTTTTGTGAAGTTTTTAAAGTGATTTCTTTTGTAAAGGTCTATTTTCAGGTTTTTGAAGCATTTTTTTGAAAGACTTGATGTCTGAGCCTAGATTCTATAACCTTAGTGTGTGTAGATTCCAGATTTAATGCTTTATCTCTGTGCACCATCAGAGTATTACTTGAGTTTCTTTATCCAAGATTTTGTATTTGTTTGTTAACAGTCATGTGTTTCAATGGTGAGGGTTCAGGCCTGAGGAGCTAAGCAAGTGCCAATGAACTGTAACCTTAATTAAGTACCTAATAACAATGAAAATAAGATTATGATAAACATAACTGACAAAATAAATATCAAGTGCCACTCAACAGGTGAATAAGTTACAGGAACAGCTGGGAAAACTTGACAATAGATTTAGAGCTTGATATCTCAATTAATACAAATGAAAACTTTCCTAATATGATAGTGCTTAAGTTAATTTTGTATGTTTGTTTGTTTGTTTTGCTTTGTAACTGCTTTAATATTCTTATATTATTAGATTATTTTTTACCTCAGGGAAATCTGGGTAACCAAAGAAACAATTATGTGAAATGTTTTCCACAAAATTCCAACACTTCTCTAAAATAAAATGTTATCAGGGCACACAGTCTGTTTAATAGAGAGAATAGTTTTCTACAGTAAATTTTAACTTCCTCAATTATTACGGTACGTGTTGTGCCGTCTTGTTCCTGAAAGAAAATGACCAGACAAAAACCACATTGAGAAGGAAGGGTTTGCTTCTGTGGATAGGATGGCGGCAAGAGCAGGAAGCAGGAGGTCTACAGCGAGGAAGCAGCAGCGATGTATGATTTCCCATGCTCACTGCTTTCTCTTCCTATTCAGTCATCACCCAGCACAGAAACGGTGTTGCCCACCATTAGGGGCATCTTCCCACTTCAATGAATCCAATTTGCATAATGCCTCACACACATGTCCCGAACTTGGTCTATTAGATGGCTGTAAACACATCAAAGCTAATTCCAATAAAAATCACTAATAGTGGAAAGCCATTTTAAATTATCTTTTTTAAAAAAATTAATTAATTTAGTAACAATCTAATTTTACATGTCAATGACTGTTCCCTCTCCCTCCCATCCTCCCATGCCCCTCCCAACGACCACCTCATCCACTCCCCAGGGAGTGTGAGTCCTTCCAAGGGGTTCATCAAAGTCAGTCACATCATTTGGGGGAGGGCCTAGGCCCTCTTCTGTGTATTTGGCCTGAGAGAGTATCCCTCCATCAGTAATGGGATCCCAAATACATTTGTGTACTAGGGATAAATGCTGGTTCCACTATCAGTGGTCCCATAGACTGCCCAGGCCTCCTAAGTGGCACCCACATTCAGAGGGCTTGGTTCTGTCCAATGCTGGTTCCCCAGCTTTACCACTGGGGTACATGTGCTCTCACTTGGTCAGGTCAGCTATTTCTGTGGGTTTCCCCAGCATGGTCTTGATCACTTTGCTCATCCCTCCTCCCTCTCTACAATTCCAGGAGTTCATCTCAGTGCTTAGCTGTGGGTATCTGTTTTCTGCTTTTTAAAAGAGAATAAATGTGTGCTCAATGGTCAACCTTGGGCTTTTACCCAGCACTGAAAAAAAATAAACAAAGTTCCTAAGTAAGTACTAGCTACTATATCAAAATTCTATTTTGTACCAAATAATGAAATATATCTTAGGAATTTGCTGTTCACAGTATGTAAAAATAGAAATATTTTTAAAAACTCTTATGAAGAAATTTCTACAGTATTAAGTAGCATTTAGAAATGAAATAAAAATGCATGTGAATTGGCTTATTTATATTTCTTGTTTTAAATATTTTTCTTTGTAAATGAAATGATAAGATGACTTATGGTGTTCACCATTCAGGGTTACTCATGAAAGGTAATATCAGTACTGTTAACCTTAGAGGTTACACCAATCTGGCTTCAAGGATAGTTTGCTAGCTGCTTCAACATTCTTTTGGGATGTATCTCACAGAAAATCAATTAGCTTTGTCCTTGTAGGCTACTTTCATACCATTCATTCAATTTAGGTGTTTCAAGGACTACCTGAGTCAGAAATGGGCACCAGATTTTTAGAGTGAGGGGTTTCTTTTCCATCTCTTGTCTCCTTAATTTCCATGTCCTTCTCTATCCTTGCCAAAACTATTATTCAAATGTTTGAAACATTTGTGAAAAATAATGCAATACCTTGTGATATTTGTCTTAGACCAATGACAGGATGGTAGCACACAAGAAAAACACCATCAACAGTAACATAACAATAGTTGACTGTGAGCTTATATGATTGCAACTTGAGCTGAATACATCTCAGTGATACAGAAATTTCACCAGTGATTCCTCTAAGTATATACATATACTTAGAAGTGTGTGTGTGTGTGTGTGTGTGTGTGTGTGTGTGTGTGTGTGTGAGTGTGTATGAGAGAGAGAGAGAGAGAGAGAGAGAGAGAGAGAGAGAGAGAGAGAGAGAGAGAGAGAGAGAGAGAGAGAGTTCAGGCATGCACCTGCATGTGAGAATGCCCTGGTGTGCACTGAGATAATGTATGGCTGTACTGTGAGCCTGAGTTATGCACCACTATGTGGTGTGACAGGCTTCTTGTTTCACATTAAAACAATAAAAACTCTCTGAGAAGCTTGCTTCAGATACATTAACAATGATCCTCAAAGAAGAATAATGATGGCATAATTAATTTATGCTTTTACAAATGTCTCCTAATACCCATGGATCTCAGGCTTTCTATAGTGGCTAAAGGACATAAGGTTGGAGCAATGGTTAGCTTTAGTCAGTGTTAAAGAGGCTCACCTTTTCTTTCTTTGTCACATACACTGAGCTTTTAGTTTTATTACTCATATGGAAAACAACTTCATCTTTATATATGATGGGAAACTATTTTTGTCACTCAGGGTGATCACAATTCAAGTTTCCATACTTATGGACAATCTCAGAAAATTATAAACCAAATTAGTTACCAAATGGGCTTTGAGAGAACTTAATTTCTTTAATTGAGGTGGATTTTTGTAGTCTTTTATAGAGACTCAAATAAGTCCTAATTAAAACCATTAACTTATTTCATTTGAACATGCTTTGAACTTGAATGTATTTTCAATTTTAAAATTCTCCTATTCAAATTTTGGTTTGGTTTGCTTCCTTCATGCTGAAATGTAACAGTGCTGACTGAGATGAATGCAAACATCAGAGCTTTGCAAAATCTGAATATCTTCAACATGATTGTGGTGGCGTGTATTTACTTGCAAATTCACTCCAAATTATGTACATTAATGAATTAAGATTTTGTGGATATGAGTACTCATCTTTCCATGATTAACAAGTTATTACTTTCAAATATTAAAACAGTCATCTCCACATTCACAAGGTAAATACTGGAATGTCATTTGTCTACTGAAGCTTCATCAAGTTAACAAATACAGTTGACTTACTTTTTCTCAACTACTGAGCATTACTAAAATATCTTCATTTTATAATATAAAATAGTGTGATAATATTCTTCAATAGAAGTTTTATTAAACACACAAGAAGGAAGCTTTTTTCACTTTGAAAGAATAAAAAATATCTATATCCCTCAGATTGACAAAATGTTAGGAAACCACAAAGAAGGACCTCATGCAAATTACATTTGGAATAAAGCATTAAAAACTACCCAAAATTCATTATTAAAAGGGTAATGAATAACATAATTTTAGACTTTACCAATTTTCTAAATGCTCCCACAGGGACATATGGTTTGATGCTTACAAATAATAAAAATAGACTACATATCCACTATTCCATAACTGAGGAATTTAGAAATACCCCACAAATTGTTCATATTGTCACTGCTACCAGAAATGAGAAAAACTAGTTCAAAATCTATCTTTGGGCATTGACATAGGTTAAGATTTCAATAAAGGCAGAGAGTGCATATGAGGGTATTGGAAAGATGGCTCAGGGTTAAAAGCACTCAGTACTCTTCCAGAGGTTGTATGTTGAATCTTAGCACCTACATGGCAGCTCACAACTTTCTGTAACTTCAGGTCCAGAGGTTTTGTCAACTCTGACTTCTATGAACATCTACAATCACATGAAAATACATATAACTATCCATAGTTAGAAATAATAAAAGCAAATCCTTGAAAGAGATGCAAGTAACATAATCAGTGCTGGTAAATGTATACACTTCCCTATCACCGACCATCACTGTTTTCATTCTTATCTAGTGTTTGTGTATGCTTTGTCTGTGTATGTTGACAAAATTTTTCTAGATCTCTTTCAGAGAAGCCATGCTGTTTCTCCCATTGACAACAGGTCTTTAGGTTTTCCATTCCTTCACTCTGGATTCCTGGAGGAAAGTTTAATTCTGTGGGTCTGTTGTTTCAGTAGTTTGGTAGTCAAAGGTAGAAGCACACATAATTAGGTTTCTTCTTTCCTTCCAGGAGGATGAAAGCTTGGACTCCCATTTGGAATACTAACTGATTAGACATAATTGAGTAAATAATTTCCATTATATAAGAAAGAATAGTGAACACAAAAGGTAGAAGGAAACACACATATGTCCACATGCATATAGGGGCAGGAGGGAGGTAAGGGATGAGGGAGAGGCATAGAGAGACTCACAGAGAGTAAAAATACTATGGGATGTGAACTATGTAATAAAAAATACCAGTATATATACTTTATGTAATCTGTTTCAGCACCTTGTTTGTTAGTTTAGCTTAGTTCTTTATATAATTGGATACTTTGCAGAATACATTGAAGAAAAACTACATTTTGACAGCGTGACACAAACTAGTCACTTGGGAATAGGGATCCTCAATTAAGAGCTGTTTCCATTAGATTCAAATGTCTGTGGTATATCTTCCTTATTAAAGATTGATGTAGGAAGACCCCGCCTACTGTGTGCTGTGCCATCTCTAGGCAAGTTGTCAGGATCAAATAAGAAATCAAACTAAGAAAGTCATGAAAAGAAAGCCACTAAGTAGCATTACTCCAGTTCCTGTCTTCAGGTTCTTGTTCTAACTTCCCTCAATGATGGACTGTGTAGCCAAAGAGCTGTAGGCAATAAAGTAAAGCTAGGAACCAGAGACCTGGTCCTCCCTAGGGAAGAGCACAACAATTGATTGTCTAGTGCCAAACTGTCAGCTCTGAAAATATACATATATGTAACATTATATGATCGGCACAGGTTATATTTAAGAATGCCTCTGGTAGTGGAACAGTATTCATCCCTAGTGTACAAAATGGACTTTGGGAGGGCATTCCACATGGAGGGATACTCTCTCAGCCAACACACACCAGGGAGGGCCTAGGCCCTGCCCCAAATAATGTGACAGACTTTGATGATTCCCCATGGACGGCCTCACCTTTTCTGGGGACAGAAAGGGGATGGGATGGGGTGTTCGTGGGGGACATGGGAGTATGGGAGGGAGAGGGAACTGGGATTGACATGTAAAAGAAGATTGTTTCTAATTAAAAAATACTAATATATATGTATCTACAAATACATATGTGCATTCAGTAGTAATTAGTGAAAAAAAGAGGCTACAAATTTAAAGAAGAGTAGGGAAGGGTTTAGGGAAGAGTTTGGAAGAACAAAAGGGAAGGGAGAAATGTTCTGATTAAATTACAATCCAAATAATAAGTAAAAATGTAAGCCAAACTAAACCCATTCATCTCTCACATTGTTTTTATTACACATTGTGGTTTATTATAACGACAGAAAGAAAACTGTTCTCCAGCAGGAGGATTTTGGATAAGATCTGGCTAAGGTCCTCTATATCGTGTGTCTAAATTGCATGGTTTCTTATAATGAATTTAACTTTTCTCATGATAAAGCAGATAACTTTTCCTGTGCCTCTCTCTATAATGTTTTGTATTCTTCCAGTATTGATGTTGCATAAGGTAGATTTGATTTTAAGTGTTTGTATGTTCTGCAGTTTAATTTTTGATAATATGAAATCATTATTTATAGGTAAATATTTATAGGTAAAATATTCTATGGTTTTCAAATTAATTTTATAAGTACTCAACTTCAGGTGTTTTCTTATTGATTCTCATGTATTTTCAGGTTATAATCATATTTTGCAAAGAATAAATGTCTGCATAAATATGTGACTTCTCTTTATTTCTTTAACAATCTTCTTTAAATGAAGCTCTACAGTCTTAACATTCATTATTTAAATTAGAAAGCATGTCTACCTGATGCCAAACTCTTTTAAGAAAAAGGAAGCATTTTGCTATCAACTTGATCTTCCTCATTTTTATCAGGCCTTGAGTCAACTGATGTTCACAACATTCATCCAATAGGAATTAGACCACATCCTAAGGTTCTTTGGGTTTTATAAATCTAATATTCCAAAGACTTTTATTATACTCACTTAGCCACTAAAGTACAAGGCACTGATCAATTGCTAACCACATGTTCTCCATGATTTTAGTTTGTCTATAATATATCAATATTGTAAAGTATTACAGCTAGAGAGTTTGTTCAAAATGTTGAAAAGATGGCATGTTATTTCTGTGATGACTATTATCTTTTCAAATGAATGTTTCTCAAACTACTGTTTTTGTGCAAGCACTAAAAATTTTCAGCTTTTCTGACTGACACGGACTGTTTAGCAAGTTTATAAAGTTTTACTATAAGGTAGTTTCATAATTAGAATTTATTTATTCTGTATTGATTTACAGAATTGTGTTAGTGTATACTAACGCAATTAAAAATACTTTTCTTAGTTTATAATTGTGTGTTTGGAATGCCACATGAGGTTAATAGGTGAGCATATTAATATTAAAAATTATTCCATGCCATTTTGTATATATTGTTTATATGTAATATGATCCTGATATTAGAATATATATTTATACCCATTAAAGGCATGGTTAAGTTATATATTTATGCCTTTAATGGCCATAAATATGAAGCCTCTTAAGTGAATATGCAAAATCATGTGAATCTATCATTCAAAAATCCTATAAATTAATTGAGGTTATGTGATACAATGATACTTAGATTAAAAGTGCCTGAGTGTTAAATGCTTTTACCATTAAGTGATTTGAGAAAATACTGTAACATGAATTAATAAATGACCCAGATATAGATATCGGGGTTCAAGTTGAAGATCAGGAAAGCAAAGCAGCTGGCCCTAGCTTCTTACCTCTACCCCAGGCTGAATGGGCTGATCTTGTCTCCACAAGCTCTCACAAAGCCTGGGATTGTAACCTCTCCTCTGCATGACTGGAAAATGAATGCCTCATAATGACTGCTTGCTCCTGTCTTTTATACCCCTCTAGTGTTGGCATTAAATGTGTGTGATGCTACTCCTTTAGACTGATTCAAAATGTATCCCTGTATGGCCTTGAACTCAGAGAGATCTGTCTACCTCTTCTTCATGAGTCCTAGAATTAAAGATGTGTAACACCACCTCCAAGCTTCTGGTTTCTGGGATTAAAGGTGTGTGCCTAGCTTCTATAGTTTGTGGCTGACTTTTTTTTCTGACTCTTCAGGCAAGCTTTAATAAATCGTAAATATTATATCACTACAAAATACTTGATTGTTTTACTTTAATATGAAACAATAAGTAAAATGAAATCAACAATAAAGAGTTAAAACATAAACAAATCATTAATTTAGTAAAAAAATTCATAAACTCTAAAGCTACTCCTTTAAAGTACTATCAAATACATAAACCAAATCAAGGAAGAATAATAGGAAATAACAATAGAACTAAAAGGAGTCATGAGCAGTTCTTGAAGAAACTCAATTCCAGGAATTTGAAAAATGTAGAGAAAACTGGATAACTTCAGTAAAAATGCAAATTATTAAAGGCAACACAAATGAATGTGGACATTTCATTTTCAGCTCACAGAGAAGAACAGAAAGGAGTTCATAGGTTAATATTGACAAGATATCTAACCAAATAGTTTCAAAGCTAACCATAAACATTTAACAGAATCTAACATTCAAAATTCTGATAAGGTTAATGGTGTTAAAGTATCATATTTCAAATAAGTCAAAAACATTCATATTAGTATATAATATCTAAATTTTTAAATTTTAGGATTACTTCAAAGCTTTTTCAAATTGTTTAAAAAACATATCTATTTTACTTCCTGACCACAGTTTCCCATCCTTGTTTTTCTCCCATCTCTCCCCCACCTCCCCTCTGCTACTGCCTTCCCCCATTCCCTCTTCTATTTCTGTTAAAAAAAAGTGGCAGACCTGCCATGAATGTCAACAAAACATGGCATATCCAGTTGCTATAAGACTAAGCACCTTCCCTTGTGTTAAAACAGGGCAAGGTGATCCAGTATGAGGAATAGGTTCCTTAAAGCCAGCTAAACTTTAGGGACAGTCTGTGCTCCAACCGTTCAGAGTTCCACAAGAAGACCAAACTACACAATTGTCACCTATATGTAGAAGGCCTAGGTCAGTCCCATGCAGGCTACCTGGCTGTCATTCAGATTCTGTGGCTCCCATGAGCCCAGGTTAGTTGATCCTGTGGGTTTTCTTCTGATGTCTTTGACTCTGCTGGATCCTACAATCCTTCCTCACTCTCTTCAGCAGAACTCTCCCTGAGATCAGCCTAACATTTGGCTGTGGGTCTCGGCATGTTTCCATCACTTACTAGATGAACCCTCTCTGATGCCAATTGGGGTAGGAACCAATCTATGAGTGTAGCAGTGAAACAATAAGTCTTTACTTATCTTACAGTACTCTCCCCCTACATCCAGAAACTAAACAGAAAAATAACAGATGTACAACTCAAGTGGACCTAGCAGATATCTATGAAACATTTCATCCTAATACAAAAGAATATAACTTTTTCTCAGCACTCATGGAACTTTTCCAAAATTGACCACGAACTTGGTAAGAAAACATGCCTCAACAGATAGAAAGTATCCCCCTGTATCCTATCAGACCTCTGTTGATTAAAGTTGGGTTTCAACAACAGAAACAACAGAAAGCCTAGAAACTTGTGGAAATTGAACAATTCTATACTTAAATATCATTCAGTCAAGGAAGAAGAAAAGAAAGAAATTAAAAACTTCCTAGGACAAAACATACCCAAACTTATGAGACACAATGAAATGTTGATAAAAGGAAAGTTCATAGCACTAAGTGCCTGCATAGAGAAATTAGAGAATTCAATACCAGTGACTTAACAGCACAAATCAAAGCTCTCCGTGAGGGGGTGGGGAGCAGACACACCCGAGAGGAATAGTCTGAAAGAAATAATCAAACTCAGGTAAGAAATCAATAAAAAGAATCAATGAAGCAAAGAGTTGGTTCTTTCAGAAAACCAGCAATATAGACAAACTTTTATCCAAACTAACTAAAAGGTGGAGAGAGAATATCCAAATTAACAAAATCTAAAACAAAAGGAAGATGTAACAACAGCCATTGAGGAAATTCAAAGAATCATTAGGTCATAGTTCAAAAAAAAAAGTATTCCACAAAATTAGAAATTTGAAAAGAAATGAACTAATTTCTTGATAGATACAACTTACCAAAGTTAAACCAAGATCATATAAACAATTTTAATAGACCTATAAGTCCTACAGTAATAGAAGAAATGATTAATATTCTCACAACCATAAAAGCCCAGGGCCAGATTGTCTTATCGAAAAATTCTACCGGACTTTCAAAGAAGAGCTGATACCAATACTCCTCAAATTGTTCCACAAAACAGAAATGGAAGGAACATTGCAAATTAATTTTATGGGGCCACAGTCATACTGACACCCAGACTACACAAAGTTTTCCCCCCAAAAAACTAAAGACCAATCTCCATTATGGATGGATATTGATGCAAAAAACACTAAAATACTTACAAACCTAATCCAAAGACACATCAAAAGAATCATCTACCATTATCAAGTAGGTTTAGTATCAGATATGTAATATACCATATACACAAACTGAAAGAAAAAAGACTACATGATAACATCATTAGATGCTGAAAAAAAAGTTGACAAATTCCAACACCCCTTCAAATTAAAAGTCTTGGGGACATCAGAGATACAAGCAACATGCCTAAACATAATAAACGCAATGTACTCAAGCCAATAGGCAACACCAAATTAAATGCAGTTCCACCAGAATCAGGAACAAGGCTGTCTGCTCTCTACATAGTAATTCAACACTTATAAAAGAATTTCAGCTCTAAATAATTTTGAAAAATATATAACTACTTATTTGAAATTTTATTCGGACCAATATTTTTTTTACAGAATTCTATAGATCTTTGAGATATATACTTTTATATATTTCACTAAGATGAGTGTGTGTTTGTGTGTGTGTGTGTGTGTGTGTGTGTGTGGGCATGTGTGGTGTTTTATCATGAGGGAGGAGGGGAGAGAATTAATTTTCTTCCTGAATGTATTTTTTTATTTTGTGTTTGTATTTCTTAGCATATATGTGAACAAATGTCATATTACAAACGAGCTTCTGTTCATTACATGACTACATTTTGATCTTAAAGAAAGAGATTTCTGTTAGAAAACTCTTCTTAGGAACAAAAGATTATTCTAACAAGAATATCTTAACCACCTTACTGCTACTACTGCCAGATTCTACTAAGAAAGTATCAATTTTATATATTACTCATGTGTATTTTACTTTTGGAAGGGGAAAAATGAAATATTGACCTTGATTTGTTTGTTCTGCATATTGTTTATTTTACTTCTGTTTATTAACAAAGATAATTACTGTGCAAATTGGCCTTTGACTAGCCAAATTCAAGGCCAGAGATGAGGGGAATTAAATCCTTCTGACTTTTACTCTGATCCATCTGATTAGCAGAGACCCTCATGGCCCCTTGAACTCTGAGTTCCACCATGATCCATTATATCCTGTCCATTTTGATTTTCTGTTATGAAAATGTGTCTGATTAAGGGTCTTTCAATATCTTTGACCCAGGAGCATTTTTGGATAAGCTTCTGTGGTGCAAGTCCATGAACTTTGGCAATGGATAGGAAGTGATTACATAATTCAAAAGTTTCCTAAAATGAAGTTTATTCAGAGGCCAGGTAAATAACCTGTCATAAAGGTACCTTCAAGCTCCATCAACAAATAGTATCTTTTAGTCTCATACATTTCATCATGTATTAAATAAAAAAAATCTCATGAGCATAATATTCACAGAAAAATTTTGTGCAAATCACACAGTTTATAATGTTATGTGCACAATATATTTTTAAATTTTTAACAACTCAATTACACTAGGGTCGGCTTAGTAAATGTATTTATGACTTTATTGTTAAAGAAATTGTATTTAACAAGCCCAATACTCCATCTACTACACAAATTGTCAATTTTATATTAAAACCTTTCATCTGTAGCATAATACATGAACAAATTTCAAAGCATAGGGGGTTAGGCCAGATATAATTTCATGTTACTGATATAGAAAATAAAAGCAACCTTTCAGAGATAAGGTGAAATGAAACATTGAAACATTGAGAAAACAATGAAACACTGAAACATAGGCAACTAAGTTATGCCAGGTACAATTTTTCAGAGTATATGCCATAAAACTTTACATAAGTGTGAAGAATTTGCCTCCCAAGTGGACTTTCACAGAGATCCTGTTCTCTGTCTTTACAGGATTTTCTGAAATGTGAGAGCATTCTTCCTAAAACCATCTAGCAATGAACTTATGCCCTGCAGATGAGATTTTAATTATCTCTGTCAGTGTTGGAACACACTTAAAATATATTAATCAGAACAAATCTGTACAAGGTTTTACACAGAAAGATAAATAGCATCAAGATGCAAGTCCAAGTATCATTAAGTGTGTTCGATACAAATCTTACATAGCACAGAGAATCCATTGAACAAAAAAGTCACAACACCATGTTGATTTAAACAATTTTGCTTAGTGCATGGGAACTAAACTGGGTGTGTCAATGTTCACATGGAAAATGATTGAAAACAAAAGAAGTCTACTAGCTGTCCTTACTACAGTTGGTTTCATTTTCTTGCTTGAATATTGTAATACTTTTAGTAGTAAATGCATATACTTCTATTCTATCAATTGTTATCAAATTTGACCATGTGAAATCCTTTCTTGCTTTTGTGGAGTCCCATTATACACTTTATTTACTCTACCAATGTGATGTATTCCTAAGATAAAGAGTAACTTCCTGCTCTTCATTGTACAGTCTAGCATTAAAGGTAAACCACCTCTACTTAGATCATTCCAAAGTCTATTAACAAAAAACATAAATGAATATCTTAGAGTTTTTTCTCCTGTAACATAATCGTGCTTTTTATTTCAAATCGTTCTGCCTTTCTCCTTCATAAATGTTTTGTATTTGGAAAATTAAAATGCTTTCATGTTGTCCTGTTCTGCTTTGAAGATGTAATATTTCTACACATGAAAGATGGTTTTTGACATGTCAATATATCTACATATAGAAGTATAAAATATATTAAACACAAATCTATTCTTAATCTTTTACTGTATTTTATGGGCTTTAAAATCTTACACATCTCATGGCAGATACAAAAGTATAAACAAATTCTACGTGTTCGTAAATATTTAAATACAATTTCCATTGGCATCTCTCTGTTTTTATTTTAAAGTCATTTAAAGTACATATAGACAAGACCTTATCTTCTTTCTGCTTCTCTCCTTCATCTTTAAAACCATTTCTTCCTTCTAACATGATCAGAAGGACACAATAAATGTTGGAAGTTTGATGCTTCTCTGGATAATATTCATTGTATTATTTTAGCCATGGAAAGTCAATTAGTTATGCTCTATCCTACATCTTGGATTACTTATGTATCCTATGGATATATTTAGATGAAAAAAAGGCAAAAATTGAGAAATGAATATGAAAGAAATTTGGCTAAGATTTACAGCAGGTATAGAGTATAAAGAAATGTAGGAATTGAAGGTCATTTCTATTTTATAAGAATGGTAAAGAATCACAGTAAATGTGATTTAACTGATCCTACACTCACATTTTCCTAGATAATAATCACTCACTAGAATTACATTGTTTTCTTGTATTCTCTCTTCATTTTTCTGAGACCAGTAAATGTCTAAATGATTTTCTTCCATAATATCTCCCTTTCTACAAATATTTAGTAATGCATCTGGAAATAGGAGTTAGTGCAGAGAATTTCCTCCATTTTAACCAGGTTCCTTGGGTTCTTGTGTGTTTCAATTACATTAAGGCATAAAATTGTCCAGTGGTGAGTTAAAAATCCAATTCTTGGTAATATATCTGTGTATCCTCTTGTGTAAAAAATAACATAATTCAATGTCTCAAAAAGTGTGAATTAAACTTGATAATAGGTTATTACATGTGGTTGCAAGAAACACTTCTCCCCATTTCCCCCTATCACCCCCATTTTACAGAATACGCAACAGTAGAATATTCTAGATATAAATTGATAGCACCTATAAATTTGTAGAGCAAATTTACAAGGATTGTTTCTCTTAGGTGGAACTGTCTTCAAGCATTCAATAAGTGGTTAATCCTATTTGTAGAGCTAGCTTATTTTAGTTTATTGGAATTCCCAGCAAAATAAACTCATTTATTGCCACACTAAAAACCTGTCTTACTGGAAAATGAATTACTTGGTCCATCAGTTATATTGTGTGATGTCTATAGTGTTAAATGAGTCATTTGGTAAATATGAAGTAAAGTGACAGCTCCAAAAATAGTATTAACAACAACAACAAAAACTCCCACAAATCAATTTCCAGATGATTGTCTATTTCAGTATGGAAATGCTATTTACTCCATGTGGGCATGTGCTCAGTACAACCAACATACCACAAGTAGTCCACTTTTCCTTGTACACTTAGGTTCTCTATCAAGAACAAGGGGTTCTTCTTGCTTTTGGCATAACTAAGAGGCATTTTAAAGGTTCCAGTGATCACTTACCAATGCCTCCATAAAGTTTTTATGGTTGGGTCTAAAGGGGAATATTATTAAACATCTTGAGTATGTAGCTAAAAGGAAACCTATTCTAAATTTACTACCACCTTGGGTTTCTTCTTAGTCTTTTGGACTAAACAAATATGTTTAAGACACTCAGCATTATTTAATTTAAACCTCTGTTGCACACTCTTGCTTTGGTCAATAAATCAAGCAAAAGAATTAGCAGTCATATTTTAAAATGTATTCAGGAAGTACGGAATACTTATAATTACAACTGTATTGATGAATGGATAATATCCTTATTTTTTTATTTTCTTGCCTATTATTCTTATGGTATATTCCAACAAGAGTTTGTCAGACTTTGTTGTTCTAAATTATTTTACAGGTATTTTCTTTTCCCCACTAATCTATGATGTCTTCAAGAGACGCCAATAATACATAATAAATATATCATTCTCTGGTTGTGATCTCAAGTAGGATTATTATAGGATCTTTAAGTATGGAAGAAATTACTCAGTTTGATCTATTGCTATGAGTAGAATGTATATTCCAAGTTTATGGATTTTAAATTTGAACCACAATGAAATAGTAGTGATTAATTGCTTACTTATGATGGTTCTGGCCTCTTTAAAGACATGGCATTGTCTACTTAGGGACTACATTGTAAAAGAAGGGCTGCATACATCTTGATCTCCCTCATTCTGTCTCATTTCCCATGAAATGATGAAACTAGAATTGTCTTGCAAGAGGATTCTTTTTTTGGTGGGGGAATTTCCCTAGCCTCCAAATCCAGAAGCTGACATTATTCTTACTTGCAAAACAACATTTCAGACTTTCTATTATAAAACACAAAACTGATAGACTGATTTTTGTCAGAGTCTGAATCTATATCACAAGATATCCAGTTGGGTCAGTCTTAGTTTTCAAAGACTCTCTTCTATTTATTGGTACAGAACTCATTAAAAAATATGGAAAAGCTATCAATAAAATTTGCATGCATAGATTGCTTTAAAATTTGGTCCCAACACTGAATATTTATTTGCAATATCAACTCGGTCTATGGAACAAACGATACTTTGGGGAATTATGTATCATTTAAGATAATGTTGTACATCATTTGAGAATATAATCTCATATCTTAGAATATTTTCTGTTTCAGGCAACCAAAGCAGCCAATGCCTCAGTCCTATATTTTCATTCTTCATTTTGATCTCATCCTGTATACTGGCAACCATTTCACCCATTGAAAGACTGACTTCATCTTGCACATAAATGGGTGTGATGTAAGGGACTAATTTATGTCAACATTTGCCATTAAAGAATTTAGGATCTCATAGCTAAAGTACTTGCATCTTGCAATCCCAAATCATTTATAATATGTTGTCATAGTTACTTTGCTATTGCTATAACAAAACCCATGATCAAGATATCTTGTAAAATAAAATATTTAGATAGGGATTTATGGTTCCAGAGGGTGAGTTTCTATGACTATAATGGCAGGGAACATGGAAGCAGGCAGGTAGGCATGGCACTAGAGCAGTAGTGGAGTGCTTGCCATTGATCCACAGTGTGAGGCTAGAAAGAGAGACAATTAAGAGTGACATGGGGTTTTGAAATCTCAAAGCCAACCTCCAGTGATACATCTCCTCTGTATCCACAACATGTCCATAGCTCCTATTATTTTCCAAACATTTGCACAAACTGAGGACCAAGTAGGCAAACATATGAGCACATGGAGGACATTCTCACTCATACACCCCAAGCTGGTAGCAAACCCAGTTGAAGTTTTAATTTAAAATAATTAACACAAGGAATAAACTATTCCTTACTACAAATGCAAACAGTTATCTTTGTTTTCTAAGGCCTCATGTATTTATAAATTTGAGAAGATAGTGCAGAAAAAGAAATAATTTAGTTCCTTGTTAAGAAATCTGTATTAATTCCACAGAACTATGAAGAGCTATGCTTCACCATAGATTCTGATGTTTCAATACATAAATATTTCTGCACCATGAATTCTAGTTCCAACACCAGTGCTGCATCTGTTTAGCTTTCCAATATTGTGTAGAAATCCCAAACCCAAGCTTGTACAGACAGCATCAGGCCATACAATAAAAGTGATATGCAACCAGTAGAACTCTTCTTCAGATTATGATATTTGATCTTTCCTCTGTTACTGACATGTGGCACAATGCACACCTCTGATAACGTACAGCTGTTGTAACTAGCTTCTCTACTTGCAGTGCTATCACAATGGGAAACAATGAGCTCTCTGGAGTGTAATATGTCCTTGATCTCTGAAATGTAGTATTTTTGGTGTATAAAATGAAATGTAAAGTTATTATGAGTTTATAGAAATGGAATTCCACATGTATTGAAGAAGATCTGTATTTGTGCTGCCAATGAAAAAGCACAACTCCCATCTCAACGGAATAAGAGACAGTATATTCTTGTGCCCAGTTTGAGTAATTGTGGCCCATGAACACAGATTTAGTTTAGCGGAAAATCATGTTCCAATGTAGAAGCAGTTTCAGTAATAACAAACAAGAACGCCATAAATGAGTCACTTGCCAATTACATTGGTGGAGACATTCAGTACTGGCTAAAGCAAATTGGAAAAAAATGTCTTTTATAGGTCCTAGAAAATATCTGGTGGCATGATCAGCTTTTTGTTGGTTGGAAACAAGTATTTTGTTTGTAAATTCTGAAAGCTGTATCTAGTGGTCACAAACATGATAAGTAACATAAAGGTGGGAAACAAGTGACAATTAAGCGGGCTTAAAATGCTCTAAGATAGTGTGCCTCTGTAACTGAAATATCCCACACTCCACAGCCACTACAGTTCTACTTAGTTAATCAGCCTTGCAGAAGGCTTAGTAGAAGGTGCAGCTTATTGTCAGTAAATTTGTGTACAGTGCTTGTACTACTAACAATCATGCCTGTTTTCTGTCTGCTATACAATATATCTATAGTTGGGATTTTCTGATAAGATTGAAATTTAAAGCGCTCTGTTGCAGATGTCCTGAGAAAGTCATCCTTACACAATAATGCAGGCAGGACTGTGCAGAGGAAGGAGTTAATTAACAGTGAGGCTGCAATCTGGGTCCTGGTTATCCTCAAAGGAGTCCTAGGGTGGCCTAGTTTTGTACAAAGATGACAGATTTTGTAACCTGTTATTAGCTAGTCACCATGGTGGCTTTTCTTAAGAAATAAATAAACATCTATTTGGCCATTTCCTCACTGCATGGGGTGAGGTGGGATATATTGATAAATGGCAAAACTTTTGAATCTTAAACTTTCTGTTCTGTCATTAATGGTTTAGGCATTTTCTCATGATGCAGGAAACTTGTATCTCCTGCCACCAGCATGTTTGGAAGACTCTTATTATCATGTAAGGAAAAAAATTCTTGCAGTTTCTCCAGTCCTTGATATTAAAAAGCTATTTAAAGCTGCCACATTGCTGTTTTATCCAGAAGGAGGATGTGCAACTCCTGACAGTGGTTGTACCTGAAGCCTCCAAAATACATGGCACTTTTCTTCTACAGCTCAACCCAGACACTGAAGCCTCAGCAACTTCTCCATCTGTAGCCAATCCCAGCCAGTGCTTATGAACTTATTTTACCCCATGGTGCACTCTTTTTGTCTCTGTCAGTTTCCTCCATACCAGATCTCTGCAATCTTTTGAGCTTTTCTTTGGCTAAGTGTGAATTAAATGTGAACATTTACTGTCATTCTGTCACACACACACACATATGCGCGCTCATGCATGCACACACACACCCACATAGACACTCACACAGACAGACAGACAGACAGACAGACAGACAGTGTATAGAAGGATTGATAGAAATATGGAAAGATATACCCAGGAATACCAAGAAAAGTGATACATGGCAGATTATTACAAGTCCAATCATCTTACCTTGATAGTATATTTATATTTAGTAAATTTTGACATTGTAGAGAGTCATACATGTCTTCTCCTGATTCTAACTTAACATACTCATGCCACAGCTCACTCAGCTTATCTCTTTCTTGAGTTTCTAGGGAAAAAGTCCAGAGTCTACAAAGCTTGGCTCATGCCTTAGTTAAGGATTTTATTGCTGTAAAAAGACACTATGTCCATGGCCACCCATATGAAGTAAACATTTAATTGGGGTGACTCTCTTACAGTTTCAGACGTCCAGTCTATTATCATTATGATGGGGAGGTGAGCATTGCAGCATGCAGACACACATAGTGTTGGAGCAACTGAGAATCATACATCTTGCAGGGAACAAGAAGTTGACTGAGACACCGGGTGGTATCCTGAGCATAAGAAAACACCAAAGCCACCCGCATAGGGAAACTCAAACAAGACCATGTCCATTCTAGCAAAGCCACAATGCCTATTAATGTCATTCTCAGTGAGCTCTTAGGGGGCAATTACACTTAAACTACTACAGTGTAGTCACCCATATACAATATGCCAATTAAATGGACAAATTTATCAGCGTGCCTAAATGAGGAAAAGGAACAAAGTGTCTAATAATCCAAGTCCGTTTTTGAGCTAATGACATTAGCCCTGTCTCTGGAGAAAGAACTGGGGCAAGAATTCTAAAAAGTATACATAATTGAGAAGCCTTGGTCAAGAAGTAGCTTGCTACATTGTTCATCACTTTGAAAAGGTTGTTTTTTTGTTTAAGTTTTTAAAGAATTCCCTTATTACTATCATTGTGAGTATCAAGATAGCACTCAGATGATATTTATGCAAGGTTTCCGGTGTAGTCACCTTGATCTTCTAGACTAATTGACAAGCCATGTGTGTAGAGGTAATCACATGACCACCTAATGACAGACACAGATTCAAATCATCAAAAGATGCCATCTTTTTGTTGTGGTTTTGGTTTGGATCCACTCTGGAACCAAGTAAGGATGTAATGATCTTTGCAATATTGCCTTCTAGGTGTCTATTTTATATCTGAAACAATTTTTTTAAAGTTCTTCTTTTTTTTTCCAACTTTTTTTATTTGACTTAGAAACAGGATTGTTTTACATGACAATCCCAGTTCCCTTCTACCACCCGTCCTCCCCTATCCCCCCCCAACTAAAACCTTATCTGTCACATATCTTTTCTGCTCCCCCTGGATGGTGGGGCCTTACATAGGGTGTCATCAGAGTCTTTCCTATCCTTTGGGATAGGGCCTAGGCCCACCTCAGTGTGTCTTGGTTCAGGGAGTATTCCTCTATATGGACTGGACTCCCAAAGTCCACACCTATGCTAGGGATAAATACTGGGCTTCTACAGGATGTCCCAAAGATTTATGAGGTTTCCTCACAGAAACCCATGTTCCTGGGGTCTGGATCAGTCCCATGCTGGTATTCCAGCTATCAGACTTGGAGCAAGAGTTGTTGGATGTTCAGGTCAGCTGTTTCTGTGTGTTTCACAAGCCTGGTCTGGACCTCTGTGCTCTTCACTGGTCCTTCTCTGCATTTGGGTTCCAGTTCAGATCTGTGATTAGTTATGGGTGTCTGCTTCTACTTCCACCAGCTGATGAATGAAAGCATATAAGTCAGTCATCAATCTCATAATCAAGGGAGGGCATTTAAGGTAGCCTCTCCACCCTTGCTGAGATAGTTAGCTGGTGTCATCTTGGTAGATCTCCAGACATTTCCCTAGTGCCTGATTTCTCTGTAAACCAAAAATGTCTCCCTCTATTATCATATCTCCATTCTTGTTATCATGTATTCTTCCCCTGACTCATACTTTCTGCTCCCTCATGTCCTCAGCATCCCTCTTCTTCTTCCCTTCTCATTCTCCTAGCTCCCTCCCCCTCTTCGAGTGCTCCCAATTTGCTCAGCAGATCTTCAACCTCTCCCCTTCTCCAGGGCACCATGTATGTCTCTCTTAGGGACCTTCTTTTTTATTAGCTTCTTTGGCAGTGAGGATTGTAGGCTGGTAATCCTTACTCTATGTCTAAAATCCACATATGAGTGAGTACATATCATGTTTGTCTTTTTGTGATTGGGTTACCTCACTCAGAATGGTTTCTTCTAGATCCATCCATTTTCCTGCAAATTTCAAGATTCCATTGTTTTTTTTTCATCTGAGTAGTACTCCATTGTGTAAATGTAACACATTTTCTCTATCCATTCTTTGGTTGAGGGGCATCTAGGCTGCTTCCAGTTTCTGACTATTACAGATAGTGCTGCTGTGAACATCGTTGAACATATGTCCTTGTTGTATGAATGTGCTTCTTTTGGATATATGCCTAAGAGTCTAATTGCTGGATCTTGTGGTAGACTGATTCCCATTTTTTTTGAGGAGTCTCCATACTGATTTCCAAAGTGGCTGTACAAGTTGGCACTCCCACCAGCAGTGGAGAAGCGTTCCCCTTTCTCCACATCCTCTCCAACATGAAGTGTCATTGGTATTTTTGATTTTGGCCATTCTGACAGGAGTAAGATGGTATCTCAGAGTTGTTTTGATTTGCATTTCCCTGATGACTAAGGATGTTGAACACTTTCTCATGTGTCTTTCAGCCATTTTAGATTTCTCTATTGAGAATTGTCTATTTAGTTCTGTATCCCACTTTTTAATTGGGTTGTTTGGTGTTTGGGGGACTAGCTTCTTGAGTTCTTTGTATATTTTGGAGATCAGCCCTCTGTCAGATATGGGATTGGTGAATATCTTTTCCAAGTCTGTGGGATGCCGTTTTGCCTTGCTGACTGTCTCCTTTGCTTTACAGAAGCTTCTCAGTTTCAGAAGGTCCCATTTATCAATTGTTGACCTCAGTGTCTGTGCTACTGATGTAATGTTCTGGAAGTGGTCTCCTATACCAATTAATTTAAGGGTATTTCCCACTTTGTCTTCTATTAGGTTCAGTGTAGCTGGATTTATGTTGAGATCTTTGATCCATTTTGACTTAAGTTTTGTGCATGTTAATAGGCTTGGGTCTAACTGCAGTCTTCTACATGTCTGCAACCAGTTATGCCGGTACCATTTGTTGAAGATGTTCTCCCTGTTCCATCGTATAAATTTGGATTGTTTGTCAAAAATCCATTGATCATAGGTGTGTGGATTAACATCAGGGTTTCCAATTCTATTCCATTGGTCTACCAGTCTATTTTTGTTCCAATACCAAGCTGTTTTCAGTACTATAGCTCTGTAATAGAGCTTGAAGTCAGGGATGGTGATGCCTCCAGATGTTCCTTTATTGTATAGGGATATTTTGGCTATCCTGGGTCTTTTGTTTCTCCATATAAAGTTGAGAATTGTTCTTTCAATGTCTGTGAAGAATTTTGTTGGGATTTTGATGGGGATTGCATTGAATCTGTAGATTGCTTTTGGCAAGATTGCCATTTTTACTATGTTGATCCTATCTATCCAAGAGCATGCGAGATCTTTCCATTTTCTGGTATCTTCTTTAATTTCTTTCTTTAGAGACTCAAAATTCTTATGGTACAGGTCTTTCACATTTTTATGGAACACTTTGAAAGCAGTACTAAAGGGAAAGTTCATAGCTCTAAGTGCCCACATGAAGAAACTAGAGAATAGCCACACCAGAGATTTGACATCACAACTGAAATAGAAGCAAATTCACCCCAGAGGAGCACACACAAGGAAATAATCAAACTGATGGCAGAAATCTATAAAGTTGAAACAAAGAAAACAATTCAAAGAATTAATATAACAATGAGTTGATTCTTTGAGAAAATCAACAAGATAGACAAATTGTTATCCAAACTAACCAAAAGTTAGAGAGAGATCATGCAAATTAATAAAATCAGAATTGAAAAGGGGGACATAACAAGGGACACTGAGGAAATCCAGAGAATCTTCAGGTCATACTTTGAAAACCTGTACTCCACAAAATTTGAAAATTTAAAGCAAATGGAAAATTTTCTGGAGAGTTATCACTTACCAAAATTGAATCAAGAACAGATAAGCAACTTAAACAGACCTATAACCTCTAAGGAAATAGAAGCCGTCATCAAAAGTCCCAATCAAAAAAAAGCCTGGGGCCAGAAGGATTCACCCAGAATTCTACCAGAAATTCAAAGAAGTGCTAATACCAATACTCCTCATATTGTTCCACAAAATAGAAGCAGAATGGACATTGCCAAACTTTTTTTACGAGGCTACAATAACCTTTTTACCTGAGCCACACAAAGACACGACTAAGAAAGAGAACTACAGACCAATATCCCTCATGAACATTGATGCAAAATTTCTCAATTAAATACTGGCAAATTGCATACAAGATCATATCAGAGAAATCATCTACCGTGATCAAGTTGGCTTCATCCCAGGGAAGCAAGGATGGTTCAACACACGAAAATCCATCAATGTAATAATCCACCATATAAACAGACTGAAGAAAAAAATCACCTCACTAGATGCCGAAAAAGCCTTTGACAAAATCCAACACCCCTTAATGTTAAACGTCTTGGAGAAATCAGGGATAACAGGACTATACCTCAATAGCAATATACAGCAAGCCAACAGCCAACATCAAATTAAATGGAGAGAAACTCAATGCAATTCCTCTAAAATCAGGGACAAGACAAGGCTGTCCACTCTCTCCATACCTCTTCAATATTGTCCTTGAAGTCCTAGCTAGAGCAATAAGACAACAAAAGGAGATCAAGGGAATACAAATCGGAAAGGAAGAAGTCAAACTCTCACTATTTGCAGATGATATGATAGTCTACATTAGTGACCTGAAAAACTCTACCAGGGAACTCCTACAGCTAATAAACACCTTCAGCAAAGTGGCAGGATGCAAGATTAACTCAAAAAAATCTGTAGTCCTACTATATACCGATGACACACTGGTGGAGAAAGAAATCTGAGAAACATCACCCTTTACAATTGCCACAAACAACATAAAATACCTTGGGGTAACACTAACTAAAAATGTGAAACAAATCTTTCAAATTTATTTTCAGACTATTACTGGTGCTAGATGAAATTGACTTATTATGGTAATATATTTATCAATGCCATTTGAATTCTATATTGTATCTTAAAGTCTCTACTGTAGACACTTTGGTCATTGAGAGAAAATGAATTCTAATAAATTTAGGAAAATTTAAAGTCTCAAAACAAGTAAAAAAAAATGTATTCATTACCACAAATGATGTCATTTAACAACATTAAACATTCCAAGAAAACTGAATGATCACCATTATAAAAATAAAACTGTAATTGATAAAATACATTTTAAAATTTCTTTAGAAAAGGAGAAATGATAAATCTACAAAACATTAAATAGTGGCCAAAGCACTTCTGCCTTGGCATTATTTGATCACTGAAAATATAATTGGAAAGAAGTTGTATAATTTCATCTGATTGTGTGATGACTAATTGTGATGCACTAATTTAATGGACTTCTAAACTAGAGTATGTTTTCATATGCAAGAAAATAATTGAGAGATGGGTAGGCAAGTGTAAAGTTGGGTTTTAGACAATATTACTATCACAAGTTAAGCCAAAAATTGTAATATAGACAATGTAGGTCTTATTTTGAAAATCCACTGGCTTGAAATTAAAAAAATAAGCTTGTAAAAGTTTTCCTAACAATACTGACTTTGTTTCTGTGAAAGAAAAACAGTGGGGCAGTATTTAATTTTATATCTGCTTAGAATAGAAAAGGTAGAGCTTTTCTTACAAGTTTTCTCATCATGTCTATCTTCATTTAAAAATAGAAGACTGCAAGATAAGAGATACTATAATAGATTATAGGTTTAAAGAGAGATCAGGCACTAGGGAAATGTCTAGAGAGCTACAAAGATGACACCAACTAACAATCTAAGAAACAGAGGAAAGGCTACCTTAAATGCCCTTCCCTGATAATGAGATTGATGACTAATTCATATGACATCACATAGCTTTCATCCAGCAGCTGGTGGAAGTAGAAGCAGACACCCACAGCTAAACCTTAAACTGTACTGAAATCCATTGCAGAGAATGTGGAGTGATGAGCAAAGTGGTCCAGACCAGGCTGGTGAAACCCACAGAAACAGCTCACCTGAACAAGGGAGAGCTCTTGTTCCTCAGACTGATAGCTGGGAAATGAGCATGGGACTGATCCAGACCATCTTAATGCGGGTGTTAGTGAGGAGACCTCGGAAATCTATGGGGCCCCTTGTTGGGGATCAGATTCTGAAGAACCCCTAAGGAAGGTCTCACCCTCTGTTGGTCGCAGAAAGGTTATGGGACAGGTAGGGTGTTAGTTGGGGGGGGTGGCAGGGGACGAAGGGAGGGATATGGAACTGGGATTTTCATGTAAAACAATCTTCTTTCTAATTAAAATTTAAAAAATTTAAAAAATTCTAGAGTGATCACTGGGATTAATTTTTTAAAAATTTTTCTATTATAATCAAATATCAGCTATGTAAGTTTTATCAAAAATAAATAAAAGAAAGCTGTTCATTTCCTACTGTTTCCTGATTATAAAGTGAACTTTGGTTTCAAATTCTCTTATCTTTGTAAAAATTGTAAACAAAGCCCAAAATGTACTAGGGTTTACTTTAGATAGTTATTTGTGTCATTAGGTATCTACATTTGTCAATTAAATAATTGTTTTACTAATAACAACTCACTAGAGAAACGAATTATGGTGGTTGAATGAGAATACCCTCCCCCATCCAGGATATATATGCTTGGATGTTTGCTCTCCTGTGAGTGAAACTGTTCAGGCAGAATTAGGGACTGTGGCCTTTGGAGCATGAGTGGCTTTACTGGAAGAAGTTTGCTACTATTGGTGGGCTTTGAGGTTCCAAAAGCCCATGTCAAGCCCATTCTTATTCTCTCTCTCTCTCTCTCTCTCTCTCTCTCTCTCTCTCTCTCTCTCTCTCGATCCTATCTGAGGGTCTGGATTTAATCTCTCAGCTAATGTTTCAGAACTGTGCTTGCCTGCTACCTCATTCTTTTTCATGATGGTCAGGATCAACTTGCTGAAATAATAAACAAACCCCACCTAATTTGTTTAACAAGTTGCATTGGTCATGGTGTCTCTTCATATTAATAGAATACTAAGACTCCAATATTTCCTTAACTAGTCATTTTGAAATATTTTTTCCCAGTATCAGCAGGATATGTCACTAAATTTAAATGGCTGAAGGTGTTGTTGCACTCCTAACAAGAGTCTATACTTCAGCTAAAGCCAGAGTAGATGAAAACCACTATCCTAGTTGGAATGTAGTTAAAAAGGGGAATGTCAGTATTTTTTCTGCTGTTATGCTTGTAAATGATTAGACGGGATCCACAAAACTGAGAATAATTAGTTCTAAAATTGTTTGTTACTAGAAGTGTTATATCTTCTATTATGCTTAAAGTATTCATAACAGATTTTAGAACACTATTTTCATCAGTTTCTTCCTTTCTTATGGTTTACGTGAACTCTACATTTTTAAAGAACATCCCTAATTGGATTATTGTTGGCAGTGTTTTTTTCTTGTGCATGCCTGGCAGCATAAAAAGAAGGATATGCTTTCATAAGCACTTTGGCATTTCAGATGTGACTGATCATTAAAACTTCAGTTAGATATGTTCCACTATTAATTATGTATTGTTTGGTTGACTGAACTGTTGTCAATTTAACTGACACTCACCACAAGTGAGTGCAAATAACGGGGACCTTTTTATCTCCATCTATTAAGAGTTTGTAACAAAACTATGAAACACATAACTACTGTAACATAGTTTCCCAGCTCAATTTTTGTTGCTATTTATGTTATATTTTCCCAATGACATCTACAAATTAGGGTAACCATGAAAATATAATACCAATTGTTATCTTGTTTTTGTGTAAAATATTTCTAACATGACAGTCTAAACATGAGCTAAACAAGAACAGCATCAATAGACATGCTAAATTGGATGGGAAAAGCTTGTGAAGCTTCAAACCTAGGCAGAACTATATGGAACTACAGAATTCTGAGAGAGGGAGAAATAGCCTTCAAAAGCCAAGTTTTCAGCCTTTAAAACATATGTATGAGTAACATTATACAGACTATCTTTTTTTCCCTTTTCTGAGAGAATGTCTCTCACCTTTATTGTGGAGCAGCCTTATATGCAAACTTACAAAAACCCCAGGTCAAAGAGTTCATAACAGGATATTGATCTCAGTGGGGTGAGGTCAGGAAAACAGGAGGTACCTGTGGTTATGCTGGAAAACAACTCTTAGAGACCCCATGGGGGCTGGGTTCCAACACCCCCTGCCTTAATACATGTTATTTATTATCAATGTTATATTGATGTACATTCACTTGATATTGTGTGTAACAGTAAAACAAAGAGATATTTATTTAGATGTGAAGGCAAAATTCTTCTAAAAATGTGGAGTTGACCTCTACATATAATGTTGTTTTTTTTCCATTCATTTATTTAGCTCATAAATAAAGTCATGCACAATTATGATACACTATACAATATGTTCACAATGGCATGGCTAATTTAAACCAATTAACATGTTATATCACACATATTCATCATTTTTGTTTTGAGAACACTTAAAGTATACTATCTCACAAATTTTAAAGTATAGCATATTGTTATCAACCATATTTATCATGCTCTCAGTAGACATCAAGACTTCACAGAGTCTATGCCTCTTGTACAACTGCAGTTTTATATCCTTAAACCAATCTTTTCCCCATTGTTAAAATACCCAGATTGAAGCCTAATAGCCATAAATCTGCTCTCTGCTCCCATAAGTTCATCATTTCTAGGTTACACATAAAATAGAAATTGTGTGACATTTGTCTTCCAGTGTGTCACTTATTTTGTTTTTTTGGCAAGCATGTAACTTTACTACTTACTACAAGCATGTAACTTTACTAAAGATGAAATCAAATTTTCATGCACAGGTGAGCACTCACTGAAACACCTTGCATTCATCACATATTTGAGTTTCAATTAGCATATATATATAGATAGATAGATAGATAGATAGATAGAGAGAGAGAGAGAGAGAGAGAGAGAAATAATGGCAATATGTTATGCATCAATAGCAGCAAAAGGTTTTCCAGGTTCTGCAGTCATTTGAACAAAATTGTAGAGACATTCTGCACACTCCATTTAAAAAAGCAAAAAGCAAAAAACAAAAACAAAACAAACAACAACAAAAAAAAGTAATAAACAAAATCCCAGAAAACAGCACAGTTCTGTTACTCTTGTGGTACTTGGCACCATTTTTTTTTTTAAATTAGCTTCTCAGTCATCATCTGGGAGGAAACCATTCTGAGCAACATCATTAAAAACAGCTCTGATAAAGCATGGTCACTACTATGTATCATAAAGCAGGTCCACATATGAGTGAGTACATATCATGTTTGTCTTTTTGTGATTGGGTTACCTCACTCAGAATGGTTTCTTTGAGTTCCATCCATTTTCCTGCAAATTTCAAGATTCCATTGTTTTATTTTCTGCTGAGTAGTACTCCATTATGTAAAAGTAACACAATTTCTCTATCCATTCTTTGGTTGAGGGGCATCTAGGCTGCTTCCAGTTTCTGGCTATTACAAATAATGCTGCTATGAACATGGGTTGGACAGATGTTCCTGTTAATACGAATGTGCTTCTTTTGGGTATATGCCTACAAGTGGAATTGCTGGATCTTGTGGTAGACTGATTCCCATTTTTTTTGAGGAGTCGCCATACTGATTTCCAAAGTGGCTGTACAAGTTGGCACTCCCACCAGCAGTGGAGGAGTGTTCCTCTTTCTCCGCATCCTCTCCAGCATAAACTGTCATTGGTATTTTTGATTTTAGCCATTCTGACAGGAGTAAGATGGTATCTCAGAGTTATTTTGATTTGCATTTCCCTGATGACTAAGGATGTTGAACACTTTCTCATGTGTCTTTCAGCCATTTTAGATTCCTCTATTGAGAATTGTCTATTTAGTTCTGTACCCCACCTTTTAATTAGGTTGTTTGGTGTTTGGGGGACTAGCTTCTTGAGTTCTTTGTATATTTTGGAGATCAGCCCTCTGTCAGATATGGGGTAGGTGACTATCTTTTCCCAGTCTGTGCAATGCCGTTTTGTCTTGCTGACTGTCTCCTTTGCCTTACAGAAGCTTATCAGTTTCAGTCTAGGAATATATATATATATATATATATATATATATATATATATATATATATCATATTAAACACATGCAAAAATAATGAAATCAGAGTATGATTTCTGGAGAGGTGGAAGGAAAAGATGTGTTATTCAAATATACAGAAGTACATTCATAAGGAATAAATGTTCTATAAATTTACCATAAATGTATCAATTAATCTAATTGTAGTAATTATTTATATGTAAATCATCACATTCTATTTCGTGCTTAGATTTAATCTTTTCCACAATTAAATGATTTTGATTTTTGGTTTTTGATTTTTTGAGACAGGGTTTCTCTGTGTAGCTTTGTAGACCAGGCTGGCCTCAAACTCACAGAGATCGTCCAGCCTCTGCCTCCTGAGTACTGGGATTAAAGGCCCTACAATTAAAAGTTTTAAATACTATTTGTAAAGTGTTAAAAATTAACTGTCAAGGTTAGTTACTAATGGAATTTCCAAATAAAGGAGGTACAAATTTATGGATGGAAAGAAGGATAAACAAGGCCACAATTAGAGTCAATGTTTATATCGCTCAGTCTTAGTTATGAGAAAATTTAGCAAATCTATAGAAGATTTGAACTACATAGCCCCATAAAAGCAAGCTTTGTATAGAATAAATGCAAAATATACATTTTTAAATTCACATAGGAAAACATGTTGATATAAATATCTGAAATCATGAATACATTATTAATATATTTTTATAAAATTACAAAGAAGTAACAGTGGAGAAATGTCCTTTCAATATTATTAGCATTCTATGCTCTCGAAATAGTAAAATAATTTAGGTAGTGATCCTGTTTGTATCATTTTTCTCATAAAGATTTACCACCTTTTCCAGGGATATGGGTTTTTCTTACATATACTATTATACAAAGTTCTTCAGAAAATATTCTGTTATGTCATGTAAATTTTGGAGTTATGTCATTCGATTATGGAATCTTAGAAGTATCAATATTTATAGTTGGCAAGCTGGAGAACCTACGGAACTGATATGGAGATCTCTCCTGAAAACTGGCAGGTTTGAAACTCAGCACAACACAATGTCTCCCTGTAACACTTACAGCAGTCAGATATCTAAATGAGGTCACATACAGTAAGCCGAAAGTGATGCTTCTTATGCCAATTCTCCTCTTTTTTTCAAAATATTGTCTTTATCCTTTGAAAATTACATATATTTATAAAATGTATAATAATCATTTACATCAACATCTACCTCCCTCCAATTCCTTCTAGTCTCCATGTTCCATATCCCTCTGAGCTATTTTTCCTATTTATGTGCTTTTTTGTTAACACTCTCCTGAGTCCTGTCAATATTGCCTACAAGCACAAGAGGAGCCTACTAGAGCACACATCCTCAAAGCCCTTGACAGTAATTGGCTCCATGGTATAGATAGAAGCTTAGAGAGTCCCTTTCCCATCATACTCCAATTGTGGTATTGTTGTTCCTCTTGTGTAGGTAATCTCAGCTACTAATATTTGATGTGAACAACAGGTTTTTCATGCCCAGAGTCAGCATTCATATTTCTCCTAATCAACTGGGTATTCTATTGTTTCCATTCCCTAATATCTTGCTGTTCCCTGAGTTTTAAATAGTGAGAGGCACCTTTTTCACTCCTTCTAGGTCTTCTATGATGTCAAGTCAATGTAAGAGAGGGCAATTTGCTTTATTCAAAAGCACCATCAGAGAAACACAGAATATTCACATCTGTAGACACACCAGCGCCCAGTCAAAAGACTCATCACCTATTACATCTTTAATGAAAGTTCATACAGTTTGAAGTAGCAAATTCCAAATGCAACTGGCAGATATTCAATTTGGCTACCAAGATTAATCATCAGACCTACCTACCATTTTACTTATTAAATATTATTTTTATTGGACATTTCTTATGTATTTAATATATTCTTGTCATTATTATCCTTCTGCCCTTTCTTAATCTCTTGCACAACAATACTAAAATGATCTACACACCCAAAAATCTTCATTATATTTTCATGGCTTTATTATTAAAAACTCATCAGTGTCTTCCTGGGTTTGGGTTAACTCACTCCATATAATTTTTTTCTACTTCCTTCTGTTTGTCTGAAAGTTTCATGATGCCATTGTTTTTTTTTCCTGCTGAATAATACTCCATTGTGTAAATATACTACATTTTCTTTACTCATTTTTCACTTGGAGGGTATCTAGGTTGTTCATAGGTTCTGGCTGTTATGAATAATGCTGCTATGAACATAATGAAGAAAGTGTCTTTGTGGTATAATAGAGCTGAAAAGTAGTATTTCTGGGTATTGAGTTAGATTGATTCCCAATGTTCTGAGAAAACACCATACTTATTCCCAAAGTGGCTGTAAAAGGTTGTGCTTCCACCAGCAGTGGAGGAATGTTCCCCTGACACCACATCTTCTCCAACATAAGTTGCCATCATTGCTTTTTATCTTAGCCATTCTGTCAGGTGTCTCATTGTTGTTCTAGTTTTCTTCTTGTTGTTGATGATGGCTTTTTTATTTAAATTAGAAACAAGATTGTTTTACATGTCAATCCCAGTTCCCTCTCCATCCCCTCATCGAATTTCTCCCCAATCACCTATCCCATGATTTTCATTTCCCTAATGAATAAGGTTGTTGAAGGATCACTTGTATGTCTTTCAGCCATTTGAGATTCTTCTGTTGTGAAATCTCTATGATGGGATACCTTGCTCAACTTTGATGCCCGAGGGAGGGTCATGGTTCTGCCTCAACTTGATGTGCCAGGCTTCATTGACTCCATTTGGGAGGCCCTACACTTTCTGACCAGTGAATAGGTTGGGAGATGAGGGGAGTGGGAAGGACAGGGAACTGTGGTTGGTATGTAAATGAATAAAAATAAAAAAAAACCTCATCAGTGAATACATCACACAAAACACTGAATTTTTCTCCTCCATGTGCCTTTAATTGTCATTAGCTCCCCTGGGCAGAATGGGGCCCCATGATCCACTACCTCTCAAATGCTATCTGGATTATGTTTGTGTAGACAAAGATAGTTGTGAGTTCAAGAATGACATACCCATGACAAGCTTGTAAAATAACATCATGATCCTCATACACACTGTCTGGCTCTGACATTCTTCTGTCAATTCTGCAGTGTTCTCTGAGCCTTGAAGTGGGTAAGAGGATTTCCTAGTTAAGGCTGAGAATTCAGCACTCCCTATTCTCAGCAACCTAGGTGGCCATGACTCTGCATTAACTGCTGTTACCTTCAAATAGTAGCTGTTTTGATGAAGGCTGAGGGCAGCATTTGTCTGTGGGTATAAATAGTTAGGAGGCAGTTTGAAAATATACCCATTAATCAAAACAACATAGTCGGTTCACTGATAGTATCCATGACCTCTGAAACCATGAGCCTTTTACCAATCCCATAGTACCTGGCATGAATTCCTTATATGGAACAGGTCTCTGATCCAAGCAAAAAATTCATTTGTTACTACCATGATAATAATGCCATGATTGCACCAGCAGGCAGATTGTTATTGTGTCATGCTAGAGCCAAAGACAGAGCTCTCACTCTGCTGCCTGGATAGCAACTTCCAGGCATTACAAAGAAAGCTTCCAGTTCAGAATGGATTCTTTTTTTTTTTCAACCAGTGTGCATGGTGTAATAATTCATAAGGTATTATAATCCATTTTTGATGTCTGGTCAAGAGAATTAACAATAGCCTGTTCTATTTTGAGGACTGCTTTGGCCAGTAATTCTTAGGAAGGTATCCTATACCTGGAGTTGTTTATCAACCTATGGCTTCTGGGGTTGACATTATCTATCAATGAAATACACCAATTCAAATTATTTTTAATTATGTTTTTAGAACTATCCATCTGTCACTACTTGTCATCTGTCATCTATCCATCTGCTTATCATTTACGTAGTGACTTTAAAAATATTTTTGCTATTTTTTGAGATTAAACTCTAATTACAACATTCACTTTTACTTTCATCCCCTCAATCCCTCGTATACACCTATCCTTGCTATCTTTCAACTCCTGGCCTTGTTTATCATTAATTGCTCTGATGTACATGTGCTCTGATGTACACACACATGTCCCTATATGCATAATAATTTAGTTTATCAAGTAGAAGGTTTCACTGTGGCTTCATCATACCTCCTTAGTTTAGGTTATCCCACCTTCCACACCTTTCCTCCTCTCCAATTCATGATGTACCTCTTTTTAAACTTCTCACCCCCAGTCTCCCTTCTTCTGTTTTTCACAATCACATTAATGCTATCACCCCACCCATCTTTAATGTCTTATTTTCCTTCACAATATGGCCATTTCCAGTTTCCAATCCACTATAGTTGTTCCAACATAAAAAAATAAAGCTAAAAGCTATGATCCTCATATAAGAGAAAATAAGACATTTGACATTCTGGGCATGGGCTTCCTCACTCAATGCAGCATTTTTCAAACACCTCCATGTTCTTGCTATTTAAGGTCTAATATTAGCAATTTTATTCCACTGTGACTCTTGATTTTCCCTGACCTTTGTTATTGTGCACTGACTTATAGACTAATGTGATACTGCTCAAATATTAAAAATGTATTTATTTTTAATATAGTGGTTACATCATTTTGGATGCAATGAGGAATTTTATCACTAATAACTTTTATACCCAATTTTCCATCATGCCGTTTGAACAATGTAACATGGTCAAATTTTTTAGTCTCTATTTTTTCACTCAATGGAAGAATTCTATCCTCTCTGCACTAGTTCAGAAAACTGACTCCATTTAATGATAATCCTAAACAAATGTTTTTTATAAAATAAACAGTAGCTTAAGTTGGTTAAGTGGATGGTATTTATTCTCATTTCAAGAAAACTGAAATCTGTGTCTGCTCTTTTTTCCCTGCCATCTTTGCTTTCCTATGAATCAATGACTCAGGTAAATCATATTCCCACTCTAGTTTTGCTACTCTGTTTTGAAAACTGAACTTGTTTTATCATACATCATATGACTAGTATATGGTTCATCTTCTACCATCCTCACCTTCACTATTCTGAAATTTCTTGTACAAATTGAATAAGTTCAGTATTTCTACATAAGTGGTTGACTGTCTTAAAAGATTCCCTTATTACATTATTTTTCAGAAGGTGCATTCAGACATTGCTCATTACTCTTAGAATTATAGCTTTAAAACATAAAAATGCATTGATATAAAGTGAAAGTAAAGACAAATTTTGTGACCTTTTATTGAAAATGATTCTTTCCTCACACATGCATTCCAACCAGAGTTTCTCCTCCTTCCACTCCTCTCCTCTTCACTTCCCATCTTCCCCATTATCCTCTTCATAAAAGAGTAATTTTCCAAGGGGTCAAAGCAAGATACAACATGGAACAAGACAAAGTGAAAATTCTCATATCAAGCCTGGACAAGATAACCCAATAGGAGAAATGGAGTACCAAGAGATGCAAAACAGTCAGAGATACACCTGCTCCCACTGTTAGGAGTCTCACAAGAGTACAAAGCTAATATCCATAAGAGATGGCATAGAACCTGGTGCAGGCCCTGTGTTTGCCTTTTCAGTCTCTGTGAGCCATGTGAGCCTTGCTTAGCTGATTCAGTGGGCCATATTCTCCTGGTGTCTTTCATCTCCTCTGACTCCTAAAGTCTTTCATCTAAAACTTTCATGGTGCTTCCTGAACTCTGAGGAAACAGATATGTTGGAGACCTCCATTCTACTCTCCCTCCCTACCCCCTCTCTCTCTGCATAATGTCTGACTGTGGATCTCTGCACCCACTCCTCTCTGTTGCTAGATGAAGCCTTCTAATGATGGATGAACAAGGCACCAATCTAAGTATAGCAAAAATATCATTAGGATCATTAAAATATTTTCCAGTCATCTTTTGTTCTACCCTATGTTTCTGGAATATCTAGTCTCCACTTGCTGGTCATCCAGGCAGTGTAGGGCAAGGGCCGTCTCATGTGTGGTGGATCTTAATTTAAACCAAACATTGATTTTCCCTACCCATGTGTTCTGTAACAACCTTGCTCCAGCACATCTTGCAGGCAGGACAGGTGTAGGTAGAGGGTTTTGTGTTTTGGGATTTCCATTTCAGTACCCTGCAGAGTACCTTCTCACTCTGAAGAGACTAGATCTAATGTAGGCGTAAAAGCTACAAGCCTGCACAAGCTTCTACTTCTACATTCAGTGAGCTGTGTGGAATTTGTCTTTAGTAATTCCCTCTGCCCCCTCACACACACTGTCAGTTTTCAGAGAGTGACCTCCTGGCCTAGCATTGGCTTGTGTTATTTTGATCTCCAAAGGACCCTGTTAGTCAACAATTCAACCAGATGCAACCCAGTCCCAGCATTGGAAACCTTGCCCAGCTACAAAAGATGGCCAGCTCAGATTCCACTAGGAGATCAAATCTTCTTAGGACAATGTCAAGAAGGAAGGCTTAACCCCCACCATCAGCACCCAAAGCTGAAATTCTTATTAAACTACTTCTTGTACATGAATTTATCTAGTCCATAATACATTAATGTATATCGTGCATTATATTATATTCCCCTAACATATAAGCATGTATTATTAAATTAATGCATTAAGACATCTTATGTAAAATCCACATAAATTACTTACAACATGTATTTTCATGTATACTACAAATTAATGTAACTCCATATACCTGCGTTATCTTACATACACCATTTTAGTCATAACCCTGCTTTTCCATAGTCTATCCCTGTCCCCATTTGGTCTAACACATCTACCATCCTCTGAGAAACCAGCAACCCGCCCACCTCTGCCCCTCTTCTCGCTCCGGGCCCATTCCAACTTGGGGGTGACTAACCTGAAACTTTACTAGGCATCTGGTTCTTTCTTCAGGGCCATAGAAATGCATCATCGTCCATACATTCCCCTTAAATAAGACATCTCGATGGTACGGGTCTAATCAGCCCATGCCCAACATAATTGTGGTCTCCTGCCTTTGGTATCTTTTATTTTTCGGTATGCTGTGACTCACCATAGCCGTCAAGGCATGAAGGTCAACTTATTCTTGTAGCTGGACTTCTCTATTCAAGTGTCATTTATCCACATATACAATCCCCAAAGACATACTATTCAATGCTTTCTTCGGACATATATTGAATATATACTAGATTTTCAAGTCAAATCCCCCTCCCCCACTGATAATTACTAACTCTGACAAACCCCAAAACCAGAGATTTCAATATCAGGCCTCTCCACCATTCTAGTAATCCACCAAACATAACTTGAATTTCAATAAGTGTAAAATTTAACATAAGCGACTAAAATTCCTATTAACACCTAGCCTAGTCCAAATCTACAAGTGGGTGACCGGCATAAATACGTTCATGTAGCTTAATATACTAAAGCAAAGCACTGAAAATGCTTAGATGGATTACTAATCCCATAAACATAAAGGTTCAGTCCTGGCCTTATAATTAATTGAAGGTATAGTTACACATGCAAACACATGGGTCACCCTCCAGGAAGTTTCCACTGCACTAGGTTTCCACATTGCCCCCCAAATACTTCCCCTCCAGTTCCAGCTGTTTCTCCCTGCCCTGTCTCTATCCACACAGCATTAATCTGATCCCTTCTGTTGCTATCCCTTCTAGTCCCACTACATTCTCAGAATCTATTCTTTTTCGTCTTCCCAGGGAGATCCATACTTCTTTCCACTACACAACCTATCTGGGTCTGTGGATTGTAGTTTGATTATAATATACTTAATAGCCAATATCTACTTGTAAGTGAATACACACCATATTTGTCATCCTGCTTCTGAGTTACCTCACTCACTGTGACTTGTTCTAATTGAATTCATATTCCTGTAAATTTCAAGATGTCTTTTTTTTTAACTGCTGAGCAATACTCCATGAATTCTTTATCTATTCTTCAGGTAACAGATACCTGGGTTGTTTTCAGTTTCTGCTATTATGAATAAAGATTCAATGAACATAATTGAAAAAGTGGAATCTCATAGCTTGAATTTTATCTCCCTAATGACTAAGGGTATTTTGCATCTTTTAAAGTGTTTCTCACAATTTCAGATTTCTCCACTATTCTACACAGAATTCTCTGTTTAGATCTGTATCCATTTTTAATTGGATTATTTGACTTTTTTTAAAATACCCATCTCTATTTAATTTATTTTGTTAATACAACCTAGGGCCAATTTCCCAGGTTGGCACTGCCAGCCAAAGCTAATTCATCGTATAAGAATCATTGAGAAAATTTTCCACCCAGACTGGCCCAGTGTGATAGAGACATTTTCTAACTTGATAATCTTTTTCAGAACTAACATCTTTTTTGCATTATGTCAATAAAAACACAAGAGACTTTATGTTGAAAAATGCAAGAGATGTTTTTAAAATACAGGCTTAGTTGGTTGTTAATTTTTTATTTAAATTCTTTAATTACTGCTCATATTTACATATCCATCTCCCCATCCCCTCGCCCTCCCACCCTCCCATATTCCCTAGCAACCCCACCAACCCATCCCCCAACTCCTTCCCAGGGATAGTGAGGCCCTCTACCAGGGACCTTCAAAGACTGTCATATCATTTGAGGGAGGGCCTAGGCCCTCCTTGCTGTATCTGGGCTGCAATAATGTCCCTCCTTAGGGAATGAGCTACCAAAGTCCATTTGTGCTCTAGGGTTATTTGGCTTTTTAGTACTTAGTTTCTTGGGTTCTTTATATATTTTGGACATAAGAACTCTAGAATGTGTAGTTGGTCAAAATCTTTCCTTATTCCTTAAACTGCCTCTTTGTCCAATTGATGGTGTCTGTTGCCTTATAGAGGCTATTCAGCTTTATGAAACCCATTTATTAATTGTCAGTCTTAGTGCCTATGCTATCAGTGTTCTGTTCAGAAAGTTTTCTCCTGTGTATTAAAGCCTTTTCCCCACATTCTCTTCAATCAGGTTCAGTGTATGTGATTTTATGTTAACTTTTCTAATAGAACTTGAGTTTTGTACAGGGTGATACATACAGATTTATTTGAATTCTTCTTCATGCAGACATCCAGTTTTGCAAGTACCATTTGTTGAAAATGTTTCCTCTTTTTCAATTGTATAATTTTGGCTTATTTGTCAAAAATCAGGTTTCCATAGCTGTGTGGATTCATGTCAGGGTGTTCAATTCAATTCCATTGATCCACCTGTTTTTATGCCAATATCATGCTGTTTTTATTACAAAAGCACTGTAGTAGAGTGTAAAAATCAGCAATAGTATTACCAGAGGAGTCCTTTTGTTGTTCAGGATTATTGCAGGATCCTCCTTTGGCTGTTGTTTTCCCACCGGAAGGTGGAAGGTAAGAACTATCCTTTCAAGTTTTTAAAGAATTATGTTGGGATTTTGATGGGGATTGCATTGAATCTGTAGATTCTTTTGGTAAGATGGCCATTTTAAAAATAGTAATCCTACTAAATCATGAGCATGAGAGATCTTTCCATCTCTTGATATAGTCTTCATTTTTTTTATCATAGTCTTGAAATTTTTTATCATGCAAATCTTGAACTTGTTTGGTTAGAGTTACCCCAAATATTTTAAAAGAACAATGTTAAGAATACTTAACACATGCATAGTCACATTTTATTGCCTCTTTAAGCAAAATAACATAACTGAAATTATATTAATTTTGCATATTGTTTTTATACTTTGCATAATGCAAAATAGATAAAATGAAATATTAATCTATGAATTTATTAAAATAGATTATACCAGACTAAATACTGCATAAACTAACCATTAGAAACATTTTCACTTTAATTTTAGCTGAAGTGATTTACTTTTTAAAATGTTGCTAGGATATAGGAGAGCTTATCAGCATAGCAGCCTTCCGTGCATGGAACTCTAGAGAAAAAGCTAGATTTAAAAGGAAGACAGAGAAAACTTTTCTAGTCAGAGTAGAAAGCTATGACTTAGTGAAATGAGGTTTGCAGACTTTAAAAGCTAGATAAAAATGAAGTTGCTGTCAGCTCCCTTCAACCATAGTATTTAGCAGGCAGATGGACCGCATGCTCCAGCTGGATGCTTCATCCCCTCATGACCTATTTGCCACCTGCTGCACATAGGACCTTTACTATGTAGCAGTCGTTTAATCATACACTTTTGAAGACACACAAAATCAAATATCTCCATGTACTAACATATTTTTCTCTGTGGTAATGAAATTCACAGCAGATGTCTCAGCTTAACTACATGCATTTATTTATTCTTTATTGGTTTATGAACATTATTAATATTTATATCTTCCTACCAAAGGGCAATGTTTTGAGATTGAAGTTCAGACCTTTTCCTTCTGCTGCCCTCTGTTCCAAACCTGCCACACTGCTGCTGTGTACATCATTCCAACTTATTTTAGAGCTATTTATTCCGTTTTTGTTTTGTTGTTCTTGTTTTAGGAAACAATGCATTTGAAGTTATGAAGTTATTTTCATGTCAAAGTTTCTCAGTTTTTCTTTTATATATATGTTAAGAATATTTAACATTTTGAGATAGAAGACATGCTACATAGAACAGTGAAAAACTACACTGAATTTAAAAAAATTATTTTAATTTTTATGTATATGGATGTTTGGCCTGCTGGCATGTCTATGTCCCACAAGCATGCCTGCTGATGTTGCATAAGAACAGATATTATCAGACCCCCCTGGAGCTCAAGTTATGTCATTTGTGAGCTTCCCAGTGGGTGCTGGGAATGAAATCAAGGTTCTCAGTGACAGTGGGTTCTCTCTATCATCGTAGCTCACTTATGTTTAACTCCTTAGAACACTTATGCTTATATTTAGGTGACTTAAAATAATGAACTCGGTTGTATTGCTTCTATACCTAAAGATATATGTTTTATAAACGCAAACATAAAAGTCAAAATCATTTTACTTACTTCCTATTTACAAAGTAATATCCAACCATCTTATTTTAAGTATATAGCTATAGAATGTCTGATAATAGATAATTCCTTTGCCTGTATTAGTATTTACCTTTTGTTGGAAATGTATAAATACATGTTTTTATAACCAAACTCTTGAAACCTTGTTTTATTTAAAGTGATATTTTTTTCTTATGTAAAAATTGATCTTAAAATCTATTTCAAGAAAGGAGAGAATCTTGGAAGAAACAAAATACAGATAAACATTTTGTGTTCACTCTTATAAATGGATTCAATCTTAATGAAAAGTGGAGATATTTGTGGAAGGAAGAGAAATGAACTGTTATGAGGGAGCAGTAGAGAAAAGCTAGAATTATGAGGGAGAAAACATTATCAAAAGTTAATGGTATATATTATGAAAAATCATAAAGACACATTTTCTGTAAACTTGCTAAAACTAATCTATAAAAGCAACACTTTTTGGACTAGAGAGTTAACTCAAGAGATAAAGAGCTTAATGTTAAGGTCAGACACCCATGACCTATGTAAAATGGGACTTGGTACTACACTTCTCTTGCAAAGCAAAATGGAAGGCAAAGACAAGAGTAGGGTAGGTAGCCTTGTGTATGAAGTAGTGAACAACATAACACCCTTTATTGAAAACACAGTATAGAAGGAATATACCCAAGGTTGTCCTTTGACATCCATAGGCAGGCAATCTCATGGGCATACTCCTATTCAAAACCACAGAGATGCATACAGGAGAGTGAGAGTCGGACTGTGAGATACAGAGTAACTCTCAATTATAAGCTTACAAGTTCTGTATTTACTTACTGATTGTTTGATTTTTTTCTCAATTTAGATTTCCCTATGTCAGGAACTTTGGGAAACATTTCATGATTCTGACTTAAAAGCCCATATCCATTAACCTTTCATGACATATTCTCTAATATATTTTAAATGTACTTTGTATAATATACAGATTTATTTTATTTTATTAACATCTTTTTCATTAATTTTACATACCAACCACAGTTTCTCCTCCCTCCTTTCCTGCTGTTCCATCCCTTTCCTCCCATCTACCCCCTTCCATATCCACTCCTCCTCAGTCTCCATTCAGAAAGGCGCAGTCCTCCCATGGGCTTGAACAATGCATACTTCATCAAGTTGAGGTAGGACCAAGCTTCTGCCCCTGCAGAGAGGCTTGGTGAGGCAATCCAGCTTGGGGAACAGGTTTCCAGCAGTCATCTAAGCACTAGGGATCAGTTCTAATAATGTATAGATTTCTAATGATAAGCAGGTTCATTTGGCTTGAGCTTTTCTTTGATGTTTTTACTTACCTTTTCTGTTTTCCATTGTATTCATTTTGTAAGGTTAATTTTTAAGCATGTTCATCAGACTTACTCTAAAATTATCATTATCATTCATAGCTAAAGTTGATTTGAGGACTGCAAGGACAAGTTTTCATGGTTAGTTTGCTAATGAGGGGAGAGTTGGTTGCTCTGAACTTATACTATTATCTGCCTTTGAGTGTCCTATTGAAATGACATGTGGTATTGTCAAAGAAAGAGTCACTTGTAAGACTTTGCTTTTGGGTACACATAGAAGGAAGAATAAATAATGTTTTAAAATTTTATGTATTGTTTGGAAATTTTATGCAAAAAATATTTAGATTCTAGTATTTTGGTTCCTCAACTTCAGTTGTTCTTAGACTCACCTTTATTCTAAATCCCAGCTTCATGCCTTCTTTTTTTTCCAACCAAGTCTGAATAACACGGCTCATTTACACATATACAGGGCACCTGTATATGTTCAATGCATTATGGTTTGGTGATAATACAGAAGGAATCTGACTCTCCTCCAGCTCTTCTCCTTCCAGTGACTATCAACTGCCATTTGCTTCTGGGCATGATGTGGGGGCCTTGTGAACACCTTTCCTCTCCATGCTTGAATGTTGATTGGCTTATCATAGAGCAACTCTTGTACAGGTAACTGTAGTTGATATGACTTAGTGATTCTATGGCTCTATCATGTCTAAAATCCATCAGTTCACAACAGTCTCCCCCAACTTCTGTTTCTTAGAACCTTTCTTACCCTTTTTCTTTGCTGTTTCTTGAAATGTAGGTGGAAAGGGTGTGACACAAGTCTCCTTAAGCATTTTTAAGTCACTTATTTTCTACACTCTGGTTAGTTGTGAGACCACAACTGTTATCTGCTACAAAATGAAGCTTTCTGATAAGGGGTGAGAACTGAGGCAGTCTATGGCTTAAAGAGACTTAAAGAAAGTTAATTTTTGTAGGTCCTATGACTTCCCAACAACAAGTTCTTGGCTAGATTTACTGTGCCGTGAGTTCCTTCCTGAAAACTCTGTAGGTTAGCCCCATGCCATTTTTGCTACTATTGTACCATATCTTGCCAAACTCATAATTACTGGAGTTCTCAAGGTTCACAGTTTATTAAGACAGTCAATGGCTTTCCTCTTCCATCTGTCTTCATAACATCATCTTGCATTATGCAAACTAGTCTGCAGGTTAAATGCTTCCAGGTCAGTACCAGTTTGTTTTCTCTGTGTCCTATGTTCAACATGTTTTCACAAACAAGGTCTTCCCATCAAATTTTATTATGTAAACAAGAGTAATGAGAATTATTTTGGGGGGTATTTTGGAGGAGAATACAACTAGGTATCACTGATTAGACTCAGTAGATTGAGGGCCTATGAAGACATGAGAAGCTGGGAGGGGTGAAAGGTGATCTGGGAAGAGCTGGAGTGGGGACAGGGATGTGTGGATAGATCCTAATTACTTTGTATTTATTTATTGTGAGTCTCTGGGAGATATCTCACTCTGGCACTAGGATTCTTTTTTTGTTTTTTGTTTATTTTTGACAGTTTATGGCTTTTAGGTGGAATTTTATCCATTCCTCTGAATATGGTAACTCAATTACATTTTAAAAAATATTCTTGCATTTAGGAAGCTTATGAAATAGTAGTTTTCAATATGGCCTTTTCGAATTCCCTCAGTGTTTTTTTCCTTCTTACCTATCCTCCACTTTATCAATTCATCATCCTTTGTCCTTAGATCTTAATACTGGAACCTTACCTTTGAGCTTTCAACCACTCCCCCCCCATGCCAACACCTTCCCATTGATCAACTACACAAATAATGAAATTTATGATTTCCCTGAGGATTTTATAATAGTTTTTTATGAGTTTCTCACTAGCATATTGTACCTCTATTGTTGTAGATTTTAAACATTGCTAAATGATTCAATTCCATTCTCTGTTTTTTTTTTTCATGAAACCATTTCAGTGGTTTTAATATTATGTCAACTTTCTGAAAATTTTAATTTTCAACTGTTCCAAAACATTTTGCCCTACTCCAAATTGGGTACTAAAAGTGCCTACAGTTTTATTAACAGAATATTTTGGTTTTCAATTTTTGGCTCCCTTTGAATCATAGATATACCTAATTTATAAAATTATCATAAATCAATATAGCAAGTTCTTTTCCAATATTCTTTATTATTTATGTATGTTCATTTTCTCAGAAACAAACATTAATTTGTAAACTTCAAAATAGCTGGATTTACTATGCCCAGAATATCTTGCATTGTGGTGATATATTGTTTATGAGTTATTAAAGTCACTGGAGGTCAAAATAACAAAGCAGCCACACTAGTTAGCTATAGAAGCTGGGTGGTGTTGGTACACACTTTTAATCCCAGGACTCAGGACAAAGAGGTAGACCTTATCTCTGACACCAAGATCATCCTAGGCTACTGAATAGTGAATCAGAGCTCATGCCTTTAATCACAGGATTTGATAGGTGTAAAAGGTAGAAAGAAGCATTCAGTCTGAGAGTGAGTCTCTAGCCACATTGAGGAGAGCAGAGCAATCTTAGGAGCAGTGAAGTTGGGAACAGTTTGAGGATCACCCCTTTAGTCTGACCTGATGCAGAAGTAAGATCTACCAGCTTGGCTGCTTTGCTTTTCTGATGTTCAGCTTGAAGCTTGAATCCCAATAATAGTCTCCGGGCCTTTTACTTCTCATGTTACATTGCATTGTTTTAGTCTGGCCAGAGATATCTGAATAGCAAATTTGTATTTTATATATCATAGTAGAGATTCCTTCTTTTGCAAATCCTATTCTCAATAATATATTTTATTAGTAACCTGTAAAAAGGCCTCACCCTCCCTGGGGAGCAGAATGGTGATAACATAGGGACTCAGGGCAGAGGAGGAGGCAAGGGAGGGAACTGGGATTGACTTGTAAAACAAGTTTGTTTCTAATTTAAATTAAAAAGTAAAACAGCAAAAAAAAAAAAAAAGACATTACTGTATAAGCTATGCTGTACCACCAATTATAGAATCTTAAAAAAACAATGATGTTATTGCTATAACAATTACTACTTGCCGGGCGTTGGTGCACTCCTTTAATCCCAGCACTGGGGAGGCAGAGGCAGGTGGATCTTTGTGAGTTCAAGGCCAGCCTGGTCCCCAGAGCTAGTGTCAGAATAGGCTCCAAAGCTACACAGAGTGACCCTGTCTCGAAAAACCAACCCCCCCCCAAAAAAAACAATTACTACTTAGCAACTGTCTACAAACAGCAAATTACCAACTCAAGTTCTTACAGAGATAAAATATAGAAGAAATTATAATATGAATGTCTGAGTTTAAAATCACCGAACAGCACTTATTTCCATGACAAATTCATTAATTAGTTCTTTGTATTTTCATTTACTATGAATTCTTTAATTACTTATTTATACTAGAAAATCAACACTGTGTTTCTCATTCATAAAAATTGCTATGCTTATCTAATTTGGGGATCTCTAGAAATAGTTTCAACTCTAATACTTAACATGAATTTTCCTTAGAAAATAGAATATAATTATTTCATCAGATGAATTTACCTTTACAGTCTCCTCATATTTTAGGTCAAAATAAAATAGTGAAAAATTGTTACTATTGGAATTTAAAAATATCATTATTTTAAAATTTGATCTCAGATCAGATATTAATTTTTCATCACACTTTCAATCTTCAAATTAAAGAAGCAATAGCAGAGAATTGTGGATCTTATTATGAAGAAGAATGTATACATATAAAACATGTATAGTTTTTTAGTGAATAATTATCATTTTTGTTCATCGACTATGTTAATTATTCCCTCTCTTTCTCTGAACCTATATCACCATTTAATTTATTCAGTCCATATGAACAATTTTCTGATCTGGATGTCAACTATTCCTTTATGTTGTTAATTAAATACTGATAAGATATTGGAGATCAAGAGTGTTCATGCATTTCAGAGTCCATTAAGCAAAAAAAAAAATGTTCTCTGTGGCACCTTTGCAAAATTATGTTCTATTATGTTTGACACAGTGCATACTGATTGTGTTCAGGTATGGGTTATAGACTTCCTTTTAATGTATACAATTTTGCTAAAACAACAACAACCAAAAAGAACCAAACAACCCTGTGTGTTCAAGCAAATTTCAATCATACATGTCATTATTATGTATTTTTATAATTACCATTGGCTTTATTTGAAACTTTCACCCTATGAAACATCTAACCAATAGATAAACATTTAAATTGGAACACATGAAATAAAATAATAATCACATACTATTGGATGTTGAAGAAATTAAGTAGATGGATTCATTTATAGTTTGTAAATATTAAGCTGAGCATATTTCTTTTATTCTCATGTTTTGAACACTGAATATGTCAGGAGGTAACACTTCATTTGAAAGGGGTGGAGTCCTGTAAAATTCTCCCGGTCCATGATTGACTGCTGAGAAGCCCAGTCTTTTACAGGGCTGACTCAGGTAGCCACAGTTTTTGTTTAGTCATGACTAAATAAGTTGTCTTATGCCAAGAAAACAGCATTTCACTTCCCTTCAGCTAATTAGAGCCAAGGGGGATTAGTATTTGTTTATGGGTATAAGCATAGACATTTAGCTAGCAACTTGGTGCCAGGATAATTTATCTAAGTGGTATTAACTTTCTACCTAGAGGCTACAACCTTGTCTTTCAGGAGCACAATCATCCAGATGTACAGAATCTCTCTCTCTCTCTCTCTCTCTCTCTCTCTCTCTCTTCTTCCTTTCTTTCTTCTCTCTCTCTCCTGCTTAAATGTTCTACCCCTCAAATTCCCACACTATTTTCTTATCATTGAAGTTGGACTATCACCATCTCCTAAGACATCCCCAATCCAAATGGTCCATTTCTAATTTTTTTACTTTTACAGGTACTCCTGACTGAACACACAAAACAGAATATTTGAGGCTAGGGTTCACCTGTGAAAGAGAACATGTTGTTTATCCTTCTGAGTCTATGATATAATGCTATATCCTAGGCTGACTGTGAAAAGAAACTACTTTCCACTACAATGTCTTCTAGGGATTCCAGTTTCTCACTCCTCATTGTTTACCTTAAGCCATGCAACTTACAAGGACACAATTCTCCATGAATTTGTTCTAAGACCGCATATAGTTTCATCACAGATTGGTACATTTTACCATTTCCTCACCATGCGTGTTGATATTTAAGAAAAGCAGCGCATGAAAGACACCATGTGACAGGGTTCAAGCAAAGGGGATTTTTTATTTGGGGAAAGGGATCATAAAAAGGAGGAGGGGACTAGGGGAGACAGGAACAGCAGGAGAAAGGAAAGAGGAAAGAGAAGGAGGGAGAATAAAGATGGGGAGACAGAGGGAGAGATAGATAGATAGATAGATAGATAGATAGATAGATAGATAGATGATAGATAGAGGGAGAGAAAGGGAGAGAGAGGGATGGGAGGTGGGCAGGGACCTTTTAAAAGGGAACATAATGAATATGTACAGGTGAGTGTATCCTGTCAGAACCCCAAGGACAGAGCAGTACAGATGTCTAAATATTAACAATGTGGTACTTTCTCTGTAGACAAGGGTGGCCTTGAATTCACAGATCCAAAAAGCCTCTGTCTCCTGAGTTCTTGGCTCAAAGGCATGTGCCACCATGCCTGTACCTAAACAGTTCTTTAATTTCAATTCAAAGGATTGATGCTTTGCTGGGTGGGCTCGTTCCCTGAGGTTACCACTTTTTTTCATTCCATTTACCATCAGGCAGATTGTTCAGATGGGCAAAAAGCAGTCACATTCTTCACCACAATATCACAAGAACAATCTCTAGGCAACATACCAAAATAATTCTCCTCTGAAACCACTTGAGCTGCCCCTCCCCCACAAGTTCAAATCACCTTCAGTATGACTGTCTTCCATGTTCCTTCTAGTATGGCCTGCTAAGCTATGCTTCAAGCATCCCACTGCTTTCCTGATCCTAAACTCCTAAATCCAGGTTCCTCCAAACATGTGCATTCAATTCCCTAGTTAGTCAATGATACCAACTGCTGCTTCGGTTAGGGTTTGCTATGAGGAGACACCATGACTATGGCACCTCTTCTAAAGGAAACCATTTAATTGGGGCTGGATTACAATTTCATAGGTTTCATCAATTATTATCATGGTGGGTGGCATGTAGGCAGACATTTTTCTTTTAACTTTGGCACAGTGGCTATGTTGGCTATGTCTTAATCTATTGCTATCTCAGCCAGCAATTGCAACTCTGAAGTTACTGGCCTGTTTATCTACTGGTGAGAATTCTGCCACAAAACCACTGGTCCTGTCACTGCTGCTAAAGTTAGCTTTAACTAAATATCTATCATTCTAATTATGAATATGTCTTGAGATTCAAAGCTTGGGGTAAAAACCTGCAAGCTCACAGAGACTTAGTACCAGCCACCTAACCCTCTCTCAGTGCTGGCATCCACAGAAGACCTGTTTTTTGCTCCACCAAACAAAACACATAAAAAAGCTGAGCCATTCCAAACCCCACCCTATTACTTTCTGGGTCTCTCTATCTCACCAGTATGTTCTCTGGAGATATATAATTACTCTGTCAACTAACTGCTAATGCAGCCTCCTGACACAAGGTTAACTATTATTTAATTGATGCAAACTCAAACTTGGTGTTCACAGTGTTATTGGATATTTCCCAACAAGACATGCTGCTGCAGAAAAATCTGGGAGTTTAACATTGATACCCATAGGGAGAAGGAAATGACCTGAGACACACTTCCTCTAATAATGCCACACCTACTTCAACAAAGCCACACTTCCTCATAGCATAGTGCCAATTGCTATGAGCATATGGGGGAACGGTAACATTCAAACTACCAAAATATCTGTGTTTGTTTTGAATCTATCTTTCTGTACAAATTGCTTTGTATGTTTTTCTTGTAACACAGATGCTCCCAAAGATGTAAGACAAGATATCATCATCAAAGGGATAGGTAGAAGAAAAAATAGAAGATGAAAACTGAAAGCTAATGGCCCATGAAAGCAGATTCATCACAGATGAATTGACAGAAGTACTATTAGCTACTTAAACTCTGGGGTAGATTTCATGGTGTCTGCTTACACATAATCAGGTTACAATGCTCTGAAAATGCTCCAAGAAATATTGTAAGACAAAGTGAAAAGTGAATGGTGTTCCTATTGTTAAATTTAATAGGTTAATTAAAATATACTTATTTTAAAAATGGATCAACATATCAGAAAATATTTTGGAGTAATATTCAAACTTATTTATATAAACAGGATTTAATATATTGTATACAATAAAATACTATGTCAATGACATTTTAACCTATTTGTCTTTATGTAAGTTAAAGATATGACTGGCTCCAATGTTAGAGGTCCCATAGACTGACTTGGCCTCCTAGCTGGCACCCAAATTCAGAGGGCTTGGTTCAGTCCAATGCTGTTTCCCCAGATTTATTACTAGGTTCTCCATGCTCTCAGTAGGTCAGGTCAACTGATTCTGTTGGTTTCTGTAGCACGATCTTGGCTCCTTTGCTCATCCCTCTTCCCTCTCCACAACTGGATTACAGGAATATGGTTCAGTGCTTAGCTGTGGGTGCCTGTTTCTGCTTCAAACAGCTACTGGATGAAGGCTCTAGGAATGGAAACCAAAGGAGACATCAATGAGTGATACATCCCCAAGGCGAATTGGAAGTCAGTGACTAGACTTGGTTTGTTTGAAAGAAAGTTATTTTGGAATCTAATCCAGAGACACACATTGCTTGAAAAATTACTCCAGAAATATTACACAGTTATGATGATATGAAAAGGACGTACTCACAGATTTCAATATGAAGGAATCTAGTCATTGTCTTGTAAATATTGTGCTATAGCTAGCTCTGATGAACACCAATATTTTTGTTTATTCTTACTCCTTCACATCACAAAGCTCTCTGCATTAGAATCTAGAAATGTGCAAAAGATTCTATCTTTAGCAATATTCAATTTATTCACTTAAACATAGCTGTTCTCTAAATATAGAGGTTACATATGAGTTACTGACTGACCCTAAATCACCATCTATAGGAATAGAAAAGAACAGCAACAACAACAACAAAAAGTTAATGACATGTACTACAAAGTTATGTTGTCTGAATCGTTCGGATTGACTCAAGAATACCAAGGTGTGGGTGTGAGATTTTTTGCTCTCATGAAATAATATATTTAATTCCCTGGCAGATTCTTGAATTTTGGCAAATGATTCAACCTTCAATGCTGAGCTATTTCTCTTCTCATTATGTAAAGAAACTTACTATATTGAACTTGCATAATTAATTCATCAGACCTGCATACTTCTTCTTGTTAACCCGTATGTCATATTAAAGAAACTGGTCTTCCTTCTATCATAGTTTTTCCTAGTCATTCTCTGTGTCAAATAATATAAAATCAGTAATATTTTCATTTTCTTTTACATTAATTTTCTCCACTTTAGAAATTTTCAAACTCTACTATTGTAAATATACGAATAATAATATTACAAAACTAAATGACAACTAAATAAAATGAAATAAGTGCCCTTGTGAACAAAAACATGCAACTCAAGCCATTATTTACTAGGTAGTTTATCATGAAATTTTTATCAATGTGTACATTTCATAGTATCCCTTTCGTTACTTGAATAATTCCAAGATTACTTCTAAACCCACAAGAGAAACAAAATAGTGTTTTATCTGAAGGCAACGATTCCACCTAGCTCAATAACTAATGGGCACTTTAAAGAGATAATTGTACTTGACCTCTGAACAGAATCTATACAATTGAAAACTCATTTCATAAATAATTCATTACCTGAGAGTCTATGATTCCTTGCTCTTGGGGTTTTTAATCCTATAATTTTCTGTCTTTCCCTTCTCTTTCACTGGATAATTAAACTTTATTTTTTTTCTAATTTTGAATACTTAATTCTAGAATATTTTATTTAACTGACTTCTCTGCATAAAGACTGTGGCTATTTATAGAGAAGCTAATGTTGTCAAAATTTGTGCATCTTTTAGAAATTGTCTCCCATGAATTCTAGATGTTAGGATCTGTCTTCTTTGAATCCATTAACCTCTCGCCTTGTTTCCCTGTATTTTGAGTTATGAGGCAGAAATTAGTAAGGGAAAATAGATTTAGTTGCAGTTTGGTTAAGCAAGAGAAGGACTACTACTTTCTCTTCATCATTAGTACAGCAGTGTTACCATTTTATAAAAAATAAAAAAATTCATGAAATTATATAACATATAACATGTATAAATATATGTATTTATATTTTATACATAAGATATATGATAATATAATATATTGTATATATATTTATAGATTATATGCATATATTTATATGTACATGTATACTTTATATATATAAGTGTCTGATTAAGATGTATAACATCTTAATACATAATATATGTACAAGTCACTATAGCTTTGTGATTTTTTTCCTGGGAAAACCTTTCTTCTCTGGTGGGTACTAGTTCTTTCCCTTCCCACATCACATATTTCTGAGAAACTCTTCATTCTCTGTGATCCAGTGTTCAGGAGTTTGATGGCTGAGAGGAATGCATTAGGAAACATCCTATTCCATCAGGATTTTGGCATAGGATCATAGTTACATATACACATTAAAAATAAATTACAAAAGTGTTGTTGTCTATTAAATCTCAAAAGAAAGAATGATAAAGGTGAATCTCCAAGTCTGAGTAAGTAGAATGTTCTAGTTGTTACTTCTACATAGTGTATGGTGTCAAAGAAGGGAAGGTCAAAACTTCCATTGGACATGATCAGTCAGCTTTATTATTAGATATCTAGATACAGGAGTCAAGATTGTAGGTATAAGTATTAAATATATTTTGATATTGCAGTTGGCTAGGGAATATAGATCTGTGAGGCTTTATAACAAAACAACTGAAGAATTTCAAATGCTTATTATTTAGCCAATAACTTATCTAGCTAGAATAACTTGATTCTTCCACAATCCCATTTTCCTGTCAGCATTCTTGTCTTCTCTGATTATCATGGCCAATATTTAGTCTAGTCATCACTGTGCCAGTTCTAATAAGATCCTTCAAATCCAGTGCCACATGTTTCTATGCCATTGCTACCATATCTGCCTGTGTTACCACAGTAACACCTTCTTGTCCCTTACTTACTAAGTTTACCCTTACTTTTCTAAAACTATTATAAACGAACAAAATGGTAATAGTTGTATATTAATGTCATTCTAATAATATTACTAGCTTAAGAAGAGATGCTAACGATATTTTAATACTCTCAGACTGAAATATCAAATCATAAATATTTCATGGCCTAAATGATAGCATCTTCTACTAAATCCTATGTACTCATTCTAGTCCAGTCATGGAGGAATCTCAGATTTTGGAAAATACAATGACTTGATGGTTAATATGCTTGCATTTGTTTTTCTCTCTATGTTAACTTTACTGAGGAACACAATAGATGTCTCTTCATTCCAGATAGGTTGAATGAACAAGTCCATTGTACTATTCAGCATTTCCATTTATGAAAACATACTAATTTTGAAACTTACTGCAGTGAAAAAAATAAGAAAGAAAGAAATTAAAAAAGATGCAATATTAAAGGACAAACTCTGGTCCTGGATCAGTAGATTCAATATTGTGAACACATCTCTAGCATAAAATAATATCTTTAGATACAGACAATCCTCATTAGTATTCTAGCATCATTCTTCACAATAAAAATGAATGGGACAACACAATCATGAATTCATATGGAAGCAAAAAGATCTTGAATTTAAGGCAACTCTGACTATAAAGAACAATGATGAAGACATCAGCATATAGCTATACTTTTGAGACACATAAAATAACATGGCAAGAGCATACAAAACAACAAGAAAAAGATGCATAGATCAGCAGAATAAAACAGACACCCTAGAAATAAACTCAGAATTAAAGACAGCCATGTAAATTTTGACCATGATAACCAAAACAAACATTAGATTAAAAAAAAAAGTTTCTGGGAAACTATCATTCCATGTGTAAGAGAGTGAAACTAGATCAAATCCCTCCCATGGCAAAAAGAAATACAAAATCAAATAAAGGATTTTTGTAATTACTGAATTTTTTAAAAATCTAGAGGGAAAACATAGAACACTTGATGTAGAAATAAGCACCATTTTTCCCAACTTTTTTTATTTCAATTAGAAATAGGATTGTTTTACATGACAATCCCAGTTTCATTCTCCCACCCATCCTCCCCTACCCTGCCCCAACTAAAACCTTATCTGTCACATATCTTTTCTGTTCCCCCTGGACGGTGAGGCCTACCATAGGGTGTCATCAGAGCCTTTCGTATCCTTTGGGATAGGGCCTAGGCCCACCCCCGTGTGTCTTGGCTCAGGGAGTATTCCTCTACATGGAATGGTCTCCCAAAATCCACATCTATACCAGCATGGGACTGATCCAGAACCCAGGAACAAGGATTTCTCTGAAGAAATCTCAGAAATCTATGGGACCTCCTGTAGAAGCCCAGTATTAATAAGCACCATTTTTCTGTATAAATTTCCAATATCCCTGAAAATAATCACAAATACTTACTAATGGGATCATATGAAAATAAAACTTCTGCACAGAAAAAGAAATTATTCTGAGGAATGATACAGATTAGAATGGGAAAACAAGTCTTTGGCAGCTATATATCATATGAGGTTAATAACTAGCATATGTATCTGTGTATCTATGTATCTACCTATCTATATTTAAACACACAGAAATATACATATAAATATGGAACTATAAAAATCAATGTTAATTAACATTTTTCAAATTGTTCAATCAGTAAATATGTTAATGAAATGCACATTCTGTTTTTAAAAGATGAAATATCAATAGCCAATAAACATGAAAAATAATATCCACCATAATCAGAGAAATTTAAACTAAAATTACATTCACATTTTGATTTACACTAGTCAGAATGGCTGTCCATTAAGAAAAAAAATAAATGCTGGTACTATTACATGGAAAGAAGGAACTCTATATGTGACTTCTGGGTATTAATATTAATTAATTAATTTTATTTAAATTCTTTAATTACAACTCATATTTACATATCCATCCCCCCATTCCCATGTTCCCAACAAAGTCCCTCAACCCATCCGCCCAACTCCTCCCCAGGGACAGTGAGGCCCTCAATCAGGGACCTTCAAAGTCTGTCATATCATTTGGGGGAGGGCCCAGGCCTTCCTTGCTGTATCTGGGCTGCAACAGTATCCCTCCATAGGGAATGGGCTCCCAAAGTGCATTTGTGCTCTAGGGTTGAATACTGGCTCCACTGTTAGAGGTCCCATAGACTGCCCTGGCCTCCTAGCTGGCACCCACATTCAGAGGGTTTGGTTCAGTTCAATGCTATTTCCGCAGGTTTATGACTAGGGTATCCATGCTCTCACTAGGTCAGGTCCACTGTTTTGCAGGTCTCTCCAGCCCCATCTTGGCTCCTTTGCTCATCCCTCTTTCCTCTCCACAACTGGATTCCAGTAGTATGGTTCGGTTCTTAGCTGTGGGTGCTTGTTTTTGCTTCAAACAGCTACTGGATGAAGGCTCTAGGAATGGTAACGAAGGTAGACACGAATCTCATTATAGGGGAAGGGCATCAATGGCATTTTCTCTGCCACTGCTTGGATTCTTAGTTGGGGTCATCTCTGTGGATCCCCTAATATTTCCCCTATAAATAAAATAAAATAAAATAAAATAAAATAAAAACTACTTGTTTTCTTCCAGTTTTGGATTCAATATTTTACATAGATATATGAAATCCTTTATGGGAAATAAATCTAGATGCAAGACTGTACTGGAGAAACAATGGAAATAGCAGGAGCAAAGAGGAGGAAGGAGTTGGGTGAATATGATTAAAGCACATGACACTTTTGTATAAAATTATATATATATATATATATATATATATATCAGAAAAATTGAAAAAGTTACTATTAAATCAAACACATAGTCTGTGTATATGTACCAAGAATACTAATTCATAATATCACTGAGATACTTGTTCATCCATGGTTATTACAATATTTTCAAAATCTCAAATATGTAACAACAGTTAAATATATAAAGCATAAAAATGAAGTGATAAACAAGGGTTGTGTACATATACAATAGAGTTTATAGAGTCATAGGGAGAACATAGTTATGCTGTTTTCAGGAGGATGGATGCAACCAGATAGCATAATATTATGTGTAATGATGCAGATACAGAAAGACAAATACTACTTTTTTCTTCCAGTTTTGGATTCAATATTTTACATAGATATATGAAATCATTTATGGGAAATAAATTTAGATGCAAGACTGAACTGGAGAAACAATGGAAATAGCAGGAGCAAAGAGGAGGAAGGAGTTGGGTGAATATGATTAAAGCACATGACACTTTTGTATAAAATTATATTTATGACACCATCCGCATGTGAAATGGCTACATAATGATAAAACTACATATGTATCAATAAAGACTTATGAAGCTTAACTTATAATAGTCTTTCAAATTCATACCATCTAGTCAACTATTTTATAAATATAAATGTACATATAATTTTTATTATCAGTTATTTTATTACAAACATTATAATATATTGTCTTAGGGTTTCTATTTCTGGAAAAAGACACCATGACCTTGGAAACTCTTACAAAGAAACCATTTAAATGGGGATAGCTTTCAGTTTCAGAGTTTTTTTTTTAGTCTGTTATCTTCATGTTGGTGGTGAGTAGGCAGACATGGTCCAGTAGAAGGAGCTGAGAGTTCTGCATCTTGTTTGTAGGTAGCAGAAGCAACTGTGTCACACTGGGCACAATTTGTTCATGAAGAACCTTAAAGCCCACCTCCACAGTGTCACACAACTTCCAATAAAGCCATAATAACTCCATAAGGTCACACCTCCTAATAATGCCACTCCCTATTGGCCAAGCGTTCAAACACATTAGTCTATGGGAGCCATACCTATTCAAACAACTAAACCCATATAAAATATACTATGTATTACAAATAAATGTATATAAGTATGTGTCTATGTATATAATTTATTGAGAATATACTGAGTTTGAAATTTGGGATTAATGTTTGCAATGACAGATGATTCTCTTTCATTTTTACTTGAACAAAATTTGATTGACAATCATGTAATTCTCTCTATGTATATACATTTATATATTTAATATTTGACATTTTATTTGAGATATGGTTTAAAAAAGAATTTAGATGGGATCTTGAAAACTTTTTTCTTTCTTTCTTTCTTTTTTTTATTAGTTCAAATTAGGAACAAGCTTGCTTCACTTGTCAATCCCTTCTCCCTTTCCCTCACCTCTCCCCAACCCTCCCCCCAACCCTCAACCTGCTCCACACCACATCCCCAATCCGCTCCCCAGAGAGTGTAGGGCCCTCCATGGGGGCTGCCCAAAGTCTACCACATGATCCTGGGCCAGGCCTAGGCCCTTCCCCATGTGTACAGGCCAAGAGAGCATCCCTTCACATGGGACGAGCACTCAAAGTCCCTTCTTACACCAGGGAAAAATACTTGATCCACTACCAGGGGCCCCATAGAGTGCCAAGGACTCCTCATTGACATCCATATTCAGGGGTGTGGATCAGTCCCATGCTGGCCTCCCAGAAAGCAGTCTGGGGTCCATGTGCTCCCCCTTGTTCAAGCCAGCTTCTGTGGGTTTCACCAGCCAGGTCCCAACCACTTTGGTTTTCATTCCTCCCTCTCAGGAACTGGGTTCCAGAGCTCAGTTCAGTGCATATCTGTGGGTGTCTTCCTCTGCTTCCATCAGCCACTGGATGAGGGCTCTAGGGTGGCACATAAAGTAGTCATCAGTCTCATTATAGGGGAAGGGTATTTAGGGTGTCCTCTCTACCATTGCTTATGTTGTCAGTTCCTGTCATCCTGGTAGTTCTCTGGAAATCTCCCTAGTGCCAGATTTCTCCTCACACCTATAATGGCTCCTTCTGTTATGGTATCTCTCATCCTGCTTTCCTCTATTCTTCCCCCAACACAACATTTCTGCTCCTCCATTTCCTTTTCTCCCCTCCTCTCTCCTCCTCTCATTCTGTCAGCTCCCTCTTCCCTACCCTCATGCTCCCAATTAGGTCAGGAGATCCTGGCCCTTCCCATTCTCCGGGGTCCATGCATTTTTCTCTTAGAGTGCTTCTTGTTTCCTAGTTTCTTTGGTGAAAAGGATTATAGGCTGGTAATCCTTTGCTCAATTTCTAAAATTTATATATGAGTGAGTACATATCATGTTTGTCTTTCTGTGACTGGGTTACCTCGCTCAGGATGGTTTCTTCTAGTTCCATCCATTTGCCTGGAATTTCAAGATTCCATTCCTTTTTTTCCGCTGAGTAGTGCTCCATTGTATAAATGTACTACATTTTCTGTATCCATTCTTCAGTGGAGGGGCATCTAGGTTGCTTCCAGGTTCTGGCTATTACAAACAATGGTGCTATGAACATATTTGAACATATGTTCTTGTTGTATGACCATGCATTATTTGCGTATATGCCCAAGAAAGAGTTGCTGGATCTTGAGGTAGACTGAGTCCCATTTTTTCTGAGCAACCACCATACTGAGTTTCAAAGTGGTCTTACAAGTTTGCACTCCCACCAGCAATGGAGGAGTGTTCCTTTTTCTCCAAATCCTCCCCAACATAGATTGTCATTGGTGTTTTTGATTTTAGCCATTCTAGGCAGTGTAAAATGGTAATCTCAGAGTTGTTTTGAGTTGCATTTCTCTGCTGGCTAAGGATATTGAGCATTTTCTTAAGTGTCTTTCAGCCATTTCAGATTCCTCTGTTGAGAATTCTCTATTTAGTTCTGCACCCCACTTTTTAATTTCATTGTTTAGTGTTTTGGTGGGGAGCTTCTTGAGTTCATTGTATATTTTGGAAATCAGCCCTATGTCATATGTCTTTCACCATGCACAAAACTGACGTCCAAATGGATCAAAGATCTCAACATAAATCCAGCCACACTGAATCTTGTAGAAGAGAAAGTATGAGATACCCTTGAACGAATTGTTACAGGAGACTGCTTCCTGAACATTACACCAGTAGCACAGTCATTGAGATCTACAATTAATAAATGGACCTCCTGAAACTGAGAAACTTCTGTAAGGCAAAGGACACAGTCAGTAAGACAAAATGACAGCCCACAGAATGGGAAAATGCCTTCACTGACCCCACATCTGACAGAGGGATCTTGAAAACTTTTAAAGATTGTAAATTGTGAATCTATGTTGGGATGTTACAGATTACACAATATCTAATTTAAAACTTGAAAGTAAGCAAATTTTTTATTTAAAATGATTTTTCATTTTATATATCAACCCTAGTTACACCCTTCCCTTCTGCTACTCCCATCTTTCCCCCTTCCCAACCCTCTTCCACTAGTGAGAAAGGTTAATTAAGGCCTTTCCTCTGGGAGTCAACAGTCTGGCATACCAAGTTCAGATAGGATCAAGCCTTTTCCCTGACCAGTAATAAGGCTGAGCAAGGTATCACAACATATAGAATGGGCTCCAGCCAGCCAGTTCATGTATGTGGGTTAGGTTCTGGTGCCACTGCCAGACCCAGATTTTGCTACTGTCAACCAAATTCAGGGATCTAGTTCAGTCCCATGCACGTTACCCAGCTTTGATTCCATAGTCTGTGAGTTTCCACTAGCTCAGGTCAGCTGTCTCTGCTGTTTTCCCTATCATGCTCCTGACCTTTCTTGATCATATGATCCCTCCTTTATCCATTCTTCATTCAATGTGCTTCTAGGTTGTTTGCAGGTTCTGGCTATTACAAATAATGCTGTTATGAACATAGTTGAGAAAATGCTCTGTGGTATGATAGTGAAAGTAAGCTAATTTCTTTCTGGTTATTTGATAATTAATAAAGAGTGTCCCAAATTTATGGACAAGTTTGACTTGAGCACCTTTTTGGGAAAAAAAGAAAATGTCTATATTAATGTTAAATTAAGACCAATTCTAATTGAAATGGAACTGAAGATAGTTGATCAATCTTTTATACCATTTTAGTGAGAGTTTTCTCTATATTTATCCTTAAAATTTTACCATTCCCTACAGTTTATGGTTAGTATTGACCTGAAAGCAAATTCAGAAAACATTATTGAGTATATAATGAGATTAAATGAAATGAGAATTGGATAGGAATGAATAACTATTATTAATAGTCATTTATTTATCTGTAGCATGTGTACAGATTTCTTAGAGAAACTTGTGCACAGAGAATTATTATTAATTTGATACACAATTTCTAAACCTATGTTTTTGGGTGTATGTAGAAAAAGCATTAGACTCATGTTGATGATAATCTTTTGTGTCAAAGTATAAAAACATACTTAAAGATTTTGACATATTTCTGTTTTCATTTCAGCAGGAAAAAACTCAAGAAAGTTCAAGAATCAAAGGTAAGAAATACCTATTTTAAAATAATATTTCAAAGGTGAAAAAATGATGTGATACCATTTTGAAAATGCAGTTAAAATAAGGATAATTTACAATTTGCCCCATAATTCTAAAACTCTTTGAGCATCTGGGACCACTGTGTGGCCTACTAACTTCTCTGTGTAAATAATCCTTTTTATTACATAGAATGGCCTGATGATCTCAATATAATTTTCTACTTCTTCTCCATTTGGTCCAGAAGAAATCCATGCCCCAACCATAGTACCTATTTAGCATCGTATATCATCTGTCTGTAAATTGACAAGTGACAATTTTTAAAATGCATCCTACAGAGAACTCAGTGTATTGCTATTGCTCTTTCTTGATTTATATGTAAAATAATGAAGATATTTCTTTATGTTTTTCCTTTTTTAAATTTAAATTAGAAACAAGTTGGTTTAACATGTCAATCCCATTTCCCTCTTCCTCTCCCTCTCCTCTTCCCCTGCCTCCCCCCCAACCCCCTATCCCATCCCCTTTCTGCTCCCCAGGGAGGGTGAGGCCTTCCATGGGGAAATCTTCAAAGTCTTGTCACATCATTTGGGGCAGGGCCTATGTTCTCCCCCATGTGTTTAGGCTGAGAGAGTATCCCTCTATGTGGAGTGGGCTCCCAAACTACTTAACACATACTCTTAACTACTTAACCAACTCTCAAAGCCATTGATATATACATGTTTGTTTTTCTGAGACAGAGTTTCTCTGTATTGTTTTGGAGACTGCCCAGCTGCTATTTTTAAATAAGAAGTCCAAATACATTTCTACTTAGAAATTTTTCAACAACTTGCTAGTCCTACAATATTTTCTGTATAAATATACAGTAACAAGAAGTCAAATCTCTCTCTCTCTCTCTCTCTCTCTCTCTCTCTCTCTCTCTCTCTCTGTGTGTGTGTGTGTGTGTGTGTGTTGTGTGTGTGTGTGTGTGTGTGTGTGATGCATTATGTTCAAATGGATTACAAAAGATTGTCAACTAAGGAGTTTCCAAACTAATTAAATTTTTAGCTTTAAAATACTAATGTTAGTTTTAAGGTGCACACTTTTGTGTTATAAGCAAGAATTTCTGTTCTAAGATGTGCTGTCTGATATGTATTCAAATGGCATGAATTTCTGGCATGCTGATTGCATATCTTCCTCCCTCCAGTGTATCAGGTTAACATGAAATCATATTTGTAACTCTGTTGTTGAAGCAGAAATATGTTTAGTGAAACATTCTTCTTGATGTTTTATTATCCTAGACATATAAATCACACCATCTCAAGTAGAAATTATGTTTTGCAAGCATTGTCTGGGAACATGTTTTAACAGTATAATAAAATTTTGAGATGATGCTTGCCAGCTCTTCCCCTGTTCTTAGCTGGATTATTATTCAAAACTAACACACAGGATGTTTTATAAATGACTGACTTACATGTAAATGAGAGATGAATTCTGACACCAGAATTTGCTTATTTAATCTAGAAGTCATTTCCTTGGGTATGGGAATAATGTCATCTTTCAAAGAATATGTTTTATAGTGTCAATATTAAATAATGCAAGAGCAAACAGCACAGCATGATGCTAAAGCTTCTCAAGTGCTGTTAAACAATTTTGAAAAATAAATAATTTATGTTTCTTATAAACTAATCATTGTAACTTATTTTAATAATTTTTATAACTTATTTTTATCCACTAGTTCTATTGACTTCCTGATTAACAGCTAATCTCATTTATCCAAACAAGTTTATTATATAGAATTAAGTCCAGATGAGGGATTTAATCTAATTTCCTGTAATGGTGCTTGGTTTTGCTCAGAACAAGATCCCCCAACTTAATGATTCTAACTTAATGTTTCCAAGTGATCTTCAATAAACAAATTACAAAGTACTCTGATGAAATTTGACCTCTATTTTTTTCATGTACATAGAAATAAATTTTGAAATGGTTGCAAACTTAAAATTGTGCAACAGGTTAATATTTTTAGAATATGATCTTCCTTTGAAATACAATGGAAACTAATATTTTTATACATTCTAAAATTGTGTGTATAATTTAGCTGAGAAAACACATTCCTTTGAATTTAAAAAGTTTTAATTTATAAATTTCTTATTTTTAATAAGTAAGGGATGAATCTGTATTTAATTTCTAGTTTTGGAAGTTTACAAATGTCTAATATAGTCTTTTTTGCTTGAAGTTACACCAAAAATTGCAGTAAGGAAATCAAGGTAGTGCTGTATGTTTAAAGAATCTGTGCTTCAGTCAGATAATCTGTAAGATTCTTTCCCAGGGTTATAATATGTACTAGCGTATCATGTATTGCATTTCAATGCACTTAGTTTTGTAAAACTACTGTTAGGAAATAATTCATTTTGAATATTATTTATAAAATAAGTAACAAAAAATAATTAAAATATGCAATTATTTCACAGAGAAGTGCTTAATTTTATTATTAATTTGCTCATTTCAAATTATAATTGTTTCATAGACAATAGCCATGAAACATTATGAATAAAATTTAAATAATTTTGAACAACAAATAACTTAACCTTCATACTAATTTGGCACAGCTTTAAATTGGTCACATAGTTTAAAACACATATTGATGTGTCTACGGAGAGTGTGCAAGGACTCATGTATTGGAGAAACTTTGAACATCATCTTTGGTTTTGTTACGTAAATGAAAGATTAAGAACCCATCTGCCTTGTGAGCCTGTGGCTCTCAGTACAAGATCTCTTTCTTGTTTTAAATAAACAACTGTATTGTTATTGAGATATGATAGAAATAAATGTGTATTTAATTTTTAACTAGTCATATTTTGGTTAATCTAGTGTTCTACAGCGAAGAGACACTGAATAAGTTACTTTCTTAATGGGTGTAGTTATTTGTTAAATTCTTGATAAATTTCAGACACTATGATGAAGTATTACTTCATATGACATCAGTTTAATCCTCAACCAAGTATAATTTGATGTGGTTTAGTGTTACAAATGGTAAAATATTGAAAAATCACACCAAAAGCAAATAATTTATATCGATATTGTAATACATATTCTATCAAAAAATGACACACTTCATTTAGCAATTATTAGTTCCACATTGAGACATTTGCCATGTTTAACTAGGAAAGTTTTTTTTCTATATTAAGCATTTGAAGATATGAATTTTATTGTTTTCTCTTATTTTTCCTTAAAATCACAGTTATAAATATTTTCCAACTTGCAAATCATTTAAATTCTGCTGGCTCCATGACAACTTATTGAATGAAAACAAAATCTACACTGAGAAGGTTATATTTATATATTTGGAAACACAAACATATATATGTATATAACAGTAATTAATGTAAATAAATAGGCCATAAATTTGAAAGAGAAGAAGGAAAGATATCTGAAATGATTTGAAGGGATGAAAAGGAAGGCAGAAATGATGTATTTATTTACAATTTAAAAATACTTTTTAAAAATGAGAGTAATGCAGCATAAACTTTTCTGGAGATTTTGTATAGGTCCTGTGTTGACAAAGCATATCATGAGGTCATTGATAAGTAATTTAACTGGTCCATGTACAATTTCCTTTTAATGGTCAATCTTAGCACAATTTACCCCATGGTAACAAAATTATTTTTTATTATTTTAATTACTCATATATACATATCCATCCCCCCATTCCCTCACCCTCCCCATCTCAGATGTTCCCACCCCAACCCACTCCAACCCAACCCCCGACTCCTCCCCAGATACAGTGAGGACCTCTATCAAGGACCTTCAAAGTTTGTCATATTGTTTAGGGGAGGATCTAGACTCTCCTTGCTGTATCTGGGCTGCAATAGTATCCCTCCATAAGGAATGGGCTCCCAAAGTCCATTTTGCTCTAGGGATAAAGACTGGCTCCACTGTCAGAGACATCTTGGGTTCCTAGCCGGTTCTCACATTCAGAGTGTTTGGTTTGGTCCAATGCTGTTTCCCCAGCTTTATGACTAGGTTTCCATTCTATCAGTAGGTCAGGCCCACTGTTTCTGCAGGTCTCTCCATCCTCGTCTTGGCTCCTTTGCTCATCCCTCTTTCCTTTCCACAACCTGAATTCCAGTAGTATGGTTCAGTGCTTAGCTATGGGTGTCTGTTTCTGCTTAGAACAGCAACTGGATGAAGACTCTCCTTTCTCTCCCTGCCCCCGACTCCAATTTGGTCAGGGGTCTTGTCCCCATCCCCTTCTTCGAGGAACTATGCAATCTTCTCTTGGGTAATAAAATTCTTAACATGTCTGAAATTTCAAATCTTGTAATTCAAGAAGAGCTTTGGATAATTTTATTATGATAAATATCCATTCTCCAATGCACTGTAATTCCTAGTAGATTCCCTATTAGTTGTTTCTTTGGTTATAAGACAATATCTCACCAAATCACCTCAAGGGTTTGTTTTGTCTTATAGTTGGATAATAAACCCACCATGGTTAAGAACGTTTGGTGACTGAAGTGTAAATCCACAGATTCCATTTCATTCCCAGTTGTGATTCTAGTTCATTTCAAGTTGAAAAATACTGATACTTATGGAAAATTTTTAAAAAGTACATAATAGGATTGGAGATGTTGAGGAAACAATCTGCATAACAAATTATACATTCTTAAAAATTCAATGATTCATATGAAGAAAATTGAAGTTTTGGATATTTAAATCAGAATTTTCATGCTTCAGTACATTTTAAACCATACCTATCTTATTAATATTGGCTTTTACCCTAAAAGGATATTTCATTGTGAACTTTTAAAAAAGCAGAAAATTGACTTCTAGAAGATATATTATTTTAAAAAGTGTATATTGTATTTCAATTTCCTCACATAGCTAATATTCAATTAGAAACCTCAACTATATCTGATGTTTTATATGTTTATTGTGAAGAAATAATTTCTCTTGCAATGAATGATTTCATGAAAGGATATTTTCTGGAATGGTCATGTCTAGTGTTTGAATATTGTTTTGTACAAGAGTCCCTGTTTTATAGGTCAAAGAAAAAAAGTCATGGTCCATTAGCTATTTTGATTTCCTATTTTTTTCTTTGATACTTCAGGCACATTATGTATGACATTTACTTAGTTAAAAGGAATATATTATCTTGCGATTTTGGAATATGTATCTGTTCTGTCTTTCCCAAGAACTTAACATTTAATATCATCAATTTTAAATGTTTTTAGGTATCTGACATTGATTTAAATAGAGAGAATTATGTGTCATATTAAAAGGTGGTAATATATTTAGTTTTTTCTGTGCTGCTAATTAAATATGGTGATTTAGGTCATTTATGATAAAATTTGTCAAATATGTAATAATTCTCCTTTGGAAATTATGATACATTCCTATTTCATGTGAAAATTTTAAAGTCTTACATAATATGAATAGTGACTTTATTTATATATTAGACTAAAATATAACTTTCTAAAATTATTGCTGCATAAATTCTCATTCAAAATGACAATGCAGATGTGGTTCCAATATGCATCATACCATTGCAAGATCTTTCCATACTCACATAGTGTTGCTTAACTTTGCTTAATTACATATTTCATGTGCTTAAGATAATCAAGGAATCCTTCCCTTATCACCCGCCTTACAGGAAATAGCGATCATGTTTCACAGCATTAGAGTAATTAGACTCATATTTTAAGAAGGGCTGATTTCTGCTGGAGTAATCAATTATTTATCCTTTCATGAAGCTCTCTGTATTATCTCTTCTCACTGTTAATGTTAATATACCAAAGTGTGCTGGCCAAAGGATGAAATTCGGTAAAGCATTTACCTTGCTGACCCATTTTAGTAAAATGAAATGCTCTTAGATTATGTTATTACTAATATGTGAGTTTTTTCTCCTTTTTTAATTTAAATTAGAAACAAGATTGTTTTACATGTCATCCTAGTTCCCTGTCCCTCCCCTCCTTCCCTGCCCACCATCCACCCCCCTACTTCATCCCCTTTCCACTACCCAGGGAGGGTGAGGCCTTCCATGAGGTATCTTCACAGTATGTCACATGATTTCCAGCAAGGCCAAGGGCATCTCCTGTGTGTTTAGGCTGAGAGACTATCCCTCTATGTGGAATGGGCTCCCAAAGTCCATTTGTGTACTAGGGATGAATACTGATTCACTACCTGAGGACCCATAGATTAACCAGACTTCCAAACTGACATCCTCATTCAGGGGGTCTGGAAAGTCCTATGCTGGTTTCCCAGCTATCAGTCTGGGGTCCATGAGCTCCCTCTTGTTCGGGTCATCTGTTTCTGTGGGTTTCTCTAACCTGGTCTTGACTCCTTTGCTCATCGTTTCTTACTCTCTGCAACTGGATGCCAGGAGTTCAGCTCAGTGTTTAGCTGTGGGTGTCTACTTCTACTTCCATCAGCTATTGGATGAAGGCTCTAGGATGGCATATGAGGTAGTCATCAATCACATTGGGAGCATGGGATGAGGGGAGAAGGAGTTAGGAAAAAAGAAGAGAGAAGAGGAGATGAGAGGAGGACATGAGTTAGCAGGAAAATTGAGTCGGGAGAAGAACAGAGGTGAAAAGAAGAGAGATACCATAATAGAGGGAGTCATTATAGGTTTAAAGAGAAATCTGGCACTATGAAAATGTCCAGAAAGCTACAAGGATGACCGACCCCAAATAACAATCTAAGCAATAGTGGAGAGGCTACTCATGTTATTAAATGTATCATTTACACTTATTTTAATATATCCATGTTTGATGGTTGATCTTGATTGTCAACTAGATTTAGAAACATCCAGGAAACACAACTGTGGTACATCTGTGTGGATGTAACTGAAGAGAGAAGAGTAAGTGAAGTGTGAAGTTGGCCTGGCTATGGGTAATACCTTCCAAAGGGCAGCACAAATAGAATATGGCCAAAGGGAAATGGTGTGTACATTGGTCTGCCTTTGTCTCATCTTCCACTATTAGGAGACTCCACCTTTTTAGCCTCATAGTATGGAATCAATATGAAGTGAATCTTTGCAGATGTGGGATTTTAGGGCTGGATCTAGACTAATGAAGTATTCATCTGCTTGTGCTGAACAATTACTGGATTTTCAACATCTTTGGCATACAGATGATTGTGGTGAACTACCCAGCTCTGTTATGCTAGCTAATCTAATACTCTTCTTTTATATTATATGTTTTTGAATTCTTTATAATTTTTAGAGAATCCTGTTTAATATATAATGGTAGAAACATACTTATGACAAAATTGTCAATTCATAAACACACAAAAATGAAAGTTCAAGTCATGGTAACCTTCATTTTTTTCATTATTTTAATTATTTTGTTGCACATTTGTAGAGATCTAATCTACTAATGATGAGTGGGCCTGAGGTGTCCTGCTATGACTGTTTAGACTAACTTTATTCTTATGTCAACACACAAACACAGTTATCACATTAAAGAAATAAGAGATAGTTTGTTCCAGTTGGCCCTAAGTATGAATGACCATGGTCCAGCAATATAGATTCATATTTACACAAATATCATATTACACAGTGGAAGTGGCTGCATGGGATCTTATTAGTTAAAGAATAAAATAAAGACATAAATCAAAGTGTTCATTAAAAGGTGCCACAGAAAATGAAGGAAACTCTGCTTTGTTTTTGAAATAATATCTGATGGCAGGTTTAGCTTTTGGATTGGGAACAGCTAATGGTCTTCTAAAAATCAGTTATTAGATTTTGATAGTCACATGATCTTAAGCCATGTACTGATGTGGGAAATGAAAGACTTTCAAAAGGAAATAAAAAGAGCATAAGATAATTTGGCTCTGGTCTGTAGCAAATCACTTTGTATTATATAATCTTGAAGTTTTGTCATGAATTTACCAATGAATGTAAAAGTCTGAAATAGCTGCTCAGTTAAGAAATTAGCCTAATAGTTTTATACATGTTGACTATGATGGTTAGCTTTAACTGACTGCTCAACACAATTTGGAATCACTTGTTTTGGGAGTCTCAAGGAGGAACTGTTAAGATTAATTTGGCCTGTTGTCATTTTATGGAGGGATATTATTGAATACATTAATGAGGTGGGATGACCTGCCCACTGTGACTAACACCATTCTTTGGACAGGGAAGGCAAGCACTGGTATGCATAAAATATTCTTGGCTTTGCCTGTGGATGTAATGGGTTTGCTGCTTCAATTTACTATCCTACCAAATCATGAAAAATAACCAAAACTGTGAGCCAAATAACCACTTTTCTTCTTTAGTTTCTTTTGTCAGGGAACTTTTTCATAGCAACAGAAAGCAAAACTATGACACTGGCAGTAGAGATGAAGTTCTTTTATGAGAAAAATAACAGTTGCAGTAGATGTAGCTAAACAGTGATGAAAAGCAGGACAACCAATGCCTCACCATTATGCCATACTTAGGTCAGGATGCTCAACTTTTAAATGGACAGGAAAATATCTATAGGGATGTATAAGAATGTTATACACTGACAAGTAACTTTCATTGGCTATCTATGTAACTATCTAAAATTGACCATTGTTGACATTTTTTATACGTGAAATCAGAATAGTTTATATATTCTTATATTTTGAAAGTCAATTATTCCCCAGATGTCCATGAGTTAAAATCTGGTCCTAACAGGGGGTGTGGTCTCTAAGGTGTTCAACCTAGTGAAGGGGGGTATGTAGGGAATGAGAGGCATGCCATCAATGGAATTATAGGGTTCTAGCACTTCATATTTGTCTTCTCCTCTCTAGGTCAATATTTCACCACCACTATCCTGCTATGTTATGTTCTCTCACTTTAACTCAATACTTTGTGAACTATCTATCACTCACCAACTGGAATCTAATCCCTTCTTTGTAAGTTGATTTTTATTGAAAATTTTGTTATAAAAATAGAAATCTGTTGGGACTGGTCTCTGCAACTCTTCATTTTGATTGGTTTTGGTTTATCACAATAATCTCCACTTCCCCCCTTTTATTTAAATTACAAACAAGCTTGTTTTACATGTCAATCCCAGTTCCCTCTCCCTTACCTCCTCCACTGCGCCCCACCAGCTCCTATCCCAGCCCCTTTCTGCTACCCAGGTAGGGTGAGGCCTTCCATGAGGAATCTCCAAAGTCTGCAGTATCATTTGGAACAGGGCTTAGACACTACCCCATCTGTCTAGGCTGAGAGAGTATCCCTCTATGTGGAGTGGGTTCCCAACTTCCAATTATACACTAGGGATAAATAATGATCCACCATCAGAGACCCCATAGATTAACCAGACTTCCAAAATGACATCCTCATTCAGGGGGTCTGGAAAGTCCTATGCTGGCTTCCCAGCTATCAGTCTGTGGCCCATGAGCTCCCCCTTGTTTAGGTCAGCTTTTTCTGTGGGTTTCTCCAGCCTGGTCTTGACCCCTTTGTTCATCACTCCTCCCTTTCTGCAGCTGGATTCCAGAGTTCAGCTCAGTGTTCAGCTGTGGTGCCTGCTTCTGCTTCTATCAGCTACTAGATGAAGGCTCTAGGATATCACATAAAGTAGTCATCAATCTCATTATTGGAGAAGGGCATTCTAGGTAGCCTCTTGACTATTGATTGCTAGTTGGGGTCAACCTTGTGTATCTCTGGACATTTCCCTAGTGCCAGATTTCTATTTAAACCTGTAAAGGCTTCCTCTATTATGGTGTCTCTTTTCCTGCTCTTCTCTATTCTTCCAGACTCAATCTTTCTGCTCTCTCAAGTCCTCTTCTACCCCCTCTTCCTCCTAATCCTCTCTCTCCTCTCCCTATACTCCCAATTACCTCAGGATATCTTGTCCTTTTTCTCTTCTCTAGGAGACCATGTATGTCTCTCTTAGGATTCTCTTTGTTTCCTAGGTTCTCTGGCAGTGTGGATTGTAGGCTGGTAATAATTTGCTCTATATCTAAAATCCATATTTGAGTGAATACATACCATGTTTGTCTTTATGTGATTGGGTTACCTCACTCAGGATGGTTTCTTCTAGTTTAATCCATTTGCCTGTAAAATTTCAAGATTCAATTGTTTCCTTTTTTCTACTGAGTAGTACTCCATGGTGTAAATGTACCATATTTTCTCTATCCATTCTTTGGTTGAGGGGCATCTAGGCTGCTTCCAGTTTCTGGCTATTACAAGTAATGCTGCTATGAACATGGTTGAACAGATGTCCTTGTTTTATGAACATGCATTATTTGGGTATATGCCTACAAGTGGAATAGCTGGATCTTGTGGTAGACTCATTCCCATTTTCTTGAGGAGTTGCCATACTGATTTCCAAAGTGGCTATATGAGATGGCACTCCCACCAGCAGTGGAGGAGTGTTCCTCTGTCTCCACATCCTCTCCAGAATATAGATATTTTTGTAATAGACATTTGTTTTTATAAAGTGCTCATATATAATATAAAATACATTTTGGTTGTATAAAAATAATATGTTATAATGTATTCTCTAAATAACATTTATTAATGCAGTCATCATTTTCTTATTTATGGTGCTGGAGATGAAAGGCAAAGCCTAGACGTCAGGAAAATCTTTCATGTCCATTTCATAGCCTTACAAGGAAAGGATATAACCTGTGGTTTCCTGTGGTAGTTTCTTAGTTTTTATTCTAATATTTATACACTTAATGCATTTTAGGTAACTTCTTTTAAGTGGTAATGGACACTATTTTTGCCCATGTGATGTCCAATATTCTCAGCATCATTTTATTTAAAAACACTGTGTTGTACAATCTGTGTTTGTATCACATTTTTGAAACAATATTTGGGGATAGGTATGTAGGGTTACTTCTAATCGTCTTGCTCTGTTTTATCACTGTAGTTTAGGAAAGAACAATGCTGTTTTGATACTTTTAAAGTTAGGTCATTTATTTTTAGTTCACATAATGTAATGTTACCAATTTGTTTTTTTCTCCAGACAGCTTTAGTACCTTAAATTCATGTTGTAATTGTGTTAGATAAACATAAATTTCAGGTTATTCTTTTTTTAGCACCTTCTAGAATATTCTGAAATGTTGATAGGGACACATTGAGACTATAATTGGTTTGAGTATTGATGACATAGTAAGGACATAAACAGAATTGACTGTAAACACTGAACTTAAGCTGTACCTGTAAGAAGCTACCAATTGCCACTAGCTCCTCAAGTAGGAAAAGGATTGGAAGTTCTTCTTCTTGTTCTTCTTGTTCTTCTTCTTATTCTTGTTGTTCTTGTTCTTGTTCTTCTTCCTCCTCCTCCTCCTCCTCCTCCTCCTCCTCCTCCTCCTCCTCCTCCTCCTTCTTCTTCTTCTTCTTCTTCTTCTTCTTCTTCTTGTTCTATGTTGTTGTTGTTGTTGTTGTTCTCCTCCTCCTCCTCCTCCTTCTTTCCTCTTTCTCCTCATCCTCCTCTTTCTCCTCCTCCTCTTCCTTCTCTTTGATAAGATTTTGTCCATTGCAAGTGTTGTGAATTCTGTTATAGCCACTGTGAGTTAATATGTGCAAATTCACTTTTGGGTCTAAAATGCTAAAAAGATTATTTCATTGTAGGTAAATACCACCTGTAACTCCTATAGTCTTTCTACACCTTCTTCTGAAATGGTTCCTGAGCCTTAGGAGAAGGTGGATGATATAGTCATCCCATTTAGGGCTGAGGCCTCCATAGTTTCTTATCTTCTGCACATTGACTAGGTGTAGTTCTCTGTGCTAGCCACCACTGATGGCAACAAGAAGCTTCTCTAATGAGGGTTGAAGGTTACACTAATCTGTCTGTATAGCAAGAAATAATTTAATACTGTGCCCATTTGGCAGAGTAATTGTACTTGCTCTTCCCTAGGGTCTATGACCTATCTAGCAACAGTTTCTTGTCCCTGATGGCACCATACGTGATTGCTAATTTGTATATCTGGCCTTAATTTCAACCAGAAATGAGTTGGTTACTAGCATAATGGGTTAAATCACATTTTGACAAACTTAGTGGCTATAACCTTTTTCAGACATGCGGCATGCATTAATTTTGCTGCTCCAGTGCCTACCATTTTGTAGCTCTCAAGCCCCTTCTCTACTAGCTGTATTATGCTGTTATGCTGATTCAGTGAAAGGCATGATGGAAGTGAAAAACTCACAAATTGCCAAGAAACCTAGTGAAACCTTTTTTTTTTTTAATTTTCCTGCTGGTTTTCTTATTTAAATTACTCTTCAAGATGTCAATAGAAACTAGGGTTGGATAGAACTTGTTGCAAATCTAACATAGTTTCTACATCGTAGGGCCATCTCATAATATAGGCATAGATAACATTAATCATATTTTCAGTGTGTTATAATAGAAGGTGGACATATCAAATGATGTATCACAGTAAAATCTTTTACTTATTTTTATGTCTCAGCTATTAGGTAGAGTTTCAGCAGTTTGGGATTTTGGAGTGGTTCTATGACAGAGCTCAGTCACTTTGGGTTTTGATAAGTTCAATGCCAAAATAAGCAAGGCCAGAGGATGAGAACAGTTTTCTTCACCCACAGGGGGGAGAGATCAGGGAGTCAATGCCAAAGCAAGGTTCTCCCATAACAAGGAGATATTAGGATTTTATTGAGAATGACTATCCATATTCATAAGAAAAATTCACTTTGAAGTCTTTTATATCCCGTGGCATTCTCAAATTCAGATGTAAGCTTCTAGGCATGGTCAATTAGGATTAGAGTGAATGAAGAAAAAGTGGCAGATTGCAATCACTCAGCACACTTAAGATCAGGGCTTCTTAAAGTTTGCTCATCTTGAAATTTGGTTTGCATAAAAGTGAATAAATAAATTAAGTAAAATAATTTTGTTAAAGTGACATTTACAAATTTACATTTACAAATGTGAATTACAACATTTACAAATCTAGAATGAAAATAAAACATTTTCTTTTTCTTTTTTTGCATTTTTTTATTTGAGTTAGAAACAAGATGGATTTACATGTCAGTCCCAGTTCCCTCTCCATCCCCTCCTCTTCTACCACCCTCCTCATCTAAAACCCTACCCATCACATATCCTTCTGCTCCCCAGGGAAGGTGAGGCCTTCCATAGGAGGTATCAAAGTCTATCATATCCTTTGGGATAGGCCTAGGCCTGCGTGTCTTGGCTCAGGATGTATCCCTCTGTGTGGAATAGGCTCCCAAAGTCCATAATTATGCTAGGGATAAGTACTGATCTACTAAAGGAGGCCCCATAGATTTCCGAGGTCTCCTCACTGAAACCCACTTTCCTGGGGTCTAGATCAGTCCCATGCTGGTATCTCAGCTATCAGTCTGGGGGCCAAGAGTGTTATGATAAATCTTTCTGCCTAAAGCTGCCTGAGCCCCACTGCCACGTGTGAGCTTTATGCTAGCCGCCTGCCTGAGTTAGGCCCAAATTAATACACAGAAACTTGTATTAGGTACAATGCTGCTTTGCCAATGACTAGGACTTCTCATCTGATAGCTCAGTCTTAACTATCATAAATCTATATATTTTATAAGACTTATCTTATAGGACACCTTATTGGCGTCCCTCCTTGCCGGTGGATCACACTGTGCCGCTGGTGCAGGAGCGGAGGGGAAAAGAGGGAACTTCCCATTTCTCCTTGCTCAAATATGTGTCTCCTTGCTATGTCACTTCCTGCCTGGACCACCACTTCTCTACTACATCTCCCAGAATCCTTTTTGACTCCTAGTTCCATCTAACTTGCTGTCTTATTGGCCAAACAGTATTTTATTCAACAGTCAATAAGATAAACATACACAGAAGTACTTTCCCCATCACAAGAGCTCGCCGTTGTTCAGGTCTGTTTCTGCGGGTTTAACCACGCTGGTCTGGACCCCTTTGCTCATCACTCGTCCTTTTCTGCAGCTGGAATCCAGTTCAGTTCAGTGATTAGTTGTGAGTACCTGATTCTACTTCCACCAGCTGCTGGATTAAGGCTATAGGATGGCATATAAATCAGTCATCAATCTCATTATCAGGGGAGGGCATTTAAGGTAGCCTCTCTTCTGTTGCTTAGATTGTCAGTTGGTGTCATCATTGTAGATCTACAGACATTTCCCTAGTGACTGATTTCTATTTAAATCTAAAATTGCTCCCTCTGTTGTGGTATCGCCTGTTCTGTTTTCTACCCCTGACTCAAACTTTCTGCTCCCTCATGTCCTCTTCACTCCTCCTCTTCTCCCATTCTCATTCTCCTAGATCCTTTCCCCCTCCTGCCATGCTCCCAATTTGCTCAGGAGATCTTTTCCCTTTCCCCTTCTCCAGGGGACCCTGTATGTCTCTCTTAGGTTCCTCCTTGTTTACGAGCTTCTCTGGCAGTGTGGATTGTAGGCTGGCAATCCTTCACTCTATGTCTAAAATTCACGTACGAGTGAGTAAATACCATGTTTGTCTTTTTGTGATTGGGTTATCTCGTTCACAATGGTTTCTTCTAGTTCCATCCATCCTGCAAATTTCAAGTTTCCATTGACTTTTTTCTGATGAGTAGTACTCCAGTGTATAAATGTACCACATTTTCTCTATTCTTCAGTTGAGGGGCATTTAAGTTGCTTCCAGGCTCTGCCTATTACAAACAGTGCTGCTATGAACATGGTTGAACAGATGTCCTTGTTATATGAATGCGCTTCTTTTGGGTATATGCTTTCCTTATACCATAGTATAAATTTAGCTTCTTTTTCAAAAATCAGGTGTTCGTAGGTGTGTGTTAATATCAGGGTTTTCAACTCTATTCCATTGGTCTGTCTATTTTTTATGACACTATCAAGCTGTTTCAAGGACAATAGCCCTGTAATAGAGCTTAAAGTCAGGGATGGTGATGCCTCCAGAATTTCCTTTGTTATACGGGGTTGTTATGGCTATCCTTTGTCTTTCGTTTATCCGTATAAAGTTGAGTATTGTTCTTTCAAGGTCTGTGAAGAAGAATGTTGGGATTTTGATGAGGATTGCATTGAATCTGTAGATTGCTTTTGGCATAATTGCCATTTTTACTATGTTGAGCCTACTTATCCAAGAGCATGGAAGATCTTCCATTTTCTGGTATCTTCTTTAATTTCTTTCTTTAGAGTCTCAAAATTCTTATGGTACAGCTCTTTTACTTTTTTGACTAGCGTTAACCCAAGATACTTTATGTTGTGAATGGATATTGTGAAGGATGATATTTCTCTGATTTCTTTCTCCTCGAATGTATCATCTGTATATAGTAGGGCTACAGAGTTAATCTTGTATCCTGCCACTTTGCTGAAGGTGTTTATCAGCTGCAGGAGTTCTCTAGCAGAGTTTTTCAGGTCACTAATGTAGACTATCATATCATGTGCAAATAGTGAGAGTTTGACTTCTTCCTTTCCAATTTGTATCCCCTTAATCTACTTTTGTTCTCTTATTGCTCTAGCTAGAACTTCAAGGACAATATTGAAGAGATATGGAGAGAGTGGACAGCCCTGTCTTGTCCCCAATTTTAGAGGAATTTCATTCAGTTTCTCTCCATTATTTTGATGTTGGCTGTCAGCTTGCTGTATATTGCTTTTATGTTAAGGTATGTTACTGTTATCCCTGATCTCTCCAAGACCTTTATCATGAATGGATGTTGGATTTTGTCAAAGGCTTTTTCGGCATCTAGTGAGATGATCATATGTTTTTTTTTTTTTTCTCAGTCTGTTTATATGGTGGATTAGATTGATGGATTTTCGTATGTTGAAGCATTCTTGCATCACTGGGATGAAGCCTACTTGATCATGGTGGATGATTTCTCTGATGTGTTCTTGGATTTGATTTGCCAGTATTTTTTTTTTGACTTATAATTATATAGCCAATGGCTCAGGCTTCTTATGGGCTAGCTCTCTCAATTATTAACCCATTTCTATTAATTTGTGCATCTCCACATGGCCTTCGCTTGCCAGTGATGCCTGGGTCTCTTAACTCTCTGATTTGCCAGTATTTTATTGACTATTTTTGCATCAATGTTCATGAGGGATATTGGTTTGTAGTTCTCCTTCTTAGTTGTGTCTTTGTGTGGCTTGGGTGTCAAGGTTATTGAAGCCTGGTAAAAAGAGTTTGGCAATGACCCTTTTGCTTCTATTGTGTGGAATACTTTGAGGAGAATTGGTATTAGACGTTCCTTGAATTTCTGGTAGAATTCTGCACAGAAGCCATCTTTCCCTGGACTTTTTTTGGTTGGGAGACGTTTGATGACTGCTTCTGTTTCATTAAGGATTATATGTCTATCCAAGTTGCTTATCTTTTCTTGATTTAATATTGGTCAGTGAAATCTGTCCTGAAAATTGTCCATTTCCTTTAGATTTTCCAATTTTGAGGAATATGTGTTTTCAAAGTACGACCTGATGATTCTCTGGATTTCCTCTGTGTCTGTTGATATGTACCCCTTTTCATTCTTGATTTTACTAATTTGCATGGTCATTCTCTACTGTTTGGCAAGTTTGGATAAAGGTTTGTCTATCTTGTTGATTTTCTCCAAGAACCAACTCTTTGTTATATTGATTCTTTGTATTGTTCTCCTAGTTTCCACTTTGTTGATTTCTGACCTCAATTTGATTATTTCCTGGTGTATTCTCTGCCAGGGTGTACTGGCTTCTTTAAGTTCTAGAAATTTCAGTTATACTATAAATTCTCTAGTGTGACTTCTCCTGTTTCTTCATGTGGGCACTGCTTTCCTCTTAGCACTGCTTTCAAAGAGATCAATCTTCCTCTGCCTCCTGAGTGCTGAAATTAAAAGCATGCACCAACACCAGCCCGTTTCATGTAGCAGTTTTCAAAATAAAACATTCTAATATAATATGGTACAAAGATATGCTAATTTATAGTTACATGTTCAGTATTGACAGTAACAAAGTATTAAAACTGTTGTTTCTCACAATTAAGGCATTACATTTGTGTATGCACTCTAAAAACACTGCAGTTCATATTAAACCATAGACTTTAATCTCAGCTGAGGAGTTTCATGCAGCAGTACCTGATGTTACATAGTGCGATGAGCTGGGCAGTACAAAATACTTTTGTGTGTTTAGACACAAGGCTACAGTGAAGATTCCACATGAGAAAACCGCTTCAAATGTGCTGGATTCAGACTGTATTTGGTGTTGCATTTATTTTGTCTATGCATATCACAAAACATTTCACTGTTGCCCAATTTAGCTATACAACATCATATTGAGGATCATTGATGTTAGTTTAACTTTTAAGTCTATTAGGATTTAGTAGTGACTCCATTAGTACTTGGGGCTTTTTAGTTGGGAGATCTTTTTCCCTCCCTCCCTCCCTCCATCCCTCCCTCCCTCCTTCTCTCCCTCCCTCCTTCCCTCCATCCCTTCCTCCCTCTTTCTTTCTTTTTTTCTTTCTTTCTTTCTTTCTTTTTTTCTTTCTTTTTAATACAATATATTCTGATTACTAACTTCTCACAGATAATTAACAACTTCCTACCCACCCAAATCAATACCATTTCTTTCTCTCTCTCTTATTAGAATATAAACAAGCATCAAAAAATAATAACAAACATTGGGAATAGGATGAAACCAACAAAAAGAAAAAGAGCCAAACAAAACGCAGATGAAACACATTTAGAAGGACAGCCACAAAAATTCTCATATATAGAAATCCCATAGAAACACAAAACTGTAATATATCTGCATATATATGTGTATGCAAAAACATGTAAGGAAGAAAAATAGAATGATAAAAAAGATGCCTGGACAGAGAACCACCAAAATACCACTAAGATTGTTTTATGTTGGCCATGTACTCTTGGCCAGGGAGTCTCTCTGTCCTTAAGTGTAGTTTGTGTACTCAGGGAGACTCCATTGGAGAAAACTATTTTTTCCTTTAAAAGTGCTTATTAACTGGAGATAGCTTCTGGCTTAGGAATTGGAGTTTGTGCCCACTTTCCCTCTCAATTCTTTGACCCTATCTGGCTTAGACCTGTGCAGGCCCTCACATGCTACCACCGTTCCATGAGTTTATATGTGTGTCAGTCCTATTATGTTTAGAAGGTCTTCTTTCCTTCATGTCCTGCATCCCCACTGGCTTAAAATCCTTTCTCCTCTTTTGCAGGTCTCTCTGAGACATGAGGGTAGGTATTTGATGGAGACATCCCATTTAGGACTGAGTGTAATGAGGGCTCTCACTTTCTGCGCATTGTACCATTGTGGGTCTTATTTTTTCTTCCCATCTGCTGCAAGAAGAAGCGTCTGTGATGATAGCTGAGCAAGTTACTGATCTATGAGTACACCAAAATATTGTTAGGAATCATTTTATTACTAGGTTCCAGTAGTAGTATTTTCCCATGGGTCCATGGCCTATCTAGTCTCACATTCTTTACAACCAGAGCTATATGAGCGATGGGTTCCATTTTGTGGAGTGGATCTTAATTTCCATTGGATAGTGGCTCATTATTCATTTTCAGTCAGGTCAGCAGTACAGAATTAAGGGTTTGTAGCCAGGTTGTTATGTAACTTTCTCCTTTAGTAGCTCCAGATAATCTTACAGTACCATAAATACACACTAGTCAGAGGGGTAAAGGCTCTGGGTAGTCACCATGTTGACTTCTCGATGCCCAGTGAGTTATGCAGGTTCTGTCTTTAACAATAGGTGCCCAGGCCTGTGGGGCTCTGGTAATTCCTGAGTCCTAGGTGGATCAAGCCTGATAATAATGGGCGGGAAAGAAGAGCCAGACCAAGCAGGATCTTTGTCAAGGTCTCCTTTATTGATTATTACAAGGGGTTTTTATAGAGAAAGGAGGAAGCAGAGAAAAAGGAGGTGGGGGGAGGAATGAATGTCCATTGCTCTCAGGCAGGTATCCAGAATCTCCTGTGTTAAGGAAGTGGGGTAAGGAATAGATGTTAGTTGCTTCTCAGGCCAGGTCCCGGAACCTGAGGGGTGGGATGCTAGACTAGCTGGCGGCTAGCTAGGCATGGGGGGTCGCCAGGGCTGCCTTCTGACAAATAGGGAGAGTTTTTGATTAGTGTTTCAATACCTAAGGGACATTGTGTTATTTACTTGAATTTCGATTGATTTTTCCTTTTTAAAATAAAGGCACTTGTAGCTTTAAACATCACCTCCAGTAACACTGTCATTGTATCTCAAAGGCCTTGCTATGTTTCACTATAATTTTCCTTTTACTCTAATCATGCAAAAGAATTTCTTACTAATTTGTTCAATGTATCATTTAACATTGTGTTATTTAATGAGAAAGAGTATGTGAATATTCTTTGGTTTACCTTATTGTTCAATTTCATTTTATCTTAATATAATCATATGTGACACGATATTTTTTATTTTTTTCTGGCTTTCCTAAGACTCGGTGTGTGCTATTATATGTAACCTATTTTATAAAAAGAGTTTCATAGGCAGAATGCAAGAATGTGTATTCTGGAGATGTAGTATAAAGTATTCTACAGGTACTTGCTAGATAAACTTATTCTATCATGATGATTAAATCAGATATTTATCTATATTTTTTCAGGATGACCACTCTATTGATCAAAGTGGGATATCTTAGTTACCCACATTCCCTGTGTTAGGATTAATCTGTCTTTCTATCAAGTAATGTTTGCTTTCATGCAATTATATATTGAATACATTCTTCTGTATTCTTCCATTAGTCACAGTATTTTTCTGCAATATCTTGCTGTTTTTATTGATCATGCCATATAACACCACTTAAAAAAACAAGTATGTAAAGATGATATAAAAATAGCATCCTAAGAAAAACACTTTGTCGCAGGCATAGTTATCTCACAGAATACATGTTTGGAGGGCCAGGAAAGGAATCTTGTCCTGTTTCTCTTTAAAAAAATAAAAACACACAGCAGTGCAAGGAGTGTGAGGAAGGGGGAGATTCTTTAGCAGCAAAATGCACAAGTTCTCTAGTGACATCAAAGAAACAAAAAGAAATGAAAGCTCAGGGGATGCTGCCCAGATTCACTGCCATCACTCCAGCAGTTCAGTGTAAAGCTGTGGGTGTCTGCCTCTGCTTCCATCAGCCACTGGTTGAGGGCTCTAGGATGACATATGAAGTAGTCATCAGTCTCATTATAGGGGAAGGGCATTTAGGGTAGCCTCTTCACTATTACCTAGATTGTCAGTTGGTGTCATCCTTGTAGATCTCTGGCTATCTCCCTTGAGCCAGACCTCTCCTAAGACCTATAATGGCTTCCTCTAATATGGTATCTCTCATCCTGCTCTCCTCTATTCTCCCCCCAACTCAACCTTTCTGCTCCTTCTTTTCCTCCTTTTGCCTCCTCTTCTCCTCCTCTCATTCTGCCAGCTCCCTCTCCTGTATCCTCATGCTCCCAGTTAGCACAGGAGATCCTGACCCTTTCCATTCTCCAACGTCCATGCATTTTTCTCTTAGAGTCCTTGTTTTCTAGTTCCTTTGGTGATGAGGCTTGCAGGGTGGTAATCCTTTACTCTATGTCACTCATATTCAGATATGAGTGAGTACATACCATGTTTGTCTTTATGTGACTGGGTTACCTCACTCAGAATGGCTTCTGAGTGAGGTAATTCCATCCATTTGCCTGACAATTTCAAGATTCCATTGCTCTTTTGCTGTTGAATAATACTCCATTGTATAAATGTACCACATTTTCTCTATCCATTCTTCAGTTGAGGGGCATCTACTTTGCTTCTAGGTTCTGGCTATTACAAACAATGCTGCTATGAACATATTTGAACATATGTCCTTGTTGTATAAACATGCATTATTTGGGTATATGCCCAAGAGAGGAATTGCTGGATCTTGAGGTAGACTGATTCCCATTTTTCTGAGCAACTGCCATACTGATTTCCAAAATGGTCTTACAAGTTTGCACTCCCACCAGCAATGGAGGAGTGTTCCTTTTTCTCCACATCCTTCCCAGCATAGATTGTCATTGGTGTTTTTGATTTAAGCAATTCTGGCCAGTATAAGATGTTATCTCAGAGTTGTTTTGAGTTGCATTTCTCTGCTGGCTAAGGATTTTGAGCCCTTTCTTAAGTGCCTTTCAGCCATTTTAGATTCCTCTGATGAGAATTCTCTATTTAGTTCTGCACCCTACTTATTAATTTCATTGATTGGTGTTTTGGTGGCTAGCTTCTTTTTTCCATTGTATAGATTTAGATTGTTTGTCAAATTCAGGTGGTCATGAGTGTGTGGGTAAATATTAGGGTTTTCAATTCAATTCCATTGGTCTATCTCTCCATTTTTGTGTCAATACCAAGTTGTTTTCAGGACTATGGCTCTGTAATAGATCTTCAAGTCAGGGATGGTGATGCCTCCAGAAGTTCCTTTATTGTACTGTGTTGTTTTGCCTATCCAGTTTTTTTCCTTATAAATTTGAGTATTATTCTTTCAAGATCTGAGAAGAATTGTGTTGGGATTTTGATGGGGATTGTATTGAATCTATAGATTGCTTTTGGCAAGATTGCCATTTTTACTATACTGATCCTACCTATCAAAGGGCATGGGAGATCTTTCCATTTTCTGGTATCTTTTTTAATTTCTTTCTTTAAAGACTCCGAGTTCTTACTGTACAGGTCTTTCACTTTTTTGATTAGTGTTACCCCAAGATATTTTATGTTGTGTGTCGATATTATGAAGTATGATGTTTCTCTGATTTCTTTCTCATTGCATTTTTCATTTGCATATAGTAGGGCTACTGATTTTTTGAGTTAATTTTGTATCCTGCTACTTTGTTGAAGGTGTTTACAGCTCTAAGAGTTCCCTGGTAGAGCTTTCCTGGTCACTTATGTATACTATCATATCATCTGCAAATAGTTAAAGTTTGATTTCTCCCTTTCCAATTTGTATCCCTTTGATCTGCTTTTCTTGTCTTATTGCTCTAGCTAGAACTTCATGTACAAGATTGAAGAGATATAGAGAGAGTGGACAGGCTTGTCTTATTCCTGATTTTAGAGGAATCGCTTTGAGTTTCCATTTAGTTTGATGTTGGCTGCTGATTTGGTGTATATTGCTTTTAACATGTTTAGATATGTTCCTGTTATTTCTGTTCTCTTCAATATCTCTATCCTGAAGGGATGTTGGATTTTGTCAAAGGCCTTTTCAGCATCTAATGAGATGTTCATGTGATTTTTCTTTTTCAGTTTGTTTATATGGTGGATTATATTGATGGATTATCATATGTTGTACCATCCTTGCATCCCTGGGATGAAGCCTACTTGATCATGGTGGATGATTTTCCTGATGTGTTCTTGGATTCAATTTGCCAGTATTTATTTGAGTATTTTTACATCAATGTTCATCAGTGATATTGGTCTGTAGTTCTCTTTTTTAGTTGCATCTTTGTCTGGCTTGGGTATCGAAGTAATTGTAGCCTCATAAAATGAGTTTGGAAATGTCCCTTCTACAACTATTGTTTGGTACAATTTGAGGAGTACTGGTATTAGCTCTTGTTTGAATTTCTGCCAGAATTCTGAAGTGAAGTTATCTGGCCCTGGGCTTTTTCTTGGTTGAAAGATATTTGATGACTGCTTCTATTTCATTAGGTGTTATAGGTCAATTTAAACTGCTTCTCTTTTCTTGATTAAATTTTGGAAAGCAATATCTATCCAGAAAGTTGCCCATTTTCTTTAGATTTTTTTTTTATTTTGTGGAATACAGATTTTCAAAGTACGACCTGGTGTTTCTCTGAATTTCCTTATTGTCTTTTGTTATATTCCCCCTTTCATTTCTGATTTTGTTAATTAGCATGCTCTCTCTCTCTCTGCCTTTTGGTTAGTTTGGATAGAGGTTTGTCTGTCTTGTTGATCTTCAAAAAGAAACAACTCTTTGTTTAATTTATTCTTTGTAATATTTTCCTAGTTGCTACTTTATTAATTTCAGCCTTCAATTTGATTATTTCCTGGTATCTACTGCTGGTGTGTTTGCTTCTTTTTGTTCTAAAGCTTTCATTTGTTCTGTCAATTCTCTAGTGTGACTATTCTCCAGTTTCTTCATGTGGGCTCTTAGAGCTGTGAACTTTCCTCTTAGCGGGGCTTTCAAAATGTCCCATAAGTTTGGTTATGTTATGTCCTAATTCTCATTAAATGCTTAGAAGTCTTTAATTTTTTTATTTCTTCCTTGTCCCAGGAATGGTGCAATTGGATGTTATTCAATTTTCATGAGTTTGAAGGTTTTCTGCACTTTGTATTGGTGTTAAATTCTAACTTTAAAGCATGGTGGTCTGATAAGATACAGGGGGTTATTTCAGGTTGGTTTTGTTTTTTTTTTTTTTGTATCTGTAGAAGTTTGTTATGTTGCCAAGTATGTGGTCAATTTTAGAGAAGGTTCCATGTGATGCTGAGGAAAAGATATATTCTTTTGTGTTTGGATGGAATGTTCTATAGATCTATGTTAATCCCAACTGGGTCATAACTTCTGTTAGATCCTTTGTTTCTTTTTTAAGTTTCTGTCTGGTGATTCTGTCTAGTGGTGAAAGTGGAGTATTGAAGTTTCCTACTATAAGTGTATGGGGTTTTATGTGTGATTTGTGCTTTAGTATTTTTTTTTTAATTGTGGGTGCCTTTGTATTTGTATCTTTGTATCTTGATGGACTTTTCCTGTGATGAGTATGAAATGTTCCTTTTCATCTCTTTTGATTGATTTTATTTTGAAGTCTATTTTGTTAGATATTAGGTTTGCTACACCAGTTGTTTCTTGTTTCCATTTGAATGGAAAATCTGTTCCCAACACTTTACTCTGAGGTAACACCTGTCTTTGAAGTTGAGGTATGTTTTGTGTATACAGCAGAAGGATTGATTCTGTCTTTGTATCCATTCAGTTATCCTGTATCTTTTTATAGGCAGGTTAAGGCTATTGACATTGAGGGATATTAATGTCCATTGATTGCTGGTTCTTATTTGTTTTAGATTTATTTTTGGTGGTATCAGTGTGTGTGGATTTCACTTCTGTTTGTTTTCATGTTTGGTAAAGTTGGATTTTCTATTGCCCCTGTTTTTTTTGAGTGTAGTTATCTTTATTGGGTTGGAGTTTTCCTTCCAGAACTTTCTGTAAGGCTGGATTTGTGGATATGTGTTGTTTAAATCTGGTTTTGTCACGGGATATCTTGTTTTCTCCATCTATAGTGATTGAAAGCTTTGCTGGGTACAGTAATCTGGGTTGGCATCCATGTTCCCTTAGTATTTGTAGGACATCTATCCAGGATCTCTGGCTTTCAATGTTTCCATTGAGAAGTTGGGTGTAATTTGGATAGGGCGGCCTTTATATGTTACTTGGCCCTTTTTCCTTTGCTGCTCTTAATATTTTCTCTTTATTGTGTAAGTTTGGTGTGATGATTATTATCTTCTTTTTGTGGTTCAGTCTATTTGGTGTTCTGTAAGCTTCTTGTATTTTCATAGGCATATCCTTCTGAAGGTTGGGGAAGTTTTCTTCTATGGTTTTGTTGAATATGTTTTCTGTACCTTTGAGCTGTATTTCTTTACCTTCTTCTGTACCTATTCTTCTTAGGTTCAGCCTTTTCATGATGTCACATATTTCCTGGATATTTTGTGTTAGAGATTTGATGGACTTCAGATTTTCTTTGGTTGATGACTATATATCCTCTAGTGAGTCTTCAACACCTGAGATTCTCTCTTCCATCTCTTGTATTCTATTGGTTATACTCACATCCTTAGTTGCTGATTGTTTATTCAGCCTTTGTATTTCCAGCATCCCCTCATTCTGTGTTTTCTTTATTTTTTTCTATTTCAGCTTTCATGCCTTTAACTGTTTCCAGTGCTTCATTCACTTGTTTGGTTGTTTTTTCTTGGCTTTCTTTAGATTCTTTAAGAGAATTAATTATTTCTTGAATTTTTTGGTTGTTTTTTTCTTCTATTTCTTTAAGAGATTTTCTTGTTTCCTATTTAAGGGTCTCAAACATCTTCATAATGTAGATTGTTAAATCTATCTCTTCTTCCTCTTTTTTGTGCCTTTCAGATATTGATTGTGTAGTCCCTATATTCTGGTGGTGTCATATTCGTCTTTCTGTTCTTGAGTGTGTTCTTATTCTGTCATCTTCCCATCTCTTCTTCCAGCGGGTGCAGGTGGGGTCTCTCTATCTCCTCTTGTCACCCAGTGGTGTTTGTGGGCCAAGACTTCAATGTCTGCAGCTCTGGACAGTCTTGTCTCTCCTGGTAGTCTCCTCCCTCAGCAGAGGTGAGGGAGGAGGGGGAACTGAGAGTGAGGTGCTTAGGGAGGTCCTCTCTGTCTGGGCAGATCCCTTCTATGCCAGGTACAGCCCCAGAGAGATCCAGGGGGTGATGGTGGGAGTTGGGCAGGAGCAGAGGATACTCTCACCTCAGCAGATGTCAGGGTTCAGGAGAGGTTGGGCCAGCAGCAGGGGAAGGAAGCCCATTTGTCACTTTTTACTTTTTTATTTTAAATTTATATATTTTAAAGTTTTACAATTTTATTTTACATTATTATTATTACTAATTATTTTGTATATCTGTACATACACAAATACACACATGTGAAGTTCAGAGTATAGTTTTCAATTTTTGATTCTCTCCTTCCGCAGTGGCATTCAGAGGTACAAGTCAGGTTCTCAGACTTGGATGATAAGCACTATTCCTTGTTAAACCATTTCAAGAGAAATAAAGTGAAAATTAGCAATGGTGTTCTGACTTATTTTGGCTTAAAGTCTAATTTTTTGCACTTCACAGCAGTTGTTGTCAGTTGTATTTGTTTACAGTGGTCACTTAATGGTTGCAAATTTGTATACTTTGTATAATGGAAAGTTTTCTCTCTCCATCATTGTAATGAGTAGTTTCACTAAACAAAGAAATCTATATTTACAGTTATTGTCTTTAATAACATGGAATACATCATTCTTTGCCCTTTTGGCTTTTAGGATTTCTATTGAAATGTATGCTGCAATTTTGATGGGTTGACTTTGCATGTAGTTTTTCTCCACAATTTTCAGTGCTGTTTCTTTCTTCTCCATGCTTAGATTTTTAATCGCAATAGGCCATTGCTGATTATGTTTTGATCTTGTCTATTTTACATTCTCAGTGCCTCCTGAATCTATATGCCCATGATTATGGCATATATTATGATTTAGTCATTTACTTTAATATCTTCTCCATCTTGATCATGATTTATAAATGTGGCCTTTCATTTTGTCCCACAATCTCATATGTGCACTCAAACATTCCCATTTTTATTATTGTCAATGTTGAATATTCTAACCAACCCATTTGTCTTCCATGCTTGTTATTTTGTCTTCCATTGATCTGCTTTTTACTATAACTGAAAATTCTTATTTTAATATACTTTTTATTTCTAGTATTTCAATTTGAATTTTTTGTTATTTCTAACTCTACTGAATTCTGTTATATCCTGTGTTGACAGCATTGTTTCAATGAGTTATTTATATATCAGCTAATTGTGTTAGAACTTGAAGGTAATGACAGGTAATACCACAATAGGCAATAGTATTAGATCAACTGAATAAAAAGTCAATGTGAGAAAAGTAAATTGGGGTAGTTTTGCTATTTTCAATAACCACAGTTTGAAAGACTCATTATCTATTGGAATTATAAAGATGAGATGAAAATGAAAATGAGGTATTGATGAGACACGGATTTAGATAGAAAGAGTGAGAATAGGAGAGTATACCACATATTGGGTGTTAAAATGTATAAAACTTTCATAAAATCTAATCAAGCTATCTAAAACCTAAGCCAAATTCCTTCATAACTATGTGTGAAAAAAAATAAAGGTAATACTATCAATTTTTCCCCAAATTTAGTCAATTGATGCTATAAATACTTAGTTTGCCTAAGATACTTTCCTTTTATTCTAATTTTATTTAGGAATTTCATCATGAAGTCTTGATGAACTTTATTAGATGACTTTTTTGTGTCTATCAAGTGGTCATGTTATTATGTCTTTATTTTCATGTTGTATTATTTATATCAAAATACAGTTATCTTGAACACACACTTACCACATAGTGTGGCCCTTCAAACACTTAATATTGACCAAACAGAAATAAAAAAAATATATTCATACAAAATCTATATACAAATCTTTATAGGAGCATTTATCATAAGATAAATTGGAAAAGATACATAATTTCTATCGAGTGAATGGTTATGAACATGAATGAAATGGTATGTTATTGCATAATAAAAATGAAAATAATGAAAGTGAATGATTTATATGATATGAAAAGAAAATAAATTAGGCTGTATATTTCCACATCATTACATTCTTGAAACCCAATTTCCCTTGTTTTCTATGAGTCTTGGATTGGATTCATTGAATTGATGAACTAATGTATAATGTTCACAGGAAGAACCTGAAAATACAAAAGTATAATGAAACTATTTTATATTGATGAAACATTGTAGTAATGAAAATTGTCTATTTTCTTGAATGTAGCAAGTTAGTTTTATTCAAGCCAGTTGTTAACTACTAACCAAGAGTTAATTCTTCTAATGTTTATTAATTATATTTAGTTGTATAACTTCCTATTAAATAAATCCTACTTGTATCATAATGAACAATTTTTATATAACCTTGAAATATGAATCTAAGTGTGCTTTTCACATGACATGCTTTATAGTCATGACCTCTTGCATTGTGTACACTTCTGCTGGAACAATTATCATATTCATGCTGTGCTTTTGGCTTCTCACAAAATCATTGCATTTCATTAACAATTAAGGTCATACCCTAATTTTGAGTGTTCTCCTTTGCCTTGCTTCTCAATCTGAGCATATGATTAAAAGTGCCAGCTCTGGTTAACATTATATCAGACTTGTGACGAGATAGTCCTGTGAAGTCTAAATTAAGCCTTACTAAAACACTGCTGCTAACAATTACACTGGACACTTGTACATATTTCATCCATTTTAATGGGTCAGATTAACAAGGCTGCAAGTGGCATCAGTGTCAGGGGAGGATGTGTGTATTGCTTCTTATTATTGTGGAAGGAATGATATACATAAGAGGACATAAAAGTAAACATTTGTCATTAACTAATAGTTTAATTATATGTAATTATAGAAATGTTTTATAAAAAATTAGATGTTTCTGTCAATTAAAACCAAAACCAAAATTTTCATGTTTCTCTTTATAAAAATAAATGGGAAAGAATTATTTTCTATGGTAACACAATAAAATATATAAAAACTCTTTTCTTTTTTACATTGATTTATTGTGTGTGTGTGTGTGTGTGTGTGTGTGTGTGTGTGTGTGTGTGTGTGTGTGTTTTAGCATGCTTCTTCACTCATTTGGAATTTTCTCTCTTCACTGAGTCATTTCTAAGGACCAACCTCAGGTCTTTAGACTTGAAAATGAGCACCTTTACCTAATGAGCCATTTCTCATGTCTCAAATCATAAATCTTTATGCAAGCTAAATAGGGAGGGACATATTATATTTCAGTTGCCTTTGGGAGATGAAACATTTTAAATAAAAATACATGATGTAAGTTATTATCTTTAAAGAACTATGCAATTCTAGCTGAAGTTTGGCATCTCATTTCTGATAGAACAAAAATGGCTCAAAGACATTTGTGTTAAAGGACATCAATAATCATCAATTTTCTACCTAGTTTATTGTGCTTTAGGTAAAGTCTGTTTCTTTGACAGATGAAAATTATAATTAATGTCTCCATATTTTTCCTGTTTCACCTCAACAAACTTCCCAGCAACTATGCCATTATTTTTACAGAAGAAAAACTTGCTGTTAGGCTGTCACAACATTCTGAAAAGCTGCATGAGTAACTCATAGTCTCCAGACTGAAGATCTTAAAAACATGATTTTTATATCAAAACATGTATAATCAGACATTTTTATTAAATGATAAATTTTTTAAACCAAAGTGATGGGGTTCTAAACATTTTAAGATAAATGAGCAATAGTTAAAAATATTAAAAACAATGGGTTTAATCATTGGATCCTAATTTCAATAAACCTAAGCCTTGTCATTCAATCATTTATTTTGGGGAAGGCTTGTTCTTACTATCATTACATATTTATAGTATCTTTATTTTTTAAACTATTTTTCATATTTGTATGGAGCCAAATAAGGGATAGTTAAGAATTGTTTTTTTATGGGCATTGAATTAATCAAGATGATCTGTTTAGTCTTTAAAATTTCAGCAATATACATTCAATACATATATAATGAGATTGATTGTATCTTTTGAATATTATTTATGATTTGATTTTCTTTGTATGGTTGTGATAAAGATCATGTGATAAAGGAACTTGAATAGGAAAGGGTTCATTTCATTTTACAGGTTAAGTTCTATCAAGAAAGGAAGTTATGGAAGACACTTGGAGGAAGGAACTGAAGCAAAGAACATGCAGGAATGCTGTTTATTGGCTGACTGCACATAGTTTTCTCAGATTGCTTTCTTATACAACCCAGGACAACCTGTCCAGGCCGGGCACTACCCACTATGGGCTGAGTCCTTCTACATCAGTCATTAAGCAAAGAAATGCCTCACTGAATTGCCAAGGAAACAAACTAGTTGGAGGCATTTGGAGGGACCATGACCCTAGCTTGTGTTAAGTTTACAAGAATTTTAACCAGGATAGCTTTTTTATATTTTCTATTAAAATATATTATAAGCATATAATATAATGAACCAGCTCAATAAAAATATGAATAAAGTGCCTCAATATGATGTGTAGCCAATCTATTAAGGGGATGCCAATGAGTTTATGAAATTCTTTCATATACTTAAATGTCACTCATAGTCTGGTGATTACTCACTCCAAAGATTGACCACATTCATGGATCATGATGCTAGTTTAATTTCCAGTTTTAGTTGTAATAAGTAGAAATGGAATCATTTAACACTGATTATTCTATGCTCATAGTTTGGTGATGTTTATGTAAGCTGTGTTTTCTTTATTTTCATTACTCTGTAGTGCTCTGTTTTATAAATAAGCCACAATAATTTACCATTGAACTGTTGAGAAGTATTTGTTACTTCTCATGGATTTATCTCTTGAGTCTAAACTACTTCTGCCATGTAGGCTGTAAAAATTTACCAAAGGTACAAAAAGTGAAGTTATTAAAATAAACTTCAAGGCAAGAGCAAGTAAAATCCCAGAGAAAGGATATTATGACTGATAGGGAGTGAAAAAATTTATAGCTGTTAGAAAGGTACTTGATAAGCTGTTTTTAAGGTTCTGTACTTGAGTAGAAAATAGAACCTTTTATTATTTTGTTCAGCAGTAAATTTTACAGCATAAGTTGTTTTTCTTGAAACTAGCTGTTTGTGTATGTCAATTTTGCACATTAGAAACTAGATTCTGATATCTGCACAGACATGGGTCAAGGACAAATGTTGAATTCTGAGGATTTTGCACATATTTTTATTTTTGTGTCTGACAAATTTATTAAACCTTCCTACTCTACTTGTTTTATAATTGGATAATGTGATGGATTGTATTGCAGGCATTGCAAAATTAATTTGGAAGGTTGATACATGTAACCACAATGTAAATTTCACCAGACTCAGAATAAGATCTGAGTCTTAAACAAAGTAACAACAACAACCACAGCATTGGAAATCGTGGGAATCACACATGGGTTAGTTTTATTTTTCTCTGTATTTTATTTTAAATGATATTGAGTTTTGTAAAATGACTTACTATAAACAACAACTAGATATGTAGTAGTTCCTTGCTGTCCTGCTCAATTAATAGCCTCAGTATGCTGAGTAGCAATTCCTTCGTTTCTTACATTTTCTTTATAGTAACATTTATGGTATCAAGCATTGATGATTTTCATAGATTAATGAAACTACCCACTTGAGTCAACTAGTAGTTGACCATGTAATAAAGCTTAGCTAATCTGTCTGGAAGTCAGAACAACCCAAAGAATAAGTAACATGAGCTGTGAGCAGCAAACTTGTGACCTGGCATTGAACTAAAAAGTCTCATTACTGATGGAAGAATTTAAATACTGAGAAAACCATGCTCAACATAAGGAGAATTATTTCCTTGATTTTGTGATTTGATGTTGTCTGAAAAAAGTAGACTACAGATTTAATAAATTTGAAACAGCTTATTGCCTTTGTGATATTGAATAGACTCCATAGAAATGTATTGGTTGTCAATTCATAAGTAATGCAATACACACACTAATAATAATAATAATAATAATAATAATAATAATTTTGCTTTTTCCTAAGCTATTCAGAACAATAGCTAGTGCTGGGATTTAGTAATGCACTATCTTTATTGTTAATAAAGGAATAATATTTGGGGTTGGAGAGATGACTCAGCAAATAAGAGTTTCTACTGCTCCATTCCTAGCACTCTCATCAGGCAGCTCACAATCACCTGCCAATCTAGCTCCAAAGGTTCATACATTCTCTTATGACCTCTGCAGCCACCTTTACACATGTAGCAGACACATACAGGCGCACACACACACACACACACACACACACACACACACACACACACAGAGAGAGAGAGAGAGAGAGAGAGAGAGAGAGGGAGAGAGAGAGAGAGAGAGAGAGAGAGAGAGAGAGAGAGAGAGGGGGATACATATACACACAAAACAATAAGAATAAATATTTAAAAAATTTCTAATTTAGGGAAACACATTTTAGCATAGAAAGTTGATGAGTAATCAGAAATCTATATTACTTGTATAAAAAGAACACATAAAATTTCACAGAATTATATTTTAATATATTACATCTGATTTTAAACATTATTTCTCATAATTATTACATTTTCATTTGTTTAACTTTACAAATGGAAAGCAAAATTATTTTAAATTATCTATTATCTCTTTTTCTCTTTCTCCAAAACTGATGAGTAAATTAAATCATTACCAATACTTAGAATGCAAGGAAAGTATTCTGATTCTTATTAAAGTTATCAATATTGTGAATAATAAAAATGAACGTGACTTAAAAATTCAAAACTCTGGATCTTGAGAGATAGCTCAGTGATTAAGAGCACTGGCTTCTCTTCCACAGTTCCCGAGTTCAATTCCCAGCAACCACGTGGTGACTCACAACCATCTGTAGTAAGATCTATTACCCTCTTCTGGCTTGCAGGCATACATGCAGACTGAGCACTGTATACATAATAAATACATATTTCTTTTTTTTTTTGTTCTAGGATCTATCTCACCCATACATAAACTATGCAAATATAGTTTTAGTCTTCTTCAAGCCACAATCTGGCTCCTCATCATCCTTTATATTCCTGATTTACAACATCTAATATTAAGTACTGCATTGTGTTCACTTATGCAGTCATGCTGGTTAACACTTTGGGTGCATGTGAAGCTGCCAACATTTAATCATGAGTGTCTGAAGTTGGTGGGAATGCATGCAGGTCTACGTTATTTGAAATAAACATGTGAAAATAACTAGTGCATTCAATCAGAATCTGTAAATGGAAACAGGAGAAGCCATACACACCGAGAGAAAGTGTGAGCTTCTCAGTATAAAACCAATTTTAACCACTTTCTGTTTTTCCCACAAGTGACAGTTTATGGAAAGGAGTTTGAATCAAACTTGGCATTTACAACTAATCTCCTCCTAACAAAGGAAGAAAGGGCTGAAGCTTGTAATAGTCCCCTCCTTCCTCCAGTAGGTTCTCAAGCCTCTTCAGCTCTGAAGTATATAGTATCCTTTCCTTATCTCACTGATCATCTAGTGAATGAACTTTTTCATATTCTTATTCAAGGACATGGCTCTATCATCTATCTATCCTGCTGTGCATTTAAGGGTCAAGATATGGATTGGAGGAAAGAGCAAGTAACAGAAACAAATGGAACACACTTTGTTGAATCTGCTATGTCTTGGGTGATCATCTGTAGTAATAGTGCCCATGACTTCTTAAGAATGATTTTGTGTATGAGAATAAGTAAGGCAGACAAGATAGCTGGCACACAGCAAGTGTAAATATATGTGGGGGTATGACAGATGAATAAACTGCATGGAAAAATCATGGATGACCTTGCTAATAATGTCTCATATTCTAATGTTCAGGAAAATATGTCTAAAGAAAGGAGTAGTAATCCCATTTTGCATTTGTTTCGTCACTAGGATTATCCATATGTTGTTCTGCAGTTAAACTATGAATATGTGGAGGAGTGCTCAGAAGGGGACTCCATTGGTGATTTAATGAAGTAAAAGTGAAACTAGTTATTGTCCAGGATAACTTAAAGTTTATCTTAGGATAATTTAATTTACCCAGAATAATCTTAAATTTTGTAAGCCTATGAGACCTGGTAGAAACTGACTATTGTTTCTTAAAACTGACACAATTATTTAACTGGTTTGAATTTAAAATGTAAGATTTATGATCACAGAACACATTTCAAAGATGTATTCAGATAGACATTTAATGTCTGGTAAAAGACAAATGGATAGCTTTTACCATCAACTCACACAAAATCACTGCTTCAAAATGATTTCAAAAGAGGGGATTTATTTCACCACTAGTAAATTACTGAACTGGAGACTGATGTGATATTAGTAAACGCTGTTGGTATTATCAGTGCCTAACTAACCATGAACTTATTCTCAGAACACTCCCCCAGCTAACTGTGCTTTTTTCATAATTTTCCTCAAAGCACCTAAAGCACCAGCTACCTTTGCAGTCTTTCTCTTTCTCCACCTCTTATCTCTCTCTTTCTGTTGTCCCTTGTTCTCCCCTTTCTCCATCTAATCCTTGTCCCAATGTTTTCTCCATATCTACTGTATGGATAATTATAAGAGATTTACCATATACTGAGAAAATTAAAATTTCTTCTTTCAATAATCTAAATTAATATTACAGGGCTTATATATCATTGATGTTTCATTTTACCCTTTGAAACTACTTGATGTTTATTTCCATTTTAATTTATTCTTTCAGTTTTTCCTAAGTGTTGTGACTTGTGTCGAGGCCTCTGACTTATTTTATGCCCATGTTCCAAACCCCTCTATTAGACTTAACAGTTACAGTCTTCTTGGATATATTCTTGGATATAATGACATTTCTTTTGGAAATAGAGATTCTCAGTACTCCCTAAAATCAGAGGTCATCATCAGGAATATTTTACACAATTACCCAAGTATATGACCCTAACTTGTTATTTCATTTAACATAAATTCAAAGAAATGTCATTCATGTATACAATAGACCTTTAAAAGGTCTTGTGAAACTTTAGATGGTTCCTTTTTTTATTAATCTTCAGTTTTAAAGGCAATTATACTCAGTATTATAAATATCTGTGTCTTTTTGTCCAGCAAGGATAATAAGAATATAGAGTGGCTCATGTTTCTATGTCAAAGCTCTTGACACACTCTCTCCTTATAACCCTTAGGAAAGGGACTGTTTAAATACAATAGATGATTTCAGCTCATCACATTCTCAATCTTCAGTCATCCAGTACAGGCTCACTTTAAAGTGTCTGTGGAATAAGCAAACACAGTTACTTTATTTTGAAATCTGCTTGTGTGTTAGTTGGGAAATAAAAAGAAAAGTTAATTACTCAAATAATTTCTAATTTTAAACTATAGTAGAACTTACTATGGTTGCTTCTGTGGGAATTGTTGAAGGAAGCATGTCTGGGAGGATCTTTTATATCATATTTTCAGTATGCTGTTATCTTTATGAACATGTAATCTATTGGAGGTTTGTATTTTTAAAATTGAGATGTGATTAAGGCATGAATGAAATTGACTGACCCTTACAGTAGTAATTCAGTTGGATTGAAGTGTCTTACTCATCAGATCACCTGTGAATATGTAATCTAGTATAATTTTCCCAGAAGAGAGTAGTTTTCTTCTTTTGAGACATTTTTAGACAATGTGTTTGGTGGTGAATACATATTTGTCAATGGACCATGAAGTATTTACTATATGGAGATAATTAGAAAGAGATTTACTATATACTAAAGGAGACAATTCAAAATGATTTTTTCATTAACCTAAATTAGTATTACCAACCTAATGTTAATATTACTCTTTGAAATTTAACTTCATCTTAAAGAATTATTTGATATTTATTTTATGTCAGTATTTTAAGCATGCCTGGAAATTTCATCTGCACAGAGGAGTATTTATTTCCATTGTCAGTTCTTCAGAGGAGATTTCCATCTTCCTTTTTCAGGTTTATAAAATGGTTTTATTTATTCTTTGAGAATTTTGTAAAATATATCTTGGTAGTATTTTTTCCTTCTCTCAGATCTGTCTCACCTCCCTACCAACCTAGCTTCATATTTACTCTCTTAATAATAATGATGGTGAATATAAACAGATGAAACAGAAGAAGAAGGAGAAAGAAGGCCAAGAAAATGCACACACACAAACCAAGCAAACTTGGAGTTTCATTTGTATTGATGAATAGTCCTGAGTTTGAGGCTTGCCCTGGAATGTGGCTGATATAAACAATGCCACTCCATTGAAGAAAACTACTTTCTTTCTCTTAGAAGCAATGGCTAAGTCTTAGCTAGCACTTTCTTGTCTCTGTTCTGGAATTTTGTATGATGTGAACATATGCAGATATTGTGCAAGTTTTCCCAGTCTGTGTTAAGAGTCATATGCACATCACTCTTGTTTTATTTGGACACTATTTCATTTAAGTCATCTAGCATCTCTTCCTCCTACAGCCTTTCTGCCCTCTCCTCTGCATATCTCTCTGAGACTTGTCACTATCATGTAATTTTGGGAGGTGTATTGGAGCTCTTTATCCAATGTCACAGAAAGATGTAACCTATTCATAGAACTGGGGTTTTTATGTAGTAACATAAAACATCTAGTATGGAGAGTGAATTCTCCATTTTATGATAAAACCAGCTAAAGCCTTTTATACATGTATATATTTTAAGAATTTTGATGAAAAAAAAGTCAGGCAACTAATTCCTGTGGATGATCACATGTCAAAGGGTTAGGATCTTGGGAAGTGTGTTTCTACAGGGTATGTGTATTACAAAAAAAATTAAAATGATTTGTAATTGAAAGATTTCTGAAGTAAATGTTGTTAAAGGGGGAATTAGGAGCCTTTATTCTGGACAAAGTCTGTCTTAAATTATGACAAGCTGAGGCACACCATCCTCTTCTCTCTGTTATTGCAGAATGGACAGTTTTTCTAGTTGAATTCTTTAGATAGAACCCTATTGATGGCAGTCAAACTCTGTTTCTTGGGGGGCACTATCTGGAGTCTCAGGAACTCCTTCCCTATTGCAACCTTGATTGGTGGACAGTGCCACAGATATTAAGCTATACTCAGATCTACATTCATGAAACCTGTGTGACTATATTTTATGGAGAGACCACTTTTTCATCATTTGTAATGACTTGCTTTTAAATAGAAAGCAGTAGTATATAGGTAGTAGGTTAGTATATAGTAGTAGGTTAGGTCTTTACCCAGGTCAGAGATTCTATTCTCTCGACCAGAAAGAGTTTTCCTTAATGGGCTTTTATTTCTATTCTAACAATACAATAAATGTAAAGCGATTTAAGTATGGAGGGATCTTTCATTAACATGCAATAATTGTGCATATTAGTGGGACTTAGAGTGTTGTATTCATAAAAGCTTCTGATGTGTGATATGCATAGATTAAACTTTCTTTTTCTATTTACTTCATCCTCTAATATTATCTCCATTTCTGGACAAAAACTATTTCTATTTTCAAGTCAAATTTCTTAAACCTTTCACTTGAAAGAGTCTATGATGCAATTTTATATCCGTGTCTGTTTTATTTTATATCACAGTTTCCTCTAATTCCATCCATTTTGCTGCAAATATCAAAATTTAATTTTCATGTATGGTTGACACATACTGTAATACATATATAATTTTCTTTTTTATCTGTTGGTGAATAGCTAGGACAATTCTATATCTTAGCTATTTACAAAACCTGCTATGTTAAACAGAAACTACAGATGTCTCTTTTGTCTGATGAGTTCATTTCTTGTGGCTTATGTACCTGAGTTGCCCTCACAGTGAAAGATTTTTCTACAGATTCATTCTACAGATTCAAAGCCGAAGACCAACTTTTTGAGAGCAGTATTCTGACTCTCCTACTTATAAATAAAATCTTCTCTTCTTTAGGATCCTACTCACTGCCTCTGCTTTTTCTTTCATCACAGCCTTACTTTATAACAAAATTATCCTACTTGCTGTCTCTTGAAGACAGAGGTAAAATGTGTCTCAGTTAAGGCTACATATCCTTTCTTAGGCATCTTTCTTGGTACATACTGCATTATGGATGTATAATTTTACTTGATTAATAATGTGCATGCTTGTATTATATTTTGTCTTAAAACGGTATCTACAATGAACTTCTCCAGGATCACATTTTCCCACCACAAATTCTAAAGTGATCAAGAGAGAAGGGAGACAGAGAGGGAAATTTCCTGATTCTGGCATTTCTTCACTAAATCTTCAGTATTTAAGTTCTGTCTTGAATTTTTAAATTATGATTATCCCAGCTATAACAAATTAGATGTAAATCAAATAACAACAGACATTACCAAGATGATAGAAAAAGCAGTGAGATATGTGAATTAATTTTCTTTAAAAAGAAATGAAAAATAATTTAAAATTGAAACATGGCATTTCCGGAATTAAAATCAAAATAGCTCTTTCAATTTTATATTGTAACCATATTTAAGAATCAATAATATTATAATACATGTTGATGTGAAATTAAGCTGGAGTTTGATCCATTTCTGGAGACATTTTTTCAGGTATATTTCCATTTGTTTAGATATGCAACCTCACTATTAATAACTTGGAAGATGGTATTGCACTTTGTTCTCTAGATGAGGAGCAATATAAGCTTGGCTATATATGCCTTCCACCTAGGCAGGGTGAGCATGTGCCATGTAACTCACACCTATGTGCACTGACTCTAACACATTTCTTTTACAAGAAATAATTCAAGAGGTAGGTGTTCATTTGATTCATTTTTAGATCTGTTCTTCATAGGGATGTAGGATGAAATAATACTCAAAAGGAGCAAAATCTGAACCTTTAGTAAAATATTGAAATGTCTTCATTGTGGCTTCCAGATAGTCTTGAACTGTGTAAGACACTGTACTTACTTTATGGCTTACAATAAAAATACTTCATTTAGTGGAAATATAATTTATGTTGGAAGTGTTAATATTTTTTACAAAATAACCTCTAAATTTTATTGTATTTTCATTTTTGCTACTGTCATAAATTTATCAATATATATTATCTTTAGAAGTGGTGTTGCTGGACTTATGGTTGTTGTAGTTTAGAAGCAGTGGTGAGAGGAATCATGAGATACAACAAATCCACATGGAAGTTTATTGATGGGGTGGTAAAGAGGTTATCATGAAGGCCTACAGGGAAAAGCAAGTTGTGCAGAGAGAGGGAGTGATGGGCAGAGCTTTCGTTAAAAATGGCTCTTTGAGCATTTGTACAGAGGCTTTTGCAGCCACAAATCATGTATTGTAATGATGTATATCCATAGGTTCCTGGGCTGGCTAAGTGTTTGCCTGAGTAGTGGTGAATATATCCTGCAGGTGAAGCATTCACCATAATGCCTGAATGTTAATGTTGCTATCTTTGTTTGTTATAAAATGGTGAAGAGTTAAAGGATATAGAGGGTGGGGTAGGGATGAGGGCATCAAGTTCTCAAAACTGCTTCTTGCTGAGCTGGGGCATTGGAATTTGGGGGGACCTGAGAAAGCTGGGGTGGTTGGTTGTTTCACTGCTGTCCAGGCTCTGTGAAGGCATGTGCCTCTTGGATCTGGGGAGACAATGGGAGAGCAGAAGATAAAGTTAAATTTAGGAGAAAGTTTTTTTAGGTTCTGGTAATTAAGGGGTACTTAATTGAGAGGTACATCTGACCTGTTCAAGGGGAATCCAAATTTACTTCGTGGAACTTACAAGAATTATTTGTGTTTATGAAAAGGTATGTTTTGGTCACATTAGCATTCCCACTGTTTATTTTTAATTATTTTTGGTTTTTTGAGACAGAGTTTTTCTGTGTAACTTTGGTGTCTATCCTGGCACTTGCTCTGGAGACCAGGCTGGCCTCGAACTCACAGAAATCTGCCTGCGTCTGCCTCCCAAGTACTGAGATTAAAGGCCTGCGCCATCAATGCCCAGCCCCACTGTTTATAATCTGTACTGAAATCCACATTAAGGAAAGGGTGACTTTCTTACATTGTGGTAGTATTCTGCCAGGTGAATGGCTTGTCAGGATTTTGTCAATTAATGTTAAGATTATGAATTTCTTGAGTATTACTATAACAGTAGCATTATAAGAGAGAGAAATCTAGAATACCTTTCACTCATTTAAACATCTCAAATCATTTTCTCCTTATCACCAATTAAGCTTTCTTTTCTTCATATAAATGAACCTTAAACCACCTGTTCCTTCCCCATTATCATGGCCTCACCTTAACACTAAGGAGACACAGGTGGTTGATTGCTAAGTGCAGTCAATAGTAAAGAATTGTATTGCAATTTCTTCTGAGAGTCTCCTTTCTGAGTCTGGGACTATGGATATCTCTGGAGTGTTGTTGTCTCTTACCAACTGGACACACTTAATAGTCTTTGCACCTTCAGCTCTGTGGCTAATGGTTGGTAGTCCTGGAACAACAGCCAATTGGTTTGATTAGAAGTTTTGAATACATTATTGGGGATACATAGAGGCGTGGTTGATGAAGCAGGGATTGATTAGTATAACAGGAGAATGAGGATCAGCCTGGGACGAGGAAGAGGGGTCAGAAAGGAAAGCATGTGGGGTTCCCAATCTGGCAGGAAGGGAGTAGTCAGTAAAGTTCCATAGGAGGGAACGGAGGTGATAAAGTAATGGTGAAAGCAGGTGATCAGGGAAAGGTGAGGGTTTACATAAGAGACTGGGGGCTAGAAACAGCCACCCATGCATGATTTCAAAGGATGAGATGTGGGTGGTTTGGGGAGAGCCCAGAGCCTGAAAAGAACCAGCGGCAAGATCCTGTGACATTTTAACAAAAATATTTTTTAAGAAGAGTTTAGTTCATCCTATCTTTCCTGAGGAATGGAGTTGGTATGGGATATGAAAATGCCAAAGGACATTGAGGGATTTAGATACAGTTTGAGAGATCTAACAGGTGAATATAGAACTGTTGTCTGACTGAAGAGAGGCTGGAATTTCAAATTGAGGGATAATCTCCTAGAGAAAGAGGTCAGAGACTGTGTGAGCCCTCTTGTTAGAGGTGGGAAATGCTCCATCCAGCCTGAGAACAAATCTACTAGGACCAGAAGATATTTCACACATCTGACTGTGGGCATGTGGGGAAAGTCAAGTTGCCAGTCAATCCCTGGGAGGGAGTACCTAGCCTGGTGGGTAGGAAAAGAGTGGCCATGATAGCCAGAGTTAGCGTCTAACATCTGACAAGTTTTACAAGAGGCAGTAATCATTCTTAAGAAATGCAAGTCTTCAGGAGTGGGCTACACGTAAGCCTTGATAAAACAAAACAGAGCCAGGCTATTAGGATGAAAGAGCTGGTGTAGTTAGGACAGATTTTTCTAGTGTCAGAGGGTCACTGGGGGGATGTGGGTTTTAGTTTATGAATTCCTTGTGGTGGATGAGGTGAGTCTGGGCCTCAGGGGGCTGAAGCACTAGCTGCCTACTCAACTCATTTGTTTCCCCTAGAGATAAGAGTTGTCCATCTGATGAGACCAGTAGGGAATAATTCCTATAGCTTTGAGGAGATAGCCTTTTAGCAAGGCCATAATTTGATTGGAGTTGTTTAATGGATGCTTCTTATGCTGTAAGTAGCTCATGCTCTTTCCAAATAATAGCGTGGGACGGAAGGATATGAAAAGCATATTTGGAGTCTGTATAAACATTTAGGGGTTGTCCTTGTGCCCATTGGAAGGCACAAGTGAGAAATATTAATTCAACCTGCTGGTCGGTAGTGTGAGCAGGGAGGGCCTGTGCTTCCATTACCCCAGTATCAGACACTGTGGCATAACCTGCTTTTCGGGTCCCCTCATGTAAAAAGGAGCTACCATCTGTGTACCAGTTACAGGTCATCTGAGGCAATGTGCCCTCTTGTATGTGTGAAGGATGAGGCAGTAGTTCTTTTAAGATTTCAATGCAAGAATGATATAGAAAGTGGTCAGTGTTGGGCAAAGGAAGAAGATTTGTGATATCAAGGGGTGGGCAAGATTAGAAAGTAAGTGTGGCATCTTGTACTAGTGCCACCTGGAGAGAAAGAACCTGGGAAGGAGGTAGAGCTTGTAAGCCTTTATAAGGTAAAAGATGGGACAGGTTGTGGGGGGAGAAGATAGTGGCGGGTGACCCAAAGGCTAGTTTCATTTGATTCACAAATGAGCAGCCCAGGAGCTGATAACATATGAAGCATGCCCATCCTCTGGAAATTACATCAAGTTTTTGTTTGTTTTTGTTTTATTTTGTTTTTGACAGGTATGCTAGAGGTGCAAAGGGAGATCCCAGCCTAGGAACTCCAAGAACATATCCCTCTTCTTCTGTTAGCAGGAGAAAGGAGGAGTTAGATCTGGGAAATGAGGAGCAGTAGCATGGAGGAGAGCCTGTTGGAGCTTCTAAAATGGCTTGGTAATGGGAATAGGGAGAGGTTCATGTGAAGGGGCAAGTGACGCCTCATATAAGGGGCTAGTTAAGAGGGAAAAAGAGGGAATCTAAGAACATAAGAAGCCAGATAGTACTAGGAAAGATAAAATTTCCTCTTCAGTGGAGGGGACCATGAGAGACTGGTCTAGGTGTTAGCTACCTAAGTGATAGTTTTATGAGTTGGGGTAATGGTTAGTCTCAAGTTGGTGACCCAAGGAGTTTGACAGTTGAACCTTAGAAGGAGACTCTATACCTCCACCTAGATAAGAAATTTAGAAGAGCAGAGGTGTTAGTTTGGCAAATGTAGGGACATGATACAAAGGAGAATATCATCCACATACTTTGGGGAGACACAATGAGTAGGTCAGAAGCTAAAGTGTGGCCAAATAGGTGTGGCCTGTCTCAGAACCCCTGGGGTAGGATAGCCCAGGTGAGCTCTGTGGAGCTGTGAGTGTTATGGTCAGTTCAGGTGAAAATAAAGATATTTTGAGACTGATAGCTGAGAGCTATAGAGAAAAAAGCATCCTTGAGATACAGAATTGAGAAATGAGAGGTCCCTAAAGATATAGTGGAAAGAAGGTTGTAGGGATTAGGTACCATGGGGTATAATAGGAACTACTGCAGAATTAATAAGCTGGAGGTCTTGAACTAAGCAGTAGTTCTCATTAGGTTTCTTAGGAGAGGATGCAGGATGAAGTAGTGTTTTTCTTAGGAGGCCAGGGAAGCTAGGTTTAAGTCCTAAGGCTCTGGAGCGGGAGTGGGTGCTGGCCTTGGGTAATGTACAGGGTAGGGTCCTGTAATTGAATGAAAGTGGAGGAATGGTGTCTAGTCACAGAAGGTTTCTGGGTGTCCCAGACTTGGGGGTCCACCTGAGAGGCAGGTAATGGAAATGACATGTTGGAACCAGTATGGTAGTTGAAGAGGAGGAGGAGGAGGAAGAGGAAGAAGAGGAACTTCAGGTAAATCTGGTGTCAGGCGAATGTTGAGGGGGAGCAAAAGAAATACAGGCTCCCACTTTGGCTAAAAGATCCCTTCCCAGAATAGGTACAGGACATGTTGGCACAACCAAAAATGAATGAGTGAGTAAATACTCCTGAAAATGCAATTGAGTGTTGGGTGCTAATGAAGTAGGTAAGGTTGCCCACTACCCCAACAATAGGGAGATGAGAAGGAGAGGTGTGTCTCCAAAATTCCCTCAGGACCAAGTATTTGGTACCAGTGTCCAAGAGGAAGGAGATAGATGGCCCTGAAAGCATGATCTCTACCCATGGTTCCCTGTCAGAGATGGGCTGTCAATAGAGCCACGGTTCCTTCAGTCATCCATGGCCAGACCTTGAAAGGCAGCTGGATAGTCTCTGTTTGATGTATCCATACCATGAGGTGCACAGGAGCAGTCAACTGACCAGTGTTCCTCTTGATGGTACTTTGGACATGGCCTATGTGACACACGGGAATTAAGGTAAAACTGGCTCAGTGACCTTCCTGACTACACTAGAAGCAAGGACATGCTTGTGCACCAGTCCCAGAGGACAAGGGAGCCCAGGCAGTCACTGAGGCCATGATACACCTTAAAGGCCAGTGCTAAGAATCCTAGCTGGGGGTTAGAGGCCCTCTTTCTAGATGCTTCAACTTGGCTCTAATGTTGGGGGAGCTCTGAGCAAAGAAATAGATCATAAGGAGTTGTCTGCCCTCCGGGTTTTCAGGATCTAAGCTACTAAGAAGACCTTTGTGAGGCATTTTAGGAACTGGGATGGATTTTCTTGACTGTTCTGAATGATTTCCTGCAGTTTCTCATAGTTTTCTGTCTTAAGGGCAGCCTTACAGAGAGCCATCAGGAGGCAAATTGTAAATGGACTTCTAGCTAGAGGGAACCCTGGGGTATTATAATCCCATTGGGAGTTGTGGTCAGGGACTGCCTTTGCCCTTACTAAATATGCTGCATTAGTTTAAGAAATCTCATCTGCATGGCTCTAGCCTATTCCCAAACTGGCCTGCCTTCCTCAGGAGCAGGTTGTTAGTTAGGAACTCATATAGGAGCATGTGTGAGTGCAGCATGCACACACGCACACACACACACACACACACACACACACACACACAACCATGAAAGGTGAGAAGATAAAACTGGGTAATATATTGGGATTTTTTTATGGAAGTAGTAGAGTTAGAGGTATAAGGGCCCAGTCTTTTTTTTTTTTTTTTTTTTTTTTTTTTTTTTTTTTTTTTTTTTTTTTTCTATTTGATTGAGAGAGTTCTGACAGTGAGAAGGGGACATGTAACTTAACCTACTTCAGCTACCTGTTGAGAAGAGAGAACTGTAGCTGAATTGGCTTGGGTGAGATGGAGGCCCACGTTGACTTTAATGCAAGTAGCAGGAGGAGCAACATTAGGTGCCAGTCTGGGAACTAGAAGGGTCCATTACTGGAGAGGAAGAAGGGGCTGGAGGAGCCAATGGAGCAACTACATGTTGAGGACGAAATGGTGGGGGTTTATTAGTGGGATCTAAGTTATTGGGGAGTTCCTCTAGTTCAGATTAAATAACTAGAAGCACACACAATGGAGAAGAGGAAGCACAAAGAGAGTGAAGCTGAGATAGACAGATGCTTGTATATATGGCACCTCCTTACATTTATCCATTTCCTGGCAGAAGTTATGTCCTATAAACTTTCAGGGTCTGAACTGCCATGAGTCTGCCAATTTAAGTTGTTATCTAAGGGGTATTTCGGCTGGTTCTGAGTGCAAAGACAAATGAAATTAGAAGTGATTAAATATGGCATTAAGTATAGGGGTATTTGGCTTTCTAAAAGACATCCTACAGAAGCAGATGGGTTCATATTTTTGTTTTGTTTTGTTTTCCATGAGTGAGGCAGAGAAAAGAAAGAAAAATGAAATCCAGTGGCTTTTTATCAAGCGAGGATCACACGATAGTGGCTCAAGTCAGCCAGTGACTTCTCAGTCAAAAGAGCTAGTGCTGGGGCACTAAGCCTGAACGGAGTCCAAGAGATGAGAGGGGTGCAAGCTGCCCAGTGAGGGCAGAGGCTAAGGGACTACGTCCAAGGGACTCTTGGGTTCAAGAGATGAGAAATTAGACCTCACTCCTGGGGCATGGCCTGAGGTGATTTTTGGCAAAGGGGCCAGCCATACCATTGAAGGTGGTGCCTGGGTTTCCCCCATTTCCAAGGACACCAGAGGGTTGCCAGACTCCTAACAGTCACTGCCACTAGTCCAGGGGAGTGTTTATACCAACTATAAGAAGGGAAACTCACCAATTGTAGCCTATGTTGTGAGAATGGACCCAGTGGATGAGTAATTGGAACGTGGCCTGTCATTCAGAGTCCCTGTGCCTCAGGGTGCTGGGAGGCCCTGTGGGTTCTCATGTCACCAATGTTGTAGTTTAGCGATGGTGGAAAGAATGAATTACAAAATATAACAAATGCACATGATTGGGAAGCGGTGTAAAGATGGATTCATGATGGCCGATGAGGAAAGGGAAAGAGTACACAGGCAGCATGTTGGTTGGAGCTTACTTTAAGGGGAACTCTTTGTGCATGCATTCAGAGCCTTATGCAGCCATGCGGCATGTGGTATAGGCTGGAGGGACCCCAGGCTGACTAAGTATTTGCCGAAGTGCTGGCAAATGTATCCTGCCAGGTGACAGGGTGGGCCAGCGTAATGCCTCAGTGTTAACAATGGTCATACTCTGTGCCCCAACTTGTTAGGTTCAACCTTCCATCCTTCATAAGCTGTTGTATGTCACAATAACAAAAGTGACATTGAAAAACAGGAAAAGATTTATTCAATGCAGTCACATTGAAAGTTTCAAAAAGATCCAAAGTACCCCCCCACACACAAGCCTACCTTCAGAACGTATTTAAGTAATACTGGTCACGCTGTAGTCTCTCCACCGACAACTGACTCAATTGTGTCTTCTATGAAGTGTGCTAGCACATGTAAATTTATTTCCAAAAGAAAAGTTTGCTCTCTGCCTTGTCCAGCCTTTAGGTATTTTCTTTTAATAGCATGCTATTCCATAAACAATTTCAGTTTGTTGGGTCCAATGTGACACTAAAGTGGTAGCCTTAGTGGTGTACAAATACCTCTATAAAATAGATTTATTTCCATCATATATTGAAAACTATTACCTTTAGTTTTCAAATAACTTATATTGAAAGCTATGTAAATTAAACATTTTCTGCATTCATTCCTCTGCATATGTATGTGTCTATGTTGTGGTTATGAAGGCTTGAATAGAGAAAAAAGCAGACATCTTTGTGGGCTAAGTTCTCTCTTCCACTTCTATGTGGGTTTCAGAAATTGGTTCAGGTATCTAGGATTTTTCAGCCACATGTGACTTTACCTCCTGAGTCTTCTTGCAGACCCAGAACTTAATCAATTTTTATTGATAAAATTATGGCATTTCTAATTTTTTGAAAATGCAACAGAAAAACAAACCCAAATGGAAAGTTGCTCAGCTTTTATTTCGAGGATGTTTTGATAGAGAATACACATTGCTTACATGTTGGCTTAATTTCTTAATACATCTCATTGTATTAATTTCATGTGAAGACAGTCATAGGAATCTGCTTTAAAGTGAGTTGCAAAGTTGACCTTCCTAAATCAGAGTTAACTCAACAAGAAAGCAGAATTGTCAGTTTTCATAAAATCCACCAGATCAAACTTAATTTGAATTGTTGGAAATCATTTCTCCAAAGTTACTTACCATATATCTAAATTTACTTACATTATATAATTGTTAGAATAATATTTGAAAATGTGATTATGTTCGAAGGCTCTGAGAATTTTGGCAATATATTCACACACACGACTGTCATCGAGATAGACAAATATATAGAAACATATTGTGTGTGTGTATATCCATGTGAACATACATTTATTAGATATTCCATTTTGGAGAGTAGCTCTATGAGTTTAAATATCTATTAAACTTCCTGTAATCAACATGACTACCAGGAAGCTAAAAAGATACATCACCTACATATATTTTCAAATGTACATCCTTTTTCGACAAAACTGCTCTTCCTCCTCTCACCCTTTTAAAACCACTTATCTATTTTCTGTCCCCTAAATTTACAGAGTATATAATGAGAGAATAATTATCATGTGGAACTTTTTAATAAGATTGGCTTCTGTTATTGTATTTACTGATTTGTTAATTTAATAAGTATCATCTATTTTTAATGTTCAGAGAAACCTGCATAAAAGTTAAGGCCAGTTCTCTTGGTATTATAATGTAGCTCTGCCTTTGCCTGTTGCTTAAAGCTTAATAAGCCTATGTTTATAAAGTGAAGATAAAATCAATGGTTCTAGTGATATGGTAAACTTTGGTGTGTCAAGTTCAATATAACCCCTTCCCCTTCTCATGGTGAACATTTGTTTGGCAGCTAGGGTCATAAAATTCAAACTACCAAAAGTCATTGAACCAGTGGCTGACTATGGGTTCTTTATCCCCAAATCAAAGAATGAAATTTATGACTCACAGAGGATGGGAGTTGGAGAGGTTAGTATTGATTTGTAAGTGGAAGCTTAAGGTGTAGACCTCCAGCATTGTCTTCAGTAATGATTCAAAGATGGGGGTTTGAGTGGGGTGTAGACCTCCAGCATTTTCTTTAGTGTTGACTCAAAGGTGAGGACTTGAGTGGGGTATAGAGCTCCAGCATTGTCTTCAGTATTGATTAAAGGTGAAGAATTGAGAGGGTTAGACACCTGCACTGCTTCAGTGTGAATTAAAAGGTGGAGGTCTCTTGATAGGTACCTCAAAGATGCCAATGTTTGAACCTTCTAAGGGATTAAAGAAGAAATGTGAGTGATGTATGGAAAGGATAATGAATGCCCAGACAAGTTGGTTCAATCATAAAGTGTACAGGTGCCTCTTGTAGGATTTACCCTCACCATAAAGCACAGCCTTAGGTTACTGTAACAAATAATAATATACACAGAGGGAGAGCTCTATGAATTCTCAGATGTGCTGCTTTAGGTTTCTTGCTGGATCTAACTAGTTCTTATCTCCTTTTATCATCCCTGGAGATTTTACTTTTGTCCCTTAAAACATCTAATAAATACTTAAGTAAAATTGAGTGTTGTATTTCAGGGGTGTACATATGCTTGGTGGACAATTGCTGATGTTTCTTATTATCTTCTCTTTGTACGTAAGGGGTGAGCTTTTTTTTTTTTTTGGACTGCTTTGTCATTTTGCCACTTACAACTTGAGGATCTATGTGGCAGAAACCTCATGAGGACCATTTTTTGAACATATGGGCTTACTTATTTCTCTGAAGCCTTTATTGTACTGGTACAGATTACCTTTTTCTAGACATGTGCTTTATTTTTTTTCATTTTTTTACTTAAATTAGAAACAATATTATTTTACATATAAATCCCAGTTCCCTCTGCCGCCCATCCTCCCATGCTCCCTACTGACCTCCCATCCCACCCCCTTTCTGATCCCCAGGGAATGTGAAGCCTCCCATGGGGGAATCATCAGAATCTGTCCCATCATTTGGTACAGGGCCTAGGCCCTCCCCTGTGTATCTAGTAATGAGTAAAGGGGTCAAGTCTAGGCTGAGGAATGCCATAAAAATAGATGACCTGAACAAGGAGGAGCTCATGGACTCCAGACTGACAGCTGGGAAACCAGCATAGGACCGAACCAGGCACCCTGAATATGAGTGTCAGTTAGGAGGTCTGGGCAGTTCATGGGGCCTCTGGTAATGGAACAGTATTTATCCCTAGTGTACAAATAGACTTTGGTAGCCCATTCCCCATAGAGGGCTACTCTCTCAGCCTAGACATATGTACTTAATTTTTTTTTTTTAATTTTATTTTAGAGGCACTCAAGATAAATGAGGGGATATCCATCTCCCTCATTCCCCCACCCTCCCATATTCCCCACCAACCACCCCTAACCCATCCTCCAACTTCTCCCCAGAGATAGTGAGGCCCTTCACAGAGGACCTTCAAAGTCCCTCATATCATTTGGGGGATGGCCTAGGCCCTCCCTGCTGGATCTGGGCTGCAATAGTATCCCTCCAAAGGGAATGGGCCTCCAAAGTCCATTTGTGCTCTAGGGATAAAGACTGGCTCCACTGTTAGAGGTCCCATAGACTGTTCGGCCTTCTAGCTGGCACCCACATTCAGAGGGCTTGGTTTGGTCCAATGCTGTTTCCCCAGCTTTATTACTAGGGACTCCTGCTTTCAGTAGGTCAGGTCAACTGTTTTGGTGGGTTTCTCCAGCACAGTCTTGGCTCATTTGCTCATTGCTCCTCCCTCTACACAACTGGATTCCAGGAGGATGGTCAGTGCTTAGCTGTTGGTGCCTGTCTCTGCTTGGAACAGCTACTGGATGAAGGCTCTAGGAATGTTAACCAAGGTAGACCTCAATTTCATTATAGGGGAAGGACATAAATGGCATCCTCTTGACCACTGCCTAGATCTTATTTGGGGTCTTCCCTGTGGATCCCATAACATTTCTCCTGTTCCAGACCTCTCTCCATACCTGTACTGTCTTCCTCTATCAAGGCATCTCCTTTCTTGCCCTCCTCTATTCCTCCCCTCTCTCAGTTCTCTTGTTCTCTCCCCTCCCCTTCTTCCCTTCCCACCTCCTTCCTCTCTCTGCCCCATGCTCTCACTTTGCTCAGGGGTTCTTGCCCCCATCCCCTTCTTTGAGGGACTATGCAATCTTCTCTTGGGGTCCTCCTTGTGTCCTAGCTCCTCTGGCAGTGTGGGTTATAGACTGGTATTCCTTTGCTCTATGTCTAAAAATCATGTATGAGTGAGTACATACCATGTTTGTCTTTGTGTGACTGGGTTACCTCACTCAGGATGGAGTCTTCTAGTTGGATCTATTTGTATGTTAATTTCAAAATTCCATTGTTTTTTTTCCCCAATGAATAGTACACCATTTTCTCTATCTATTCTTCAGTTGAGGGGGTTTCTAGGTTGCTTCCAGGTTCTGGCTATTATGTATAATGCTGCTATGAACAACATAGTTGAACATGTGTCCTTATTGTATGAATGTACATTCTTTGGGTATATGCCCAAGTGGGGTATTGCTGGATCTTGAGGTAGACTGATTCCAACTGTTCTGAGAAACCACCATACTATTTTCCAAACTGGTTGTACAAGTTTGCACTCCACCAACAATGGAGGAGTGTTTCTCTTTCTCCACATTCTCCAGCATAGACTTTCATTGGTGTTATTGATTTTAGCCTTTCTGACAGGATTATGATGGTATCTCAGAGTTGTTTTGAGTTTCATTTCCATGATGGCTAAGGATGTTGAACACTTTTTTTAAAAGTGTCTTTCAGCCATTTTAGATTCCTCTGTTGAGAACTCTCTGTTTAGTTCTGCACTCCAATTTAATTGTATTGTTTGGTGTTTTGGTGGCTAGCTTCTTGAGTTCATTGTATATTTTGGTAATCAGCCCTCTGTCAGATGTGGGGTTGGTGAATATCTTTTCCTATTCTGTAGGCTGGCGTTTATTTTTTAAGTTGATGGAATTATTCAAGTAGAATACACTTGGCTTAGAGGGTATGAAGGTCATTACCATATATTCTACAGAATGGTTATAATTTCCCATCAGACACCTTTTCAATCTGTTCCTAATGCTATCAGAAAAGTCAATATTTGCATTTTGTTGAATATGCATGACCACTAGTGTTTGAACAAAGGGCTACTTGATGTATGCACTTCTATGATTATCTTGTTTGCACTCACAAGAAATTATCTGAAAATACTCTAATAATTCAAAGACTTGCTATAAAGGGTTGTTTCATTATTAAAATTAGTTTTGCTGCAACTTTAAGTTAAACAGACTTCACATTTTAGATTTCTTAATTTAAAATCATTAGAAAAGAAGTTTTAAATATTAAAGAAATAGCTTATTTGCTCATAATGTTGAATTATGCATGTAAATACATTTCTAAAATTTTTGACTAATTTGGGGTTCATTTAATCTTTAAAATGCATGCATTGGAGGAGTTCATTTTTCCTAGAGTTTTCTAATATTTTAATAGAACACAGTAGAGCCACAGACTGGGAAACAATCTAGTTAATGTGGCATTTTCAGGGATATTTGATTTTAAAATGTAAAAGTTTCAAAATAATCATAAATCACTTTAGGAGACATTTAAGGAACATGAGACTCACAGCATTATTAAGTATTTTTATTTGAAGTTCAAAGTGAAACTAAATTATACAGATATCTAAAAACAGTCCTTGTTCAGATATGCAGAAACACAGTAGTAATAATGAACATATCACTAATGTTTCTAGTCATATTCATAGATATTAAAAATAATAGTCACTGATGATTTTTAGTGATACTATAATCCTTTGGGGATTTCTGGGGATTGAAGAACTGCATTTTGTTGAGATTAGTGGAAAATCATTATTGAAAACAGTTTCTAGAAGGCCAGCAATATGGATAACCAGATAAAGACACATATCACCAGACCTGGTAATCTAAGGTCAATTCTTGGAAATCACATCATAGAAGAAGGCAAATAATTATGAGAAAGTTGTCTTCTAACACATACACACACACTTTAAAAATCAGATTCTAATGTTAGTGGGATTTACTTTTGAATGCTCTGTTATTCACTCATATCAAGTCTATGTATAATAGTTGAGACACTTTTCTTAATATTCCACATGTATTCTGTAGACACTGATAATATTTTGCAATGCAAAAAAGGAAGCATGAACTAATTGTCCAAATATCCATATAGAACCAAATTGAACCCTGGTACAGAAAAAAAATATAGCACAGTCTGAAGCACAGAAAACTGATGAAATATAATCCTACACAACTACTAATTATTTTCATCAAATCTGTTGCTAGTTTTGAAAAATATGTTGACAGTTCTAACTATAATATTTTAAGACTTTTAAAGATTTATTGTGTTTTAAAGATTTATGTGTGTGTGTGTGTGTGTGTGTGTGTGTGTGTGTATGATATGTGCAGTAACCACTCAAGCTATCAAGCCAGCAATAGGCCAAAGATCCCCTGGAGGTGGACTTACAGGCAGTTGTGATTAAGCCAACATGTTCTGGGTATTGAACCTGGGTCCTGTTAAAGAGAAGTGAGTTCTCTTAACTGCTTAGGTATGTCATCAGCTCCAAAAATAGAATTGTTTTTAATCTACAGAAAAATGTGAATTTTTAATATTATGGTAAGGTATACAATTTGTATTACCATAATACAAATATTATGGTAAGGTAAAAAAGTTATTTAAACTTCACCATTAAGAGGGGTAGGATAAATACATTTATGAAACAAAGAGAATAATTAAAAGATTTTAGGCTGATACTGTATCTTAAGTCAAAGGAAAAGATAATAGAGTAAGAAAGGTTACATAAACTCATTTTAGTACAATGATTTTTCTATAGGCCAACTTATTTAATATAGTATAAGAACATGTGTAGACTTTTGTTTGTTTCTTGAGACAGGGTTTCAATATGTAACAGCACAGGCTGTCCTGGAACTCACTCTGTAGATCAGACTGGCTTCAAATTACAGAGATCTGCCTGCCTCTGCCTCCTGAGTTTTGGGTTTAAAGGCATGTGCCACCACCTCCTGGTGATGTATAGATTTTTTGAAAGAGAATTCTATACATGATTTGAAAAAATAAGATTGTAAAAAAAAGAATGTAATGATCATGATTGTAGGAACAAAAACAATGTATTTTTTTATAGTGCTTTAGAGAGTTTGATTTCCATGTCCTCATGCTATCTGGCTGAATGGCATGATATAGTAAAATATATGTCAATAATGTGATTGGTAGGGTTTTAGTTAGGGGTGGTGGTAGGGGAGGAAGGGAGGGAGAAGGGAACTGGGATTGTCATGTAATTCAATCTTTTTTGTAATTCAAATAAAAAAGCAAACAAAAGAAGGAAAAGTGTCATTTTGTGGATGTTTGAGTACACTGTATTCTGTTTTAATCAATGTTAGTCATCTTTAGATTGTACCTTGGTCTTTAGAATTCTAAACAAAGACACATATTTCATGTTTTTAGCTAAGTGATATGAAGCCACAGACATGATTCAAATACTCATTCTTGCAAAATGATAGCTTAGAACCATTGTTAAACTAGGTTATCTGGAGATATCATGGAACTTTCTTTAAGAGTCCTTGCTCCACTTCTACCTTTACAGTTGAACATCCTAACAATATTCAGCATTTTATATGCTCTATGTTAAAAAGACATTGAGGAATGAAAGAAAACATCTTCTGCTTAAAGTAATTTTAAAAAAGAAAGTTCAGGTTCAAATTTGCTACTTCTCTCCTTGTGTCTCTTATCTCCCTGTAGTGTCGGCTGTGGCCTGACTGTTATATTTTCTTCTGTTGTATAATATCTGAAGTCTGACTATTCCTATCAAAGGGCTTTGGTCTATAGTTATTAAACATCACAGAAAATTTAGTATGAGATTATAACAAGTTTTGCTCCACTTTCTTCACTACAAATATCACATATATCTCTCACAGCTACACAACCAATTATTATGATCTTCTCTGGGGAAAAATCACCTACCAGAGATTTATAAGGCTAGAAGTTACTTTACTGACCCCCAAAAGACCCAGGATTGCACTCCAAACTAGAAACAGATGTTGTCAATTTGCACCTCCAAGTTGCTTCCAATACATATGTGGTATTTGTTGTTGTTGGGTTTTGTTTTAGTTTTGTTTTGTTTTTTGTTTGTTTGTTTGTTTTGAGACAGGGTTTCTCTGTGACTTTGGAGACTGTCCTGGAACTAGCTCTTGTAGACCAGGCTGATCGCGAACTTACAGAGATCCGCCTGCCTCTGCCTCCCGAGTCCTGGGATTAAAGGCGTGTACCACCAACGCCTGACGGTATTTGTTGTTTTTAATGAAGGATGCAGTCAGTCTTTTGGCTGCTTTTAGTAACTGATTACCACAACACACACACACACACACACACACACACACACACACACACACACACTTCTTGTTAGGGGTGATAGAGGAGAATATTAATTTAATACTAAAAGCTACGCATTCACTTTAGGCTGTAAAAGCTGATAGCAGGGAAATTCAAGGAATAGTAAGACTGGTTGCAGGGTCTACTTTTCTTCCTCCTCCTCCTCCTCCTCCTCCTCCTCCTCCTCCTCCTTCTCCTCCTCCTCCTCCTCCTCCTCCTCCTCCTTCTCTCTCTCCCTCTCCTCCTCTTTCTTCTGCTTCTGTTTAAGGTTCATTTTACATTTTTTCTTAAAGGAAGTTTACACATAAACAGACTAGATACACAGCTAGGGAACACATCTAGGAAGTAAGTTTCAGTCGTGTTATCTACTTGATTATAAAATGTGGCCAAAATTCAGTTTCTGAAGGCAAGGGGCATTTTCATAGAAGTTTGCCACACAACTAGAATAGAAAGCTAAGAAAGACTTTTGACGGCAATGTTGGTGTTTTATTTGTCTCAAAAATTCTTTGGAACAAACACAGTCCATGACACCTGTCTAGCAAAAGTCATAGATATGGAAGAGAAAGACTTAGCACATGATAGGGTTGAAAGTCAGTCAGTCACTTCTAATGTAGCATGTCTGGGTGGCATGAATGATTGACCTTTTCTGAATAGCTTATGTGAATGTAAACTTTTAGGTGCTTTTTCATGTTTTCTGTTCTGATTTGAAAGCACAAGTGGTTTAGGAATGAGAATGGTCTTCCTTTCATTGAACTAATTTATCATTTGCTATAATGATATTCTCTTCCATCTTTCATGTCTTTTTAATTATAATAACAAGCTCTCCTACTGAATTTCAATAAGATAATATCATCAAAGCTTTCAAAACTAAAGAATGTTACAACATTTTATGGCAATAAATTCATTTTATATAGTTATAATATAATTAGAGTACTGAAAACACCACTAAGGTTCTTTGCATTATAATCCTCACAAGTAGTCAATGAGACATTGTAATTCATGAATAAAGAAAGTTATAGTTCCTTTTTAAACTCTTACTTCTTCTTGAGTGGCTAGCTCTGGAGAATGAACCTGGAACTTTTTATTTTAAACAATTATTTCTAATCAACATCTTGTGTTTTTTGTAACTTTTCCTATTTTTTATTTTTTTTCAATTTCATTTTACATTACAACCAAAATTCTCTCCCACCCCACTTCCCACCCACTGGATTCCAACCCAGCCCACCCATATCCACTCCTCCCAACAGGAGGAGCATGGCATCCCTTCATAAGGAATGGGCTCCAACAAGTTAGCTCATGCTAGGGAAATTCGAAAGAATCCACAAGGATGACCCCAGCTAAGACTCCAAGCAATAGTGGAGAGGGTGCCAGGACTGGCCTTCCCCTGTAATCAAATCAGGGAATACTCCAACTAAAATCATAGAACCTTCATCCAGTAATTGATGGAACCAGATGCTGAGTTCCACAGCCAATCAGCAGGCCTTCTTCAAATTCATTGCCTCCTAATTCTCTAAATGCTATTCTGTGCATAAATTTACATATTTGTATATTTAGAAATGTATCATTTAATATAAATATATATTCCTAATATGATCTATTTAGTATATATAATGCAACCTTCAAGTATGTTGTCAGGGATGACCATAGTACTCATAAAATTTTACATTGATCATTCATGTTCACAGTTAGCATATAAATGTGGAGTTTAACCATGTAGAATATACATTAATTTTAAGAACTCATTCAATGTCAAAATTTAGAGTAATATTTAGAATGAGGATTGGTGAGTAAAAAGAAAACTTCTCTTAGTCACTAAAAAAAATAGGCTTAAGGATTAGAAACAAGATTCCAAACTGCCTTTGCTACTCAGTGTTTTTAAGAAGTGCTTGTGTGGAGAATGCATATGTCATTATGCAAAGCAGAGATATAGAAAAACACAGGAGAAATGTGGTGAGTATGCATATAAAATCTGAATGCATGTGGATTTCATAGCACTGCCCTATACCTGCAGTTACAAAGGTAACCCTGAACAGAGCAATGAAATTATATTGTAGCCATCTTAAATTTCTGGTGGCAAATTTTCAAAACACAAAGTGCTTCTTGAGATAATCCCAGGAAATCTATACTCTGTATTCTTACTGTAATGTTTATTGTGAACTGATGATGGCCATTATAACAGCATTGCCTGTTCATATCTTTTAATGGATCTGCATTGCAGTATGAAGTATATGCTGCACTTGGCAGTGACCCTCAGCTGAGGAAGCTCCGATATCATATCTGCATCTTACTATGGAGTTACATTTGTGGTCTAGTCAGCTTTCTCATTAAATCTTCTCCTGCTAGATTTTCAGTAAATGTGCATCTTAGAACTGAAAACTGCATCTTACAGAAAAGGCAAAGGTCTGGTGTATTATATACACTGTAAAACTATCTTGAATAAAATGCCTGACTCTATTTTTAATATCAAATTCTTTTTATGCTTTTGATCTTTATAGAAAATGGCAAAATTGTTTTATTTTACTTTTATGTTTCTCATTTTGGAGAAGGATTTCACAGTCTCTTTTACATTAGGAAACTTATCTGCCCTTTGAACCATATCCACAGTCCAGGAACTGGTGTCCATTAGAAAATAAAAATACCCTTAATTTTTCATAATTTCTGGTTGGAAATGATGACAAATGAGACACCAGGAGTAAAGTAAAATAATAAGAAAGAAAATAAAAATGGAGAGAGAGAGAGAGAGTGAGAGAGAGAGAGAATTACAATGAATAAAGAGACAATTGAGAGAAGAGAAAAACTTAGCACTTTAAAACCCTGACAAAAATCACAGTACGTTTTATTATTTATTTATTAAATATCTATCTGTCTTTGTAAGTTTGTGTATATCAGGGTGCCCAGTTTTTGGGTCTTCATGATAGAGAAGAAAGTAGTCTAAATGTTGACCCTTTATCTCCTGCCCTCAGATCATTTTATTTTTGCACTAAATACTTTGCAATTATTACTCTTGTGAAATACACTTTCATTAGGAAATGCAAGAAAAACAATAATTATAGCCAATGACTCCATTGTGACTATGAAAGAAGACTGGCGAAAAATGATTGTGGGACAATGGTGAGAGGTTGGAGAGAGAGGGAATGGCTATGTGTGCAAGATTTCAAGATTCTTAGAAAACCATGAGTGCCATGGGGAAAATGAAAAGCCACACAAGGAAAGCATTTTAGCAATAGAAATGATAGTGTGCTATTACTAAGTTTGGATTTTGAGGTGGGAAACAGTGCTAGAGGGCTCCAGAGGAGATGCTATCAAAAATAGCATCACACTTGAGACTGATGTGACTGCATTCTCTATTCTTAGTAATGAACTAACTACTACAAACCCCAGTGAATTTGCACATAGTAGATTCTGTGAGTGAAAAGAATCAGACCAGTCATGTAATCTCAGTATATGGGAGCAGAGGATAGAGGATCAAGAGTAGGAGGCCACTCTGGGCTATTCAGGGAGACATTATGTGTATCCCATATATATGTGTGTGTATCCCACATATGTGTGTGTGTGTGTGTGTGTGTGTGTATGAACACACACACACACACACACACACACACACACACACACACACACACACACCTCCCCCCACACACACAGACATGAAGGCTTCCCTCAGAGCGCTCACCTGACAGGGAGCAACCATGTAGCTCATGGAAAACTTCACTGGGAATGGGCTCATTGTGACTGGTTGTTGATGTGAAGTTCTTAAGTAAAATGGGGTTTCTTACACTGAAGATCATAGGTTCTTGCTTTATCTTGAAAAAAAAAGCTTCCTCAAACACTTTTGACATGGAACCTTTCCTGAGCCAAGTTAAAAAGAAGGAAAATTCTTTTGGGAGAAAAATGTTAAATATTTTGAATTCCTGTTACATTAGCCATGTAATATTCATAGACGAAGCTGACAATTCTTTCCCACAATTAAGTAGATGACTGGAAGACTTTATTTAAGAATTGCATAAGTAAATTAATATCAGACACAAAAACCATGAAGGACCATCTTTACATCTTCACGCAAATAGCTCTGATTTGGTACTTGACAAATGATGCAAAGAAACTGATGGATCATTGAGATAATCATAAAACATAATCAAGTTGGCTGTGATGACATAAGGAAGAGTTGAATAAGATTTTCAGAATATAGTAAGTAGTTGGAGCAAATGTCTTAGTGTTATTGTGTTAGGATCAGCACTGGTTTACATCATAGTTGGGATCGAGTACATTCTAGTGTTGATGTGTCACTATATCCCATAATGAGTTTCTCCCACTGCTTATGTCAGTAGGTGAAATATGACACTTCCTCTTTGTGTTTGGATATTTAAGCTGTGAATAATCAAGTCTAAGTCCTTTCCCTTGCCCTGAAAGTGCTCTGCCAAAATGTGAAAAAATTTATTATCTGGGTAATAGCAGTATACAACAAACTAGAGTGGTATTTTGTAGCCCTAAGTATACTAATATTCAGATAATTTATTATTCTTAAGTTCAAATAAAGTGACTATTTTTGAACAATTTTTGATGAATAACTTGCTAGTTATTCATCAGGAAGAAAAGGAAATGGAAGAAAAGTAACAGAAGGAAGTTTAAGCTAAATCTCAGAGTCCATACTTTATAAGTTACATGGCATAATAGATGAAATGATGACTTAGCTCAACATGTTGGATTTTTTAAAAAATCATTTAATCAATAACTTCTCAGATAGGTCTCCTCTCCAATTATACTAATAACTCCAAATGTTATGGCAAATTCCACCAAAATCATAAGTTTATTAACATTGGAAATATTCTCTTAGGAGATATGCACATGCATGTGGTGGTTGTGATAGACGGTTTTTTTTTGTCCTGTTTTTTCGAGACAGGGTTTCTCTGTATTAGCTCTCTTGGTAGACCAGGCTGGTTTCGAACTCACAGAGATCCACTGCCTCTGCCTCCTGAGTGTTGGAATTAAAGGTATGTGCCACCAATGCCCTACCTGTTGTGATAGATAGTAAGAGGCATGATAATTACTGTGAATACAACATGATAACTCACTGTGAATGTTTTAAAAAAGGAGGATTCTCATTTATTTTTCCTGCCTAACAGAAATAATGAGTTGAGAATAACTTGAAAACATTTGACTCCATGTAAAACAAATGCTAGCTTTGTATAATGGAGATTCTAGAGACAGTTTAGATGAGTTGATTGTGGTAACCCCTTCACAATACATGTGTGAATGTATACAGAAGGATGGCTTGATTAGACTGCTGTTAACATGAAAATATTAAATATATTAATAAGTGACTTAGAATATCTTTGATGATTTTCCTAAGTCCCCCAAATTTTATAGTATCTTCTTTCTAAACTTCAATGTTTCTTAAAGTTTTAACTAATTTATATGTTTGTAATTATTATTATCTCTGCATGTGCCACCACATATGTGTGAAGATCAGAGGACTGCCTTGTGGAGTGAATTCTTTCTTTCTATTTTACATAGGTTCTGGGAATCAAACTCAGGTTGTCTTTTAGGCTTGCAAAGCAAGCACTCTCCCCAGCCCCACAGTATTAAACTGTTTAGTGGAAAATATCTGCCCTTCATAGCTATTGAATATTTTTATTTATTTATTTCCCTATTCACATTCTTGATTAAAGTAATGCATTTTGGTGTACATGTACTGCTTTTCATTTCCATGGCATTTTATCTCTCTTTTTGAATTCTATCACTTACATGAAGAAGGAATAAGGATGACTGTTTTCAAGGTAATTATTTGCAATGTGTAATGCATTTAATTTTACTTAACTAATAATGAAGACACAGTACATCCTCAATCAATATCTTTATCATTTTTGTCAGCCCCTGAAGTTAATTTGTATGCCACTTAACTTCCAGAAAAATGCATTTCACATTGAGATAATCAATATGTAGATAATAAATTATTAAAGTTGCACAGCTTATAGAATTATCATGGTAATGAATATAATCAGAGATATAACAAATGTCCTTCTCTTTAACAGCTATACTCCACATGTCACAGATTCTCTATGTTTATACCAGGTGTGGCTCTTTGTAAAAGCAAGCATCTTCTTCCAAAAGAACTTTTAGTAATGAAAACTCAGAGTTATATTTATCTATGACTATAAGGAAAGTATTGGAAATATAGTTAGAAATATTATTGGTTTGAGAAAATGGCAGAAATAGTTTCCTCTATGGCCTATGACCTCTCTAGCCATAGGTAATTGGTCATCCTAACAGTAGCAAGTATTAATTATTTCCAATTGAGTGGAACTTAAATACAATTAGACAGCTGCTGCTTACCCAGATGGTAGAAGAACTGCTACTGGATCATTGGTAATTTCTTGCCTTGTTGGCCATAATTGTGGTTCATAGATTTTAAATTTGGGTAGGACAACTAAATGTCTTTCATCTTTGGCAGTTTACATATCATCTATGAAAGCGATTCTTCAAGGAAGCTTCTAGGACAATTCCTACACATCCTTTGCCTGAAGTGAATGTGTGTTCTGTAACAGTGGTTACCTTCAGGTTCTGGGAGGCAACCATCAACAGTGGAAATAGCTTCTACTGTTTGGGTAGTGTCTTGGACTCCATGACCAAACACTCCAAGAACGTTTTCTTATGCCTGTCACTGGGTTTTTTGTTAGGTAATCTAAGGCTTTTTGATGAAGCAATTATCTCCTGTGTGTCATAACTTTACTTAAACTGTATATACAACACACACATACAAACACACACATATTCACATGCACACAAATGCATACATATATGAACATGCACACACATATCTATATCGTCTATCTGTCTGCCTGTCTATCATCTCTCTCTCCATTTGAATATACAAATTTACTTTTAAGGTTCATGGCAACATACATCACCACCATCCTGTCTGTCAATCTATCCCATCTATCTATCTATCTATCTATCTATCTATCTATCTATCTATCTATCCATCCATCCATCTATCTATCTATCTATCTATCTATCTATCTATCTATCATCTGTTTATCTATATGATGTACAAAATAACTTCTATTAGGGTTCATGCCAGCAGAGTTGGCTACTTTTGTTTCAAGCTAGTCTTGGCTCCCAGATGGCTTTGTTCAGCATGTGCCATATAATCGCTTCCTCTGTGTCATGTCTTATGCAGAACTTTCTTCAAGCTACCTACATATCAATTTTGTCTTCTGTTTTCTGCCTTTTCTGGGTCCACCTCAACTAATTCATTTAAAGTCAATGACTTTGCACAGACGTATCTCTGAATAGACTCATCCTCTGAAGTCCACAGAGTGCATCTCAGCATACACACATTTAACTGGAATTACCTGATAATCATATCTTTTTAGGAATTTCCTTACATGCTGAGAAAGCATCTCTAAAAAATGTCTTCAGTAACTTGTTTAAAGTTTCTGTTCTAGTTAGTTTAAGTGAGGGACATAATTAAATCTAGAAGGAACAGCATGTATCCAGCAAAATCTGAATGGATTGATTTAATTGTAGAGCTGTAAGCTGAACATTAGAGTGATTGAAGTCAGAACAAGCATAATATATCCTTAGTACAGTTCTATGTTTTGTTCCTCAAGAGCATATTAGAGTGCAAACAACCTACAGATTCACACACACACACACACACACACACACACACACACACACACACACACACAATTCATATAAATTGGTTCATTTTAATTTATGTACAGGTGTGTTGTGACATATTAGGTCTCAATTTTGCATTCCATCAATCTTATCTGTCTATTGAACATTTATAACCTAAGCTAATAATCAAAGGATTGTGAACTTTAGAAATGATAATACATAGTCTACTGTATATAGGTAAGTGAGAAATGAATTCCTCAAAGTATTTTCAACTTGAATATCTAGTACTGATAATATCAGCCAGTCTCACCCCTTACTCTACAAGACCAAAGAATAACTTAAGGAACACTGTGTTCAGAATTCAACAAGCTGTATGCAATTGGTCCTTGTTAACATGAGCTTATACTTGTGAATAATCAACATAAAGAAATAACACAGTTTTGAAAAAACAGATAGGCTTAATTTTTCTTAATCATTTTACAATATATATGCATTGAGATATCATATTGTCCTCTCTTATTACACAAAAATCCATGTATCTATGTATTAGTTGACATTAATTTCATTAATAAAATATTTACTAATCAATATTCTTTCTATAGAGTAACAAATTAATAAAAAAAAATGATGGCCTCCCATCTGAAGGTCATGTTCCTTCTAAGCCTCACATCTTGTAGTAAGAAAAACTCATCCTATATGCTGGGAACACCATGGTGCCACGTGTTTTGATATATCTGAATATGTAGTAGGAATGAAAAGGAATGTAATGTAATAGTTCCTCTTTCTGAATTGTTGGAAAAATCCATTTACTATTCCATGCAGAATATTTAGAAGCTCTTGTAACTTCTCTTAAGCTTTCCTCAAGTGGGATTTGAGATGGTCTTATAAGAGGCTAAGCATTCTATAGTGCTGGATATTTGGATTCTTAGAAGAGATCTTGGCAGGAAGCATGCAGCAGTGATTCTGAAAATAAAATTGAGAGGAATGTGGATTGTTACATGGAACTTAATTTAAGGACAAAGGGAAGTAGGCCAACTAAAGAGTGACAGGATGCCTAGCGAAAACAATAACCATTAATATTCCAGTGAATAAAGGAACTTTAGAAAGAATGTTCAATTTGTGTTTATTTTCAGGTGTTTAATGCTTTGGAATATTGTGCTTTCTTATTTTATCAACTGCAAATGTTTCCCTTTTAATTAAAGTAGCATTATCCCCCTCTAGAATCCAACAAAGCAATGGTATAATGAAAAAATTAAAGTAAGTCTTATTCATTGAAAAAAAGTTTATTATACTGTTTAGAAACCAAGGAAAGTAATTATATGGAATTAATGTATGTGTTATAAAGTTAGGAAGAAATTACTTCAAAGTATAACTGTTATAAATAGAAACAAAAGAATTCATGTTCTACAAATTTCTATCACTATTATACAATGGTCTACAACACATCAAACAATTTTAATATTTACAATATCAGAATGAAAAAAGACATTACAAATTATGTCTTTCATTTAGAAGTGAGACTTCATGTCCATTTTCCCACATCTTACTGTGTTTTTGTGTGGTCTGAGATTTAATAGGTCTTGTGCATATTATTATAACTTCTGTATGTTTATATGTACAAATACTCCAAAATGTCACAAAACACTGTTTTATTGTAGTCTTTCATTGTCTCTGCATTTGACAATCTTTATTCATCTTCTCTTAGGATGAAATCTGAGCATTTTAGTGAATGGCATCTTGAGTAAATGTCTGTCCCATTTAGGGAATACCTATTAGTTCCATAATTTAAAACAAACAAACAAAACAACAAAAATAATTTTGCTCTATGCATCTTATACAGATTTAGGTCTCTTGTTAATTATAATCTCTGCAAAAGGAAGCTCTCTGATGAGCATTGTGAGAGACACTAACCTTTGGGTGTAACAAGCAAAATTTCATTGGTAGTGTGGTTAATACTAAGTCCTTTTAGTAGAGAAGTAGTGGAAGGTTCTTCCCTTGGGTTTATGATCTACCAAGTTACACTTTCTTCAGCCATATAACATTTTAAGCATGAGTTCTATCTTGTGAAGTAAGCCATAATCCAATAAAAAAGTATTTTGATACTTCTCTTATTATGCTATTCTTATTCCCTTTAAGAGTATATTCTTTACTTTTATCTTTTTACCTACACACACACACACACACACACACACACACACACACACACACACAGACACATACACATGCAACTTTGGTTGTTCATTCATTCACCTGTTGTGGGATATCTAGGCTCATTCAAAAATTTGGCTAATGTGAAAAATAGTTTAGTAAACATGGGTTTACAAGAATCTCTACTTTATACAGATTTTATAGGTCTTCAGATCTATACTCAGGGTTTTTCTTTTGGGTAGTTTGGCTAAAAGTATCTTTATAAAAAATTCACATATTTGTTTCACCAACTCTTTGTTTTTTCTTTTGGTTTTCATTTAATTAATTTCTCCAGTGATCTTTATCATTGATTTCTATCAATATTTGGCTTTCCATTGTTTTTCAAAGATTTTGTGATGCATCATTAAGTTGTTTATTTGAGTCCTTTGCTTTTTAAAGTAAATATTAATTATACTTGTATGTGAATTTGTGTCACAGTCAGTATATCAAATTCTGAGAGGATCTTTCAGGAGATAGTTGTTCTACTATATTGCCTTTTCATGTTTGATCCTAGGAATGTAAAGAATTGCCCTTCTGATCTCTATGATGACCCATGGAATTCTATGTAGTTTATTAAACAATTTACATGAACTTGCATATGTTTTGAAATTTATCCCTTTTTAAATTTAGTTTTTAAAATGTTCATAGAATTAATTTTTGTCACGTTCCACCTTATCTCTGTTGATATTTTATGTCATTGTCATCTGATCAATTACAGTTACCACAATTTTTATATTTTTAATGTTTATATCAAAATATAATTTGTTACATTGCTAACAAAGATATGTTTACAAACTTTTGGATGGAATATTCTGTCGTTCCTTTGATCTATATAGTCATTTACATTTGAGAGTTTTTCTTGAAATTTTACCTAGGTTGCATATATATTTGTGAGATTGGAGTCTAAACTAATTCTTTCTTATGGTATTAGAGTTGATATGTGTCATTAGTACAATAGTTGTTTGTTTGAGTAAATTAGTTGTACTGGTCTTCAGTGCATATTTTAACCTATTAAATGTTATATTCAATATTCTATAGCCAATATGATAGTAAGTGAGCAGAAACTGAGAGAACTTCTTCTAAAATATGGAATGAGGCTTGTGAATCTCTCTTTCACTATGTAGTTGAAGATTTTGCTACAGATATTGGAAACAGAATTAAATAGAAATAAATGGGAAAGATAGAAATTTGACTTGACGTCATGATTTTATACTTAAAAATTACTTCACCAGAAAACTTAGATAACATAGAACTTTAAGCAAACTGCGGTATGCTAAATCAGCACACAAACCTATTAACTGCCTTATATACCAATAACAATCTGAGAAATTATGAAAATATCTCATTATAATTTGCTTAGAAAAGTACTAGAACATTTAGAAGTGAATCCAAACAAGGCAATTAAACCCGTACAGTGAAAACCTCAAATAACTAAAGAAAATAACTAAAATCATTACAGGATGAAATGAAGGCTTCTGTCTACAAAGACTGGGTGAATTAATCTTGGGAAACTAAGTATATTACCAAAAACTATGAATGTGTGAGAGTCATTGCAATTTCCTCTAAATATCTGACATTCTCAGAACTAAGTAAAACTCACATAAAACACTGAAAACCCTGAATAGTCAAATCCTTCTTGAGTACAAAGTATGTTGCTAGAGATAACACAAACCCTGACCTCAGAATCTGATACTAGTCTGACAAACCATTTTGACACCAAAACAGATACATAGAACGATGAGGTTGAACAGAGGATTTAGAAATAATCTCACAACTACAGCCACCCAATTTTTTTTTCCAGAGGTCAAAAACCTAAACTGAATGAAAACCTCTTCACACATAGTTTGGGGGAAAACAATTATCCATATGAAAAAAAGGAGTGCCATTGGATCCATGTCTGTCTTCTTTCAGATAAATAATTCACAAAGTTCAAATACCTTGATATAATCCCTGAAATATTGAACCTAATAGGGGAATATCCTTCATTGCATACTAACTTCTGAACATGACTCCAGTTGTTATCGGGCACCTGAAGAGAACTCCCAAGAAGCCTGAATGTGCTGAGTGGAGTCTATATTTACTGCCAATGGAGAAGTATTTGGAATAGTCTGAGAAATTTTTAATAAGGTTATACAATGGCTTCACTTTTTTTATTTGTGGAAAAGCTTCCTTATTGACTTCCATAGTGGCTAGAATAGTTTTCTAGGAGTGGGGTAGGATTCCCTTTGTCCACAACATCTCTAACGTTTGAAATTTTTTTCTTAATCATTAGCATGTATCATTCTGATTAGTATGATAAGAAATGAATCTCTTTAAATTTTAAATTTCTACTGCTGGGTATTGGTAGCTCATGACTTTAATCCCAGCACTTGGGAAGGAGAGGCAGGTGGATCTCTGTGAGTTTGAAGCCAGCCTGGTCTACAGATGGAGATCCAGGACAGGCTCCGAAAAAGCAAAAAAAAAAAAAAAAATTGCATATACCTAGTGATTAAGAATAGAGAAATTTACAAAAATACTTACTTGCCATTGGTTTCCTTATGAGAACTTTGTATTCAATTTATGAGTTCATTTGTTGATTAGAGGATTTGTTTCTGGTTTAGGATATTGGGAAGAAATTTTTATGTTAATTTTTGCAATTAGTATAATTCTATATATAACCTTCATCCCAAATATAACTGGCCTTTGCCATATTTTACCATCCATTCTTTAGAGTGTTTTTTCATTTTCTTGATAGTATCTTTTGCTCTACAGGAGATTTTAAATTCCAAATAACTTAATTTGTTAACTCAGGGTTATTTCTTATGATAGTGTATAGTAGGCTACTGAGCAATTGTTTTGACATATTATGAAAGCATTCCTAAGAATGGATTAAATTCTAAAATTCCCTTGGATAAAACTGGTCTCTGGACCAGCTCTAACTTCCTATATAATGTGACCCTGAGCTAAATGTAAACTGCCTGACCATTTAACTTTTATTTCTCTGCTTCTGGAAACAATGCTTGCTTTTTGTATATGTTACAATTGCATTTTTTTGCCTTTAAAATTTCAAGCCAATTGGAGGTCTGAGTTTCTTTCCAGTAAGTCCCAGTCTCCTTGGGACTTAGTTGAACTAGAAAATCCTTGCAAGTCCATATTTCTTGTTATATTATTAAAATTTCTAAAACATGAAAAATATATATCCATCCAAAGATACATAGATTTAAAAAACATGATATATATGGCAAAGAAGTTTATTCATCTATAAAAAATGAAATCTTAACATTTACTTGAAAATGAACAGAAATCAGTATTATTGTATTCAGTGAAGTAGCCCTGATTCATAAACATTTACTGTGCTTTTTATGTGCAAATGTGAGATTTTAATTTTATATGTGTAATGTTTATGTTTATGGAAGGGTGTAGGATGACTAAAATGGCCTGAGTGAAATCAGAATCACTAAAGGGGGTGATTTTAATACAATGAATATAAGGTTGAACTGAAAAGGTGAATAGTTAGGGAAGAGAATTGCACAGCAGTGAGGCAGAGGGAGAGCAATGGAGGAGGGATATCAACAAAAGTTTGTATTGGTGGAAATGCCACAACACTGCAATTGCTTTTCAACTAAATAAGAAAAGTAAAAATTAAACTATTATGGAATCCAGAATTTTTTTCATTCTGGTTATGTGTTTATTTCCTACTTTCCCTGGCTTATTTTCACAGAGGCTCCTGACTCATCTTCATCTTCAATTGTTAGCTGTATTTCTTTATTTCTCTCTGGTACTTCAGAACTTGTTCTTACTCTAGTTCTTTTCTGGGCCTCCTTTCATTTGTGTTTGACGTAAAAGCATACACTTTAATTATCAATTCCCTACTGTATTGAAAAACATAAAAGCAAGAATCAAGAGACATAGGAACAGCTGTACACTTAAGTAATCTGAAGGAAGTTGTTTAAGCATGAACAACAAATGCCCTATGAAGATCATGTTATTTGTGTAATCAATTACACAATACAAATGTTCCTATATTATAACCCACCCTAGATATTCTTTGAACATGCTTGAAGATGTAGTGAGAATTTCATGATAGAGAATTATGGTATTTTCAGTTTTCAGTCTGTTTATTTTTGTAATATAAATACTTAATATTATATCAGAAATCATCAAACAACTAAGTCTACCCTTCAGTTCTCAGCTCCTCAGTAGATTACACATGGTCACTCATGTGCTTCATATGTTCCTAAGTAACGTTTCAACATAATTTATCCTGGCACCTGTACTACATTAAAATGCCAACTTAGCTCTTATAAGGAAACATGAGGCAAGATCTGATCTTCCTTTAATTCTTCACTGGAAATTAACAACTGAGATTTTCAGTTGAAGCAACTGAGACTCTAGTTTATGAATTACTACTTGAAATACAAGTGGATACAACAACTTCCACAGAAATAAATTTCAATTCATGAAAGTGCTAAAACATTGTTGGGAACAAATTCCCCAAGCTAATTGCATACAAAGAAGCATTTTTAATATAAATATGTGATATTTTCATACTTAATTTATGTTAGAAAAGTTAGAAACTCCTGAATTTCCTAAATGGTAATCTATTAAACCATAATTGTATTGTTATTAATTTACTATCAATCATCATCATTATTATTATAACTTCTGTTATAAAGGAAGTCTATCTTTCAACATGAAAATGTAGACATATGCATTGTATTTTGGAACAATTTGCATAAGGAAACTATAATTATTCGAGGTAATAAATGATTCAAGTTGTAGAATGATTTTAATTAGCTGTCAGGTTTTATTTTCATACTCATCATACAATAAAATCCTGCAATTAAAAATATGCATCTTAGAATCTGCCAGGTGCTTAAGTTTTATCAAGGTATATTTTATTGGTCATAACATGGTTTGCTACTGTTTATAGCATGGTTAGTTTATGATAATAAAACTTCAATTTCTCACAGTACTTCTGTTTCTAGCTTAGGTGAAGGATTTCTGCTCCTAAGGAAACAGCTAAAAAACAGAGGCCAAATATATGAAAGCTTTTACAAGATGTAGACATCAGGGAAGAAAGGGGCAGTGACCCTCAGAAAAGGCAATCACCCATATGAGATATATGGCTCTGTGGGGAATGGATTAGACAGTTTGTAGACTATCACAAAGGGATAACACAGCAGTTTCTCTGAACTGAAATTGAACAGAGTCTTTGGAGGCTCAGGCCATGAGAGTTCAAAGCAAACATTACTTGGAGAGAGCTGCAGAGGGGCAAAGAGGGCATCAGCAGTAGTCCTTACTCCAGTCTTCATCTGAGTCCTCAGGGTTTTCAATGTTTACTTTACTGTATCTGGTCTACCATTAATCCCTCTTCCACTGCATTCCACAGTAGAAATAAGAGAATGCACTGTGGTGGGGGTGGCAGCAATCAAGTGGGAGATTGACTGGTATAGTTCTTGGATTCCACTGAGGAATTGGAATAATACTTCTCCTGCAATTCAGAGATAACATTTCACAACCTAGGAAGCAAACACTGCTAGAAGTTATGAGATTTGCTTTCGGTTAAATATAGTAATGACTTAATGACAATTCTAGACCACATGGACAAAGCTTAAAAGTGTATTATACAAACTAGATCAAGTTCTAAGTAACTTACTTTCCTGTAAAAAACTGTGTAGAAATATTTAAGTGAAAAAGTACAAAGCACCTCAGGTCAGTTTTACAACAGCTTCCATTCAGACAATATTCAGCAGTCATAAGCTGTGTATAGAGGCAAACACATGATCCCAGTATTATACAGGCAGACTCCAGCATTGACTATATAATGAGCTTGAAGCTAGCCTGGGCTATAGGAGAACTTGCCCCACAAAAGAAACAACAACAAAAACAGAAAGAAAGAAAGAAAGAAAGAAAGAAAGAAAGAAAGAAAGAAAGAAAGAAAGAAAAGAAAAGAATGAGTTCACCTGTCATATAAAGAATCAGGAAGTTTGAATAAAAATAAGAAATAGCAATGTCTTAAAATAAATCTTTATATGACAGAAATGATAGAAGCAATAATTATGAATATTATAGACATCATAAATCATTACATACATTCAAAGAACTAGAAGAAAGATTTAGTGTGTTAATTAGAAATATAAGACATAGAACTAAATGCAAATTGTACCTCTAAATTGAAAAACACATTCTATAACAGAAAAATTATAGTGGGAGCAATAACACACCAGAAAGTGAAGTTTCTGACATTGAATATTTAGGAGCAAAATATGTCTAAAACTAAACAACGAAGGAGATAATAGTGAGAAAAAGAGTTTTCGTTATTGGTAGGCAAACTACACAGAGCAAACATATTTAATTGAGTTATTGGAATTTAAAAAATATTAAAATGTAATTACAAAATGAATCAAAATATGATTACCTCTTTTTATTTGGTTATCATTGTTAAATGTTTTTGGGTTTAAGCACATCAATATATAAATATAATCTACTGAATCCTTTTTTGTTATAAGTGTGTGTATGATATCAGGGCTGACCACTTGGTATTAGATTACTAATTAATGTACTCATCCCTAGAAAAGATTAATTCTCTCACTTTCAGGGAGAATTAATTGCCTTTAGTTCTTTGCCTAAAGGTCAGACCCTGTGATATCTGTATATGTCAAATTAGCATATTTACTGGTGTTGCTATTGTCTAGGTCTTATTTCGGCAGCCATATTTTTGAGGTATCAGAGATGGAGCTTCCCTGTCAATCATTTCTGGTAGATGCAAACATGCAGTAGATTTCTTAGTCCTCTGGCTCATAAGTTCTTCCTGCCTCCTCTTTGTGATATTCCCTAAGCCTACATGTTGAATATGTTGAATTTAAATATTTCACATGTCTTGTAGAAGATCCAGTTTGGTCCCAACTCCCACAGTGCAACTTCTTTGTAAGTGCAGTTCCAGTTCTGATGCCCTTTTCTGGCTTCCATAGTCATTCCCAAATGCTAGACTTGTGCATGTTGTGTTAGCATGTACAGCTAAATCTCTGTTCCAGAAACAGAAAGGAATTAAAACTACACCCAGACAAAGATAAGCTCTCAGGCTGATACCACCAGGATGAGAACACATAGCTGGGAGGACTAAGTCACATCCTGAAGCACCTGTCTGGATATGATGATGATTAAGAAATTAACAATCTATGTGACTCTATGCAGGACTCCAGCAGAGAACATGTAGGACTACATCTTAATCATTATTGCTAAATTACCCAGACCCCTTTTAACTTGCCTCAGTCTTTCATCTATTTTAACCTATAGTTCAAGTCAATACTCAGAAGATTAAAGTTTGAGGCCTTCTCCCCAATGTTCCCATGCTGAATGGCCTCTCATTATTTTTATCATTACATGTAAGCTTATCTTTGTCTGGGTGTAGTTTTAATTCCTTTCTGTTTCTGGAATCCGAGGTGATTCAAAAGGTTTGGCCAATTAATTATTTCTGTGCTTTTAATCTCCGTGGTATGGAGGGGAATGGGATAGAAAGACAGAATAAGACAGAAGAGTATGATTCACAGTAAAGGAGACAGGAATACCAGAGGGAAAAGAAAATGACAAGTTTGTAACTGGGTTGGAAGAAATGCTGATATTCCAAAAAGACACTTGTTTCCTTTAATCAGACTATCACATTATAGAAATAATGGCCTCAGAAAAGAAAATTCCTTGAGGAATTTCCTTCAGAAAGAAGAAAATTTGGAGAACTGGGTCACGGTTGAAGGAAGAAATTGTCCCCTGGAAATAGATTTCAAACAATTCTAATAACTCTTCCTGGGTCATGATTTGGACTTATTATCTTCAGAGCTTTATTTTATATTTTTGATTATGTTTAGGTGTAGGTCCACATTTGAGTCAGCATGAGGCTAGAGAAAACAGGTGGTCTAGAGTTAGAGATGGGGTGCAAGAAGTACGTTCTCTTGACTTCTGAGCCATCCTTCAAGTCCTTCATTTCAGGATAACATACAATTCTTTAATACTGAAACCGAGCAGCCATGTTTTGAAAGTATGCATTCTAAGGGTGTATATTGACTGTCCACAATAAATATGATGTTAAGTGGATAAAGGCAGTTAAAACATTCCTTGGATCCAACAATCTTTAGGGATTTCAGGCTCATAAGTATCTGAGATTATTTATAAGAATTATGTCTAGTGTTAGTGGAGATAATGAACCTTCCCTCGGGCCAACAGCAAATGGTTATATAATTCAATGTATGCTTAGTTCATTCCAAACTCATCATTTTTCCCTTTAAGAAAAGAATGATTTTGAGAGTCAGAAGGGATAGAAAACACCCAGAGAATATAGCCCAAGAGATCTATTAATCAGGGCTCACATGGGTTCACAGAGACTAAAACAAGTGCAGGACCTGAGTGCATCTGGATCAGGACCTCTGAATATATGTTTGAGCTGTTAGATTCGTGGTTTTGTGCAACTCCTAACAGTGGGAGTATGTTTCTCTAAGTTTTGTTTTCTCTTGAAACACTTTACCTCCTATTGAGCTGCCTTTTCCAGCTTCTACAGTAAGGATTTTGCCTTGTCTTCTTGTATTATGTTTTGTCCTCTTTGACTGTCCTCTCTTGGAGGCTTGCTCTTTTCTGAAGATGAAATGCAGGGGAAGCGGACCTCGGGGAGAAAGTATTGTGGGGTGAGCTAGGAGGGGTGGAGGGAGCAGAAACTATGATCCATATGTATTGTAGAGAAAACTATTTTCAACAAAAGTTTTCAAAATGAATGTTTTTACTAATTCCATGATCTCAAAAGGTAATATGATATATCTATTGTTGCTTTGGTATTTACCTAAGTATTTATTCATTTACTCTCTCTCTCGGTCATTCTGTCTCTGCCTCTGTCTGTCTCTCTCTCTGTCTGTCTGTCTGTCTGTCTCTTTTGTGTGTGTGTGTGTGTGTGTGTGTGTGTGTGTGTGTGTGTGTGTGTGTAGCCAGCCTATGCTTGTCTGCACATCAGAGTACATCATTCAGGAGTTAGTTCTTTCCTTCCACTTTTTGGATTTCAGGGAATAAACTCAGGTCCTTCACAAAATGTGCCTTTCCTTAATGAGCCATCTCTGAAGTCACTCATATACTAGTTCTTATTTATTTATTATTAATTTTTAAATTTAAATTATTAAATTTTTATTATTATTTATTATTATTTTTATTTATTTCTTTAGTAAGATCACTCTACTCTCTGAACAATAATATACTAGTTCTAACGGTTATTTCTCCTACTATAGATAAATTGTGTACTGTAACAGTATTTAACCACAAGATTAGCAATAGGATTCTGTTTTCTATCTCCAAAGATGTGAAAATATCCCGATTACCATTTTATTATGAAGTTTGGTATCATTCCTTATAGATTTCTTAAATACATTAATGAATTTAATACATTGATTTTTAAATTTTCTAGATGTTCAGGGTCAAGTGGCATTCTTTCACTACAAAATGTGTTAAGCACAGAGATGAATGCCTACCATTTGAGTCAGTAGAAAGGTAGCTAAATCAAAGCAAACTGGATGGCTCAGACATACTTAGAAACCTTAGATAAAGACAATATAGTATTGCTTTTTATTTCTGATTTTGTAATGGATTAGTTATTTTACACTGAAGTTCAGTTCTGCTTATAGTGTGTCTAAAACCGAGGACAATTTCTTGTCCCTATCCAGATTTTCATTCATTGCTCTGTGCTATTTAGTTTTTGTCAATTTGACACAAACCTTGACATATAGGACAGGAAATCTCAGATGAGAAAGTTTTGCCAACAATTTAAACTGTGTGAATGTCTGTGTGGTCATTTTGTTAATTACGAAAATCATTAATAAGGTCCCATCCACTGTGGACAGTGCCATTCATGGCCAGTTGGGACAGGGTGTGTTAGAAAATTAGCTGAGCACGTCTGGGTGTGCCAGTAAGCAGCTTTCCTTGGTGGTCTCTGCTTCAATTCCTCACTCCATGTTCCTGCTTATAGTAAAAACAAGTCTCTGGAGTATATTTCTTTTGATACTAATTACTTTAGGATTAAGGAGGGGTGTTATCAAGGTTTTTTCTTCATCTATCATGCACACCATGAGATTTCTGTACTTAGGTCTATTTATATGATTTTTTATATTGATATATTGAACCAACTTTGCACTACAAAAAGATTCCATCTTTCTTGAATAGTATGATATTTTTATGTGTTGTTGAGCTGTTACACAGCTGTTTAATTTACTCCTTCACCTGCTGATGGTCACCTAGATCTTAAAATCTAGGATTTTGTAGTATTGCCTAGAAGAGTGACATTGTAAGAATACATAGAGGTATGAGGAGGAAGAAGTTTGTGAGTTTTATTTTGTATTTACTATTTCCTTCCTCCAAATATCAGGGGAATATTAAAGCTTCAGTTCCTCTGTAGAAAGAAGAAAATGACCTCCATGCTGTAGCAGTAAGACCCATGGAGAGACTAGGACAATGACTTCAGAGCTAGGGCTTTTTCTATTCAAAATTGTGTACTGTCTGTTTGTCTGATTCTGTTGCTGCTACAAAATCAAATGCAATCAAATTTGGATTCAATTTGACCTGAATGAACATGAGATTTGTAGAATCTTGTAGAAAATTCCAGTTTAAACTTTCATTATTCAAAGTATGTCATGATAAGTGTATACTATTAATTCATTCATGCTGGGGACTGAGTGAAGACTCTAAAATTGGCAATCTATTTTTTTTCAGTTCTGGGAAATATTTAATAATTTATTAATTATTTCTTACCATCTGTTTTTCTTCCCTGCCCCATCTGGGCCTTCTATTATTTGGCTTTAGAAATTCAGGAACTGACAGTAATATTGCTTGACATTTTCTCTTTTCTACATTTTCTTTTATGTTGACTTATTTATTTTCCATACAATTTTCTTACTTTTGAATTCTGTGTTTCCATTTGATAATTGATTTATCATATTTTTAAAATAAATTTAAGTAGATCACTATAGCTTTTATAAAGACTTTTGTTTTACTTGAGAAATTACCTGTGATCTCATTTCTATGAGTGTAAATTAGTAAATTACAGGGCTGTTTGTTTTTCTACAGTGGTTGTCCTCACTGTTTAATCCCATTTCACATTGTTTACAGGTTTATTTTGACCTAATGGTCCTTGTGAGGATTTTCTCGGCTGTCAGGTTCATTTAGGTTTTCATCTCATGATTAAGTGAGGGACACACTTTGTAGAGACAGTTCACACTTCAAATCCAGTACTCAGGAAGCTATGATGGAGGCAGAACTAATAGATGACTATAGTTCAAGGCTAGCATGGGCTGCATAGAAAGAGCTTATCAAGAAGGAAGAAATAAAGAAGGGAGGAGGAAGAGGAAGAGGAGGAGGAGGAAGAGGGAAAATGGAACAACAGAAATTATGGATTAGTATTCCAGATTGTTGGGTAAATGGTAAACCTCACTGTGGATGACACAAGTGATTACTTTTTAGTAAACTCCCAATACCATGTGCAAGAGATCTCTCAGATTAGCCTTGGGGGATCTTAACACAGAGGCTAAAGCTTTGGCAGGAAATTTTTGTTTGGTTGGGGAGGACAAGCAACTGAGAACAGGATGCTCTTTGCCTTCTGAATTAAACATTTCCCATCACTGTTATGAGTGTATTCACTTCCAGACTCCTTGCATGATTGTGCATTGGTGGGGAACTAATAATGGAATGACTGTATCATATTGCAAGGTAGCTGGAAATGCATGTACAAAGATAATTCCTAGTAGAAAAGCTTAAAGCTTACTCACTTAAAAGCTTAGAGTCAGCTTTCACAGAACCACTAAACAAATTCCCATTAACTATATAACAGGATGTCTGTGTTTTGTTATTGTACTCTCCAGAACTCTCTCTATATATTCTTAAATCACTACTTTATAGTGGGTTCAGGGTTTTTAGAAAGGAGCAAATTGTCTTTATGTCCATTCGACACTCCATATTAATGAGGAGTTAGCTGAAAAGAAAAATACACCTATAGTAGTGTACAGATATATATACATTTAGAAAAATAGAGCCTATAATTCTGCATTATTTTCTAAAGTTTTACAATTCTCAATGTCAAAATTATTAATGTAATGGAGACCCTGGAGATGAAGTTGGATTTGATACATAATTTGAAAAAGTCTTGTCCAAATGCCTAACAGCAATTAACATATTATGGTGTGTCTAGATTTGTTTGAGAAGTAAGATTTTGTGATAGACGTGGATGAAATTCACCCACTTTCTCACAAGTGGGTGGAGAGGGATAATCAGTAGGTAGCCAAAGTGACACTCTTGTGTGACATTCACAGGAATGATTGATGATTGTGGATACTCATCACTGAAGAATTGCTGGTAGTTTTGGATATTTTGATTAAAAATATTTGCCTCTAGTTTCCTCCAGAACATTCATTTTTTTTTCCTTTTTCTTGTGTCTGTTTTCTAGTGTTGACATCAAGGTAGTACTTGTAAAAAGTGATCTTTCTTGTTCAATTCTGTGGAATAAATTGAGGGTCATTGGTGTTCTTTCTCAATCTGGTAGTATTTGATTGTAATTCCATCTGGGCTGGGATTTTGTTGTTGTTATACTAGAGTTTTGCTTTTAAATTGCTGTTGCAATTTTATTCTTTGTTACATATCTGTGTAATTTTGTTTACATATCCACTTTTTTAACTTTGGTGGATGTATGTGTCTAGAAATTAATTTACTTTTTGATTGTTAGTTTTGCAAATTTGTTAGAATGAAAGTTTTCAAATCCCATAATAATGACTCACAGAATCTCATTAGTGTCAGTAAAGTATCTTCTTTTTCACCTTCAATTTTATTGCTTTAAGTCTTCTAAAGCTTTTACTCGGTTTGGCTAAAGGATGGCCAGTCATATTTTTATAAAGAAGTGGTTTTGTTCTAATTATGTGGGTATATGCGTGTGGAGATGAATATGTGCATGGATGTGCAGGTGCCTGCAGAATCCCCCTAATCATACATTTCAAAGATCCATTTATTTCATTCATTGTTTGCATTTTCTTTGAGCTTACATTTTGTTACTTCCCTGGTCTTTATCATTTCTTACTGTATATTGCCTTAGCATTTTGTTTGCTCTTGTGTTCTAAGGCCTTAAGGAACATCACATTGTACTTCATAAAACATTTGTTTTCCAATTTGTCAATAAAACAATACCACTGATTTTCTAAGGTTATGCAAAAGTCCTAAGTAGGAACCTTACCAAAGATGACATTAGAAAGACAGAAAAGCAAATGGAATTATGTTCGTCACCTTACATGATCAAGGAATTTTAAGTTAATATACATAGATTCAGCTACTACATAGAAATAGATAAATACCTGGGATCATAAGAGCCAGAGGGCTTGCCCTAACCCTGACCAGCTGCAGTACTCAGGATAGTGGCCCCTGAAACACAATAGACAAGCCCTAATGGTACAGGTGTGGGACAGCTACCCTGAGGTCCCGAAAGCAGGAGAACAGGCTGCACCCCTCACTCCTAGCTGCAAGAGGTGAATTTGCCGGGACAATGATGGAGAGCTCACCCTGGTGGTGAGGACACAGGAGAACTGGCTGACAGACAAACTTACAACTGTCCAGGCCCAGTTCCAGGGTTATGACTCGACCCACCCCAATATCCACACCATGTATGATCTGCTGGAGCAGGTAAAGGGACCTGACTCAAAGATCCAAAGATGCAGTAGCTTCAGGGCACAGGGCAACAAAAGGATATCCAAGAAGAGTCTTAGTGAGGGCCCAGCATCGATAGAGTAGTAGAAACCAGAGGCCTGGAACCAGACCAATGTGTCTTTGCAATGGACAATTGTAAGTAAATATATATGGACAAAGGAGTTTACTCTGTGACTCACTGTGTTACACTGCAGCTTCCATGACTAGATTTTTAGTTACTCCTCCTTTAATATTTTCCTTTTTTCTCTTAAATTTTGTTTTGGTTGGGGATGGGTACAGGGATGGGGCATGGGTGAGAAGGGATGGGTAAATGAATAGGATCAAGACACATGATGTAAAAGACACATAGAGTAAATAAAAACAAAAGAAAAAAGACACTGGTGAACAAAGAATAGAAAAACAAATTATTTCTGTGCAATGCTTTAGTCTCCTGAGGTGGACTGGTCTTGAATCACAGTGAGGCCTATGCGATGCGTCCATGACTGAAAGAATGTGAAGGCCTAGCCCCTTGCAGATGCCCACCTCACCACCTTGTTCAGCAGTTGTGTAACAACCTGTCACTTCAGAAAGGAGTCAGTTCAGCCACCAAAACCCTCAGGACGGGTATGTCTGAGTTCATTGTGGTGCTATCAGATGCTGAGCCCTTAGAGATCATCCTGCATCTTCTACTGCTGTGAGAGGACAAGAAAGTCCCCCTGTATTTGTGCCTGTGTGACCCTAGGGCTATAGTCACAGTCAAAGAAGGCTGTAAGGTAAAGCAGCAGACCCATGCCATTGATCAGTGTATTGAAAGGCCCTTGATGTACGCCTGTGATTTTGTCCTTTCCTGTCATCTCCCACCTTAGTTGTATATCATATTGTCTATTAGCATGTAATGTTTCAGCCACTTTGATTATAATATTGTACCTCATTTGGTTGTTATATTTTGAATATGTATGGCAGTGATGTTTTATCTTCAATTCTCCCCACTCACTCACCCTCTCTCTTAGCAGTTTTAGTCATACTTAAAAATATGGAATGCTACCTAAGATAGGTGAGAGGAAGAATGTCACCATTTAATACCAGGAAGAAGTAAGAGAGACCTAAGGAAGTGATAGCATCTACTTTCATCTGAAAACTTCTTCATATGTTCAGGGCAGGATAACAGTAACTCATATCTTTGCACACAGGATCTCTGTAAATGTCACCATGACAAAGGAGTTTTCTTTGGATAGCAGTTGCCCTCACACCTATCACCTAAAGAGGAAGTTTGATAACATTATGTTTATGTAGATGTGCTACTCATTAATGTTCTCCTGTATTCTTGATGCAACATAGCCTCAGGTTCCTGAGGGTTTCAGGAGCATAGTGTTTAATATCAACTATAGGACATTCTTGAATACTATAACATGGCCAACAGAGGTTGTTGGGGGCTCAGAGACCAGGGAGAGGGAACAATGGTTGCATAGAATCACTCTTTTTCATATGTATATAGAATCACTCTTAATAAAAAATGTTTGGCACTATCCATTTATGGTGCAGTAATCGCTACAATATTAATGCAATATGATAATGTTGGGGAGCCTGTGTGTTTGGGATGATGACAGCCTATATGAGACTTCTCCACACACCTGCTTATTTTGTCTTTAAAATACAGTATGGCAGAATTAGCTGAAGATGGGTATGTTGTTCAAAATAAGATAGGGAGACAGTTACAAGTCCAAGGTGGAGATGACCTTCTCTTCAGGTGGGTTGTCTTCAGTAGTGACACAGGAGCAATATTTAGTCAGCCTACCCAAACAACAACAGGAGATGTAGAAGCCAATCATAAAAAATCACGGAAAGGTCACACTGTGCAGTCTTCTGGTTGTTTGCTGCACTTTTCACTAGCCATGAAATCTATGAGAAATGAAACCATTTATTACTATACATTATATAAAATAAAATTTTATTTTGGTTTCCCAATTTTCTATAGGTGGATGGCAAATTATCACAAAATGGATGCTTGTGACTCCAAATCAAAATATATAATTATGGAAATGGAAACTTCTGGATCTTCCCCCAATTTGTGTATTTCTTGTTTCTCTATATCCTCATTTGAATTTTTAAAAAAATTTCAACTTTTTGGCATTTGAGAAAAATATCATGTTAGAATTTCTTGGCAATTTTAGGAGTGTTATTTTGAAGCACACTAGTTCTAACACTTCCTTGATGTACCTTGCTTGCGTCTTTATTTTATAATAGGGTTTATTATGTAGACCATGTTGGCCTAGAACTTAATGTCTTTCTATAGTTCCCAGAATAATGGCATGTACTACCAACACTGTTCCAACAGGGTTTTTAACTGTTTGTTTAGAAAGACATTTATTATAACAATTTGATTCATATATTCTATTGCTAAATTCATAGTAACTTGTCATTTTAATCATAATTACTACATTTCTTAATCACATATACCATACCAGAATCTTTCAGTATCATGTGCGTTGAATCTTCTAAGCAATAGCATGGTAATATTATTAAATTAGCTTCTATTTCTTTCTCTTATTTAAGTAATACATACTGAATTCTAATTATGAGTTATTTGATGAAAAACGAGGCTTGGGCATTTATTTAACTGACTAATATCTTCCTTAGGGCAGATTGGTAGTAAAATTTTAGATTTGAAAGTCAAAGTTGCACTTAGCCATGTAAAACAAAATCAACCACTAAATCCTTAGATTAAAAGATCAATTTAAAATATATAATTAAAAATAAGTTTATATAGGCTATTGTTAAGAATATTTTAGATTATGTAAACATTTGTAAATTGAGCATTATCTCTGTGTGATTTTTCAATACAGGTGAGCAATACATCTTATTAATTCTAGAGACAGCTAAGTGTATTTTATATACATTAAATTTAACTAGAATGTGCTTTAGTAGACAATTTCAAATGAAGGGTTTATGTTATTGAGAGAATAATATTTATTGATTATTTACCTCTTTTTTTAATGCCAGAATTATTGGTCAGACAAAAATATAGTTTAAACACAAAGATTTGAGCCTGTTCTAAAATTAAATTGTTAATAACTTGGAATTGCTTTTAAATATATCTTATATTTTAACATAATGCATGTTAGGAGACAACATGTGGAATAATGGCACCAATTAAATGATGTGTTTATAATCTAGATAATAATTAATTCAGCTCTCCGTAATCTGCTTTCTCCCTTCTCCAAATATCATTTTAAATCTTAATTCCATCTTTTTCCCATATCCTATCATTGTCAGCTTTCTGAATGCTCACCATTTAAATACCTCAGCTGTGATTGGGTGCACTGTGACAGCCACCTTGGTGCTGTATCTCTTAATCTTTTCTGTGCCCCTCACCAGGCCTCTAAATCTTTGCCTCTAATGTACTATTATTCTCTTTGTAAAGCATTTGAATAAATTGTCAATTCTGTTTTTACATCCCAGAACAAGTAATATCACAACCTACACATAAAACATTCATTTTCAAAAGATTAACAAATGTTAAAATTGTATCTAATAACATCTTTTTATTAATATATGATATAGATTGATAAATAATAGTGAATAAATACAGAAATCTGCTAAAAAAGTAAAAATATGATTGGGAATCTAGCAAAATATCTTTAATATATTATTCTACCTTTTGTGACATTTAACTTTTAATAATTCAGTAACCTGAACATTAAGTAATCCTAGGAAGACACAGAGATGATCAAATGATGAAATGTATAGTCCGTTGTTGGAGAAAGAAATGCTACTTTATCAAGCTACACATAATTCCTTAATTGAAATTAATTAAATGTGTTACCTGATTTTTCTTCGAAAAATACTTGACATGTGGATCACTATTAATTGACTTAATATCAGTTGAAACTTAAATTGACATTAGTGAGTCACAAATGATATGTGCTTGTGTTTTTTCCATATAAATAAACTTTCTTCTGGATATTATATAAATTAATTGCATTTCTTTTAAATATAGGAGCAATAGGCAACAAACAACTTCTAACTAGACTTGTAAAATACTCTTTTAATGTATACAAAGTGGCCAGCATTTTAATTGAAATCTCTGAATCAGAACAGGATAAAAAGGAAGGATTCAGAAAGAGAGAATCTTGGAGACACAATCAACCACAGTATATCAGAAAGAACCATCTGTTACCACTGACATTACTGTGCCAGATAGCCACCTGTTTTTATACCAACTCATGTACCTCATAGTGCCACCTATCACACCAACATTGGTGTACCTGAGCAAGGTAGTATCTAGTCAAACACGGTGCTGGAATGATCATGCTATTCCCAGAGAAAGAAACACCACATTACTAGATGATTTATGAGCTCTGTATCGTTCAAAACCAAAAAGGGCTTAGCATTCCATTGCAATGTAATCAGAATGGTTTTTAGCCCCAATGGAAACAAACTAGAGGAATTAACTTATTGGCAACCAATGATCAACCATGGTATTTGGACACGGTGTGATGAACTGCTATTCAGTTTGGACATGGTTCAATGATTTGGAGGCTTTGAGTGATGGAACTCTGGCTGTTTCCACTTGTCTGCAACTCAGCTACCTGTTAAAGTAGAATACCCCAAAATTTGGGTTTTGTCTTTGAATGTCCCAAGTTAGATTACTATGCCATTGCTATTGCCTATGCTTTCCTGTAATTTTAATTTAGAAGATTTAAATTTGACTTGGAACAAGTGGACAAAGTTGAAAATTAAAGCAATATACAAGCTTAATTTATAATATTAAAGTAGTATTTAAACTTTTCTCAACTATATGTATGTTCCATGAAAGTTCATTTTGAAGGCTCAATAATAATTACTAGAAATAAAGCTTCATACACCTAAAATTCTTTAATATTAGTCAAGGCGCAGTTTGAACTCTGCTCACAAGTTTATTCTTGCAATTATTATGATGGCATCAAGTAGATTCAGAATCTTAAGAATAACTCCAAATTTACAGACATATAGACAGATCTATATAAACTCAGTGGCTCACCAAATGAAAATAACAGACATGAACATGAGAAAGACATACAAAAGTGGGCTGGGTAATAAGAGGAAGTAAGAAGAGAATGGTGAGAGTGGTCAATATGCATTGCATAACAACTTCAAAAATGTCTAAAATTGTACTTAATAAGTAGTCATATCTCAAAGTATTCTGAAAAGTGAGGATGGAACTAGAGGAGAGGAACCAGAGAAGAATCTGACAGCATTTGAAAGGGTTCCTCATTGGGTTTTGTTGCAAGTTCCTTCGTTGTGTAGTGATACACTGAATTTCTGATAGTCTTTGAACATATTGTTCACCTGATGCTTTGAAATGAACTGGCTATTTCAACAGGATAACCAAACTGTTAACTTTTTGTGTTTCCAGGATTTCTAATTCAGGATAGCCCTTTTGGATCTTGTGAAAATAAGTTCTGTGGCTTGGGGAGGCACTGTGTCATCAGCAGAGAGACAAGGCATGCAGAGTGTGCCTGCATGGATGTATGCAAACAGCACTACAAACCTGTGTGTGGATCTGATGGGGAATTCTATGAAAACCACTGTGAAGTGCACAGAGCTGCCTGCCTGAAAAAACAAAAGATCACCATTGTTCACAATGAGGACTGCTTCTTTAAAGGTAAGAGCAGGTTGAAGCCTACAGTATAATAGTCCTCTATCTTTCTTATTCTTTGTTAGTACCATTAAGATTCAAACAGTATGATTTTAACTCTGTAAGTGTCTAAAAAAGGAAAAGGCAAGAATAAGCCTAACAAAACCAAGAAGCAGCAGCGTATGGATATTTGCATGAATAGAATTCTGATACTCATTTATGAGAATAAAGCTGGCCAAAATCTGACTCACAATTTAATATAGCATTCAACATTACACCATATGGCTTCCCAATCATGGAGTTATTATAGGGACAGAGGCTAGCCAGTTTAGTCTTCAGGCAAAATCTCCCCAATGCCAAACACCTAAAATGCTGTTGAAGGCAGGGGGAATGCCAAGCTTCACTGTGACAGCTTCTCATTTCATCTTGATCTACAGAATAGTTTCAGTTTCAGTTTGCAAGCACACAACTCAAATTATATGGGACCTCTAATTACCCACTTCAATAACCGTGAAGTCATAAGAAACTCAATTAGCAAATCTGAGGTGATGATGGCTTAACATTTTAAAATATTATTTGTACTCACAATTGAATTGATGGTTTAGTGAATAGTACTTCTGTATCAGTAATTAGATATGCTACTTTAGCATATTCTATAGATGAATATTCAAAAGGCTTTAGCATCATTTATTTATTTATACTCCCTTTTATTACTTGGTTATTTAAGTTGGAGGAAATATTTTCTTTTAAATGTTGTGACTCTTATTTAAATTCAAAAATCAAGTATATAAACATCCATCCTTCTAACAGGTCAATGATCAAGTTGTTTCTTGAAGTCTGGCATCTCAGTTAATCAGAATACTACATAACTGTGCTCACACTATAGATATTACAGGACATTTAATTCTTGAATGTGGGCTAAAATATATTGCAACACTTCATTTGTCAATTTATTAAAAATAATGATTTAAAGAGTTTAATTTTCAGTATAATTTTTCAATAAAGTGTATTTCAAGGAGACAAAATGATAACTGGACACTTTTAAGATAGCATAGGACATGGTATGTTGTGGTCATGTGTTTTCTAGAAACAATATGTTACTGATGCAAAAGAGCAAAAATAGTGTAGTCATGCACTGCAACCTGTGTACATTTTGCCAAGAGTATTGCCAGAATAGATTCTCCTCCTTTACTAAATGAGAAATGTTATGGATTCAAATTCATTTCTTTGTCCTTTCAATTCCATCAATGTTGTCAATATTTAATTGTTTATGTCAGACTTTTAAAGAGAAGAATAGTATTTTGTCATTTTAATCTAAGATGTTAGGATAAAAATTATACCACCATACTGATATCACAAACTTAAGGAATAGTATATGATATGTAATTAAATAAGAACATTGAGTTATAGTCTTACTATTTTTCAACAACATGTTTGTGGGTCTGTGTGCACATTGACATATGCACATGTGCATGGCTCCAATGTCAATGAAAGCCAGGCTTTCAGATCCATGGGAGCTGGACGATTATGAGTTAATTACCCAATGTGGGTGTTGGGAAGTAAACTATAACTTCTGGAAGTGTATCATGCACTCTGAACTATACAATCCTATTTTTAAAGTGAAATTCTGTTCACCTGACATGTACAATTAAACAAATAGAAACAATTAATATCAAATATCATTTTAGAAGATAAACCAGTGTATTTACTGTTCTTCCTGATATCGGAGCATTCATTTACAATCCAACCAAATATTTAAATCAACCTGAGATGTATGAACAAAATAGCCTGCATCACTTTAGAATGTACCACACAATGATTATGTGAAAAACTTCTGCCCTTTAGACTCATCCTGAATTTTAATCAAATCTTTGTATGATTTAAAATATATTTCCATCATAGAGTATTAAAATCCCATTTATTTTATCTAGAGAAAATATATTTAACCTATTTGCATCTCCTAGAAGTTAAGGATTTTATGTTTGTTTGTTTTAGCATTATGCCTTAGGAATAGTTAGTTCCTAAATGACTTTATTTGGAGCAGAGAAAGGGTAAGTAAATAACAAAACAAACTACTTCTCCTGTTAGCAGTGTACATGTGGCCACTTTGAATTGTGAATTAAGATTCTACTCTCAAAAGCTACCCTTATTATGATGTTTTGTAATAGATCCTGTGATTATGAGCTTATTTTTCCTGGAATTTTAATCATATATCTTGGTATTTACAAGGTATATGTCACATTGGAAGAAACAATTAGAAATATGAAGTTCACAGATGAAAGACCTTGTAATTAATTAGATGGTTCAAATGCAAAGTCAAGCCAAGTCAAAACAAATCACAGATACAATATTATTTTAAGAATAAAATTATAGCTGTGAAAACCTTAGTTGAGAAATTAACAATGATCTATTGACCAGCCAGTTGGGTCATTTTTTAAGTAAATATTTTTATTGCTTAAAAATTACACACATTGTTGTATTGTGTTTGGGTGAAATTCAAACTCCATTTCTTCCTCTCAGAGTCCTATATTTTTCCCAAAGATTTACATGGCAGAGCCATACCCACTTCTACAAGTAACCTTCTACAAGTAGAGATTTGAATGCAGGACATGCAATGGCTGGCTGTTATGGCACAGAGACTAATATGTTCTTTGACCGTTGTTTCAAAATATTGTCCTTACTTTAAAAATCCACTTTTAAGGTTTTATTAGATTTTTACTATTAGTATTATTTTGGCTATTGAGGTTAGTAAGGGGATTGCCATGTGTCATTAAGTCGAAAAGAGTAAAACACTCACACACACAAGTGTGAATAAATCTGAGTCATGTGCTGGAATTGGTTGAGAGTCAGAATCCTTGTTGTAATGCAGTACCATCATTAGCAAGACAGGTCCTTTGAAAGAAGCTGCATAATAGGCACATGGATCTACATATTATTTTATACAAATTTATGTTAATCGACAATTATAAAATATTAAATCATAAATTCATAATTGAGAAATACTAGAAAATGGTCACTATTTAAAGAAGGTAACAGATACACTATTCATTACTTGTTTGATTTTAAGTTATTCCTATTTGTTTTATAACTTAAATTTACCAAGTACGTTTGGTACATGTATTTACATTATCAAAATAGATTTAATTTGTATAACCATGCTTATCAATTGATTGATTTCAGTTGTGCTTAGAATGTAGGTTAATATATCTGTCTCTTATTAAATATTTTATGCAGTTTTACCTGTGTCTAATTTATTGTTATTAAATATTGGAATGTCTCTGTAGCTATCGTAGTATTTACTGAAAATGAAATGTATAAATAATTTTACCCAAAATTTTCTTTAATGATGTATGACTTGTGGAACTATAGGTACAATATCTCATAAACACATTTATTCTCTAAATTGGCTCCATCTACATTCATTCCATCATGAAATATTGGCTCTAGCTGGATATAAGCAGTAAAGTCTGTTTATTGGCATCAGCTGTTTCGTAGTAATGTTCAACATAACTTGAAATGTTCTACTTTTACACAGTTCCTAGCTATTTGTTTGTGCTAAGAGACTCTTGCCTGGAAGTCATTTATCCATTAAGGGGCTGCTAAACTGTACCTACTCACACTGGCACTACAAGTAACATTTCGTGACACTGGGTCAGTCTGTCACACAAAAATCCAGATACAAACAATGCCAAAACAAAGAAGGAATTAAACCTTTTATGAGGAAGTCAATGGAACAGAAACCTTTTGCCATTTGCTGTGCTCCGAATAAAACTGCCATAAAACGTTCTGTGCCTTAAATGTACATCAAAAACAGAAGATCTTGGCCATCTGGTTGTTATGTTTATCTGTGCACTATTTGAGTGAAGTCTCCTATTGTTTCATTTTTCCTTGAATAATCTGAACAGGTATTTTCATATCACATTTTGTGTTTTTAATACGACTTTTAAATCAGAGAATTAAAGAAGCTAGAGTTGAAAATGACTGAAGGTGATATTTTTAAACACATCAGTGAATATCATGAGCTACTTTGCATATATATTTATGATGCCTTTTTTTACTAAGTGAAGTTTCAAAAATGTTTATTTTATGTTTAAAAATTCTTTTATACCATTTCAGAAAAAGTAAACTTGGAGGACTAACACAGAAATTTTTATTTATATACTTGTTTGGTGTGTATTAGTCATCAGAAACGCAGGCTGATGGTGAACTTAATAACATGGCCACTAATAAAGTTGGCAAACTAACTCAAGTGGACCAACAGAAGTTGTTGTTTCTCTGAATTCTTTTAGCACTCATCAAAAATACTTTAATTTCATAACTTTTTGGTGAATTTATGTTAAAAATTTCTAAATTTTCTGATACAAACAGTTGCCTCCCTTTTTTTTCATTAGCTTAACACAATGTTTCCCCTAATAATTTTAAAGACATCTGAAATGTACTTTCTGGAGTGCACATGCTTATAGAGTTACTTGTCCTTTATAAATAGATATTAGATTCACTATGTATAGATGTTTAATATGAAAGGAAAATGATCTTAAGATTAAAATAATATTTAGGCTTAAATAATCAAACAGTGGGGATTTTATGAAGACCACTAAACAAATGTGTTACATTATAGCATAATGCATGAAAGAACAAATCATTTGCTTATCATGTGGGAGAAAAAAGGCTCAACACCCAGATGAGAAAGACAGAGAAAGAAGGAAATAATTAAAAATTATATAATACACACACTCACATATGCACACACACAAATATATATATGAAATAGAAAGAAATTAAGAGAGAAAGACAGGAAGGCAGGCAGGCAGGAAGGCAAGAAAGAAAGAAGAATGAAGGAAGGAAAGAGAAGAAGAAAATTAGAAAGCAAGTTTTCAAATACTTAGAACTTGAGAAGGCAGCAGTGAAAGACAAGGAGTATACCGTTGATAGGCAATCATTTAAAGAAACTTACAGCAATGTCATGGAACAAATTCATTATACTGAATCTTTGTACTGACAGGAAGTCAACAAGCTCAGGGAAATGTAAATGACCTACAGGATTAGACCTGGAAGTGAATCTTGAACTCAATTAGGAACAAATGAATTCTGTGTTGATCTTAAGTACATAATTGGACTATAATATTTTGCATTTCACATTTCCCCTCTGGTAATGACTTCTATGTGCATATTTACAGTCATTTAGAAACACTCTGACTTTAGAGGTATTTGTAGAGAATATATCATACATTTAGCAATTCTAGATTATTGGAACCAAACAGTGGTAGAAGATTACTGAATTTATAACTAGAAGTTCAGTATTTCTTCACATTAAAAGAGTTTGGGAATACACATTTTATTCAATGACATTTGAAAACAATAATTTTGTAATTTTGATCAAGTATGGAATAATTATGTTTAAATTATATCATAAATATATTTATTGGATAGTTAAAATACCATTTTACTCTCATTTTCTTCATCTTCTGTCAATATTAAATGTTAAGAAGTTAAGTCAAATATTTATACAATTTATATTGGTAAGTTATATTTTTAAACTCTAACTTATTCCCAGTTTCAAGTATTGCATCTTACTCTTTCATGTTACATTTTCTATGACTATATGAACTTTTATTAATATTTGTGAACATGGTATTAAAGAAGGCAACAACTCAAGACCATTTTAGTAATCCAAATACTACTACTAACTTGAGGCTGATTAGGCACAGTGTTGGTCATTATTGATCAATAGAAATGTTATTTCTCTAATTTTCTTACTATATTGTTTTCAGTTGCCAAATATAACAATGATAACTTCAAAATATTAAAATGTTAAAAAACTTTTAAAACAAAACCATTAATTTTCAGTCTTGACATATGTTTTTAAAACTCCAGATAAGGAAAGTAATAATTAATCACATTCCAAATATAAAACTTCAATAATATTTTTAAACAATCAGTTTGAGAATTGTTCTTCATTAATTTGAGTTATAATACTTTTTAAAAATTGATTTTTCATGTGTGCACAGTTATTTCAGACAACATTTGAAAATTTGTTATTTATAAAAATTAAAACCAAATGTAAAAGGTAATAGTTTTGTATGTTTTCCTCTAGATAGCAATGAGCAAGGAAAATATTTATACAAAATTGCATTCAATAAATTAAACTAGGTACGTCCCTGTACATTATAAGCATATTAAGATTAATTAGAAGTGCTACTCCTTTGATGGTGTTTAATGAAAATATTTAAACAAAACATATTTAGCTTGCTTATGGTTGCAAAATATCTGCAATCCCCAAATCTCAGAGTTAGAAGAAGGAGACTCAGGAGTTCAAGGTTATCATAACCTATGTAGCCAGTTTAAGACTAGTCTTAGTTACAGAAGTGCCTGTTCAGAAAATTAAACAAACAACAATAATGTAAAAATTAAATAAGTGAAGAATGACTTCAGATTAATGACTATCAATAATGTACAGTAAATTTTAGAACAAGATTCAGAGTGTTATATGTAGTGATTTATCAGTCACACAGTTACATCAGATTCAATACTTAGTGTAGCATGTATTCAAGCAGACCATTGACATCTAATATATTTTCCACATGATAATCAGCTTATGGACCGCTTCTAGTCATAATATGCATATCAAATGTTTTCAATAATGATTTTTAAAGTTATCCCCTGAAATCTGGACCTTGGCTGTCAATACATTTTTTTCAGTGTATTTTTCTCATAGCCTAAACTAAGTGGAACACTGATGAATCTCAATGAAAGATTTCATCACTAGACTCCGGTCCTGAAGCACAAGTAGATATATGTGAAGAAGTAGGGGGTTTCATCATTTAAACAACTATTACAAATATTTAATCAACATCACATTATAGGCAAATTAATAGAATTGCTATGGTTTTCATTGGGATGCAAGTCAGGTTATTGAAGGCAAGCTTGAAGCAGTAGGCCAACAATTGGAAATATAGATACATGATAGAGGCACAAAACTAAGTGTCTCTGTCACTGAGATATGGTTGGAAATGAGAGTAAACTTGGAAGATCACAGAGCTCAGGAAAAAAATTATGATGCAACTTATGCTTCAGAGCATGGGCAATGTCCAACAGAAGATATAACTAGATGTTTAATGCTGGTACAAAATATACATTAAGAGAATACACATTAAGGCAGTGCTGAGGCATAGAATTTAAACAGGAAATTTGTAAATTGATAGAATCATGAACTGGATTAAATGTTTCTGAGTTGGTAAGGCTATGAGTGGGGAAATGAACACTGATTTGGAAATTGTTAGGACATTTGTGACTTGGGAAAGAGTAAAGAGACAGAAAATTAGCCCTGAGGAAATGAAATTGCAAGTGAATTATAACTTTACTTGAATAAAAACAGGAATGTGTCAATGTGACTGCCAAGAGAGGCATGTGGGTAGTACATTAAAGTAGTCAAGGGAAGGGTAATAGGAAACAAATTGGAGATAATTGAAGAAGAAAGAGTCTGTGTTGGCCAGCAAAGTTAGGACCTGAGGCACAGGGGCAAAGAACATTTCTTACCCACAGTTCCTGAAAAAGGAAGGAGGTGATCTCATGGTCATGAACTTATGTACATTTTCCATTACAAAGTGTCTTTGTGCATCTGGGATTTTTGTTTTTTGTTTTTTGTTTTTTGGGGTTGAAAATATCTGGGGAATAGGTTTTGAGTAGTGGAGGAAATGCTGGCAGACAATAAACAAAGCAATTAGAGAAAAGTAAGATTTCACATGGTATGGGTGCAATCAAGTACCATTTCCCACTTGGGGGGAAGGCTGCTAGCGAGGAAGAAATAAAGCAGGATTTCCCACAGTTGTCAAAATCCTGTAATACCACAGTTTATAAACTCAGAGCAAGAATATTCTGTGTATTTCTTATATAAGTAGGAATAGTTGCTTATATTAAGGCACCAAAAGGACAAAACGTGAATTTTAGCAAAGATTCTAATTTTAACAAGAGACAGGAAGGGTGCAAAGCAATGTTCCCCAGTTCTCTCCTGGAAGGAATATCATGCTTTCTTCTTTATGTATATTCTTAATTTGGAAAGCCTTTTGAAGTGGTCTTTAGCACACACAAGAGGCCTCTGTTATCCACATTTTTTTCTCTCTTTCAACAGTTTCAAGAATGCATGATCCACCCCAGTTTGAATGGAAAATCCCAGAAAAAAAATACATTAGTTTAAATTGCTTACCAAATTGAGGAGGATAAGTAAATCTCCCGTCATGGATCATCTTGCTCTCTCCTGGCTAGGAAATGAATTAGCCTTTCTGTTTCTTGCATCTTCAATGAAATTGATATTCATCTGTGAATTATTTAGTGTACACCTGGGTGATCACACCACCCTTAGAACTATTTGCAGTGCTGTGCTCATGCAACTCTTATTTCACTTAATACTGCCTATGAGTCATAGATACTAGCCCTGCAGACATGGAAAGAACAGATACAAGGGGATTCCTTTCAACAGAATGTTTTTTTTTCTAATAAGGATAAAAAAATTACTGAAACTGTCTATGCCACTCATCACACTTCATGTCAATACACAGGCAATGTGAACATTCAGTTCAGTAAAGCTTTGTTAAGGAGAAAGATATAGCATGCTAATATGACTTTCACAATAGCATTTCCATAATTGTTTTAATTTATCCAAATGTTATATTGTACTTAATATATAAAATAATTTTTCAAAGATACATATTATAGAAAAGCAATAAAGATGGTACAATGATGGGGAAAATCCTTCTTTGTATATGTTTGTCTTATTGGCTGATAAATAAAGCACTGGCCAATAGGGAAGCAAGATAGGCAGAATTAGGAGAGAAGGAGGATTCTGGAAAACATAGTAAAGAGGGGTTGCCAAGTGATCGCTGGCAAGAGAGGATGCATGCCACCAGCATCCTCAATAAGATGTCTTTATAAAATATATAGATTAATGGTTATGGTTGATAATTAAGACTTACCTAGCATATAAGAAATCTTAGTTATTAGCCAGCAGCATTGTACCTAATATAAGTCTGTCTGTGTTATTTGGGGGCCCTAACATGCCAACAGAACTCAGACAGCTGGCAGAAAGCGTTATTGTTACAAAATGATAGTTTTAGCCATTCTTGGAATATATGAAAGATCACTGAAGACCAAAGTGAATTTCTACATTGTGTTCCAGATTGTGTCATCATTTCCTAATGCTGTCATTCATTTTATATCAGTTCTTCTTTGTTAAAATAATTAGTCATGGAATCTCTTTAGATGGCAAAGCATGCTACATCTTTTTAGTCCTTTGGAAAGCTTGCAGTATCACATGGCTGGATTATCTTGATGCTGCTTCCATTTCTGGTCTATTAGCAAGCACTCACAAGGGTACAGGAAAAAATTATCTAAAAAATTCCCAGGTATGATAGAAATATTTCTTGATACATAGCTCTCTATAAGGGAGCATAAATGTAGAATTAATTTGTAAATATACATAATGCAATATTATTTTGTTAATATGTACATAGACAGCATATATGTAATTCAACATAATTAAGAAAACTTGTTTTAAAACATGAATAACTGGGGATAGTTGAACATGCACTGAGCAATGGATTGTGTTGCTTAGTTAAAGCAGTTAGTTTTTGGAAGTTTCAAGTAGCTAAATTTTTTTCTAAAATTTCTACTTTTTTATTTTATTTTTTAAATTGTTTTTATTTCAATTAGAAACAGGATTGTTTTACATGACAATCCCAGTTCCCTTCTCCCACCTGTCCTCCCCTACCGCCCCCCACAACTAAAACCCTATGTATCACATATCCTTTCTGTTCTCCCTGGATGGTGAAGCCTTACATAGGGTGTCATCAGTGTCTATTGTATCCTTTGGGATAGGGCCTAGACCCAACCCTGTGTTTCTTGGCTCAGGGAGTTTTCCTCCACATGGAATGGGCTCCCAAGGTCCACACCTATGCTAGGGATAAGTACTGAACTTCTACAGGAGGTCCCGTAGATTTCTGAGGTTTCCTAACGAAACCCATGTTCCTGGGTCTAGATCAGTCCCATGCTGGTATTCCAGCTATGTCTGGGGAGCAAGAGTTCCAGGACATTCAGGTAAGCTGTTTCTGTGGGTTTCACCAGCCTGGTCTGGACTTTTAAACATGATCTCTGTGTGTGTGCCTTGTTTAATTCATTTATTTCAAATTATGTTGAAATATAGATTGATTTAGATAACATACATTTTCAGAACAACTTGTATATAAGTCATTTTTTAAGAAGGAAGACATATTAAAAGATTAAAAGGCTTTCTGAAAATAATGAAAAAATGCATGTGATTTTGATGAATTTAATTGAAAATCATATCAAACATTGAAATGAATATTACATAATTAGTTTTATAGCTATTCAAAATGATATAAGCATGTTGTGTGATATTTCCTGGGAAGGTGAGAACAAAAGTTTGTTACTTCTAGATAAGGTACCAATGACAGACCAATTAAATAGATCTATCAAAGTGAAACTTGATACCAAATGAATTTTAGGGTGACTTGGAGGAGAATGAAAAAAGGAGTACTTAAAGGATCTTGGGCTGCTTTAAGGCAACTGAATCACTGACAAGTCCTCAGCAGAATGGGTGTCAGCTCTTGGCATGACTTGCAAGCAGCTCAGAAGCTGGGTGTCTCTTCTCCTTAGCAGCCCATTCTTCATATATTCCATTGGGAAGGGAAAGCCATTGTGAATCTGGAAGGCTCATGGGCTTGCTGATGTTTGTGAGATGTTTACTTAAGTCATAATGAGCCTGACTCCAGGTTAGAATTTTTCCATCTGGAGGAAGTCGCCATTCAACAATACTTACTAAAAATATTTTGTCAAAATCATGTTCATCATCAAAGACTTAATAATCATATTTTTTGTAACACAGACTTCATGTAAATCCATTTAGTATGCTGATAGATGTGAATTAAGTACATATGCTTATTAAAGGTCTCATTACCTTAAAACCTTAATGTTGTATTCAAAGATGGAGACATGATCTGGTCCTTATTTTAACCTGCTTTGCGGTGATGAGTGGTTTGACAAATCAACTAATTTACTGTTACATTTCCCAATGTAGGAAACCCTTCCAGATGAATGTCTGTTAGGAATATTGAAATAACTTGATGTCAAAGGACACCTGTCTTTTTGTTAACCAAAATATTTTTCTGTAGTATTCAGGTTTTACATTGGAGTCAGTCATCATATATAGACATTCCTTTTTTAGTAACAACTTGTAATTATTGAATATGTTCCAAATTAGAGATGGGGAATATATATATATATATATATATATATATATATATATATGTGTGTGTGTGTGTGTGTGTGTGTGTGTGTGTGTGTGTGTGTGTTGTGAATAATTAAATTAATAAAATAGTGTGGGACAGATGGAGAATTAATTGTGCCTTTCACCATATATGTGGATTTTCTATACCTATAACTGTTGTGAAGTGTTGCTTTCATAAGGATACAGTATTGTTTAATAAGAATGCATGTCTTGGGGCTGGAGAAATGGTGCAGCAGTGCAATTTCTCTTTCGAGTCCTGAGATTTGACTGCCAGCATCTGCATGGCAGGTCACAATCATTTGTAAGTCAAGTTCATGGGGATTATGTACTCGCTTCTGGCCTCTTAGGCACTGCATGCATGTTGTGCATGGTCATATATGCAGGCAAAACACACACACATATATATATAAGATTAAAAATAAATAAACCTTTAAAAGTTAATAAATATCTCTGACTTTTAAGATAAATGTAGACACCACGAATGATCTTGATTATTCATCCTGACATTTAAGAAATATATATATGAGTGTGTGTGTGTGTGTGTGTGTGTGTGTGTGTGTGAGTGTGTGTGTGTGTGTGTGTGTGTGTGTGTGTAATGTAGATATATATACTAACAATTTGGGGTGAGAGATCTTGATCTATTAATCTTCAGGTCACCTTGTTGTTCTACTCAAACATAGTGAAAGTTGAGGCAGGGAGGCAGGGAGCTGAAATTTCAGATATTCCAAGACTTATCAGAAACCAATATTTAATTTATGCATTCCCATGAAAAATATTCTAAAGGAAACTGTGTATGTAAGATAAATCAAATGTGCAACCAATAGAACAAATATTATAGATTTACTACTTTTGGAAAAATATACCCGGCTTTCATTTATAGGGCTTTGTGTGGAACATTAAGGAATGTATAAACCTAGATACCCTGTGATTTTAGAATCAGAATAATAAGTATGGTATTTAGTTGTGATGACAGTCTACAAAGCCTAACAGTAGCATTTGGGAATTTAATTAAATTTATTTCACAATTTCTTTCAAATCCTGAAGAAAAATATTCCTGAGTAATATAACACATGTTTGGCCTTTAGAAATTTTGACAAGTGGAAACATTTAGCAACAGCTTTTGCTCATTGATTCCATAGTAAACACTCAAACCAATTCTTCTATAAATGTTTGGCTGCTGAGTCTATGTCTACTGGCACCAACAGACAGGAAAATCAGCATAAAGAACATCTATAAATATATAAAAAGATTATGTCACTCCTTTAAATGTAATTATATTTGTTTTCCTTAAAATACAAAAAATAAGTGCCTCAGCCATATTCTAATTGTTTGTCAGTTAAGGCATTATCTTTAAAACAATAGATCTGTATTTGACTCCATACCATATTAAATGCAAATTTATCTCCAATATACTTGTTTTTGTAGTTCAGAAGCAAGGCCTCTATTTCCCCCTACACACACACACACTTTTCCTTCCCCTATAGATATTTTCATTGTCCCATGTAGGGAGTAGACATTGTCTCCTGAGGTTTGAAAGCAGTATCTGAAAAAAAAATTGACAGTGTTAGTTGATGTTTCAAAGGTGTGACAAAATACTTGACATAATTTTAAAATAATGATTTATTTCAGTGCCTTGTTTCAGTTGGGTCAACCTCATTCTCTTGTGGCTCCATTGCTTTGAGCTTGAGGATAATCAGATACTCAAGCTGATGAGTTTGGCTGATGCATTTGATACAGGGGCCTGCCCATAAATCTCAGAATGTGACAGGAAGAAAGAAAGAAAGAAAGAAAGAAAGAAAGAAAGAAAGAAAGGAAGGAAGGAAGGAAGGAAGGAAGGAAGGAAGGAAGGAAGGAAGGAAGGAAAGAAGAAACAAAGAAAAGAAAGGGCTCAGGATAATATTATATACCTTTCAAATTGTGATTAACCCTTATTCTCAAATCCTCACCTTGTAGCTTCTACCACATCTCGTAATGTCATCAAAATATAAATCCATCAATGGAATAAGCCATTGATTAAATAAAAGCCTTCAAGATACAATCATCTTCCAGTGATTAGACCTAACAGATGATAAACGATCTTTTAACTCATAGCTTATGGGAGAATATGTCATTTCTGAACCACAATATAAACCACAAATTAAGGAAATGCTTTAATTTTACTAAAAGTTTAAAAGTCTTAATCTATTATTGATTGTGTTAATCTGGACATGTTAAGGACTAAGACATCATAGATACAACATGTAACAGTGGAGACTCCTTGCCTCAAGGTTGTTAGGTAAGGACAGGAGGAAGATGAAGGTCCTAGAGATTCCAAGAACCTTCAAGGCAAACACTTTCTTCTATTCTTTTCCTATTGCTGTGATAAAATACCATGGCTAAAGAAACTTCCTTAAGTTGGTTTTAAGAGTGGAACCAGTATTTATCCCTAATGCATGAATGGAGTTTGGGAGCCCATTCACCATGGAGGAATACTCTCTCAGCCTAGATACATAGGGGAGGTCCTAAGACCTCCCCCAAATGATGTGGCATACTTTGATGATGCCCCATGGAAGGCCTCACCCATCCTGAGGATTGGAATGGGGGTTGAGATAGAGGGTTTGGTGGGAGCATGGGAGGATGGAAGGGAGAGGGAATTGGGATTAATATTAAAATAGGATTATTTCTAGTTTAAATAAAAATTATATATAAAATAGAGTTTGTTCTGACTCACAAATTTAGAATGCAACTCATATTTATGGGCCAGTCAAGGTCATGTGACCTGACTGAAGCTGGTAATATTTTATTCACAATCTAGAAACAGATCAGTAAATACATGTTGATGCTCATGTTTCAACATTTATAGCATCCAGAAACCCAGCTAGGGACTCTGGCCAAAAGAGTGGCCAGGTGTTCCTGTCTCAACATAATAAGGAAACCACCAATAGTATGACCAGAGTCACGTATTCTAAGTGATGCAAGTTTTCTCAAGCTGACAATTAACATATTATAATCCAAGTAGCCTAAGTCCTTTCTCCTTGAACTTTAAATTCTCTATGACCTCCTAATAGTGTAAAAATCTGGTACTAAGTTTTTATCATATGCCTAGGGGATATCTTAGATCCTAAAGTAAAGAAATGTGATAGAAATTCATCATTTATGTTTTTTTTTGAAAAAAGACAAGGCATAAACCATCTTTGAATTTCATTACTATAATGTTTTATTAAAGATCAGAATGAAAGAACCATTAAGTGTGTTTTAGATGGAAGTTTCTATTCCACCCAATCCTGCAGCTGTTTAGTCACAAATAAACACTCAAAAGCTTATATTGCTTATAAACTGTTTGGCCAATGGCTCCATCTTCTTATTGGCTACCTCTCTCTTAAATATTAACCCATTTCTATTAATCTATTTATCTCCATGTAGCATCAGCTTACCCAAGAATGCCCAGGCAACCTACCTTCCTTATGGCTACATGGCATCTCTCCTTCTGGTGACTGCTTCCCTGCCATTTCTCTTCCCAAAATTCTTCTTTTCTGGTAGCCCTACCTATACTTCTGGCCTGGATACTAGACAATCAACATTTGTTTATCAACTAATAAAAGAAACATATATTCACAGCATACAGAAGTACCTCCCCCATCAGTGTGTAGAAAGTAAATATGTTCCAACTATATTTTCAGTCAGACTAATGTGAAGATCAGTTGTAGAAAGTGTCTAACTACTCCAAATCTGTCTTTTCCCCAAGCTACTTAATAGTTACCTTTCCTTTCAACTGCTCTTGCTCCCCTTCACCAACACACTTGCTCCCCTTCACCTACACACACACATGGTTATTCTTGATGGCACCATATCTTCACAGAACCCACTCTGTTTTCCTGCCATTTTCTGGCTGAAATTACATGTACCTCATCTTCTGGGCACTTAGGTTTCTTTTCCACTCCCCATGTGAAATTCACATCTCTGCTCACACAAGGGACTAAGAGTATTGACTTGGGAACTTGGTAGAAGATCCTATATGGTGGAGTCTAACTTCAGAATCCATACTCACAATTAAAACATTTTTGTACATGTGGTTTATGAGGCCACAGTAAAAAACACACGTACTTTTTTCATCCCCTTTTGTTCATCTTTGCTTTCAATGATCTGTGTCCTTTTCTGTTTCCCAATCTGAGTCAGGACTGTCTATTTAGCCATTGGTTTTCCATAGGTTTGAGGATCAATGGCTGAAGTTTTGCCTGTATTTCCTAGGTACCCGTGAGTCCCTGTACCCAGGCTTCAATTCTTTTAACAGGGGAGCTGTGTTTTGACTATTTCTTACTTTTTTAAAGCAAAATACATACTGATCAATTTTAACCATAATTTTCCAAAAGGAAGTCTTTCCTTCATATTATATCCACACAATTAAAAAAAAAAAACATTTAGGAGCATCTTATTTTGGAACCAAAATGACTGCTTTAGCAGCAACACTGTGTGAGCATATGCTGGCCATATTCCTTCTGACTAATCATACCAATTACACATGAGTTTGTGCTGCACATGCGCCCTATCATCAATCAAAGTCAACTCTGACACGAGCACTATTTATAATGACTTTGCTTATGGAATTTAAAATAATATGTAAGGAAGCTACATGAGAGCCGGACAATGGTGGTGCTCTTTCTTAATCTCATCACTCAGGAGACAGAGAAAGGTCAATCTCTGCCAGTCAAGGAATAGACTTGTCTACAGAGAGAGTTCCAGGACATCCAAGATTACACAAAGAAACCCTCTTAAAAAAAACAAAAAAGGAACATAAAATTATTTAACAAAACGATCAATTCCCTTACAATAATTTGCTTTCAGTAAACTTTTATAGATCAGCTTTATTAAAACAATATGTACCAATTTCCCATTACTATGATAGATTTTAACAATGAATTCATGATAGTCTGCAAGATTTAACTAATTCAGAAATATATATATATATCATATACATATGCTTATGCATACCAATCTTAATTTAAATTTAGAATGAACACCAATACTGGAAATCTTTGTTTTCTCAAATGTGACCCACATCCAATGACTTCTTTTGAATGAAAAGTATTCACACCAGATAGTATTCATTCATTGCTGTTTGCTGAGGATCCACTAATATTTAGCTGATATAAATTGCCATGTACATTTGTTTTCCTTGAATCTGCAAATAATTATTAGTTTAGCATTTTTGTTGGGTAAATATGTATGCGTATGACGTCACAATTTTGTGGGTTGTTTTTTGAGTTCCTAGGAAATGTGAAATGTTCTCTTTCTTCTGAAGTAAGTAAATAAAATGACTCTCTCTCTCTCTTGTATACTGAAAGTACCTGTGATTTTTTAATTATTGAGAAGGATTATACCTTTCATAATAAAATATTATGTCTTAAGAAAAAAATGAGTGGAATATTTTTCTAATGTTCTTGGATTAAATTTTTAAAGTATGCACTTCTTTCTTTCAATTATCAAGTCCTGAAGTATTTGAGGATGTGAGCTTGTGAAAAATTTTAGTAAATGAAACTTGTGACTCAGCTGTTTTTAGACATGGATTCATCACATTCATTACCACACCCATGGTTCCAGAGACACGCCAATGATAACTAAGAGCAGAGGCTGAAGTGAGGACAGTAGCACAGCATCCAGTAAGTCTTATGAGCTTGGGCATTTCTAAGATATCATACCCAAAGCTGCTAATGAAAGCTGAGCAAATTTAAATTTCAACATTTATGCCTCAAATTTTTACAAAAATTCAGATTTTCCCTTACAGGGCTATCTTAATGTTCTTGAAGGACAGAGAAAGAAATGTATTATCTGATGCTTTCTCACAACTGTGATTTGATTACAATTACTGCTAATAAAAGAGGTGAAGACATGGAACATTCAGAAGTCACAGATTGACATTTTACAGATCTTGAGGTTTATTTTCGGTTAGTGGGTAATCTTTCTTCCTATGAATCAGAAGAAGTATCTGTTATGACTCCTTAGGAGAATTCATATTATTTCCCAAAGAGAGACTACTGTAGGAAACTGCAAACTTCCAAATTCTCTGTATACTCAGTAAAATTTATGTGTATTTTTTTGTGAAAATCTAATGATATGTACAACCTTGAGCTATCTGGATTTCAATAAAATACTTGCAAGCTTGTTATTTTTATACTATGCATTTTATTAAATTTCTAATGGAATTTAAATAAGTACATTTTAACAAATTATATCTTCAATAATGACAGAGCAGTAAAATTTTGAAAGCATAGGTTATGTAATAAAATGAAGAAATAGCTAACAGACATTTGTCATTTTACTGACAATTACAGATAAAAGATGTAATGGTTTTCATAGGAATTTTTCTTGTATGTAAAAAAAATAAATTATCTTTTTATGCAGGAAGGAAATGGAAATTATATTTGAGAAGAACACTTTGGGCAGGTCTCTTCAACAGTATCTTTTAAACTTATTTAAAGTGATGACATATAAAATGACGAGAGTAATTCCCAGAGGACCTAATGAGGAGAAATATTGAATGAAGAATTTGAACAAAAAATAGATACTGGGATCTGATAACAGTTAGGAAATGATCTAATAAAGTAATATCACAAAAGTTTAGAAAGGTGCTTGACAAAGTCTAGCTTCAACTTTCTCTCTAGTAATAGCCAATAATCACTTGGATTAATTAGACCTCAATCTTCAACCAGGTGAGACCAATTATAAACATTAACTGTTTATAAATGTTATCAAATTAGCAAGTTATCAAATGTGAGGGGATACTATAAAATCTAAGAAGGATTAAGTTCACCAAGAAAAGTTATATTCTGAAATTATTGAAACAGAAGCATAGTTTTATTCAATAAATCCATTATTGTGTTAACCATCATGCCACCTGTTCTAGGTTGCCCATGTACCACTTTTATTAACTATCCTGAAACAATTTTTTAAATTTTTTTCATTATATCATGTAATACATTATTATTAATTTAGTTAATGAATTAAATAATTAATCACTAATTAGATTGAGGAAGATATTATTCATCCCTTTTCTTTACCACTGACACTGATTTTTCTTAAGCAATGTAAAGGAACATAATATACAGGAAGATAATAGCAATGTTTCCTCACCTTGTCAGTGGTGGTGAGATCTCACTGGACCTTAAAGTCATTGGTCCTCTGGTCAATGACTAGTACATAAAAAAAGCATGTGTCATTTGAAATATAACATTAGTAGTGTTTTGTGAAGATGTTGTTTTCCCCATGCAGTGGTATTGGGAAATGTTGGAAGTTTTAAAAACCTGGACACAGTGGGAGGAACTTAGGTTATTGGGAGGCATGTCCTTGATAATGGGACCCCAGTCCCTCCTCTTCCTCTGTCTTTACTTCTCAGCTGTAATGAGATAAGAAACTTGGTGTGCCATGTGCTCCCACCATGATGTACTGCCTTGCCACAGTCCAAAAGCAACAAGTCAACTGAACATGGACTGAAACCTACAAAACTGTGAGCCAAAATAAAGCTTTCTTCTTTTTAAATTGGTTTTCTTAGGTACTGCTGTAGCAGAATGCTGAAAAACATTCTTTTTCTCCCTCATTCTCTTTCTCTGTGTATACATAAATAAATATTTCTATCTCTATATGTATGTGTATCTGTGCATATAATATATATATATATATATATATATATATATATGTCCACACATTGTGTGTGTCTTTATCTCAGTAAATATCTTAGAGTTAAAAGTATTTTAAAGTAATTTTGAAGCATTGACAGTAATAAATATTTGTACTGTTTTCTGTACTCTGCCCTGATTATCAAATAGAACCGTAGCAGGCAACTCTACACCCTGTTAAATCAGCTCAAAGAAACAGAATATCAATTCTTCTTGTGTTTTTTGAAGCTCAAGTGTTACTACTACTTGTAATCAGATTCACTGCCATGCAACTCTGTACCAGTAAAAGGGACATGACCCTTTTAAAATTAATTCTTTTTGGACAGTAGGAAGGATAACCAATTCCATGACTGGAAACGAAATGATGAAAAGCAGTATGGCAAAGAGATATAAGACAGGGATCCTGGAGTTGGAATTCCACAGTCCTCCCTCCCTTGCTAGTATTAGCAAGTATTCAGTTCAATGCTATATTCTCCAATTGATAAATAGAAATAATTAGGACACATGCTCCACCTAATAATTGAATTCATTGAATATGTAAATAAAATATTATAAAGCACACTGCTATGATATAGTGACCACCAGGCAAATGTGAGCTTCAATATAATTGTTTGTCTACACATGATTTGATTAAGAAAATGCTGACAAAACCAAGACAGATATACTAAAAATATTGTGTATATTTTAAAATTATATCATGATGTCTTGTCTAACAGAAGATACATGTTCAATAAGGGATGTGACACATGTTCACATCACACAATTACCATTGTGTATAACTACACAAATAATTAATGAACGATACATCTTCAAATTTTTTGAAATGCAGATATATGGCTATCCCTAAAATAATTTATGTGCTTATAAGTTTTTCAAATACTGTAAGATATTGAGCATTATGATGTGATAAGTCTGACATGACACAAACATTGATTAAAAAGAATTGTATGATATTCAACCTTCATACATCTGTCTTTGTTTTCTTGGGTCACATTTGACAGCATCATATTATGGTAGACAGGAAATTAAACTCTAGGTCAGACATGAGAATAAACCATATTTGTTAGGTCAGTGTGAATCTATTGAAGCATTATCCTAGATTTAAATTGCCTGATAATGTGTATAACACTGATTTAATTTGGTGTTGATACACTTGAATGTCTAAGGATGGTCCTGTATAATGGCCTCCACATCCAGTTACTTTATAAAATAGTTCATAAGAACTCATATAAAATTTATCTATTGTTATTCTGATGTATATAGTTGTAACTCCAGGAATTCTCTTGGGACACATGTAATATTAACTTTTGAGATGTAAACAGTAGGCTTCAACTACGATGCTGGGAAAAAATTAAAATACCAGGATTAATGAATTTTACAAATAGAGAAAATGTACATTAATAAAACTGTGGTTAATGATTTAGAACATGGAAATTCTTAAGGCTGATTGTTAGTTACTGCTGATAGCACAATGAGCACACCACCACTGTCTTCACTAGGTCTATCTTTACAGGTCTTGCTAGGTACTTAGAAATTACTCTGTTACTCAGAGCAGAGGTGAGCTGCTTTGGCTCTTGTCTTGGGCACAACTTCTGCCTGCCCACTCTGGGATCTCCTGTCCTGGGTTCTACAGACAGGTAGACTCTGCCCCTGAGGACCAAGTAACCCTGAGTCTGTTGAGGTAGCTGGGCTACTCACACCCCTACTCAGGGCAGAGCTGAGCTGAAAAAGCCTTTGAGAAAAATCCAACACCCCTTCATGATAAAGGTCTTGGAGAAATCAGGGATAACAGGAACATACCTGCATATAATAAAATCAATACACAGTAAACCAACAGCTAACATCACACTAAAGGAGAGATACTCAATGGGATTCCTCTAAAATCAGGAACAAGACAAGGCTGTCCAGTCTCTCCATATCTCTTCAATGTTGTACTTGAAGTACTACCTAGAGCAATAAGACAACAAAAGGAGATCAAGAGAATACAAATTGGAAAGGAAGAAGTCAAGCTTTCACTATTTGAGATGATATGATAGTGTACATAAGTGACACGAAAACCTCTACCATGGAGCTCCTTCAGCAAATAAACACCTCAGCAAAGTCACAGGATACAAGATTAACTCAAAAAAAGTCAGTATAGACAATAAGAGGGCTGAGAAAGAAATCAGAGAAACATCTCTCTTTACAATATCCACAAACAATATAAAATATCTTGGGATAACACTAACCAAACAAGTGAAAGAGTTGTATAGCAAGAACTTTGAGTCATTAAAGAAAGAAATTAAAGACGATACCGGAAAATGGAAAGGTCTCCCATGCTCTTGGATAGGTAGGATCAACATAGTAAAAATGGCAATCTTGCCAAAACAATCTAAGATTCAATGTAATCCCCATCAAAATACTGGCACAATCCTTCACAGACTTTGAAAGAATAATTCTCAATTTTATATGGAGAAACAAAAGACGCAGGAGAGCCAAAGAACACCCGTACAATAACAGAACTTCCGGAGCATCTTCATCCCTGACTTAAAGCTCTGTTATAGAGCTATAGTCCTGAAAACAGCTTTGTATTGGCAAAAAACAGACAGGTAGATCAACAGAATTAAATTGAAAGCCCTGATATTAACCCATAAACCTATGAACACCTGATTGGTGACAAAGAAGCTAAAGATAAGCAATGGAATAAAGAAAGCAACTTCAACAAATGGTGCTGGCATAACTGGATGCTGGCATGTAGAAGACTACAGATAGATCCAAGTCTATCACTATGCAGAAAACTAAAGTCCATATGGATGAAAGACCTCAACATAAATCAAGCACACTGAATTTCTTACATGATAAAGTGGGAAGTACCCTTGAATGAATTGGTACAGGAGACAAATTCCTGAGCATTAAACCTGTAGCTCAGACGCTAAAATCAACAATTAATAAATGGGACATCCTGAAACTGATAAATTTCTGTAAGGAAAGGACACAGTCAGCAAGACAAAATAGCAGCCCACAGAATGGGAAAAGATATTCACCACCCCAATATCCGACAGAGTACTGATCTCCAAAATTTACCAAGAACCCAAGAAACTAGTTTCCAAAATACCAAAAATTCCAATTAAAAAGTGGAGTCACACAACTAATCACTGAACTGAACTGGAATCCAGTTGCAGAGAAGGATGAGTGAAGAGCAAAGTGGTCCACACCAGGCTGGTGAAACTCACAGAAACAGCTGACCTGAACATCAGGGAACTCTTGATCTCCAGACTGATAGCTGGGAAACCAACATGAGACTGATTCAGATCCCAGGAACATGGATTTCAGTGAGGAAACCTCAGAAATCTACGGGACCTCCTGTAGCAGTTCAGTACTTATCCCTATCATAGGTGTGGACTTTGGGAGCCCATTCCACATAAAGGAATACTACCTGAGCCAAGACAGACTGGGGTGGGCCTAGGCCCTATCCCAAGGTCTACAATAGACTCTGATGACACCTTATGGAAGGCCTCACAATCCATGGGGAGCAGAAAGGATTTGGGATAGGTAAGGTTTTAGTTGTGGGGTGGTAGACTGGAAGGAGAAGGGAACTGGGATTGTCATGTAAAACAATCATGTTTCTAATTCAAATAAAAAAATCTGCAAAAAATAGTGGGTTACAGAACTAAATAGAGAATGCTCAACAGATGAATCTAAAATGGCTGAAAGACACTTAAGAAAGTGCTCAACATCATTAGCCATCAGGGAAATGCAAATCAAAACAACTCTGAGATGCCATCTTACACCTGCCAGAATGGCTAAAATAAAAAACACCAATGATAACTTATGCTGGAGAAGATGTGGAGAAAGGGGAACACTCCTCCACTGCTGGTGGGAATGCAAACTTGAACAGCCACTTTGGAAATCAGCATGGCTATTCCTCAGGAAAATGGGAATCAGTCTACCACAAGATCCAGAAATTCCACATTTAGGCATATACCTAAAAGAAGCACATTCATACAACAAGGACATCTGTTCAATTATGTTCATAGCAGCATTATTTGTAATAGCCAGAACCTGGAAGCAACCTAGATGACACTCAACTGAAGAACAGATGGAGAAAATTTGGTACATTTACACAATGGAGTACTACTCAGCAGAAAAAAATCAATGGAATCTTGAAATTCACAGGCAAACGGATGGAACTAAAGAAACCATTCTGAGTGAGGCAGCCCAGTCACAAAAAGACAAACATGGTGTGCACTCACTCATATCTGGATTTTACACATAAATCAAAGCATTATCTGCCTACAATGCACACCACTAGAGAAGCTAGCTAACAATGAGGAGACATACATGGTCCCCTAGAGAAGGGAAAAGGCATAAGATCTCCTGAGTAAATTGGGAGCATGAGGGGAGGGGAGAGGGAGCTAGGAGAATTAGAAGGGGACAAGAGGGGGGGAGGAGAACATAAGGGCACAGGAAGTTTTGTAGCAGGAAGAATAGAGGAGAGAAAAATAAGAGATATCATTAGAAAGAGAGCTACTATAGGTTTAAAGAGTAATCAGGCACTCTGGAAATATCCAGATATCTACAAGTGTGACACCAACTAACCATTCTGCATTCATTATGCCGTTAGAAACATGAGATGTAAACAATGAATTTAACATTAGTATGTAATACATAACTTCCAAACAATCTCAATATGTTAAAAGCTAAGTGATGACCTAGGTATTTCATTATCTGTCTTCAATTTAAAACAACTGCTAAAGGAATCATTTCTTTTTTATTTAGTCATTTGAGCTTCTCTTTAATTATGTTCCTTGCTATGCAAATGGCACATATTCATTTTATTCATGCTTAATGGTTACAAGTACAGCTATGCACTCATCATTCTAGATCCAGCCTCTGCCTTTTCTTAAAAATAGGTTGTCAATGATCACATAGGCAGAAGTATTATTATGATATGTGTGTGCTTAACCAGATGGTAAATGGATATATAAGAATATATCCATTTTCTTTTCTGTAAAACCAAGTAGAAATTTACCTATGATGCTAAAACACAGATTGTATCCTCCTAAAGCCAGCACTTATTCATTTATTGTAAGACACAGAAATGAATGTATGTACCCATTAAATATCATTCAAACAAACCTTTGAAAAATGCACTTCCAAATTTGAATACTTTTAGTGAAAAGGAAAGTAAGATGCAAAATAATATTTTATAATGTTTGCAGTTCATAACGAGTTTTTCAAATAAATTTTTAGAAATTTACACTTACAAGATTGTTCTTCAGCTGTTAAATTCTTAGGTTAAGAGCTCTAGGTATATTAATTTTTATGGGAATTTTTATTTGCAATGTACAATAGAATTAGCAATAGCTTATATATGTAAATGTCTGTAATTAATAAATATAACATTATTTGATCCTTTTAAGGCTTATTATAACACCACAAGCTTATTTGCATTTTATTATTCAAATTCATTTACCCATTGTGACTATTTGGATTGGTGTATTCAGTATATATTGGAACCCACAATCATTTTCATGGGAAGATAAAGCTGAAGTTATTATATTTTTTGAAAACGGACTTGGGTGGTATTCATATAGTGATTGCATGGAAGGAGAATTCCAAAATATAAGGCCACTTACAATGATTTCTCTCTATTTTACTTGTTTTCTGAAGTCAAGGCAAAGAGAAGTATTGTGAATTCTATAACAGAGAAATAATCTTGGATTTCTTAATTGACTAACAATGTTAACGGCAATTTTTTAAACTTGAATAACAAAATAAACATTCAGTTTGCTTGTAAATAACAATGGAAAGGAGAAAATAGGCCAAAAACCAAGTCAAAATTACACTTGAGTGGAAAAGTAGGTAGAAAATAATTGTTGGTCATATTTCAAAATATGAATAAATTTTATTAACTAGAAAATAGCACTTAGAGAAAATTATATAACTTTAAAATCTAAATTATTAAATTAAATTTTAATTGAGATTACTTACAGTACTTATCACATTCTAAATGTTAGTAAGCAGCTGTTTAGCAGTGCTGTTTAGGGAGTAGCATCAAGGAAAACAACAACAACAAAAAAACCCGCCTGTTCATTAAGGAGGCATCCCACATCTTCATGTCCAATGAATCATCATCAAATTATGACTGATTATTAATTATATCTATTTAAATGTAAACTGATAATAAAAGTTTAACTAAATGTCAAAGACAGTATCATGTTTGTATCATCCATTGTTTATTTGAATATTCATTATGTTAGTATAAAAGCACCCTATTAGTAAGAAAAGCCAATGAAATTTCTAATTAAATGCTTGTAAAAATCACCAAGGTTGAAATCCCTTGATAAATTATTTACAAATGAGCCAATTCTTATTTCAAATAATGTAGGATATTTAGATCCAATGTGATATATGAAAATGTGCATTCTTGAATCTGTTAGATTCTAGCCTCTGATTTTAACCTTAAAAAACATGCTCTTTTGAATTCAGAGACATTTGTTTGTTCCATCTTGGGTTTCTGCTATATTTTATGTCATATATTCTATTACTTAGTAGTAGAAGGATAGTAAGGAAAACCTAGGTAGGTATTAGAAAACCAAGCAGAAAATGGCAATACTACTATTCCATTCAATCACCTTGCTGTGCCTAACTGCATGTGTGCCTCATTGGGAGCAAAGGAAGAAAACAAATGCTGTGATGAATGCCAGTCTTTCCTGGACTCAACATATACCTTTGGCTATTTCTTAGAGAAATACTTCAACTGCCTTCAATTAGATTTTAAGGAAATTGGTTAATAAATTTCGAAAAGGGAAAGGAAAAAGAGACTTGGCAGGAGAATAAGAACACAAGAAATGGATGAGTATTCATTTTGTTCATTTGAGATCTTGGTGTATATGTGTGATGTGGGTGCATGAGTTTATGTCATAGCATGTCCTTAACAGACAACCACTTCATGATCAAACTTAGAATGTTTAGAGTGCTAAGCAAGAGCTTTTAAATCACTGAATTGTCTTGCTGGCCTTAATATTGTTTTTTTAAGTGTGATGTGTAATGTCATTCTTTCTGGACTTCAGTGTCTTCTTGTAAATTGTAAGGATTATTTTGTAAAAATCAATCAGTAAAAATAGACTATGATTTGAAAGAGAGCAAGAAAAGATATATAGGTAGTTAGGAATAGTAAACAGGAAGGAGGAAGAGATGGAATTATAGTTCAAGAAAATAAGAGAAGTTAATTTTAAAATATATGGATTGTACTATGTATATACTGAACATCTTTTATGTGATAGATTTTCTATATTATTTAATTTTACAATGATTTGTCTTAAAGGAAAAAGTGAATTAAATTGGAGGATTGATATATTCAACTATCTATATGATATTTAATAATGAAAAATATCAATTATCTTTGGTTTCCTCTTACATGAATATAACTACAGGAGAAATTAAATATGAAATCCTATAAACCATGAAAAGACAGTGATCTAGAAAATGAAAGCTACATTATCTATTATTCAGGACATTGTGAGAAAAGATGAAAAGTCTACACAGCACTTAAAATTAGCTAAGTAAGTGGGCTCAGTACTACAAGAAAAGAAGATAAATAGATAATAGAGATGGATAGGTAACATAATTGAAAATGTTAACTAGAGAAATAAATCATATGTAGCCCAGAAGTGCTTGAATATTGATAAGCTGAGCCTGAGAGTGCT